>NC_136428.1:246812397-247559897 GCF_052849685.1 Lactuca virosa
TTATTCACATATGAATAACATACAGACTTGCATATTTGTTTTGTGTTTTTAATAATCATATACTGATTTATGTGAGAAAACATATTCATATGTGAATATAACGTGGTAATTTAGTTTATACATTTCATCAAACAGTTGGAGTGCATACAATTTAACTATTTTAAAAATGTTAAAAACATGATACTTCCAATTCAAGTTATCAATTCCAAATCATCACATACTTCCGATTTCGACTTCAGATGCAACATCCTATGTCCGATCAATTTCTCATTTTGATTTTGATTTCCGAAAATCCGATTGGGAACCTGTGAGTACCGATTTCGAGTCCTTCAATGTCGACTGTGACTGCGAGTCCAGAACTCCGATTCCAATTTCATGAACAGCGAAGAAATTCCGATTCCAACTCAGTTCGTTTGCGAATCTGGGAAATTCCGGTTCCAAATCCGTTATGAACTTTAACAAATGATTGCAAGCTACGGACATTCAGAGTATTCAACAAAGAAATCGATGAAATTGATGAATTTGGGTTGCGAATCTGTCTTGAACGGCGAACCTCCCAGCCACGAATATCGATGATTGATTAATACTGGATGACATTGATGATGGTTTAGTTGAAGAAATATGGATGATTGTTGAAGGTTGGAGGAGAAATTTTGATGATGAACGAACTGTTATCGAATTCTCTATAGTTATGTATTTGAGATTGAAAGTTATTAACATATTTACAAGTTTGCCACCGTGTCTTTTTATGCTTAGCTTAAATGAGTGGCTGTGAATGATTCCCCCATTCTCAACCTTTTTTATTTTCGCGACGGAACCGGCACGACACCGGAACGCTGCGTTCGTTCGGGGAACGCGCTGCGTTCGTTTGGGGAACGCGTTGCGTTCCCAGCAGCTCAGCACCTATAAATAGAGGTGCGAGGGCAGCCGGTTTCCACACCCCAAAACTTATTCTCTCTCTCGCTCTACTTTCTCTCTCTAAGTCCCCTAACCCCCCCTAAAGTCTAGGTAAACCCCCTAGCACCCGAAGTAAGCCCCGAGGCTCCCGGAGTCCCGAGAAAAAGGTTCTTTCGGTTCGGAAACGCTGCTCCAAGCGAAGCCCGGTTTTCGAGAAAACCCGCTGTTTTGTCAAGGGAAAATTGTTTTGAGATAATGAAGTGTTGTCTGAGTTCGGAATCACCACCTTTTCAAGTGAGTGCATAGTTACCCTCATCTTACACATAAATATGAAGTATTTTATATAAATTATGTGCTATGTGTGCATATTATCTGTATACTTGCTATCTATGCTGGATGAACGATTTTATACAAGTTTTATATGATTTAAACTGTATATGTATTTATATCTACATAATATGTTGGGTAAACACATGGGTAGATGAAATATGAGTTGGATGATGAGTTGAGAGGTGATATAGACCATGAGGTAAGGGTGAGAGGTGGACGATGTGAGAAGCCTTGTTCCCAAATGCTGGCCCCGTCATCTAGTAGAGTATACATGACAACCACGGACTATTCTAGACAGTCCAGTGGACCACTAGCAGACTCGCAACCTGTAGGTGTTGTGAACGATGTGTTCACCCGGTGTACTCTAAACACTGGCGATCATGCCGACTTGGTGCCTAAACCTTGGCGATAATGCAAACTTGGTGCCAAAACCCTGGCGACTATGTGGACTTAGTGCCTGTTGTATAAACCCTGGCGACTATGCAGACTTAGTGCCTAAACCCGGGCGACTATGCGGACTTTGTGCATGTTGTATAAATCCTGGCGACTATGCAAACTTAGTTTTAAACACCGGTGACGATGGACTTCGTGCTGATTCCTTAGGATGATCCTTAGGAATGAATGAACGAGGAGTAGTTGATCCTTAGGGTAGAGAAGATAATGGGGATGGATAATTGGGTTGATTGTTTGATGTTTAAACATAATAATTATATTATTGTGGGTTGAAAACCCTATGTACTCACCAGGTTTCCCAACCTGACCCACTCAAGCTTATTTGTATCACAGGTGTCGATATGAAGCTACTTTACACTGAGGGATTTAAAAGAGATGTAGATCACTAGTGTAAATGAATGTAAGTTCTGTTTATGCTTATGTTTCTGTATTGACGATGACATCCCAAATGTTTTAAAAATGAATAAAAATACATTTCTTCAGAAATGCTTTGATAACGTATTTATCATTTTTTTCTGGGAACAAATTCTGCAACATTTTTATTAAAACAAGTACTCTGATTTCTATAAAGCATAAACAAAATCGGTCTTTTCTGGCCGTGAAAATGGGGATGTCACATAGTATGTGGGAATTCCAACCCGATGGTTGTGGGCCGATGATATTCCATCCCGAGGATGACAGTACCCATAGTATGTTGGCATTCCTACCCGATGGTTGAGAGCATGGGGTATTCCAACCCGATGGTTGTGGGACGAGGGTATACCATCCCGAGGATGACTGGACCATAGTTTGTTGGCATTCCAACCCGATAGTTGAGGACCTGGGGTATTCCAACCCGATGGTTGATTGGACCCAAAGTATGTTGTTTGTGATTATGTGTATATTGTTGTATGTATGGGTATTTTGGGGGAACTCACTAAGCTTCGGGCTTACAGTTTTGGATTTTGTTTCAGGTACTTCAGATGATCGCGGGAAGGCGAAGGCGTGATCGTGCATCTCTTCTCATTTTTATGATCGTGATTTCTGGGATACTCTGATGTCTAAACTATTTTGAAAACACTTTGTAATAACTTAATGGTTTTTATTGGTTGAAAAAGTTTTAAATTGGCCTGAATTTTATGGATGTTACATTAAATTTAATAAATTAAGTATAATATGTTAAAAGTTAAAGTCATACCTTTATAAGTAGAAGTAAAGATATTATTTTAATACTGAAATTTAGTTTATTTATGGTTACACTTTAGGTTTGATATTTATTTCACCTTATTAACCAAATTATAATCATTATTAGAAAGACACTATAATTTATCACTTTTAACTATTTACAAAATATTATTTGGGTTGTTTAAGTTAAACTAAAATTTATATTTAAGTTGACCCTATAATATTATATTTAAATTAATAATTTAATTATTTTATACAAATTGTTCAAAAGTTATAGTTTTAAAATGATAATGGTTTACATCCAACAATATATTAAAATTAATAAATTAAGCATAATATGTTAAAAGTTAAAAAACATAACTTTATATGTGGAAGTAGATATACTTTTTAATATTGAAATTTAGTTTATATATGATTACATTTTAGTTTTGATATGTATTTAACCTTATTAACCAAGTTATAATCATTATTAGAAAGAAAGTGAAAAGTCATGGGAATTTCAAATGAATGTGGTGAAAGGAAAAATGTTTCCTTTATAATATAGTATGATATGATAATATGATATATATATATATATATATATATATATATATATATATATATATATATATATATATATATATATATAGTGTCTTTTCCTTCACCGCACCTAGAAATTCAAGAGATCAAATGTGGTATGCTCTTTCAAATCTTCAAATATGTAATTCAAAACATTAAGGGGGAAAGCACATTCACTGTCTACAGGACCAACTCAAATTAAATTGATTAAATCAAACCTTCAATACCAACCATATGAGACCCAACTTTCTTGACAATGAAAGATCAACCCAAATCAAGATTGAAATCTACCCTAAACGAGGAAAAGGAAAACATAATTTGATTTTGGATATGTTCAAAAACTAAACAAGAAATTGATACTCTTTATAAAAACAAATCTTGAAACGTGTAAACTTATAACATCTAATGTAGGTAGCTTGAGGAATGGTTATAACAAAAATTTGAATAATGGTTAGAACAAAAATTTGAAACATATAAGGGTGTTTCGGATTTCATTTTGAACCTCAAAATGACTTTTAGGCAAAAAAAACTTATTGACTTATGGTGGTGAGAAAGTGAGTTTTTTAACAAGTGTTTGGATTAGCTTTTGTGGTGGGAAAAGTAAATAAGTTGTTTTTTAAAAAATGTTTGTCGTAGCTTATACATGTTTTAAGGGTATATGTCTTTTACACCCCAAAAAGTTAGAAGGAGTATTGAAAACTCAGAAATACTAACTTATTGAAATCTCATTTTTGAAGGGTTGATGAGAAGTTATTTTAAAGTCATTTTCATATTAGCAATCATTTTTTTTGACTTATTGACTTTTCGAAAAGTCAATAAGTAGTTTGTAAATGAAATCTCAAACACCATCTAAAGCTTAAATCTCATTCCACCTAATAATGGTTGGTAATTGAACTAAATCGGAGCCTGTTTGGCTAATGCTTACCCCTCATATGACCTAAAATTACATAAAGTGAATTTTTTTGGTACAAAATAAAATGAGATATCTGATTTTAGAGCTTCAAGTTCAAGAGTTGTGAGATTATATAATCGAAAGGTAAATATGGTGGTGGTGATGATGGAAAGAGCAAATCACGATGATAGTTGGTGGTGAAGGAGGGTCAGATGAAGCATAAAAAGGGTTAATGGTGGAGGTTGGCAACATATTTGGTGGAAGAATAGAGCGGTGGTGGTTTAGGGATGGGACATGGTAGGGAGAAAGGGTGGGCAACATGGGTGATTATTGGTAAAGAAACATATAGTAGTGGTCGGCCAATCGAGAACCGATATTGAAAGAGTGGCATTGAGAGAGATAGATAGAGAGAGATAGAGAGAGAGAGAGGGGAGATAGAGAGAGATAAAGTGATGTAAGTGAGAGAGAGTCCTTTTGTTGTTGCTAGAAGGATCTTCAACTAGCTCTACCATGAAAGAGGTGAACTTGAAGGTGGTCTTTCATGGAGTATAGTAGAACCCTTTTGCAATTTTAGATTCATAAGGACCAAAACTATAAAAATAACAAAATATAGAGACAAAATTTACAAATTCCTCTAAATTATAATATCACATAACTAAATTATAAATTAATAAAACAAAGATATAAATGTCTTTTTACATGGATCATCATCGATTTCTAATGATATTAAGTACCAACGATGTGATAAGGGTAAACTATAAGGCAGTGGCCGAGCCAATGTCAAAGTAAAAGGGTATCCAGAATTTTTTTTGTGCCATATACAATAAGAAAGATAATAAAAACCGCAACTTCATTAGATATAAAGTTCAACTTCCATAACAAAGTTACATTTTAAAGTTCACCTCTTCGCTCTTTCATTTTACGAAAACGAGTAATTACATTTTCAGTCTTAACATTCTCTAGTGATTCCTTTTCTGCACTACAAACCAAAGCACTATTCATAAAATCGACACCTATTCTTTAAGCAAATCGGTATTCAAGAACTTCATTGCAGAAAAACACCGTTCAACGGTTGCGTTTGCGAAGGGAAAAACCAAAGTTAGTTTTAATAATCTATAAACCAAAGGAAAAGAGAGGTGCTTCCTGGTTTCCACCAACAAATGAGAGAGGTCTGTAATTCCCTTCAAGTTGAAAAATCTCTCATCATGGGGCAAAAAGTGATAATTGATATCAAGTTGCCCATTAAGTTGCACCCTTTTCTGAATCGTCAAAATTGTTTTTGTATATCTCGCTTAACTTTAACAACTTTGTATTATCAAAACTAGAAAGTGAGTCACAAAGACTCAAAGCCACCATGTTCTCCATTAACTCCGTGCCAACTTCACTAAATCTATCCCCAAATTCTTGGATTTGCATATCCAAAATCGTGTTAAAAATCACAACTTCAAAATGATTTGGATTAGTGTTATTGGTCCTACGCTTGCGTGGGGTAACATAATATTCCGACATGTCTACAATTCCAATACTATGCTTTTCACAAAAAGCACATACCTTCTTCCAAATTTGTGGGAACCCATCTTTTCTAAAAACTAGCAATGCTTTCTTTGTCCCTTTTACTAACGAAGCCGCTTCCAAAAGGAAGATCATTCAAATATGCCCTCCTTATTTCATCCCTTTGATTAGGATTATAAGATGTAATCTTTGACCTATCCCCCGGGTCCGAAGGAAGATCATTCAAATCAAAAGATTGTGTCACTTTTGGTTTTGGCATTGGTTGATTAGTTTGTGGAACTTGAGTAGGTTCATTAGATTGTGTTTCTTGTGGTTTTGGCATTTGTTGATTAGTTTGTGGAACTTGATTGCTTTCATTAGCCTTATTTTTTTTGGAAGTTCCTTCACCATTGTTGTCTCCAACATTTAAATGTCTTTTGAAAAAACTATTAATAGCAACCTACAATCAAAATATATGAACTATAAACTTGATTTCAAGTTTCAACAAATGACAACCTACTAAATTAAATTATCAATTATCAAGATATATCAGCTATAATCTTGATTCCAAGTTTCAACAACAAATGAACAAATAGCAATTTACAATCAAAATATATCAACTATAACTTGATTTCAAGTTTCAACAACAAATAATCATTAACTATTAACCCTAAGTCCCTAATTTAACAAAGTTAATTGTTAATTTCTAATTTTTCAAACATAATGACAAAAAATTGGAATTTAAATTAACCTAAATACATAATAGGATTGAGTATTTTGGTTATACTAACTTGTTTCATTATGATGGAGGAGCCAAGGAGGAGGTGGCCGGAATTCTCCCTCCGGCAGGCTGCTGGCGACAACAATTGAGAAGGGCTGCGATCATGCGATGTGTTGATGTCGACGATCATAGGAAGTGGCAGAAGACAAGTCGACTTCGACAATTGAGAGAAGTCGACAATCAAAGATTACGTCATTTTTCCCATTAAACTATTGAGTTTAATACCTCTTTGTTTCAATAAATTAATTGGTGTAGACTTAAAAATTTTGGACCATTTAGGCTAGTTTGTATTTTGAACCATTTAGAAATATATCAAATTTTTTAGGATATCCTGATTTTTTTTCCGATATAAAACCACAACATAAAACGAAATTTTCGGAAAAAATTAACTCTACTAATTTTTTTTTGATGGGTATCCCACAACCCATAATGGATCCGCCTATGCTATAACACCTTGTTCCCGAGTTTTTTCGCAGATTCATTAAAGGAAAGGAAAGGAAAATTTTGACAAAAAGAAAGGGAGGTGAAGGAAAATATTTATTATTCCGTGTTCCCGAGTTCGAAGGAAATGAAAGGAAAATTTTAAGTTTTGTGTTCCCGAGTTAGGAGGAAAAAGAAAATAAAACTTGAAATTTTTACTTCCCCTCCCTTTCTTCCCAAATCCGCCAAATTTGGGAGGAAAATTTGGAAGGAAAATATGGCTCCAAAATTTTTCCCCTCCCCTCACTTTCCTTCTATTAATGAAACTCGGGAACACGGTTTTCCTTCGCCACCCCTCACTTTCCCTCCGTATCCTCCCATTTCTCTCCTTAAGTAGAACTCGGGAACAAGGCGTAAGGGACTGACGTTGTAGCAATTGTTTTTGGACTAACGTTGCCTATACCCAATACTAGAGTGACCATTTATGTAATTTAGTTTTACATTAATTTCGATAGTCATAAATAATATTAAATGTTTGAACTTGTAGCTGCGTTTGAATCTTAGACCCAAGCTAAAGCGTGTGATTGGCGCCCCCCCTCTATCTCCTACCCTCCAATGCCTCCTTGTTCCTTGGTCAAATTCCCAATACCCAAACCACACATTCTTATTCCTTCATTTAAGCGTAACTGTTGCCATTTTCTCCATGATCTTCAACCTCCGAAAACCCGACCCCAGAACAATTCAAGCTCTCTAAGCAACCATTTCGATGAACAAAGTCAAGTTCGCTGCCACATACCCATCTCTCCCCCTTGGAATTTTGCTTTCTTTTCTCTCGAATTAGGTCAGATTTCAATCGCGTTTTAATCTTTCTGAAAACCCTTTTTGAATTTTCGCAGTCGTCATTTTCATCCTCTTTTACGGGTGATTAGTCCATTCGAGAATATGGTTTTTGTCAAATGTGCCATGAATTTCATTAGCCCCTTTTGCTGCTGTTATGTCTTTGTTTCCTCTGTTTTCTCGCTTCAGTTCGAATTCACCGGTTGTGATTAAATGGAACACTTTTTTTCCTAAAAAGAAATTACCCTCTTCCATTTTACAACCATGGATTCAGTTCTTGAATTTTTATACCCAAAATTGATTCTTTTCGTGTTGGGTTTCTGGTCTTCTGTCGCCACCTATTTGCTTCACCTGATTCGTTACTTCACAAGGTATTATGTATATTTCGTTTACTTTCTCTATATTGAAAACCAAAACAAAAGAAATTGCGTCTCATCATACGATGTAAAGTTTGATTGTGTTCATTTTTTTTGTATTTCAAATTACAGAATTACTAGCGGTTCTTCAAAGGGTGTATCAAATGATTTGCGGGTCGTATCAACAGAAGCCATTGAAGCGAGTTTAAAGGTAACTGAATCGAACATGGAATTTGAAGAAAAACAGGAACTTTTACAGTTTTTAAGTATAGAAAATGATGATGTTGAAGAAAAAGTAGACGAAGAAGAAGCTCCTGAGTTTTCATTTACCTTTAAATTCCCTACCTTTGAAGAATTCAGTAAAAACCAGAAAGATTTCTCTCATTTGCTTAATTTGGTAGAACCCTTACCTGAATGCATTGATCCAATCGAGGTTTCACTGGAAGTTTCTAAAATTGATACAAATTCGGACGATGGGTATGTAACAATGTATTACTACTACAATATAATAAAAATGTTATTTTTTTTTAATTCTTATTAGATTACAAATTTTATTTCCATCTAGGTTGTCAGATAAAGAAGATCAAACAAAAGATGATTTTGAAGATCAAGGAGTGAATGATGAAACAATGGTTGAAAGTTCAAATGAACAAAAGATTGAGGAAGAAAAGGAGCAAGAAGAAATCGATACTTCCATGGATGATGAAAGTTCAATAAGTTCAAGAAATCTTGATTCACCCACAAATGATCTACATTTCGATGATGGGTTTTTGTCAGATCTAGACTTCGAATTACAATTTGATGAAAAAGAACAAGTCAACTGGTCAAAACCCGAGTTTTTATCGGAGAATGATTTTAGTACAAAATCAAGAAATGTAAAGGGGAATGAAAACGAGAAAAGTGCATCGAATGATACGACAAACAAGTTGGAATCTTTATGGGAACATCAGGAATTGATTGAGCAATTAAAAATGGAGATCAAAAAGGTCAAAGCTACAGGACTTCCGACAATTTTCGAAGAATCAGAATCGCCTCCAAAGATAATGGAAGAATTGAAGCCATGGAAGATTGAAGAAGTGTATCAAAATGGAGGGAAGATAAGTGAAGTTCATAAGTTTTACAAGAGTTATAGAGAAAGAATGCGTAAATTCGACATCTTCAATTACCAGAAAATGTACGCTATAGGTAACATTACTTTACCTTTTTCTTCTATTTATTTCCCTACTATATTATTACTTGCTAATTTGATTATTTTTATCCGTAATAATTAGTAAATAAGAATAATAATCAATTCATTATTAACCCAAACAATGAAAACTGATTATTGTTTTTCAAGTTGTAATATACAGTTTAAAAGCTAATCGAACATATGTGCTGTTTTTAATTTTTATTTTTTTTATTAAGTTTTGTATGGATAAGATATATTTTTATGAATATAAGTAAATAACCACAACTCTTGTTAGTTTATTAAAATCTGATTATTTAAATGATGAAATAATATAGTTGAAGTAGATTATTTTTAAATTGAAGTTTTGGCTCTCATAACTATTTAATTAAGTATATAAAGTTATGGGTATGTCTCATTTTCGTTTTTAATCAAGAAAAGGTAACCCTAATTTTTGGTGAAGTAAAACACTAATAATGAAAACTTGAAGGGTATTTAGAAATGCATTATATGTTGCTGTTGCCTAGTGTCGCATCCATTCTTCCATGATAAATAATTACAAAAAATGAAATGAAAATGAAAAAGAAAATGAAAAAGGACCCATTTTATCTGGTTAGGTTGGGTTTAAAGAGCAACACAAAAACTGTGAAACTTTTCAGTTTTCAAGGTTTAAGAATGATGACTTATGGAATCGAAAAAAGGTATCTTTTGGGGGTGGGGAACAACAGGAGGATTTGGGTTTTTATTATTATTATTATTATTATTATTATTATTATTATTATTTTTTTTATTTTTTTTTTTTTATAATTTATCAAACTATAATGTAAAAAATTTAGGTAAACAACTTTATTGAAGAAAAAAAGTAGCGTAGTAAATAGTTACATGCATAAAAATGATTTTTAACATAGCGTACATTCTCTTCACATGTATATCTTGAAAAAAAGTTTATAGTGTGGATATTTTCAATATTTTTATTTCTACTTGGTAAAAAAAAAACCCTTGAATAAATTCACAAAAGGCATGCTCCACAATTTGATTAATAAGGTGGGGGACAAGATAATATACAATTAAAAGCACTAAACATATTCTTGCAATCTTAATGGATATGCACTCATGATGTGTAATGTGTTTGCCTTTTCTTGAAATCGCGTTATTTGTTTATTTTAATAAGACAACAAGAATATAATAATCTGCAAATTTTGACCCTTTTTGTGTAATCGTGTGAAAGTTCATAAATTAATATATAGCATAGAAAAATCATACCTACAAGATTTTTCTTGAATATTTCAAAACACTATTTAAATTCGTTACCTACTTATGTTTCTTTATTTAAAATCTTTATTAGTACCCGGTTTACCGAAGTAAATTTTAGTAATGGGTTTTTAATTTCTTGTTTGGTATTTATTTAAAAAAAAAGTTATTTTCTGTTTTGTAGTTGTGAAGAAAGCTACTTTTAAATGTTATAATAGTTGTTTTCTTTTATAGCACTCATTAGGGATCCCACAAAATCTTGTTTGGTACCCTGATTGATGTACGTATATTACGACATTTTACCTAAATAAATATTGTCATGTTTTTTACTACCAAAATTCACATTAAAAAATGACAATTGAGATAAATGTAACATTAAGATAAATTATAAAGTTACCAATCTCCCACGTTAATAAATTGATTATCGATTATATATCTTCAAATCACACTATTTACTTTGAAAACACACATCTAATAGCATCATATTTCCATTTCTTTCTTTTATATGTACTTTCATATTTTTTTTCTTATCAATTCATTTTACTTTTAATAATCTACCCAATTAGAGCATCATATTTTCATTTTTATTTCCTTATTAGGATATTGTATTTTGAAACCTTTATAGCAATGAAAATTTACTTTATATTTGGATGACATTGCTATAGTAAGAAGAAATGTAAATAGGATGCTATAATAAACAAATGAATGAAAGTACATTGCGATTTCTTTTTGCATTTAACTCATAGATTTTGATATCTTATCCGTATAATATACAGGTTTCTTGCATTTAAAAGATCCTCTTGAGTCATCTTCAAGCTCAAAGTCTTTGGTTCCCGAAATCACAACACTTCTTAACCAAAGTTTCACAACAACAAAAGGCAAGAAACATGAGAATGATCCAACAATTAAATTTATCAAAGAACTACAAAGTGATTTAGAAGTTGTGTATGTTGGTCAAATGTGTTTGTCTTGGGAAATCCTCCATTGGCAATATGAAAAGGCTTTGGAAATATGGGAATCCGATCCTCATGGGATTCGGCGTTTTAATGACATGGCGGATGAATTCCAACAATTTCAAGTGTTGATCCAAAGATTTGTTGAAGATGAATCGTTTCAAGGTCCAAGAATCCAAAATTATGTCAAGAATCGATGCGTTTTTCGTAATCTCCTACAAGTTCCTGTGATTAGAGGTGAGAAAATAAGGGCGTGTTTAGTTTGTTGATTGGACGGAATATGACGGAATATGACGGAATCGGAATTCAAGATTCCATTCCATGGTGTATATGGAATCGGAATTCAAGATTCAAGATTCCATTACATAGAGTGTATGGTTCATGGATTTTGACGGGATCCCTAGGAATTGGAATTCGAGATTCCATTCCATGGTGTATACGGTTTGTGGATTCTCGTGGAATCCAACGGAACTGGAATCTCGGATTCCATTCCATTGGGTGCTTGGTTCATGAATTCCGATGGAACCCGATGGAATTCGAATTCAAGATTTCATTCCATGGTGTGTTTGGTTCCCGAATCGACGGAATTCAATTCTATCATATTCCAAATTTGATGGATTTCACTATTTCTAGGGACGGGTGGAGGGATATTTTTTTCCGTTCTTCTTTTCTTGTCAAAAGACCAAAATACCCTCGTCCTATATATATTGAAATAAATAAAAACGTGTAAAACCTAATTCTTGAAAGATTCAGTTCCTTCCAAAAACATTATGCCAACTAAAGACTTTGACAAACAACTTTTCACAAAATTTGGAATTTAACTTCTTTTACTCATAAATTACTTGCAGAAGATCATTCAAAGAACAAAAAGGCCAAAAGTGATGTGTTCTATGATATTACAAGTGACACACTTGTTGAAATTCTAGAAGAATCAATACGAATATTTTGGCGATTTGTTCGTGCTGACAAATATAAAAGACAAACGCCCATAGAGTTTCAAAAACCCGAGGATTCCCAACTTTTCACTGATCTCCAGAAAGATTTGCATAAGGTTAGATTTTTGCCATATTTACTTTGAAACAAACTTTTTAACGAACAATTTAATGCTTTGTAGTGAGAATGAAAACCCACATGAAATTTCGAATTGAAGTCGAATCTTTTTGACATTTTATGATTTGTTTTTGAATTTGTAGAAGGAAAGAAAGCTAAAAGAACTATTGAGAAGTGGGAATTGCATACTAAAGAAGTTGAGAAGATGTAAAGAAGAAGAAGAGATCGAAGATCAAGTTCTTTACTTCTTTTGTCAAGTAGATATGAAATTAGTGTCGAGGGTGCTACAAATGTCTAGATTAACAAGTGATCAATTAATATGGTGTCATAATAAACTAAGTAAAGTTAGTTTTGTGAACAGGAAGATTCATGTAGAACCTTCATTTTTGCTATTTCCTTGCTAATTTTTAGGCCTAATCTTAACACCCTTGATGGTGTATTTTGTTTTATTATTTTTATATTTTACATTTTCAGGCAATGTTTTTGGTATTAATGTTGTTACTTTTGCTTTTCCCATCGTGTTACCGATTTTTTTAACACTTAATAAATTGCATGCCAGCTGAATAATGCTCACTAGTTGAAGCTTCCTTCGAATTCACAACAAACAATGAGTATTAGTTTATGAAATAAAAAAAAGTTTGTCAGCAATGTTTCACTTCGAACACAATTTGATGAGTTATTAAGGTTGTTACTTTTGCTTCTCCATTTGTGTTAGTGTTGTTTTTTCTTCTTATTATTAGTTTAATGTGTTTGTTTTTTCAGAAGCAAAATGTTTGCAGTCTGATGATCGTATTTGCAGTAGAAAATGTGGACCAAACATCTGTAGTGGTCATCAAAAAAAGACTGTTTGTTTGTCTTTTTTTTGAAACAATCAATGACATTAAAAAGAAAACGAAACCTAGCAAAGAGCTAGGAAAAGAACCAATTACACATTGCTTAGGGGGTTTTGTAACCAAGAACCCCGATTAATAGAACACAATCTATTCCAATTAGAAAACCATTGAAAAGAAAAAATCACTTATCGCATAAAAAATCCCAGCTTTTCTAATCTTTCTTCCGGCAAAGACTTTGTTGTTTCTAATCTTCCACAAATAACAAACGGTAGTACATACGATTGCATCTATGAGATTCTTCTTATTTCCATTACATTTTAGATTATCAACCTTCAAAAACAGTTCGTGTAATGAAAAGAACCCCATGAGATCCACTTCCATCCACTTAATGATTCATTACATAAAAATCGCCACCTCCATTTTTTAAGTAACAAAAAATTAAAATCCGTAAGACTGCCAATGTCTAACCCTCTACTTTTTTTACTTGCAAGGATCATATTCCACTTCACCCATACCATCTTCCTCTTATCTTCATTTCCACCCCAAGAAAACACGACCTTATGGATTCGAGATCTTTAGAAACTTTAACAGACAATAAAAAACCGACATAAAATACAAACCAAATGAACCCAAAACAGATTTAACTAACGTTAACCGACCACCAAGAGATAACATATCCACTTTCCACTTAGATAATTTTTTCTGTAGTTTTTCCTTGATCGGATTCCACCCAACAACCCTCGACATATTTTGACCAACAGGTAACCCAACATAAGAGAAATGAAGTTTATCAAGGCAACATCCCACCACTCTAGCAAAGTCGACCACCTTTTCCCAACTAACACCAATCCCCAATAAATTTGATTTATTCAAACTAATCTTCAAACCTGACACTAAGTAAAAAAATGTAAAATATTAACCATGTTTATAACATTTTCCTTTCCCCATTCACCAAGAATGAATGTAAAATATTAACCATGTTTATAACATTTTCCTTTCCCCATTCACCAAGAATGATCACATCATCTGCTAGATATTCTCTTGTGATTACTACCAATATTCACTCCAAAAAATAAATTCTTGGCATTTGCATCTTCAATAGCAATATGTAACCCCTCCTTTACTAAAATAAACAAGAAATGAGACAAAAGGATCTCCTTGCCTAAGACCTCTCCGCAGGACTACCATTTACTAGAACAGAAGCTCTAGTCGACACCAAGCAAGCATGTATCCAAGATCGCCACTGAGAACCAAAATTAAGAAAACACATCATACGATCCAAAAACTCCCAACTAACTGAATTGCATGCCTTTTCAAAGTCAATCTTGAGCAACATCATCTTTTTCTTTTTCTTTTTATACCATTCAACTATCTCGTTTACCATTAGCGGGCCATCCATAATTTGACGTTTTTTTTTACAAAAGCCGATTGTTCCATACTAATCACCGAATCTATAACAGAAGCAATCCATAAAGCTAAAATCTTAGCAATAATCTTATACTTAATTATGATAAGACTGATCGGACGGAAATCGGTAACCACCATTGGATTACCGGTTTTAGGAATCAATGTAATGAACGAGGAATTACAACCTGGCACAATTCTAGCATTGACGAATAAATCTTTCACAGAATCAAAAATATCAATCTTAAGAAGATCCCAAAAACGTTTAATAAATGCGAAACTGAAACCATCTGGACCGGCCTTTTCACTACCACAACACCACACCGTCTGCTTAACTTCCTCTGCCGAACGAGGAACCTCCAAAATGATAGCTTGATCTTCAACCAAACCCTTAAAACAATGGCTTCTACCAAGAACATGGATGACTGTCTTTTTTTTTTTTTTTTTTTTTTTTTTGTTTTGTTTTGTTTTTTTTTTTTTTATTTTTACAGTAGACTTATTTGTAACCCATTGCTCGTCATCTTTAACTCCTAGTATTTGGAGTTGTCTTCCTATTCTCTTCAATATCTCATGATAATATTTAGAATTTCGTTCCCTTTTATACTCAATGTAATTTTCGACTTTTGCAATAAATCACTAATTTCTCCAAACACAACTTAATTCTAGGGGTGAACATGGTTCGGTTTGATTCAGTTTTTGACTAAAGCCGACGCTGATCTGATAGTTTCGGTTTTTTATTTTAGAGAAAACAAACCGTTGGTTTTTTTTTTATTTCGGTTTTTCCGTTAACAAATAACATAAATACAACTTTTGGTGGGCATCAACAAATAGTTCACATACATCTTTATGAACTATTCGAAAGACCTTTTAATTTATAATGAAACATCTATCATATCATCATATGAAACATCTTTCATATGTAACTAGACAACTTTGCAAGTTGTGTACCTTTCTTATACTTTCTTTCTTTTTTACGATTACTTATAACCTCAACAAAAATGAAACAGCTTTATACAAGTATTACACAACATATGTTCAATTTATATACATATAATGTGCTTATAAGTATTTTATTCAAGTATAATATAAAAATAATTTGGATATCATAAATACTTTAATGCATGAATTCAAATGAATGTTTGACAAAAAACATCGTTGTAATTTTTTGAAGAACATCACACTAACATTTTCATGAAAAACATCACAATCAAATCCATCGTCAAAGTAGACTAAAACATATATATTTGCTAGTTCGGTTCGTTTCGGTTTTTATATTTAAACAAACCAAACCGAACCGAAAAAATTGGTTTTTATAAATAGCAAAAACCAAACTGTTGTTTTTTCAAACGGTTCGTTTTTCGGTATTGGTTTTTTGGTTTTTTCGGTTTTTGGTTTGGTTTCAATTATTTTGCACACCCCTACTTAATTCTAATTTCACACCTCTCGTCTACAATATTTTGATCCACAACTCCTTCATCAACTATTTTATCAAGAGCGCATAGCCGACTAATTAGACCATTTTTGCACCCCAACTTTTTTTTTCCATTTCAATTCACCACCATTTTTTAATATTTGATTTAAGAACTTTTAATTTGTTCTTAAATTGTATACAAGGAACATCAACCCCTTGCACCAAGCTATCACACCAGGAGGCCCGAATAATATTATCAAAATCTGGCTGTGGCATCCAAGAATCGAAGAACTTGAAAGGTCTAGGACCGTAATCAATCGATCCCGCAGACAAGAAAATGGGTCTATGATCTGAGATTGTAAGATCCAAAGCAGTCACCATTAAAATGGGAAAGTGAAAATAAACTTGTTTTGAAACCAAAAATCGATCTAACTTACTAAGCTTGGCACCATTAGAGCTTACTCTAGTAAAAGCGTATCCACCCATCGCTACTTCTGAAAGGTCAATGTTTATAATAAAAGAATTGAAAGAATCAACAATATGTTGGGAAAACACACACCCAAGCTTCTCAATCAAAAAAAGCCATTTAGAACCGATCCACTCCCCTTCTACAATCAAAACACTTTCGTTACTAAAATTTGTTTTTTTGGAAAAAACTACGGGATCGACATTGATAAAGCGCACCCCCCCCGATAACCCACGGGATACACATTCTAGTTTCATGCTGTTATATATATATATATATATATATATATATATATATATATATATATATATATATATATATATATATATATATATATATATATATATATATATTTGTATTATTTATGTTTGTATTGTTATAATTTTATTGTGTGGCCCATGTATAGTTTGCCCATATTCATAGCCCTTAACTTATTTGTATTATATAATTGGCCAATGCAATTATCGAAGATATGGGAAATCATTTGTTAACATGGTATCAGGCCAATAGAAACCCTATCAGTTTCCCTCCTTGTCTCGATCCTTTTCTTTGTCGACATTCCTCCCTGTCGACACCTTCTTTTCCAATTCTTCACTAAAATTCTTTTTTCTTCTCCCACCGATATATCCACTCCCATTGACAAGTTGTACGAAATCACCAACATAAAGTTGTATGTCTATTGATTATCAATCTCGACAAATTAAACTACGATGCATGGCGAGATTTCTTCAAAAATCATTGTGTGGAAAACAAGGTTTATGGACATCTCGATGGTCCCTCTCATAAACCCAGTGATGCCGATTGGTGCATTGCAGATTCCATTGTTAAACAATGGCTTTATGGTACACTAACTCAACCACTCATTCAATCTATCTTGATTCTTGATGCTACTGCAACCCAATTATGGATGTAACATCCCAAAATTCAAGAATAAAAATTTCATTATAATCAAAACACTATTGTAACTTTGACCAAACATTGAAAAGCATTTCAAATAAAACAATTATCAGAGTTCATTCCCAAAGATCACATATTGCGGAAAACACGTGTGTATGCGTTGCGATCGTCCCGAACTCCTTCATTTGAAAACTAGAGTACTTGAATCATAAACTGAAAACCGTAAACACAAAGGTTAGTGAGTTCCCCAAATACCACATACCAAACATATCAAACGAGCCATACATGTCATACATAACCGTGAGCGATACATATAATTCATATACCATAATCAATAAAGGTGATATGTGTCATCCATAGTCTTGCCATTCTGCCACGAGTCGCCTCGTGGTCTTCTTTGCCAAGCCGGGGGCCATAACCCTGGGTCTTACAGACAAGTGCCAGGAGCCACCTCCTTGTCTTCCATGCAAGTATCACAAAGACAACTAGCATACAATCTACAGCTACTTAACTAACAATTGCCAGAGTTCAGACTCTGGTCTTGCATACAAATTGCCAGGAGCTGCCTCCTAGTCTTTCATACAAAATGCCAATGGTTACCCCGGAGTCTTCCTACAATACATAAACCAAATGGGCAGGCATTGGTGCCTTCGACCCATAGAACAGTGAGGAGACTCACCTCGAATGCAGAAGCTCACTGAAAGAAATTGTTAGCTGCTGCCCTAACAACTTCCCGAGCTAACAATACCAAAATATTACCCAATTAGGAATTGGGTTCCAAACCATGATCCATAATCCAAACTTGGGGTAAACTGACCATTTTACCCCTGGCCCAAACAAGACTCACAACTAAGGCCCAAACCCAAAACCAAACAAGCCCAAAACTCCAAGATCCATAAAAGACCATTGCTGGCCCATTTTTCCAAATTGGGCTCAAACCCTTACATGGGCCTTTTCATAAAGCCCATTTACTTTTTCTGAACCAAAACACATAATCATAGCTAGCCCAACTAGACCTCAAACAATACAAGCCCAAATGATAGTCCAAACTCGAAATGACACCACAGGGCCCAATAAGGCCCAATTACTCTAATTAGGCCCAAATCCATCATGGACCTATCCCGAGAAGGCTCACATCCAAAAAGGCCTAAAGTACTGAATGGTCAGCCCTAACCAACTCCTGGTCCATGGTCCCACAACCCAAAAGTCAACAAAACAAGAAGGGTCAACCAGGCCGAGTACGCCCTGCGTACTCATCTGGTACGCCCAACGTACACCCTTTGGGGCTAGTACGCGCAACGTACCAGGTGGATATGCCCAGTGTACTCCCCTGGACTTCAAACTTCTCCATTAAGCACTTAATCATCTCAGCCCTTGCTCCAAACTCTCCAGTCTGATTCCTATGGATGACTTTTCAAGTAAAGTTGGCAACTTTACTATCATGCAAGGCTTAATGGGACTCTAGAGCTCAAAAGAGCTTAATGGAAGGTCTTAACTCACTCTTGAACTAAAAAACTCCACAAAACTTGCACCTTTATGAATCAGGGACCCTTAAAATGTCCAGATCTACTAGATTGAACTCCTAAAACAACCTTAGCTCACCAATACCAAGCAAAAGGGACTAAAATGGTCAAAAACCAACCCAAAGTAGATATGTACAATGAATAGCCAAGATAGAGACTTTATACCTCAAAAGTCTCGAAATAGAGATGTTAACACTGGATCTCTAGGCTCTTCTCCAGAGGTTGAGTCTTTCACCTTCTTCTTCTCTTGTACAAACCACCAATAATCTTCTTTTAAGCTCCAAGCTTCACCCAAAGCACTCTAGGGTTCCATGAAAGTCAAAAAGGGTGGTGGCTGACTTAAAATGACCAAAGGGGTGGTATAATGTTACTTTTATAGGGTAGGAACCTCGAAATCAGGGTTTTGCTCTGAAGGGAGTACGCGTCGCATACCCCTTAGTACGCCCGATGTACTAACAAACCACCCGCGACCACTTAACCTTATACGTTGGGCGTACCTAGCCAAACACGCACATGCCACCTTGCATGCATGGGACAGGAATGCAAGCTTTTCCATCCAGGGGCCAATTCTGCCAATAACTTCCAAATACCATAACTCCCTCATCCTAAGTCCGTTTCTAACGAACCTTATATCCACGAAAAGGTGGCGAGAAGCCCTATGCTCATAACAACAGACCCATACCTTAAAAACTCCCGAACAAAACCCAAAATCCATAAAAGATAGAGAATTCGAATTACGATTATACCCTTGGCCTCCGAAGGCACAATCAAACACTTGTATCACTTATACTATGACACCCACATCCGAATTGGGCCAAATCCTTCCTTTCCCGAGGCCCTAAATCTTATGACAACTGATGATTGGGCAGCAGCCCCGAACAACGAAGCAAATCCAGAACCAAGCGTTACAGATCTCCCCCACTTAAATTAGATTTCGTCCTCGAAATCCTTACTAGTGCCCCATTAAACAAAAAACCTGAGGAACGCAATTGAAAATTATGCGCATAGATGTAAATCCCAAAACTTGGATCCTCTCAAGGTATCAATGCAATTGTTTGAGTTAATGCAGAATCTTAATCAAAAAACTATACGAAACAAATAATTAGATGAATTTATGAACACGTTTCAGTGAATGCACACAATTCTATTGATCAATTGTTAGGTACATTCATTTACTCTTCAACCGTGAATAGACTCAAACTCACCAAAAGCACATTAACCTAGAATAGCTATACACATACCATATTTATACTACACTAATAACCTAAAGCCCAAATATAGAAAGCCCACCGAAAACACTAAGCCCACTAGTGATTTCGGTCCAAAACCGAGAACACATATGACATACAAAAACAAAGCATAAACCACAAAATATAGCCCAACAATCTTCCCATTGGTTTATTGATTTGAGTTCTCTTCAAGGCTTCTCCACGAGATGCACGTCTGCCTGATCAAATGCCCCATCCCACAGCTTCTTTTCAATTATGGTGGCTACCATTCCGGTGAAGGCTTTTGTGGTAGCTTCAAACAATTCATTCTCAACAATTATTTCAAAGTTTGACAAAGTTCGGATATCACATTCACAAAACTTCAACAATTCTTTGGGATCAACAATGCGATACTGGTTCTTCTTCAGCTTGATCACTGTTGATGCAGTAGCCTCATCATAAACCCAGAATTGCATTGAATCCAAAGTTCCTTCTGGTAAACGTTTGTGAAGCGGAATCCTTTTAGCTTGCTTTATAGGCGGCCACGTAACATTCACCATGGTTTTATTAGTGCGAGGATCAATGACATTCTTGGCCTTTTTCGTAAACGATGAAGCAGTCTTCATGCCTTCAAAGTTATTTTTAGCTTTATCCTCAAGAAACCTCTTAAAAGACCAGGCCATGGGATCATTGGTTGGATTGTGGAAAGGAGCATGGATGAGTTCAGAAAGATCAACTTTCGTCCAGGATAAGAAGTCGACTTTCTTCTCATAATATTCAATTCGTCCGCTCTTTCGCTTCACAATCCACATTTTCTTATCAACATCATATCCCCACATCAAAATGCCAGAGCGGTCCCCATATTTATCTGTAAATTTCTTCCCAGTCTCCCTGAAAAACATCTCAGGGTGATCACCTGGAGCATTTTGGTCTGAATGCTTCATCACTAGCATCTTCCCTTCCAGCTGCTCAATCCTAATTTGCTTCTCTCTTCTTTCTTGAGCAGAAGCAGGACCAGAAGATAAAAATGTGTCAAGATTAGCGTCCTGAGTAGGTCTTACAACTCTTTCACTTGTAGGTTGAGAAATTGGATTTGCTGGACCAGAACTAGAAGCATAAATCTTTTCTCCTTCAACGCTTAAAGGTTGAAAATCATCACCAAACTTTTGATGTAAGCGTTGTTTTTGGTCAAAGAATAAAGTAGTTAGACCACCAAGATTTGCTTGAAGTTCTGAAATCTTTGCATCTTTAATGGAGTTCTCCTTTTCAAGATCACTGATTCTAATGTCCTGCTTTCCAATAATCAAATCCTTTTTCAGCTGAGCTTTGTTCCAAATCAAAAACTCCGCTCTGAAGCAAAGCAACGTCCACAAATTCAGACTCAGGCAACTTGCTTTTGCCTTTTGAAATATCCAGCTCGGGGGCTTCAAAGGAGCTTCCAGAAGCTTGAGCCCCTTCTGAAGGTAAGACTTCTTGTTCAACAATAGGGCTTTCAAAATCCTGATCCATAGGAGTGGATTCAAGTAACGGGCTTGAAATCTATTGCATCATTGGAGAGGACTAAGTGAATGTGCTTTCAATATTTTGGGCCTCAGAACTAGGTTCAATCAGAGTAGATACATTTTGAATAACGTCTGTGATAAGCACTCCAAGTCTTGGATCTCTTCCTTTTCTTTTCCTTGGGAGTAGAACGTGAGCTGAATCTTCTTTATCACTCTCAGATGGAGGTTCAGTTGTAACAGGAACTGTTTGGGGAGGCTTCCTCGCAGTTTCGCTGAAGTTCAGTAATAAGAGCATCCATCTGTTCAGGGGTAGGTGAATAAGATTGCACAGTTGAGTCACGATCTCTTTCAGTCACAATAGAAGGTGTGACAACCACATCCTCTTCAGGGATTGAGATATTTTGTAGAAAATCTTCAAACTCATTCTCTGTCAAATCCTTTTCTTGATCTTCTTCTTCTTCTTCATCAGATACTTCAATCTCTTCAAATGAAAATTGAAATTTTGGTTTAGGTTCCACGTGTTCCTCGACAACCTCAATATTAATGGAACTAGCAGCAGGAGTGTTTTCAACTTCAGCAAACTTTCCAAACTTAACCAACTCCTTCAATCCCTGATAGGGGACTTTGGCAGCTTTTCTTGATTGCTTCATGAGTCCAAAGGTGTTGGGGCCCAAGGCTTTCATGTCCAAAGTATCAGACGACCTCTCAATTTGGGGATATTTTTCATTTAGAATCATTTGAAGGAACCTAGGATACATAAAAAATAGGTCCTTCTTCTTTCCTTGAAGGTTGCTTTTCATTTCTTCAAAAACAAACCTTGAAAAGTTGTAATCCCAGTTCATTGCTAAAGCGACAATAGGTGTGGTTGCAGTCTGACTAATTTCATCAAATCCTCCCTTCCTTCCAGAAATGCAAATCACAAAGTAGTGTGCTAGAAACCTCCAGTAAGGTGGCAACAGCTTCTTGATGGTGGGAGGATAGGTTCCTTCATAGCAAAATATTCTCAAGGACTTCCTTCACTTGATCAGCAGAGTACTCAATTGGAAATGCATATGCATCACCAAATTCAAGTACTTCTCGGATGACTGGATTAGCACGAAGGGCATGAGAAATCCTGCAGTTGTTCAAACCCACCATCATGGATTTGAATTCTTGATGAGCAGTAGGTGGATCCATAAGATATCCAACAACATTGTGAGAGCCTACAAATTTAATCTGCTCTGCCATTTATCTGCACCAAACTAGCCAAGTGAGAATTGATTTAAAATTAATTAAATTAAGTTTAAAATTTGATTTCGGTTGAAGTCAAAGATTTATTCGATTTTGGTCAAAGGAAAAACTTCAGTCGTTTTCGATTAAGGTCAAGGTTTCCATCGATTTCGGTCAAAACACATTTGACCAGACGTTTTCGGTTAACGCTGGGTGATTTCGGCCGAGAACCCTGAATTTGGTCAGATTGAGTCGGATCTTCATCGATTTCGGTCGAATCCGGGTTGAACCCGAAATCTCACCGAAACCAGTTTCAACACCGTTCGTCGGAAAAACTCGTCAAAACCATTCAAAACCTGCAAATCTATGAAAAATGAGTGCACCAAAAACAATTAAAACACCATTGCTGTGATCGAAAAGCGATAATCTACCTGATTCACCAACGAATTTGCAACACAAACACCGAAAAATGCAGTTTTTTCAGGAAAACTCGAAAAAGCTTGGAGAGAAGACAACAATGGCGGATTGGGTTTTTTCGGTGGTAAAACCTAATTAGCCGAAACGAAAAAATATATATACCCTAAAAGATTTCAGCCCAGATGGCACACCCAAACGATTTCGGCCCAAGATAAAAATAACCCAAATTTTAAAAAACATTTCCTTCGATTTTATGTTTTAAAAACCAAAATGAAAATTAAAAATTGAACACACATTTTTACATACATATTTTTAATTTTTTTAAATTGATTTTTATTTTTATTTTTTTTTAATTTTTTTAATTTTATTATTTCTCCCCCTAAATTTGTGCATAACAATGAAAATATCTACCAATTTAAATAAAAATAAAAAATGTAATCCAGAAAAAACTTTTGGGATTAAACATTATAGAGCAAATTAATGAGGTTTATCAGCACACACATTCATGAAAAACTCTGATCAATCATTGATATTGTGATCTACTTAAACACAAAGAACTTTTTCAGGACAGATTATGAGTGACAATATATAGCTACCATATTCCTAGATAGACCATTTTGTCTGACGACGCCCAAGGATATTGTTGTCCACTTAAATTTAGCTAGTAAAATCTACCAGTCAGCCTTTAGTTATGGGTGCAGTTAATGTTAGTACACTAGAACATGTTCCCCACTTCATGGCATACCCTAGTAATCAAGGAAATTTCTTCAGAATCCTTTACTTCAGGTGAGTGGATAATCATTGTGGAATGCATATGTTGTGTCCCAGGTCGGATCTACCGATCACTCAGAGGGGACAACATATGACTAACATACAGAGTAGAATATTTGATATTTGTAGGAGACAATATACTGACTTAGAAGCAGTGAACATCATCTGAGTGCATATGTTGTGTCCCAGGTCAGATCTTCCGATCACGCAAAGGGGACAACATATGGCTGACTAAGAAAGAAAGAATAATGATTTTAAGCAGACCTAATTTATCAGAACCCCTCAGTCACCCCTATCAATACTAAAATTAAGGACACGAGTCCATACACCAATGAAGTGTTGAGCCATAGATCTAGATGATAGTTAGCTTCAATTTATGTCAGAGGCTTCCTTGTCTATTTTACTGTTAAACCTATCCAAGCGTCATATTATCAGTCCAAATGAAGTTTTCTAAGTTCAAATTAGTCCATATTGTCTAGTCCATTAGTTTTAGTCCTTTATACCTACCAACACGTTTTTAACACAAAGTTTATACAATTCAGCTTCAGTGCTTTACATGTATTTCGTTTGTCCTTTATCACTAACTCATATCACTTCCCAAAAGATTGTCATAAAAAATTCCTTTTCTAAAAATAAAACAAAATGGAAGAAAATAAGAAGTACTAAATAAAATTGAAAAGAAATTTCAGTCTTCGAAACGTATAATCTTAAGAAATACCACAAGCACGAGCTTGGTTTTAAGAAAAATTAGGCTTTTGTACAATTGAAGATCAGCATTATTATCACAGAGAAGAGAAGAGTCAGAAAATTCAAACTGTAATTCAGCAATTGAAGAAATCCCCATTTGTGATTTTTCTTTTTCCTTTCCCGGAAAGGACAGATGCTCTCCATGAAAATTCTGAACGTCATGCATAAGAGAGATGTCCCCTATCATGTGCTTGGAACAGCCACTATCAACATACCAAAGTCTTATGATATTCCTCCATAGATGCTCCGGCACAGAGTGCAGAATCAATTGGTCTTGGGAACCCAGTCAATTTTGAAAATGGGTTGACCTTTACCATCAACACATGATACTCTTTCCCAAGTCATATCCTGTTTATCAAACACAAAAAATGAAGAGACGTTAGAATTTTTAGGTGTTTTGGGAATTGAAACCTTTGGTACCCATCTATAGCCAACTTTAACCATTTTCCTGTTTAATGTGATTGATATTTCAGCACTTGCTTTGGAGCTTGAGACCAATTGCTGAGATGACTTTGACCTTACCGATCTTGATCTGACTGAACTGTTTCTCAGATTAGGCTTCTTGTTCGACATCCCCTTTTTAAGTTTGATTCTTGGCCTTTTTAGCATTCCAATCACCACTGCTTGAACGTGACCTCGAAGGATTTCTTGTGGAATCTCACAATCTGAAAATTTTAGAGCAAACAAAGTCTAAACCCTAACCAAGTATAAGTGAAACCATATTACAACCATAACTCATTGTATGATCTATAACCTTAGGAACATGTTTATAAGCTAGTAACTAAGTAATGGATTGAAACCTAAGTTGAATTAGGTTAGTATAAATCAACATAAGTCTAAAGTTTAAGACTTAAGCCATAAAATATCTTATATTCATTGGGTTTTCGGTTTAGGGAATATAATCACTAATCAAAAACCGAACACAACCCTTTCTAGAAGAACCATGACTGAATTCTTTTCTTTGAGGCCCATTGGGACCGAATTCATCAAATGTGAATGTGCTTGTGTAAATTCGGTCATAGTAGACCGTATTCCCTTTCATTGTGGCCGAATTCCCATGCTTAACTAGATAAGGTGCCACTTGATTTACAATTTAAGTTACCAATGTGATAAATTGAGCATTTCAAAGCAAACTTCCCATCATCTCATCCCTTCCTTCTTATTTAAGATACATATCCTTCCTATTTCTCACCTCTAGTAACTTTCATTCCATTATAATTCTCTCTCAAATCACAATACCCATTTCCTTCATAAGTACAGTTAAGCTACATGAGATCTTCAAACTAATTGTAAATTGGTATGTATTCTTCATTTGTTCAGTGTTTATACAACGCTTACCTATCTATTATCATCTTAATCACACATTTTTATGTGTTTAAAACCATAAGGATCACGACATCCTTTCCACCTACTAGCTCAAAGTCACCGTTTTAGCTCGTAAACTAAACCGCGACCACACATAAGGTGAGTTCATACCCCTGCATTTTTCCAAAATTTTCTATGTTTTTAGGGGGGGGGGAGGGGGGAATACAAGTAAAAACACAAGTAATATTGTGTTTAAAATACAAATTGTTTATTTCGCTCTTTTATATATTTTATAAATATTGTACGTAAAAATACTAACTAAACGTTTTTATTACTAAACTTATAAACTCTCAAGGTTGTTAAATACAAAAGGCTCATATTACGTAAATTACATGCATATAAACTATAATGAGTATAGTTTATGGAACTTATGAACTATCTTACTAAGTAAGGAAAACGATATGAAAACACACATATAAATTATAATAGGTATAATTTATGGATAAATTCACAATATCAATCATCTTAAACATATATATATATATATATATATATATATATACATACATATATGGAAAAATTTCATCTTTATTTGTTAAAAGGTTTTTTCATTGTATTACTCGTAATCTCGTTGAAACAATAAATTTGTGAGACACTTCGTGGTGTACTTATCTAAGTACGGCCTTAAGTCCTGACTTATTAACCAGAATCTCCTGGAGGGAGAGCGTGAAATTGTGTATAGATCTATACGGGACTGACAATCCCGCACCTTAACTGTTCGCTACAGTTAGGCCGGCAGGCCTAAGGTGACAAATGTCATATCATTCCGACGCCTGAAGAACGTCGCATCAGGCATATCCATCATATAGTATGGTTATAAGAACTCACATGGATAAAAGAACGATTATTTTACGTAGTAATATACTTCTTTTAAAACAGTAAAGAAGATATTTACATTATATCTATTTTACAGGCCAAATAAACCTTCAGTTAGTTTTACTTATGAATAAAACTACATATCATGAAATCAATTATGGCAATTATACCTATACCCTTTTGGTTTTGGAATGTTTAAAACCACAAATCGGTATTATGGAAAATATAAGATTTTCCAGGATCAATATCACTATTTTTCAGGTGAATAGTTTACATTTCAACTTTTTGAAAACAAACATAACTGCTTATCGAAATCAATGCTTTACAGTAGAACGGATATAACTAAGAATATGTTTACAAAGGGTTTAACACTTATTTACGAATTGTATGTTATCAAATAGTTTTATTTGATTATTAACCATACATTCCGATTTCAGGGTAATTGTACTTTCAAAGGTTTTATTTAAATAATAAAACTATATTACATTATTTCAAAGTATTAAATTACTAGATTTACACATGAATTACACAAAAAGTAAAACATTATATTATTACTAATATGGTACAAACAGAAGTTCAGAAAAACATATAACGACTATTCTTTTTATTAAAGTCTATGATTACTTAATGTATACGATACGATTCTATATAATGAAGATCCGATAAACAGTGGAATGTGTGATTTCCGCCTTTCTTCCTGTTCCTTGTTTGGTTGTGGGCTTAGGGCAGATTCACCCAATCGACTGTTCGTTCGATTTTTATTATATATAATTTGTATACACTAAGTAATCATAGGAGGTAGGAAGATGGGTCATATTAAGTACACGAATCAGAATATCGAATCACAGGTTATAATCATAAGAAACTTATACTATTTAGTCTCAAAGTACTAAGATTACGATATGTTTACTAAGAAAATATTGGATTTTCTGGAAGAACACATTAACGTTGTTAATAACAAAGAACACATCTTTTCCACCAAAATACTTATGAACTAACCAACTTAAATGTTGATACTCTCTTTTTCAAACCACTTGTATTCTCAGGAAAGTTAGTAGCAGGTACTCTCTCGGGCGTTATGAAGACGGAGCATTGTAGCATTACGCTTTATCTTTTGCTATAGTTTTATGTTATACAAGTAATGTTTTGAACAAAATGTAAATATTATGTTATTATTACAATGGTCGTTGTTGCTTTGATTACTATTTTACAGTTGTTGTGATACTGTACATGACGTCCACCGCCCCCGAACGTTTCCGCCGTTCCGGTTTGGGGGTGTGACAGAGATGTATCAGAGCATTGTTTATAGTGAACTAAGTATGTCAATTTATAAAAGAAATACAACTATAAATACAATGTGATAAAAACAGTCTGACCAATAATTTTACTTTTAAAATATATTAATACTTTTGTGAAAGTATACATACATATATATACTAGAACAAGTGTCACAAGAAGAACAAAACAAAAGTATTTAGATGTTGGACATTACAGTCAAACCTAGACAGTTATGTAATCATATCTGGGATAAATATAGCCTGATCAACTATATTTATTTGAGATACGACCAACATGTGTTTGGGAGTTATAGTGGTGTTGCAACAAGTCTAAAACTTACCAACCCTACAAACAAAGGAACATTGGAACCAAACATAAAGTTTAAAATACTATAGGAGTATTTTATGATACTATACAATAACAATAAGTCTAGAAACTTATCAACTGCATATACCAAGAAACTCTAGAATCAAACATATAATTAAAATACTATAGGAGTATTTTAAGTACAATAACTAACTTATGTGAAAATTTAAAAGACCCTTACTGGTAGGTCTATAATTGTAGAGTATATACTCCCAAGGTTATATATAATTAAGATCTTATAGACTTAGAATATGTGGTTTCGCTTTACTTCCTTTTCCTTGTTTGGATGTGGATATAGAGTAGGATCACTTATTCGAAGGTCTATTAGATCTGAGGTATATATAACTTGTATACACTATGTGATTATAGAAGGACCCGGTAGGGATCACACCATAAAAATTTCTTTAGGAATGTTTTAGTTAATCTCGTAGATTCTTTAGACATTTCCATTCTCGCACTAACAACATAGGTAGATGTAACCACTCTATTGCAATAGCTAACATAAGAGTTGAGGAAGAACCAAAAGAGGGTTCATGAGGAGAATTCTAAGAAAAGACCAAACGAAGTAAAAAGCACTAGAGAAATCATTAACGAACCTTATTCTATCAGGAGAAAACCAGAAAGTACTCTATACGTCACACAAGTAAATTATAATATGATATAACTTAGTGAGTTAGTGATTACACTGCTCACACTACATGTTAGGTTTATTACTTCTTTTGTAACAACAAATACTAGTACATCAAGTCAAAGAATTTCGTATAAGGACGATAACTATTAAAAATTCATAAGTTTATTCTATATAGACTTCTATTATGAACTGTTTATAAAACTCTATAAGAGTCAGAACATAATACACACATAACCAAGATAACATAGTTCAATCGACACATGAGTTATAGACTAATGCTAAAGACTTACTATCGTTTCATTCTTTTAAACCTTATGGTAGAAAGATGCCTTCTCATAGACTTATCGGGTGAACTTAACCTTTCTACAAAACTTATTTCTACTCTCTAATAGGAATGCATCATAAGGATGCAGGTCAAAACATTGATAATCATACCACAAAATGAGAAATTTATATGTATATATATATAAACAGATAAAGTACAACTAGCAACGATCATAAGTACTTACAATTTCATTTCACATCATATAACAGAATCATGTCTTCACATGGAAATAACCGGCCAACCAGTGAAACCCCAATTCTACAGATAGACTCTGCTACCTTTTAAGCTACGGTCACAACTGCCGTGACAACCGTCATGGCACATATCAATGCTAACAATCCAAACAAAAATAGAAACAGTGTCGACAATCCAAACCGTAGTAACAACCAAGTAAACCAACAAGTGTCTACCTGCCAGGACACCCTAAACCCCAAACCTAAGAACATGAAACAAAGGTTTAAGAATGAGAAATGGAGTAGTTCAACTCAAGGACTTACCAAAAAGCAACAAGCTGGGGCAGTCCATACTCCCACTAACCCTATTACTTCAACACCGACAACACCGTATTTAGGAAACCTCCCACACTGCAACAAATGCAACTACCATCATTATGGAGTCTGCCGGGAGTTGTATTGCAAAAGGTGTAACATGAAAGGGAACACCGCCCACTTTTGTAGGACTCCAGTTGAACACATCACTTCAACCACCAATGTTGGAGTAAGTCCAATATGCCATTTCTGTGGTGAAACGGGACATTTCAAGAGAGTCTGTCCAACCGAGAGGAATGACGGGGGAGCGGGAGGAGTTTAACAACAGAACATGAAGAAGCAATGAGGAACCCTGCTAGAATTTTGGTACGTTTCCAAACAACAATAATTAAACACCAAATTTTTACTAAAACTGTTGCCAATTAAATCATAATTTTTAAAATTTTCTCTCTTGTCCGAACAAAATTACATCATTCATATAAAAACTAAGAATCCTTACAGGTGAACTATGATGGCTTAGTGTAACATTAGAGTCATACATAGTTAAGACTTTGCAGGTTTAGAGTGAGTGATTCCGCCTTATTTCCTGTTTCTTGTTTAATTGTGGATTTAGGGCAGAGTTGCTCAGTCGAATGTCTTCTCAATCTTAACTATATACGATTTGTATACACTAAGTGATTATAGAGGAACTTGGTAAGGATCATATTACGAGATTTCATTATTTATTTATCGGAACACTTTTATCGCTAATACTTACTAATCGTGGTTTAAAATATTCGCAGTAGTAATAACAAGAATAAAATAGAAAGAATTAAAGATATATACTTAGAATACACCATCGCTCTAAACAATCATTCTTTCAAATCGACTTAACACTTGTTTACCATAAGAAGTTCCGACGTCGTCATTCGACGTGGATTGGCTTGGTCCTCACCATACCAACTTCATTTGCTACGGAAAGACTCTTCGCTTTAACCGATCTTCTAACTAAATCTTTTCAACCTATAACGATAAATCCGACATAAACCTCCGTATCATCTCTCGCTTCAAAACTCAGAAGTACCCATGCGAGGGGTACCACACCTTCCTAACTGTAACATCCGGATTTCTAGGTACTGTATTTATCTAATTATTTTTGAGTTTTGGAGAGGGACTCGGCGAGTAGGCGCTTAGACTCGCCGAGTAGAGCCGCGCATTATTGGACTGGATTAATGACTGGACTCGGCGAGTCCATACATGGACTTGGCGAGTCCACGCTGTTTAATGAAACCCTAATTTCTTGGGTTTGGGACCTATTTAAAGGCCCTTAGGGCCGTCACTTGCGGCTACCAAACCCCATAGAGAAACCCTAAAAGAGCTAGAGCGTTTGTGAGAGGAAAGGAGCCATTTCTTGATCTTTGTGATTGATTCTTACAAGAAGGAGGTGATTCCAGCTTGGAGGGGACCAAGAAGGTTGTGCATCTGGGGATTTCGAGCAAAAGACTTCATCTTTGAGGTATTATGTCGCCCCTTTATCTGTTTTGTTGAAGGAATCCATAGATGGAGAGTTTTTATGTCTTTTATTGGAAGGAGTTGTGAGAATATGGCCCGTATTCACTTTGAGACTTCGGATCTGGACCCATAGTGGCCTAAAGAGCTTATTCCAGCTTGCTTTATGTTGAGCTATGGAGGCAATGAGCTCAGGTTGTTGTTTTTGGGGCTAAATCACCAAGTAAAGCCTCCTAGGCGTCACATGAGTGTCAAGATCCAAGCTTTACGTGATTATCAGGCTTGGGAAGGTCAGATCTATGGTTCTAAGGAACAGATCTGACCTCAGGAGGTCAATTGAGTTTGTGCATGACATGAACTCGCCGAGTCCAAGGACAGACTCGGCGAGTAGGGTTAGGGTTTCCCGTGAATCACACAGTGAGTGACTTGCCGAATTGGGGGAATGACTCAGTGAGTCAGAAGGGGGATAGAGGACTCGAGTTCATGACTTAACTCGCCGAGTCACATTTGTGCACTCGGCGAGTCTGGTCAAGGGTTGACCGTTGACTTTTGTTGACTTTTTGGGTTTGGTCAACAATGGAACTTGTGGACTGTTTGAAGGGTAAAATAGCCTTTTAGCCTTCTTAGAGGACATGTGAGAGTCTAGTCTAGCCTAGAGAGTCGTGATTGATTGAGATGATTATGTTATGTGTATAGGCAGAGGCTAGATCAGTATATACACGGGCGGGATATTATCCGAGACATCCGAGGTGAGTCTTCTCACTATACATTACCTAGAGTGGTATTTATGTGTAGACCAGAGGGTCTTGTATGCTATGTGTATGTATGAGATTATGTGCATTGTGTTATATGTATGCTATGTTTTGTATAGACCGGACCGAAGGGTCCAACGATATAGACCGGACCGAAGGGTCCAACGATACAGACCGGACCGAAGGGTCCAACGATACAGACCGGACCGAAGGGTCCAACGAGCTATGACCGGACCAGAGGGTCCAACGAGCTACGGGATTGGAGGGTCCCGCTGAGACACATCGGACCGGAGGGTCGTATTGTAGCCTCGAGTGGCGTATGTGTTGTATGTGGTATATTGGGGAACTCACTAAGCTTTTATGCTTACAGTTGTTGTGTGATGTGTTTCAGGTACTAGTGAGGATCGCGGGAAGGCGCCGGCATGATTCGTACACACGAGAGAGGATTTATTTATATGAGATCTTGGGACATGTTTTGTGATGATACAGAGATTTATTATGACTTTGTGATTTTTATGTGGTGGAAAGTATGTTTTGAAATGAAAAATTGTTTTGAAAATTTAGGTGTTACAAGTTGGTATCAGAGCCTTGGTTTGAGGGATTCGGGTGCATCTTCGGATGAATCCGAACTCAAACTGAGGAGATGAGAAAGTTTTCATAAAATAAACAATTTTTCTAAAAGAATAAAAGATTTTGAGAAAGGCAGAAGGAAGCAGTGTGTACGATCAGCCAGCGCCCGAACGATGATTTCCCAAAATACCCTTACCTTATGTGTTATGAGATATTATGAGATATTATGCATGCTAGAGTAGGCTAGGTGATCATATTAGGACTAGAGTGGCCTGATCTGTGATGCCTTAGCGTAGGAATGATTTTGCTGCTATATGATGCTTGAGAGCGAATAGGTAGCAGTGAGGAGCTGTTGGGAGGCCTACCGAAGGGTAGCCTATGCCAGTGAGATGTAGTGTACTTGTGATCTGGAATCCAAGGAGGAGGACTTAGAGTGAATGCTGATGCGGTGTGGACGGTAGTATAGGGCCCGTACTACTGAAGACACTGGAGCAGTGTGCACCCTAAGTAAGAATCCATTGGGTACTAAGGAGCAAGTAGGGTTGAGTTATCGAGTGCGAGTATACTCGAGCGAGTCTCTGATATCTTGTGTTGTATTTCAGAGAGACATCATGGTTGGGACGCGCTACCGGCCAGGGACTAGCGAGGGGGTTGTGAGCGATGAGGAGCTCCGCCAGATGATTCATGATGAGGTGGCTGCTGCCATCCGCGCTGAGATTCCAGAGATGTTCGGGTCTATCAAGACCACGATGATGGAGGCTTTTGATGAGCGGTACGCCACTCTTACTGATGCAGCTGTTGCTGCGGCCACCGCAGTCGTTGCTGCTGCCAGGCCGCATGGGGGTGACTCGTTGCTGTACAGAGAGTTCAGCAACACGAAGCCACCAGAGTTTGATGGGACGCAGGATCCGATTGCTGCTATGAGATGGATTACCGATGTTGAGGGTTGTTTCTATACCTGCTCGTGTCCAGAGCATCCGAGGGTTCGGTTTGCGCTAAACCAGCTTCGCTTGGGAGCGAAGGACTGGTGGAAGTTTGTGACGGCAGACTTCACTACTGCAGAGCTGACTGCGGTGACCTGGGAGAGGTTCACCACGATGTTTCGAGATGAGTATGTTCCTCCGGTGGAGAGGGAGCGATTGGCTCAGGAGTTCTTGACCCTCAAACAGGGTACTGATTCGGTTACTATGGTTACCCGGAAGTTTCATGAGAGGGCGATGTTCTGCCCTGAGCAGGTGTCTACTGAGCAGGCACGTATGAGCCGGTACTTGGGTGTTTTGAGGAGGGATATACGGGAGTTCGTGTCGAACTCGACTTATCGGACATTTGCTGAGCTCTAGGAAAATGCCCGGAAGAGGGAGATTGAGCTGGAGACGCAGGCCAGGGAGGAGGCCGAGTCTCAGAGGGTGGATCGGCGACCAGCACAGTCTCAGCCGGCAGCCAAGCGGGCAAAGCCCGCTGATTCGAGATCTGGGGGTCCGAAGGGCCGCACTTGTGGAAAGTGCGGCAAGAGCCACGAGGGGACATGCATAGTTGGGGTGTGTTATAAGTGTGGGAAGGAGGGGCATTATGCGAGGGACTGCCCCACGGGATTCACGGTTTGCTTTCATTGCAACCAGACCGGCCATCGGAAGGCCGAGTGCCCATAGCTACTGCAGAGATCAGCGCAGGGATCTGCGCATGCTGTTCGAGCTACAGAGAGTCGGCCAGCGAAGGCCGAGGCGCCGAAGGCTCGCGGGAGAGCCTTCTAGTTGACAGCGGAGGAGGTCCGCGCAGCACCCGATGTGGTAGCTGGTATGTATTCTTTCCTCGGTTTATATTGAGTTTGTGATATTATGCTTATTTTGAGGTATGCATAGGTACATTTCTTGTGTGTTCTGTACCTGCTTTGGTGTTGTTTGACTCGGGTGCGAGTCGGTCATTTGTGTCGATAGCGTTTAGTCGACACATCAGTGTTCAGTGAGAGACGTTGAGTCGACCTCTACGAGTTTCTATAGCCGACAAGCGAGCAGTGTATGCTACTGATGTGATTCGAGGATGTATACTCGAGATCTTCGGTGTCGAGTTCCCGATAGATCTGGTCCCGATTGCTATGGGGGACGTATGTGTCATAGTAGGCATGGATTGGTTGAGCCGATTTGGGGCTGTGATAGACTGCGAGCGATAGTTGGTGACGATACGAGACCCCAGTGGGGGAGTACTTACGGTGTACGGCGAGGGTACCCGTTCTGGCTCAGCATTTTGTTCGGCCGCTAGAGCGAGGCAGAGTCTACAGCAGGGCTGTAGCGGGTTTGTGGCTTATGTGGTGGATACGAGAGTAGATGCAGAGAGACCGAGGTCGGTCGATGAGGTTCCGATAGTGCGTGAGTTCCCGGATGTTTTCCCCGAGGAGTTGTCGGGTGTACCTCCCGAGAGGCAGGTAGAGTTCCGTATTGACTTGGTTCCGGGGGCAGCGCCTATCGCCAAGGCGCCCTATCGCCTTGCGCCACCAGAGATGCAGGAGTTATCCTCGCAGCTTCAGGAGCTGCTGGGGAAGGGGTTTATACGGCCGAGTAGCTCGCCGTGGGGAGCGCCGATCCTTTTTGTCAAGAAAAAGGATGGTTCACACCGGATGTGCATTGATTACCGGGAACTGAACAAACTGACGGTCAAAAACCGTTACCCCTTACCGAGGATCGACGATTTATTCGATCAGTTGCAGGGAGCGTCTTGGTTTTCCAAGATCGACTTGAGGTCTGGATATCATCAGATGAGAGTACGAGATGAGGATATCCAGAAGACAGCATTCAGGACTCGTTACGGGCATTACGAGTTCGTGGTGATGCCTTTCGGGCTCACCAATGCACCGGCGGCATTCATGGATCTCATGAACAGAGTATGCAGACCGATGTTGGATCGTTCGGTGATCGTGTTCATCGATGACATATTGGTGTATTCGAGATCCAGAGAGCAACATGAGGAGCATTTGAGAGAGTTACTTGGAGTTTTGAGATCAGAGAGGCTTTATGCCAAATTCTCCAAGTGTGATTTCTGGTTACGAGAGGTCCGGTTCCTAGGGCACCTCGTTAACCAGAATGGGATTTTGGTCGATCCGGCCAAGATTGAGGCAGTGATGAGTTGGGAGGTGCCGAGATCCCCCACCGAGATCAGGAGTTTCCTCGGGTTGGCCGGCTATTATAGGAGATTTATCAGGGATTTCTCCAAGATCGCCGTGCCACTCATCAGATTGACCCGGAAGGGTGTTGCTTTTTCATGGGGCCCAGAGCAGCAGGCCTCCTTCGAGACACTTCGCCAGAGACTGTGCGAAGCCCCGGTGTTAGCCCTTCCGGAGGGAATGGAGGACTTTGTGGTGTATTGTGACGCATCGATATCAGGGCTGGGAGCGGTGCTAATGCAGAGAGGGCATGTGATAGCATACGCATCGAGACAGCTGAAGCCTCATGAGGCGAGGTATCCCACCCACGATCTGGAGCTGGGGGCAGTAGTGTTCGCCCTCAAGATCTGGCGTCACTACATGTACGGGGTTCGGTGTACCATATACACGGACCATAAGAGCTTGAAGTATTTGATGGATCAACCCAACCTGAACATGCGTCAGAGGAGATGGTTGGATGTGGTGAAGGACTATGATTGCAAGATCCTGTACCACCCGGGCAAAGCTAATGTAGTAGCTGATGCGCTGAGTCGCAGGGCGGAGAGTGCCCCGATACGAGATGTTTGTATGAGATTGACAGTGATGACTCCGGTGTTGGACACCATTCGAGGGGCGCAGGCTGAGGCCATTAGGCTGGAGAACCGGAAGAGAGCGGGTTATCGGACAGGTATCGGAGTTCGTTACCGATGGTCGAGGACTGATGACCTTTCAGGGTCGGATTTGGGTACCGTTCGTGGGTGGAACGCGTACCATCTTGATGGAGGAGGCGCATAGATCGAGGTTCTCGATCCATCCCGGGGCCACTAAGATGTATTTGGACCTGAAGAGAGAGTATTGGTGGCCCTGTATGAAGAGGGATGTTGCATGGTTCGTAGAGAGGTGCTTGACCTGTCGCAGAGTTAAGGCCGAGCACCAGAGACCGCATGGTAAATTGCAGCCGTTGGAGGTTCCCGAATGGAAATGGGAACAGATTACCATGGATTTTATCACCAAATTGCCGAGGACTGCTAGGGGCGTCGATGCAATTTGGGTGATTGTGGACAGGTTGACGAAGAGCGCTCACTTCCTTGCTATCAGTGAGAGCTTTTCCGCTGAGAGGTTGGTAGAGTTGTACGTGAGGGAGGTGGTATCACGACATGGAGTGCCGATCTCGATCGTCTCAGATCGAGATGTGCGTTTCACTTCCAGATTCTGGAAGAAGTTTCATGAGGAGTTGGGTACGAGGCTGCATTTTAGTACCGCATACCACCCACAGACAGACGGGCAGAGTGAGCGGACGATTCAGACGCTCGAGGACATGCTTCAGGCATGTGTATTGGACTTTGGAGGGAGTTGGGACACATATTTACCCTTGGCAGAGTTTTCCTACAACAACAACCATCATTCGAGCATCGGTATGCCACCCTTTGAGCTATTGTATGGGAGGAGGTGTCGGACTCCCATTTGCTGGGGTGAGGTCGGGCAACGTGTGATGGGTAGTACGGAGATTGTGCTTCAGACGACCGAGCAGATTCAGCAGGTCAGGCAGAGGTTACTGACGGCCCAGAGTCGTCAGAAGAGTTATGCGGATAGACGACGGTCCGAGCTCGAATTTCAGGTTGGTGACTTCGTCCTCCTGAAGGTATCTCCTTGGAAAGGAGTGATCCGATTCAGGAAGAGAGGCAAGTTGGGGCCTCAGTATATTGGTCCTTTCAGGTTGATCGCCAGGGTGGGCAGAGTAGCGTATCGTTTGGAACTACCTGCGGAGTTGAGTCAGATGCATGATACCTTCCACGTATCTCAGTTGAGGAAGTGTATCGCCGATGAGTCGGCAGTGGTTCCCCTTGAGGACATTCAGGTGGATGCGAGCCTGAACTATGTTGAGAGGCCGATCGCGATTCGGGATAGGAGGATCAAGGTTTTGAGAAACAAGGAGGTGTCATTGGTTCAGGTCCAGTGGCAACATCGGAAGGGGTCCGAGCTGACTTGGGAGCCGGAGTTAGAGATGCGTGAACAGTACCCAGAGTTATTTGCTGAGAGAGACTTCGAGGGCGAAGTCTGATTCTAGTGGGGGAGAATTGTAACATCCGGATTTCTAGGTACTGTATTTATCTAATTATTTTTGAGTTTTGGAGAGGGACTCGGCGAGTAAGCGCTTAGACTCGCCGAGTAGAGCCGCGCATTGTTGGACTGGATTAATGACTGGACTCGGCGAGTCCATACGTGGACTCGGCGAGTCCACGCTGTTTAATGAAACCCTAATTTCTTGGGTTTGAGACCTATTTAAAGGCCCTTAGGGCCGTCACTTGCGGCTACCAAACCCCAGAGAGAAACCCTGAAAGAGCTAGAGCTTTTGTGAGAGGAAAGGAGCCATTTCTCAATCTTTGTGATTGATTCTTACAAGAAGGAGGTGATTCCAGCTTGGAGGGGACCAAGGAGGTTGTGCATCTGGGGATTTCGAGCAAAAGACTTCATCTTTGAGGTATTATGTCGCCCCTTTATCTGTTTTGTTGAAGGAATCCATAGATGGAGAGTTTTTATGTCTTTTATTGGAAGGAGTTGTGAGAATATGGCCCCTATTCACTTTGGGACTTCGGATCTGGACCCATAGTGGCCTAAAGAGCTTATTCCAGCTTGCTTTATGTTGAGCTATGGAGGCAATGAGCTCAGGTTGTTGTTTTTGGGGCTAAATCACCAAGTAAAGCCTCCTAGGCGTCACATGAGTATCAAGATCCAAGCTTTACGTGATTATCAGGCTTGGGAAGGTCAGATCTATGGTTCTAAGGAACAGATCTGACCTCAGGAGGTCAATTGAGTTTGTGCATGACATGAACTCGCCGAGTCCAAGGACAGACTCGGCGAGTAGGGTTAGGGTTTCCCGTGAATCACACAGTGAGTGACTTGCCGAATTGGGGGAATGACTCAGTGAGTCAGAAGGGGGATAGAGGACTCGAGTTCACGACTTAACTAGCCGAGTCACATTTGTGCACTCGGCGAGTCTGGTCAAGGGTTGACCGTTGACTTTTGTTGACTTTTTGGGTTTGGTCAACAATGGAACTTGTGGACTGTTTGAAGGGTAAAATAGCCTTTTAGCCTTCTTAGAGGACATGTGAGAGTCTAGTCTAGCCTAGAGAGTCGTGATTGATTGAGATGATTATGTTATGTGTATAGGCAGAGGCTAGATCAGTATATACACGGGCGGGATATTATCCGAGACATCCGAGGTGAGTCTTCTCACTATACATTACCTAGAGTGGTATTTATGTGTAGACCAGAGGGTCTTGTATGCTATGTGTATGTATGAGATTATGTGCATTGTGTTATATGTATGCTATGTTTTGTATAGACCGGACCGAAGGGTCCAACGATATAGACCGGACCGAAGGGTCCAACGATATAGACCGGACCGAAGGGTCCAACGATACAGACCGGACCGAAGGGTCCAACGAGATATGACCGGAACAGAGGGTCCAACGAGCTACGGGACTGGAGGGTCCCGCTGAGACACATCGGACCGGAGGGTCGTATTGTAGCCTCGAGTGGCGTATGTGTTGTATGTGGTATATTGGGGAACTCACTAAGCTTTTATGCTTACAGTTGTTGTGTGATGTGTTTCAGGTACTAGTGAGGATCGCGGGAAGGCGCCGGCATGATTCGTACACACGAGAGAGGATTTATTTATATGAGATCTTGGGACATGTTTTGTGATGATACAGAGATTTATTATGATTTTGTGATTTTTATGTGGTGGAAAGTATGTTTTGAAATGAAAAATTGTTTTGAAAATTTGGGTGTTACACTAACCTACTCCGTAGACAAGAAACTTAAAGTGAAACACACCAAGGATGTTCCGAAAGTCCGTAACCTTCCTGAAGTATCCTTAGTAGACCTCCTAGGAACACCACTCGTACTGGAAGGCAAGTTCAATAATAGAGACTAAGGACCCATACAACTAGTCTATCACTACTAAGGGTATACGCGAGGGTGGTATATAATTAAAATTTTACGGATTTAGGATGTGTGATTCCGCCCTACCTTCTGTTCCTTGTCTGGTTGTGGACTTGGGGCAGAGTCACCCATCCAACCATCTTTTCAATTTTAATTATATACGACTTGTATACAATAAGTGATGATAGATGAACCAAGTATGAGTCTTATCATGAACATCAGGACGGAGACTGCTAAAGACTACGAGTGGACTTGCTACCATGCGGATAAACGTAAAAGCCAAACTTACATACTCTCTAACAATCGGAACAACATACTCAAAAGTGAAGATCCACTGGAACACCAAGTGAGGATCTAAATTCACTTGAGAACGAGAGAATCAAATGGAACCGAAGTACCCACCTCTTTCCCTAATTCATGAATAACCACTCAGAATTCGAATTCCGAGACGAAATTCCCTCTAACAGGGGGATGATGTCGCAATCCGAAAATTTTAGAGCAAACAAAGTCTAAACCCTAACCAAGTATAAGTGAAACCATATTACAACCATAACTCATTGTATGATCTATAGCCTTAGGAACATGTTTATAAGCTAGTAACTAAGTAATGGATTGAAACCAAAGTTGAATTAGGTTAGTATAAATCAACATAAGTCTAAAGTTTAAGACTTAAACCATAAAATATCTTATATTCATTGGGTTTTCGATTTAGGGAATATAATCACTAATCAAAAACCGAACACAACCCTTTCTAGACGAACCATGACCGAATTCTTTTCTTTGAGGCCCATTAGGACCGAATTCATCAAATGTGAATGTGTTTGTGTAAATTCGGTCATAGTAGACCGAATTCCCTTTCATTGTGGCCGAATTCCCATGCTTAATTAGATAAGGTGCCACTTGATTTACAGTTTAAGTTACCAATGTGATAAATTGAGCATTTCAAAGCAAACTTCCCATCATCTTATCCATTCCTTCTTATCTAAGATACGTATCCTTCCCATTTCTCACCTCTAGTAACTTTCATTCCATCATAATTCTCTCTCAAATCACAATACCCATTTCCTTCATAAGTACAATTAAGCTACAAGAGATCCTCAAACTAATTGTAAATTGGTATGTATTCTTCATTTGTTCAGTGTTTATACAACAGTTACCTTTCTATTATCATCTTAATCACACATTTTTATGTGTTTAAAACCATAAGGATCACGACATCCTTTCCACCTACTAGCTCAAAGTCACCGTTTTAGCTCGTAATCTAAACCACGACCACACATAAGGTGAGTTCATACCCCTACACTTTTCCAAAATTTTCTATGTTTATATGGGGGGGGGGGGGGGGGGGGGAAGGGAGTACAAGTAAAAACACAAGTAATAATATGTTTAAAATACAAATTGTTTATTTCGCTCTTTTATATATTTTATAAATATTGTAGGTAAAAATACTAACTAAACATTTTTATTACTAAACTTATAAACTCTCAAGGTTGTTAAAATACAAAAGGCTCATATTACGTAAATTACATGCATATAAACTATAATGGGTATAGTTTATGGAACTTATGAACTATTTTACTAAGTAAGGAAAACGATATGAAAACACACATATAAATTATGGATAAATTCACAATATCAATCATCTTAAACATATATATATATATATATATATATATATATATATATATATATATATATCTATATATATATATATATATATATATGGAAAAATTTCATCTTTATTTGTTAAAATGTTTTTCCACTGTATTACTCGTAATCTCGTTGAAACAATAAATTTATGAGACAGTTCGTGGTGTACTTATCTAAGTACGGCCTTAAGTCCTGACTTATTAACCAGAATCTCCTGGAGGGAGAGCGTGAATTTGTGTATAGATCTATACGGGTTTGACAATCCCGCACCTTAACTGTTCGCTACAGTTAGGCCGACAAGCCTAAGGTGACAAATGTCATATCATTCCGACGCCTGAAGAACGTCGCATCAGGCATATCCGTCATAGAGTATGGTTATAAGAACTCACATGGATAAAACAACGATTATTTTACGTGGTAATATACTTCTTTTAAAATAGTAAAACAAGATATTTACATTATATCTATTTTACAGGCCAAATATACCTTCAGTTAGTTTTACTTATGAATAAAACTACATATCATGAAATCAATTATGGCAATTATACCTATACCCTTTTGGTTTTGGAATGTTTAAAGCCACAAATTGGTATTATGGAAAATATAAGATTTTCTAGGATCAATATCATTATTTTTCAGGTGAATAGTTTACATTTCGACTTTTTGAAAACAAACATAACTGCTTATCGAAATCAATGCTTTACAGTAGAACGGATATAACTAAGAATATGTTTACAAAGGATTTAACACTTATTTACGAATTGTATGTTATCAAATAGTTTTATTTGATTATTAACCATACATTCGGATTTCAGGGTAATTGTACTTTCAAAGGTTTTATTTAAATAATAAAACTATATTACATTATTTCAAAGTATTAAATTACTAGATTTACACATGAATTACACGAAAAGTAAAACATTATATTATTACTAATATGGTACAAACAGAAGTTCATAAAAACATATAACGAGTATTCTTTTTATTAAAGTCTATGATTACTTAATGTATACGATACGATTCTATATAATGAAGATCCGATAAACAGTGGAATGTGTGATTTCCACCTTTCTTCCTGTTCCTTGTTTGGTTGTGGGCTTAGGGCAGATTCACCCAATCGACTGTTCGTTCGATTTTTATTTTATATAATTTGTATACACTAAGTAATCATAGGAGGTAGGAAGATGGGTCATATTAAGTACATGAATCAGAATATCAAATCACAGGTTATAATCATAAGAAACTTATACTTTTTAGTCTCAAAGTACTAAGATTACGATATGTTTACTAAGAAAATATTGGATTTTCTGGAAGAACACATTAACGTTGTTAATAACAAAGAACACATCTTTTCCACCAAAATACTTATGAACTCACCAACTTAAATGTTGATACTCTCTTTTCCAAACCACTTGTATTCTCAGGAAAGTTATTAGCAGGTACTCTCTCGGGCGTTATGAAGACGGAGCATTGTAGCATTACACTTTATCTTTTGCTATAGTTTTATGTTATACAAGTAATGTTTTGAACAAAATGTAAATACTATGTTATTGATACAATGGTTGTTGTTGCTTTGATTACTATTTTACAATTATTGTGATACTGTACATGACGTCCTCCGCCCCCGAAGGTTTTCGCCGTTCCGGTTTGGGGGTGTGACATGGAAGATCTCCCACTATGCACGTTCTACCAACCTTGTTTATAGTAGGGAACATATGAACGATGTGGACAATTTCTAGCAATGTGACCGGGAGTCCCACAGTTGAAACAAGTTTGTCTTTTCAAATAACTAGGATTGTGACTTGGTCCTTGTCCAAATGAAGTTTGTTTCAAAGACCTTCCACAATCACAAGCACATTTATTAGACTTTATAACAAATTTTTGTGGCTTGAAATTTTCAACAGTGGGATTATCATTATCACAAGTTTTTGAAGCAGTTTCAGCAGAACTAGATTTGTTTTTGTTCTGCTCGAACCCATCTTGCACAGTTACTTTATCTGCACACGAAGTAGAAGCATTAGAATCATTCACATCAATACTCTCAGTTGGGCCGGATTGTTCTGTCTTGATTGGGGCAGTTACAGGGGGTGACCATACTGTGCAGGTGTCTCTATCTCTTTGGTTTCAAGGGGTGGAGTATAGTTATCATTGAAAGGAGGTGAAACATTATGATACCCTAGACCCGTACCCTATTTGTCTTTCCACTTTAATATTTTTTCTATCATAGACTCAACTTTTTCACTTGACACATCAAATTTATTAAAAGTAAAGTTAGCATCCTTAAATTTAGCCTTCAATGCATCAAGTTCAGTAGTTAAGTTTGCAATTTTCTCCTTGGCAAACCGATAGTGAACACATTTGGTGTTGTACTCTTCTTTAATCATGCTTAAATCTTTTGTTTGTGCTTCTAGTTGTTCTTTAAGCGGTTTATTTATTTTCTTGATTTCATATATTTCGTTTTTAAGGTCAAAAACCTCTCTAACCAACAATTCATTATGTTCAAGGTATTTATTTATTTTGTCTTCATAGGATTGAGAACATGAGGTTTCACTTACCTTCTTGGTGATTGAAGAACTCATTATTCACCAAAAAAATCTGACCGAAAACCACAAAATAATACTCTTTGACCGAAAACACCAATAGTCAACACCTTGTTGACAGAGAACCTTGAAGGTCAAATTTTTTGACCGAAAACGGCTGACCATAAACTATGTATCTTGGCCGAGAACTCTTCCAAACCGAAAACCCAAGTCTTTTCACCGAAAATGTTACTCAGCCGCCGAAAACGCTGAGATCAATAACCTAAAGCGCATTAACCTAGAATAGCTATACACAGACCAAATAATACTCTTCAACCGTGAATAGACTCCAATTCACCAAAAACGCATTAACCTAGAATAGCTATACACAGACCATATTTATACTACACCAATAACCTAAAGCCCAATTATAACAAGCCCACCGAAAACACTAAGCCCACTAGTGATTTCGGTCCAAAACCGAGAACACATATGACATACATAAACAAAGCATAAACCACAAAATATAGCCCAACAATAGACAACCATCCCAAGACAACCGAAACCTAAACCGAAACTTCCATTCCGAAGAAAATGAACCTTTGGTTTTCGGAAAACCACTTCTACCTTTCCGAGATCTGATATTTATAATGGTCTGACTCCCCGACGGACCACCCATGCTGAGATATTACCATGCCAAAACCTCATCGAACAACTAACCAACATAATACTTCCAACCCTAATTATCTTGATGCATCATACGAAAACAAAGCCACTGACCAAAACCAGTTGCATAACACTTATACTTGACAGAAGGCTCAGATAATCCTTCCAGTAGGAGATTCATCCCTGCAACGGTTAGACTCAAACGAGAGTTACGCAACAGAGTCACATCAATTACTCTGAAATTATTTAATCCAACTACAAGTGACTTAGCACATTCGATCATCAAGCTACTCCACACACATGAGTCCTCAAATCACTACTTCAACTCGAAGCATCACGCTGCCTCCTATCTACTTTCCAAAAGTAACTGAGACCTCCCTGGTCCTAACTTATCTGCTAACTATCTGGATTACCGGGTTCCTGCCCGCTTGCTGAGCCAAAGCACACCTTCACAGTCGCCCCACGCGACCTACGAAAGGAAACTTCGACCGGAAATAATTACCCGAACCGTCTCGATACTAAACCTAATTCTAAGCTGAATTCTACAGGACCAGCTGTAGTCTTACCTCATATCCGGTCTCCCACGACCTACCAATTCCCGATGCCCCTACATGTTGTGGCCATCCCACAGCCTTGCGAACAGACCTTCCTTGGCCTAAACCATCTAAAGAAATCCGTGAGCAAGTCACATATTTGCCACAATCTCACCGCTGAATAAGGACCGGTGAATGCTATGGGCCACCCCGCAGTCTTACAACACTTCCCACGCTAACCAACCGAATGCTACAGGCCACCCCATAGTCTTACAACACTTCCATACTAACCGCTAACTAGTGAATGCTACGGGCCATCCCACAGTCTTACAACACTTCCACTCTAACTGCTAACTAGTGAATGCTATGGGCCATCCCGTAGTCTTACAACACTTCCACCTTGCCATAACTGCCGCCCAATTCCTTACTGCCAATCTTTCAATTCGAACACAACTAGAGTCGAGCATGCACTCGACCAAACACCAAAGCTGAACTCAAGTCATGACTGGAACCCTAACCCGGGTCCCCTAAGGCCTACTATCGAACACCAAGAAGACGCGAACCCAATGTTGGGAAGTTTCCCGAACTCCCAACTCACACAATCCTCAATCCAGACAGCTACTTGGACTGCCTTCCTCCCTGATGGGGATGCAAAACTCATCCTAGTTTCGCACCTGCTTCTGATCCTGAATTCCTGAACGATTCTCCCTCACTTTGATTCGACTAAGTCTTCATAGCACATGAGAATTAAAGGATTCACAATCCTTCTTACCCTCTAAAAATCAAACTGCTGACAACCTGCACTTACCAGTGCTAGCGATCCCTTCCTAGCCAAACTCAATAGACCGTACAACCCCTGAAGACTAGATAAATACTTTCCGAATCCCCGTAACACTGATGACCCCAGATGCTTTGAAATGATACTAAATGCAAATATTGAAGTCCAAATAATGGATGATCAGACCAAAACCTCAGCAATAGACCACTTCCCTTGGCACCCCACAAGTCAATCCAAGCACAATGATTGAAACCACCAAATCCTGACGATACCGGATAACCAACCTGCTGAACCCTGACCACAGGAATTTGACCCAATGCCCCTGGGTTGATCTCGACCCAAACCGGAAATAACAACCGAACACTTGGAACTCGCTATACATGATACAACCCCTATTAACCCACTAACGATTCATGGCATGCAAATGTCATATAACATTTCTTGAAGATATAACCCAACATAAGCAGAGAAATAAACCAAATATACGCTTACCCAAACTGATGCAAGATTCTAAACAACATAAATACTGATATATATAACCCGAAAAGAAAGCAAAAGATACGTACCCGCAATTTCGCCCGCTGGAGTCCTGACCTCCCCCGTCCGACACTGCAAGAACCGACTCTTTTCCGTTGAGAATCCTGCCCTACTCTCGCGTCCATTAGTGATCCTCAATGTAGCCGGAGCAGGCGCACTCACGACTCCTCCCCTCAACATCGGACAGTCGGCCTTCTTATGGCCCACCTGATCGCTGATAAAAAATAATGGGCTTGCCCCCTGAGGATAATCCCTGCTGACATGACCAACCCTGCCACACTTGTAGCAGCCCAAACCCCTGGAACGAAAAACTCCATCGTGTAGTTTCCCGCACGTGCTGCACTGACTCCGACCCTGCTGGCCTATCAAACGCTGATTAGAAGTCTTGAGTCTCTTCCCATGACCATCCACTATATGCACCTGATCTGATCCCCTCTTCTTAAGGTGCTCCAAATTGATCTCCCGCTCTCGGGCTCTAGAAACCATATCATTTAGGGTCTCGCACCCTGAAATACTCATAAACTCTTTGATGTCATCCCACAACATATCATGGTACCTCACCTTCTTCATTTCCTCATTTGCGGCATACTACGGTACTAGTATGGCCCTCTCCCGGAACTTGGCAGTGATCTCTGCCACAATATCAGTAGTCTGGCGGAGATCCAGAAACTCTCGCGCCAACTGTTGCACCTCAATCGCTGGAGCAAACTTTAGTCCGGAACCTGGTCGAGAAGTCATCCCATGACATAGCATCAACAACATCATCACCCAACTCACTACCGACCTCTTCCCACCAATCTTGTGCCCTGTCCTTCACCAGACAGGAAGCATATCCGACCTTCGCCTCCTCGGGGCATAAACTCATCCGGAACGCGTTAGCCATATCCGCTAACCACCTCCTACTGACAATGGGGCCCTTCTCCCCATGGAACTCAAGAGCTCCAAAAGCACGAAACTCCCGGAAAGAAAGAGTGCGAGCTCCCATGATAGCCATAAGCTCCGTACGGAACGCGCCCAAACGCTCATTCAATATCTCCGAGACACTGCGAGAAATCTCCGATGAGATGAAGTCCCGCAACTGCACGCTAATCAGCTCACGACCTCAACCAACCCTCAGCTGCTGAAGGATTCTAATTAATGTCAACTAGCTACCTCATGAATATAGTCACATGCAACAGAGATAGGATAATCGTTCGAGTGAAAGACTCAATCCTAGAACGGTTGGACTCAAACGAGAGCTGCATAATAGGGCCAAGTCCATCACTCTTAAACTATCCAGCCTGTGCCGTATGTGACTTAGCATATTCACTTAGTAGCTAACTCACATTGCAAAGAGCCCCACAAAGCACAATGCAAGCAACATTCAGGCAACGGAAAATCTAACCAGCATACTCAAATCAAGCCATTCTATTCACTCATCAGGAATCCATACTAGCATGCAATTCAAGAGCTCATACATTCAGACACATAAAAAGGTATCTCTCCTAGCATATAATACTGAGCAGATCCTTAGCCCTAATCTAGCATGCAATTCTCATAATCATATCACATATGATAATAAACATGTATTGGTATTCTGGGAACCACTTACTTGAGCTCGGCCGATTGCACGCATCACACCCCTTTCTTATTTAGAAATTCCTTTTTAATTAAATGTTCATTTTATAAAAATTTCACCAAATCCTCAGTTTGAGTTCAGGCACACCCGAGAGTATGCCCGAATCCCTCAAACCAAGGCTCTGATACCAATTTGTAACATCCCAAAATTCAAGGATAAAAATTTCATTATAATCAAAACACTATTATAACTTTGACCAAACATTGAAAAGCATTTCAAATAAAACAATTATCAGAGTTCATTCCCAAAGATGACATATTGCGGAAAACACGGATGTCTACGCTGCAATCATACCGAGCTCTTTCATTTGAAAACTAGAGTACCTAAAACATAAACTGAAAACCTTAAACACAAAGCATAGTGAGTTCCCCAAATACCACATACCAAACGTATTAAACGAGCCATACATGTCATACATAACCGCGAGCCATACATGTCGTTCCTATACCATAATCAATAAAGGTGCTATGTGCCATGCATAGTCTTGACATTATGCCACGAGTCGCCTCGTGGTCTTCCTTGCCAAGTTGGGGGCCATAACCCTGGGTCTTATAGACACGTGCCAGGAGCCACCTCCTGGTCTTCCATGCAAGTATCACAAAGACAACTAACATACAATCTACAACTACTTAACTAACAATTGCCAGACTTCAGACTCTGGTCTTGCATAAAAATTGTCAGGAGCCGCCTCCTGGTCTTTCATACAAAATGCCAAGGGTTATCCCCGGGTCTTCCTACAATACATAAACCAAATGGGCCGGCATTGGTGCCTTCGAACCATAGAACAGTGAGGAGACTCACCTCGAATGCAGTAGCTCACTGAAAGAAATCCTTAGATGCTGCCCTGACAACTTCCCGAGCTAACAATACCAAAATATCACCCAATTAGCAATTGGGTTCCAAACCATGATCCAAAATCCAAACTTGGAGTAAAATGACCATTTTACCCCTGGCCCAACAAGACTCACAACTAAGGCCCAAGCCTAAAACCAAACAAGCCCAAAACTCCAAGATCCATAAAAGCCCACTACTAGGCCAATTTTCCAAATTGGGCCCAAACCCTTACATGGGCCTTTTCCTAAAGCCCATTTACTTTTTCTGAACCAAAACACATAATCATAGCTAGCCGAACTAGACCTCAAACAATACAAGCCCAAATGATAGTCCAAACTCGAAATGACACCATAGGGCCCAATAAGGCCCAATTACTCCAATTAGGCCCAAATCCATCATGGACCTATCCGGAGAAGGCCCACATCCAAAAATGCTTGAAGTACTGAATGGTCAACCTTAACCAACTCCTGGTCCATGGTCCTAAAGCCCAAAAGTCAACAAAACAAGAAGGGTCAACCAGGCCGAGTAGGCCCAGCATACTCCCCTGGACTTCAAATTTCTCCATTAAGCACTTAATCACCTCAGCCTTTGCTCCAAACTCTCCAGTCTGATTCCTATGAATGACTTTTCAAGTAAAGTTGGCAACTTTACTAGCATGCAAGGCTTAATGGGACTCTAGAGCTCAAAAGAGCTTAATGGAAGGTCTTAACTCATGCTTGAACTCAAAAACTCCACAAAGCTTGCACATTTTTAAATGAGGGACCATTAAAATGTCCAGATTTACTAGATTGAGCTCCTAAAGCAACCTTAGCTCACCAAGACGAAGCAAAAGGGACTAAAATGGCCAAAAACAACCTATAGTAGGCCTATACAATGAATAGCCAAGATAGAGACTTTATACCTTAAAAGTCTCGAAATGGAGATGTTAACACTGGATCTTTAGGCTATTCTCCAGAGGTTGATTCTTTCACCTTCTTATTCTCTTGCACAAACCACCAAAAAACTTCTTTCAAGTTCCAAGCTTCAACCAAAGCACTCTAGGGTTCCATGAACGTCAAAAGGGGTGGTGGCTTACTTTAAATGACCAAAGGGGTGGTATAATGTTGCTTTTATATGGTAGGAACCCCGAAATTAGGGTTTTGCTCTGAAGGGAGTACGCCCCGCGTACCCCTTAGTATACCCGACATACTGACAAACCACCCACGACCACTTAACCTTATACATTGGGCGTACCCCATCTTACGCTGGGCGTACCCAGCCAAACATGTGCATGCTACCTTGCATGCATGGGACGGGAATGTAAGCTTTTCTATCCAGGGGCCAATTCTACCAAGAACTTAAAAATACCATAACTCCCTCATCCTAAGTCCGTTTCCAACGAACCTTATATCCATGAAAAGGTGGCAAGAAGCCCTACACTCCTAACAACACACCTACACCTTAAAAACTCCCGAACAAAACTAAAATCCATAAAAGATTGAGAATTCCAATTACGATTATACCCTTGGCCTCCGAAGGCACAATCGAACACTTGGATCACTTATACTATGACACCCCACATCCGAATTGGGCAAAATCCTTCCTTTTCCAGGGCCCTAAACCTTATGATAACTGATGATTGGGCCGCAACCCCGAACAACGAAGCAAATCCAGAACCAAGCGTTATAATGGAAGTCTATCGAAGATCCTTTTCGTGACAACAAAGAGGGCAATGCAATCGAACTCAAAAATCAGGTTCACAATATTGTTATCAGTGACTCCACGGTAAAAAAAAAATACTACAATCACATCAAGACAATATCCGACCTCTTGGCCAACATCGGATCCAAAGTTCCCGAGTGGACTCTTTGTTATCTATGCCCTTAATGGATATCGTTAAAGTTTAGTCACATAGTCACTACCATCCACCACAAAACCCCGCTCCATACTCTTCTAGAAATACACTCCATGCTCCCCATTGAAGAAAAAACCTTGCTAAACCAACATAATCGTGCTCCTCAACCATCTCACACATACTCTTCTTCCTTTCATCAAAGCCAATCCTACAATTCCGGAAATTACCGAGGAAACAACCATGGTGGTGGTCGAAATCGTAGGGGAAGCAGAGGAAGGAACAGCGGCAGAGTCCGTGGTGGCCACCGAAATGGTGGTGGTGGCAGTTCTACCTTCTCATCGACATCAAGTAATCCCAGTGGCAATTGGGTCTTCGTTGCAGCAGACCAACATAACACAGTTGGGCTGTTTCCTTTACCTCATCATATGCGCTGGCCCACTTTTAGCCAGGCTGAATCTCGCCAGCAGCCTTCGTGGGCCAATCTGAATTACGTATAACCTCAACAAAAATGAGATAGTTTTATACAAGTATTACACAAAAAAATTCAATTTATATACATGTAATGTGCTTATTCAAATATAATATAAAAATAATTTGGATATCATAAATACTTTAATGCATGAAGTCGAATTAATGTTTGATAAAAAAAACATTATTGTAATTTTTTGAAGAACATCACAGTAAAATTTTAATGAAAAACATCACAATCAAACCCATCGTCAGAGTAAACTAAAACATATATATTTGGTAGTTCGGTTCGATTCAGTTTTTCGGTTTTTATATTTAAATAAACCAAACGGAACCGAAAAAAATCGGTTTTTATAAATAGCAAAAACCAAATCGTTGGTTTTTCAAACGGTTCGGTCTTTCAATTTCAGTATTTTTGTTTATTTGGTTTTTGGTTCGGTTTCGGTTATTTTGCACACCCCTACTTAATTCTAATTTCACACCTCTCGTCTATAATATATGATCTGCAACTCCTTCATCAACTAATTTATCAATAGCGCATAGCCGATTAATTAGACCATTTTTGCACCCCAACTTTTTTTTTTTCCATTTCAAGTCCCCACCATTTTTTAATATTTGGTTTAAGAACTTTTAATTTGTTCTTAAATCGAGTACAAAGTGTAACACCCCATTTTTCGCCTTACAATATAATCGACCAGTCATGTAATCAATCAAATCGATCAGTCATGTAAACAAACGTTTTTGCTAGAAGTCTATTTAGGATAAATAGTCTTGACGAAAGTCATAGTAATCGCAAAACCGATAGCATTCATATAGAGAATGTCCAAATCTGAATTCATAAGAGAAAGTTATGATTTTTAGAAGTTTTAGTGTATTAGTGTGCGACAGAGAAACCAAAATAGAGATCAGGAGATTGTTAGGAAAAACAATCTAAACGAGAGTTGAAGATCTCATCCATATGATTACGTCGATATAAAGATAGTCGAGAGCGAAATTAATATGATAGAGTTATGATTTTTATATGGGCTTTAACAGTCTAAGCCTGTTAAAAATATAACTTTAAAAATAAAATCAAAATTAGCCGTTGAAGTCTGAACGAAAGTTGTAGATATCGTCGATAGCTACGTGTGGATATAAAGTACGTCGAAAACGGAGCTCGTATGAAGAATATATGAATTTTTAAAGAAAATAGATTTTTTCGTGCGCAGTCGCGGGCACTGGCAAGATGCGCGAAGCACATCTCACACCCCATCCAAATTGCGATATGTGTCACCACTCAGGAATTGCCACGTCACCCCGTCCAACCAAGTGCGTGGCATGCAAATAAAATTTCCGACCTATAAATAGCAATCAGTCTCTCATTTGATCTCATCACCTTACAACCTTTCTCTCTCAAGTTTTCTTTGCCTAAGCCTCATTTTCCCTTAGTTTTCGGTATTCCGTCGAAGCTATGGAGTCCCTGAGAGCCCGACCGACTAGTAGAAGCTCTCAAGTCGGAGTTCTGCCAGTGCAATTCGTGACTTTTCGCTAAAATCCCGGTAAGATAAGCTACGCTTCTAGTGTAACTTATATTTATATTCATAGTCATTGTTATGGATATATAAATAAGATTTATCAGTAATTTCTGTTATAATGTTGATTGATCTACTTACGGTAGAGATTTCTAAAATGGTCACGCTGGCCAGCTTGTTGGATTTCAAAAAGGCTATACGTTGAAATGATCATGCCTCCCAACTGTCCTGCCTGGTTGATCCTTATTTGATAGAACTCTCAGTATTCATTAGGATTAGTGATAGATCTAGCTTTCATGATCAGATTGTCATAGAAACTGACAAGATATAGTATTCTAGGTTAATATCTGTTAGACACATTACCCGTTATGCCGGATCGGTATCTGTCAATCGTCAGAGTAATTGTCCATGTGAGTTATCTCAATATACTATATGTTACAATATATATCCATGTATGTTAGGACATATGAGCTAGTAGAGTAGAGCCGATAGTGTAAGATTTTATGTGTATGTATCAATAGAACTTAATGTGTAGTCTCTATGTATTGTTACGTATGTCAGGCGGGGCCCGTCATATAGTTGGGCAGGGCCCATTATGTGTGTTGGGCGGGCCCATTAAGTAGTTTGGGTGGGGCCCATAAAGTAGTTTGGACAGGGCCCGTTTGTATGCATGTATATGTATTATGGTATATGATATTTTAGGGAACTCACTAAGACTCGTGCTTACCCTGTTGAATAGAAATGTTTTTCAGGTACTCCAGTGATTCGTGAGAAGGGAAAGGTTCGACCTTACACACATTGTCACAACTAGCAAATTAGGGTTAAGATGTTGATCCTTGTACAAGACAATTTCCTCTATGTAACCTTGCAACATTGCATTTAGTAAAATTCAAGCTGTAATGTTATTTAAGTTCATACGTTCCTACATTGTGATTCAAGCCGAAACAACCCCATGCAAGTCCAAAACTCGATCCAATAAGCCAAGTCCAATCAATTTTGGGCCTTAGCCCAAGGACTCTCGGCCCAAAACCCTTATTGGACCAAGACTTCTTCATTGGGCCGTATTGGCTCGATAACTTCTCCATTTGGTCTTGTTGGGCCGAAAACCCTTCTTTGGGCCTTGTTAGGCCAAAACTTCTATTGGGCCCTCCTATTGGACCGAAAACTCTTTTGGGCCAAGCCAAAAATCGAAGCCCATCATTTTGGGCCGCCCTTTGGGCCGAGGACCCTCTTGGGTCGGTTATGGCTTTGAAAAAAAAGCAAAAGGGGTGGATAATAAGGGTGCCACCTCCTTATTACCCCCCATATATCCATGCTTAGACATGCATGTATCAAGGCAACCATCCTATCATCTCTCAATAAGTCAACGCCCTCCTTCCTCTCTCCCTCTCTTATCTCTCGGCCGAACACACACACACACACACATACACACCTCACAAATCTTATTTTTCCTCACTTAACTCTCAAGAACATCCTCCTTATTCTCTCAAAAATTTCGAGCATCATCATCTTCAAAGATTGATCCTAGGCTTCTTGGTAAGTCCATGTTAAACTCCAAGTGATTGATTTCATGTTGATACTAAGAACATCTCACTTACACACTCTTTTTGTTGTGTGTTAAGCCTTTAGAACACCATTTTCGAGTGACCTCTCCAAGACAAGCTAGACTCGAATTTTCCTTCTTCTTCTTCTTCTTCTTCTTCTTCTTCTTCTTCTACATCTCGAAAATCCCCAAGGTGTGCTTCAAACCCCACTATTTTCATGTTTTTCATCCCTTGGGGGGGGGGGATACAAGTCAAGTTTTTTTAAATCTTTGGATGTTTGCATGCTCTTGTGTGTTTATGTAACTACTTGTGTTTGAAATGTTGAATACTTCATGCCAATACTCGATAACTTGAGATTTAGAAGCCTCGTGAGGCTAGGGTAAATCTATCCTTTGGAAAGTTTCATATATCATGGTTATGTGTTGAAGATGAAACAAGTTCACCACTAAAAAGGTTCTTATTATATGTTCAAAATCATAAAATAAATGTTAATAACATTTTTGTGCTAGAAAGTTTTTGTAGTTATGTTTGTTCATTCAAAATGGTGAAAATATGAGTTACACTCAAAATGGTTAACTTTTGGTTATATGAAATTTTAACATTTATATTTACACAAATAATGGAATATAATAAATTTCAAGATTTCTATAAATATTCTTGTAAAAATCATGACATGCTAGGGTCACACCAAGATAGTATATTTTGTGTTACAAAACTCTTAAACTAAATTTGGTGTGTTAAACAAACTACAAAACTTGGTTGTTTTACTAAAAACTATTTTTATTAGTAAAATAGTCGTAATATGTTGTTATATTTTAATAGTTTAAATACTTAAGGGATTATGATATTTACACAACGTATATTACAATTAGATAAAATCATTAATGGTTATTTATAAAAAACGTTATAAATAATTGAACTATAACGATATACAAACCAGAATTTTTACGACAGAAAATTTCGCGTAAACCTATTAAGGCACTTGTGAGACTCTCCTTCGCCGTACCTACCTAGCATACACCATAAGTCCTGTAGTTATAACTAGAGTCTCCTAGTGGAAAATCGAGGTAATTTTGTATAGATCTATACGGGATTGACACTCCCACACCTGAGCTGTTCGCTACAGCTAGACTAGGCCAGTCTAGGGTGACAAATATCTTACCGAAACCGACGCCTGAAGATCGTCATGACAGATATTTTAGTTGTATCAAACATGGTTGTAACTACTCACATAGGGATTAACAATGATATTTTGGATTTACAAAATTATACACTTCACTGGTTTTATAAATTATAAAACTATTCTTCACTTTTGTACTTTACTATCACCACTCCAGTCTTAGGGTTTTAAGACTACACTTTTTCATAAAACAGGAAATATAAGATTTTCTGGGAATACACACTCTTTTTACTTACAAACAAAAGAAAACAAAGGACACGCATGCAATTATTCATAGTTTTAGAATGAGACTACACACCATATTTTTACAGGAAATATTGGATTTTCTGGAGTTTTACAAATTATTACAATCAAATATGTTACAAAGCTTTTTATAAAAATATGCTTATGAACTCACCAACTTTTTAGTTGACGCTTTTCAAAACGACTTGTATTCTCAGGGACTCAGTGAGCAGGTATCCGGACTATGGATTTTGGATACTTATTACATGTTGGAACATCACATTTATTGTCACTTTTGTGTAAACTTGTGAACAAATACAATCTGTAAACAATGTATGTTGGTATTTTTATATTATGATGTTGGTTGCTATGTTTTCAATTATATGCAATTGTGATGATACAATACAATGAAGTCATCCGCCCCTGGACGTTTCCGCCATACTGGTTAGGGGGTGTGACAGATTGGTATCAGAGCATTGTTTATAGTGAACTAGTATATCTAACCATACAAGATATACAATTATAAATACAATGGGACTAAAACACTCTTACTAAAAGTATACCTTAAAAATATAAATATTTTACCAAAGTGTACATACATACATGCATATTACAAAACAATAAGAAGAGTTGGACATCATGACTAAAATTAGACAATTATGTAATCATATCTAGGGTAAATATAGCCTGATCAACTATATTTATTCGAGATATGACCAACATGTGTCTAGGAGTGGTCAAGGTGGACAACAAATCTAAAACTCATCAACTGTAAATCAAAGGGGTCCAAGGACAGAACTAAAAGACATAAAATGCTATAGGAGTATTTTAACATGCTATCTATTTTCTCGTACTTATATATTCTCGTGCAGACACCATGGATGAGTTCCACCACCCGGGAGATCCTATTCCCCCAAATCAGGGGAATGGGGGTTGGATTGAGGAGGATCCCGAGGAGAATCCGGAAGAGATAATGGAGGAGTTTGAGGAGTAGGAGCTCGATGAGGATATCGACGAGGACAAGGAGGGAGATGAGGGCGACTCGGATGTAGAGTCCGTAGTCATCAACCCACCCTACATGGCGAGGGTTCTGGCACACCGAATGCGATACAATGGCCCTACGCCCCCTTGGCCACTTGATATCGAGAGGTGGAGCCGACACCAGAGCCAGCGCCCACCATTCGGCATGGAGCAAGGTTTCTATAACCTCCAACATGGAGGCCCGACGGATCAGGCTCAACCTGTTATGGTCCGACAGACTAGGGACATTGGCGATCAGGCACAGGTGACCGCTAACCAGATGATCGAGACGATAGTCGCAGTGGAGTGTGCGGAGAGGCGTACTCAGGACCTCATGAGGGAGTATCAGGAGCGGCATGCTGGACTGGAGGCGAAGGTGCGAGTCGCCGAGCGCCGACTGGCCGAGTTTCAGGGCGCTTCTACCTCATCACTGGCACCACCGGGGATCACTCGTCGTGGGTATGACTTATCCTACCCACCGCTTATTGTAGGTTTGGGTATGCATTGGTGCTACCCCTTTTCTTTTCTCTATGTATGTAGGATCGACCCTACGTTTAACTGATTACACTACTCGCAGGGTCGTTATGCTGTCAAATTTTATCCTCTATGTACTGTAGACCTTTTCAAGGGTCAATTTTCATGCATTATATACTAAAACATTATCATTAATGAAGCGATTATGTGTTTTATTTGTGATGTTGTTATCTGCTATGTTCTCTCTTTTAATTTTTATTTGATGTCATACAGTTTCAACTATAAGTAAAATCGAACCACTGTAACCGCTAAAAACAAAGGGTTTCCATAAACTCATCGTCATTCCTACTTCATAGCAGGAAATGCCTAGAAGATACATTCATAAAAACACTACAACAGCACCACCACCGCCGCCACCTCCACCGGAGATGAATTCTGCTGCATTTCAGGCGGCAGTCTCAGCTGCAGTTACTGCAGCACTAGCACACATCAACAACGACACCAACGGGGGAGGCAACAGAAATGGAACGGGGAGTTCCAATCACGGGGATAACCCAAGACATCAGAAAACCTGAACATACAAGGACTTCACCAACGCAAAGCCAAGACCATTTAATGGAAGTGGTGGTGTGATAGCTCTCACTCGATGGTTCGAGAAGATCGAATCTATCTTTGAAATTTGCGGCTGTCCTGAAGAGAGTAAAGTGAATTTCACAGCCTATACATTTTCTGACAGAGCACTATCATGGTGGAACGGCCATGTCAAAGCCCTAACCTTACCGGTAGAAAACTCCATAGCATGGGGGGAACTCCAAAAACCTGATGCTCGATGAGTATTGCCCCCGAGGCGAAGTGCAAAAGCTTGAGCAAGAAATATGAAATCTCACTGTAAAAGATTCCGACATCGAAGCTTATATTTCAAGGTTTAGCGACCTGAAGCTCTTGTGCCCGGGAATGATTACTTTTGAGAGCAAGAAAGTCGAACAGTTCATCTGAGGACTAACTCCCCCAATTCAGGGGAATATGATTGTTGCTAACCCCTCAACCTTCGACAGTCCCAAGCGCCTGGCGTAAAAGCTTTATGACCATGGGGAACCAAAGGGAACGAAGACTGCTGTCATTGAATCAAAGAAGGGGGATGACAACAAGAAGAACTGGGGAAATAAGAGAAAGGGATAACAAGCTCAAGAGTCTGGGAAGAAACAACAGATCGTAGCAGTTCACGCTGCTACCACTCCCGCTACATCAACAACAGCTGCACCAACACCTGCAAAGCCATATGCAGGTTCTCTCCCAAAATGCGATAAGTGTAATTTCCACCATAACGACACATGCCGAGACCTACAATGCACCAGCTATAACCGAAGAGGGCACACCACCCGGTATTGTAGAGCACAACCTCAACAAAACAACCAACCCAACAACGTTGGGGCCAATCAAGCATGTTACGGGTGCGGGGAGACTGGCCATTACAAACAAAAATGCCCCAAGGCCAACAATCGGGGTGCAGGGGGATCAGGCAGAGTCCTAGCAATAGGACAAGGGGAGGTTGTGCAGGATCCAGCGGTAGTCACCGATACGTTCCTCCTCAACAACATCTATGCATGCATCTTATTTGATAGTGGGGCGGAACGAAGTTTCGTGAGTCATAAATTTAAACACTTACTAAATCAAAGTTCCCAAAAGTTAAACGAAACCTTCACGGTGGAAATGGCTAATGGGAAAACTGAAACAACCAACGACGTATTTCTAGGGTGCACGTTAACATTAAATAAACACTCTTTTCAAATCAACTTAATGCCAGTCACTATTAGAAGCTTTGATGTGATCATCGGTATGGATTGGTTAAGACTCCACCATGCCGATATTATGTGCTGCGAGAAGGCCATTCGCCTTCACCTACCCAACAACGAAACCCTAATTATCTACGACGATAAACCCGGTGCAAACCTTTGTCTCATCTCGTGCATCAAGGCACACAAGTGCTTGCACAAAAAGAACCATGCCTTCCTATCCCACATGGTGGATAAAAAGAAGGAAGAGAAGAACATCAAGGACATCCCGGAGGTATGCGACTTCCCAGTCGTATTCCCTGAAGACCTCCCGGGGATACCCCCTAAACGACAGGTCGAATTTCGGATTGACCTAGTACCCGGAGCCACGCCAATTGCCAAATCACCGTATAGATTAGCCCGTGTAGAAATACAAGAGCTCTCCAGCCAATTGAGCGAATTATTAGACAAAGGGTTCATAAGACCGAGCTTCTCTCCTTGGGGAGCTCCGGTTTTGTTTGTCAAAAAGAAAGATGGTTCCTTCCGCATGTGTATCGATTACCGTGAACTCAACAAGCTCACCGTAAAAAATAGATACCCTCTTCCTAGGATCGACGATCTATTTGACCAGCTGCAAGGAGCCAGTTACTTCTCAAAAATAGATATGAGGTCTGGATACCATCAACTATGAGTCTGAGAAGAAGATGTCCCCAAAGCTGCCTTCCGAACTCGTTACGGTCACTATGAATTCGTGGTAATGCCTTTCGGTCTAACAAATGCACCCACAACATTTATGGACCTGATGAACCGAGTCTGCCGATCTTTCCTTGACAACTTCATGATAGTCTTCATCGACGACATACTGGTTTATTCTCGGAGCAAGGAGGAATACAACCAACATCTACGACAGGTTTTGGAGACTCTAAGGACGGAAAAGTTATAAGCGAAATTTTCCAAGTGCGAATTCTGGATCCGCAAAGTGGACTTTCTGGGACACGTGGTCAGTAAAGAGGGAATACACGTGGACCCATCTAAGATCAAGGCAATAGAGGGCTGGGCAACCCCGAGAACCCCAATGGAGATCAGACAATTCTTAGGCCTCGCTGGTTATTACAGGAGGTTCATTCAGAATTTCTACAAGATCGCCAAGCCACTCACCGCTCTAACCCAGAAGGGTATACCCTTCACCCGTGATACGAAACAAGAAGTGTCATTCCAAACCCTGAAACAAGCCCTTTGTAGTGCTCCGGTGTTGTCTCTCCCAGAGGGAACATGAGACTTCGTGGTATATTGTGACGCATCGAATCAAAGGCTAGGATGTGTGATTATGCAATGCTGGAAGGTTATGCATCCAGACAACTGAAAACCCATGAAGTGAACTATACCACTCACGATCTCGATCTGGGAGCTATGGTCTTCGTTCTAATGATTTGGAGGAACTACCTCTACGGGACGAAGTGCACCATTTTCACAGACGACCAAAGCCGCCAACATATCCTAAACCAGAAGGAACTAAACATGAGGCAGCGGCAATGGGTTGAGCTGCTGAATGACTATGAATGTGAGATCAGGTACCATCTGGGCAAGGCCAATGTGGTGGCCAATGCCCTAAGTAGAAAGGAATACTCGGGTCGTCGGGTAAGAACACTAACGATGACCAGCCATTCCCACTTGTCTTCGCAAATCAATGAGGCGCAACTGGAAGCGTTGAAGCCGGAGAATATCGCAAACGAAGCCTTGCGTGGGATGGACAAGAATCTCACAATCAAAGAGGACAGTGCGTACTATCTCATGGACCGGATCTGGACCCCAAAATTCGGAGGATTCAGAGAAGTGGTCATGAATGAAGCACACAAGACACAATACTCCTTCCATCCGGGGTCCGACAAGATGTACCTGGATCTCAAACGACAATATTGGTGGCCAAATATGAAGGCATAAATTGCTACCTACGTAGGCAAGTGCCTGACTTGCGCCAAGGTGAAGGTAGAATATCTAAAGCCCTCGGGACTCCTTCAACAACCGTAGATACCCAAGTGGAAATGGGAGAGAATCACAATGGATTTTATAACCAAATTACCCAAGACGACAGACATATTGGATGCCATCTGGGTGATTGTCGATCGGTTGACCAAATCCGCCCATTTCCTGCCAATTAAGGAAACGTATAAAATGGAGAAGCAGACCCGGATCTACATAAAAGAGGTTGTGAGATTACATGGAGTGCCAATATCTATTATCTCAGACAGAGATAGTAGGCTTACCTCCCGGTTTTGGTAATCGCTACAGAGGTCATTGGGAACCTAACTCGATATGAGCACCGCCTATCATCCCCAGACGGATGGGAAAAGTGAGAGGACCATCCAAACCTTGGAAGATATGCTCCGAGCCTGTATGATAGATTTTGGCAAGGCATGGGATACCCATTTGTCCCTAATCGAATTCTTGTACAACAATAGCTATCACACAAGCATCATGGTAGCTCCCATTGAGGCCCTTTATGGACGATGCCGATCACCTCTCTGTTGGGCGGAGGTGGGAGACACACAATTGGCAAAAGGACAGATACCAAACAACACTCTCACTGGGCCCGAGATTATTAGGGAAATGACTAAGAAGATTGTTTAGATCACGGAACGACTCCAGGCATCTCGAGACCGACAGAAGAGCTACGCTGACAGACGACAGAAGCCCGTAGAATTCCTAGTCGGTAATCGTGTACTGCTTAAGATCTCTCCATGGAAAGGGATGATACGTTTTGGAAGGCGGGGAAAATTGAATCCAAGATACATCTAACCATTCGAAATCCTTGCTAGGATTTGTCCGGTGGCTTACAAGATGCAGCTACCACCAAAGCTCAACAATGTACACCCTGTCTTTCATGTTTCAAACCTAAAGAAATGCTTATCTGACGAGACCCTCGTTGTTCCGCTTGATGAAATTGAAGTGAATGAAAATCTCCATTTCATTGAGGAGCCAGTTGAAATCATTGATAGAGAAGTGAAGCGAACCAAGCAATGCCGCATTCCCATTGTGGAGGTCCGATGGAGCGCCAAGCGAGGACCTGAGTTCACCTGGGAACGCGAAGATCAGATGATGCAAAAGTACCCCCATATTTTCCCTAGTTCTTGAAGGCTACTCCAGAACAAATTTCGGGACGAAATTCCCTCTAACGGGGGGATGATGTCGCAACTAGCAAATTAGGGTTAAGATGTTGATCCTTATACAAGACAATTTCCTCTATGTAACCTTGCAGCATTGCATTTAGTAAAATTCAAGCTGTAATGTTATTTAAGTTCATACGTTCCTACATTGTGATTCAAGCCGAAACAACCCCATGCAAGTCTAAAACTTGATTCAATAAGCCAACTCCAATCAATTTTGGGCCTTAGCCCAAGGACTCTCGGCCCAAAACCCTTATTGGACCAAGACTTCTTCATTGGGCCCTATTGCGCCGATAACATCTCCATTTGGTCTTGTTGGGCTGAAAACCCTTCTTTGGGCCTTGTTAGGCCAAAAACGTCTATTGGGTCCTCCTATTGGACCGAAAAATCTTTTGTGCCAAGCCAAAAATCGAAGCCCACCATTTTGGGCCACCCTTTGGGTCGAGGACCCTCTTGGGTCGGTTATAACTTTGAACAAAAAAAAGAAAAAAAAGAAAAGGAAAATGGGTGGATAATAAGGGTGCCACCTCCTTATTACCCCCATATATCCATGCTTAGATTTGCATGTATCAACGCAACCATCCTATCATCTCTCCATAAGTCAACACCCTCCTTCCTCCCTCCCTCTCTTATCTCTCGTCCGAACACACACACACACACACACACTTCACAAATCTCATTTTTCCTCACTTAACTCTCAAGAACATCGTCCTTATTCTGTCAAAATTTTCGAGCATCATCATCTTCAAAGATCGATCCTAGGCTTCTTGGTAAGTCCATGTTAAATTCCAAGTGTTTTATTTCATGTTGATACTAAGAACATCTCACTTAAACACTCTTTTTGTTGTGTGTTAAGCCTTTAGAGCACCATTTTCGAGTGACCTCTGCAAGACAAGCTAGACTCGAATTTTCCTTCTTCTTCTTCTCGAAAATCCCCAAGGTGAGCTTCCTACCCCACTATTTTCATGTTTTTCATCCTTTGGGGGGGGGGGATACAAGTCAAGTTTTGTTTAAATCTTTGGATGTTTGCATGCTCTTGTGTGTTTATGTAACTACTTGTGTTTGAAATGTTGAATACTTCATGCCAATACTCCATAACTAGAGATTTACAAGCCTCGGTAAATCTATCCTTTGGAAAGTTTCATATATCATGGTTATGTGTTGAAGATGAAACAATTTCACCACTAAAAAGGTTCTTATTATATGTTCAAAATCATAAAATAAATGTTAATAACATTTTTGTGCTAGAAAGTTTTTGTAGTTATGTTTGTTCATTCAAAATGGTGAAAATATGAGTTACACTCAAAATGGTTAACTTTTGGTTATATGAAATTTTAACATTTATATTTACACAAATAATGGAATATAATAAATTTCAAGATTTCTATAAATATTCTTGTAAAAATCATGACATGCTAGGGTTACACCAAGATAGTATATTTTGTGTTACAAAACTCTTAAACTAAATTTGGTGTGTTAAACAAACTACAAAACTTGGTTGTTTTACTAAAAACTATTTTTATTAGTAAAATAGTCGTAATATGTTGTCACATTTTAATAGTTTAAATACTTAAGGGATTATGCTATTTACACAACGTATATTACAATTAGATAAATTCATTAATGATTATTTATAAAAAAATGTTATAAATAATTGAACTAAAATGGTATACAAACCATAATTTTTACGACAGAAAATTTCGCGTAAACCTGTTAAGGCACTTGTGAGACTCTCCTTCGCCGTACCTACCTAGCGTACAACGTAAGTCCTATAGTTATAACCAGAGTCTCCTGGAGGGAGAGCGAGGTAATTGTTTATAGATTTATACGGGATTGACACCCCCACACCTGAGCTGTTCGCTATAGCTAGACTAGGCCAGCCTAGGGTGACAAATATCTTACCGAAACCGATGCCTGAAGAACGTCATGACAGGCATTTTAATTGTATCAAGCATGGTTGTAACGACTCACATTGGGATTAACAATGATATTTTGGATTTACGAAATTATACACTTCACTGGTTTTATAAAATATAAAGCTATTCTTCACTTTTGTACTTTACTATCAGCACTCCAGTCTTAGGGTTTTAAGACTACACTTTTTCATAAAACAGGAAATATGGGATTTTCTGGGAATACACACTCTTTTTACTTACAAACAAAAGAAAACAAAGGACACGCATGCAATTATTCATAGTTTTATAACGAGACTACAAACCATATTTTTACAGGAAATATCAGATTTTCTGGAGTTTTACAAATTATTAAAATCAAAGATGTTACAAAGCTTTTTATACAAATATGCTTATGAACTCACCAACTTTTTAGTTGACGCTTTTCAAAACGACTTGTATTCTCAGGGACTCAGTGAGTAGGTATCCAGGCTATGGATTTTGGATACTAATTACATGTTGGAACATCATATTTATTGTCACTTTTGTGTAAACTTGTGAACAAATACAATCTGTAAACAATGTATGTTGGTATTTTTATTGTATGATGTTGGTTGTTATGTTTTCAATTATATTCAATTGTGATGATACATTACAATGAAGTCATCTGCCCTCGGATGTTTCCGCCGTCCTGGTTCGGGGGTGTGACACACATGCATTCGCAACATGTTTCCGTATAATGTAAATTACACTATGATATACTTTAATAAATAAAAATGAATTTTTTAGGTTGAAAATCAGGACATTACGAGTTGGTATTAGAGCCCTGGTTTGAGTGAACTGGATGAACACTCGTCAGATTCCAGACTCAAACTACGGATCTGAGTAATTAATAAAAAATTTCATAAAAAGAATAATACAAATAGGAATGAATGTGATGCGTACAGTCAGCCAAAGCTCAGAAAGGAAAATGATTCCCAAAATATCCATATTTTTTATAATTGTTGAAATGTGAAATATTAGAAATGCATGCTAGTATGTAGGCTAGGGATCTTTTCAGGAACTGATAGTAAGAATTGTATGATGCTTAAGATGACTTATAACCTAGGAAGTTTGCTTGTTATTTATTTCTTAGAACATATATTTATGTTATTTAGTTATATGATAAATACATTAGGTTGCATGCTCCCATACTTAAATAGTTTTAGATTGCCTGATTTGGCGCTATTGGCAGCTCTTTTCTGAGTGCAACCGTTGAAGTGTTGGATCTTTCAGTCGACATGCTGTTTGATTTTAGCGGTATGCAATCATATTCATCTGATAATTAGTTAGTATTAGTAGAAGTTCTTCCTGAGCTAATAGTAGGGTGAAGTGGAAGGAACTCTAGAAGGATAGTCTAGGAAGTTAACATACGCTTGATAGGACATATAGTCGCAAGGTAGGGCGTGGGTAGAGACACAAGAACCTAGTCAAGTCTAGGAGAAAAATAATTAGGTCCTTGAAACATTGTGTGGGAAAAGGCCTACCAAATAACAAAGTGTAGTGACTTGGAAACCTAGGAGCAATTATTTAATCTAGTATGGATAGGTGTGGAAGGTAGTATGGTCCCGTACTACCAGAAACACAAGATCTATAAATGAAACAAGAACATCCACAAAGTTACTAAGGAACTGGGGAGGATTTTAATATTATTTTAAAGTTAGTTTGACTCGTATTAACCTATTCACATTACACCTTCAACATGGTAATGATCACAAGAGCAAGTGAGTCGGGTTCTGGATTTGAAGGGTCAAGACCAAGCGAGACTAAGATATACGATTGGATAGAGGCGACAATATCAACAATCGTGTGAGAGATAATTCGACTCGTATTAACCATTCCAGTACCGTTTCCGCTGCAACCACTGCTGTTGGTTGCTGCAGCTTCACCTGGAGAGAAAGAGATGCCTTATCGAGAGTTCAACAACACCAAAACTCTCGAGTTTGATGAGTTTAGGGATCCAATTCTTTCTATGAGGTGGATCTCGGATATAGAAGGATGGTTCTACACTTGTGCTTGTCCGGCGAACCTGAATTTTAAATATGCGCAAAATCTTTTACGTATAGAAGCAAAGGACTGGTGGAACTTTGTCAATAAGAACTATTCACCGGTTGAGAAGAGCGCGGTGACTTGGGAGCAGTTTGTTGAGAAGTTCAAGACAGAGTATGTTCCACTAGTAGAGAAGGAGAAACTCACTCAAGAATATTTATCACTTAAACAAACCACTGAATCAGGGACCAATATCACCAAGATGTTCACTAAGAGAGCCTTATTCTACCCATAGTATGCCTTTTCGGAGCAAGTACAAATGTATCGATACTTGAGTATGCTCACGACTGATATCAACGAGTTCGTATTGAACAATCGATACAAAAGTTTAACAGAGATGCAGGAGCATGCAAGGAGAAGAGAAACTGAGTTGGAAACTCAACAAAAGGAAATTAGGTAGGCGCCAGCTCCATCCCAGCCAACAACCAAGAAATTTAAACACACCGATTCAAGGCCTGGAGGATAGAGAGGTCCTCAGTATAACAAGTATGAGAAAACTCATAAAGAGCTTGTTGTGCCTTTTTATGCTTCAACTGCGGCATGGTGGGACATTACAACCGAGACTATAAGTAGGGAGTACATGGAGTGCATATCTGTCTCCACTGCAACCAGATGGGCCACATCAATGCCAACTTACCTCTTCTAAACGCCACAAGCGCAATACAAGTTCCAACACTGATGATATTGAGGATAACTGACGAACAACAAGGCAGAATTGAATCCCCAAGAGCCAAAGGGCAAGCCTTTCAACTCATGGCAGAGGAAGCAAGGGAAGTACCGGAGTTCGTAGCTGGTTGTTCTTTTGATCAAGGAAAAGCTCTAGCATGAATGTTATCGCATCAGGAGAGATTAATAGTACATTTAGACTTTAGACAAAACCCTTGTAATATATAACAATGAAGTTATAATAAAGAGGGAATGTTAACCTTATGTTGCTAGTTAGTACATTGTGCTTATGAAGATCTTATCTTATTCTGGTTGTACTATATGAGGATTACTTACATCTGGCAGAAGTTGTAGTACTACAATAAGAATATCGAAGGTCATTGTACATGAAAAACATGAGTTTCTTCAAAGTCAAGAGAAGCTACAAATTGCCCAGGCAAAGCCAGCTTAGACTTCAGCTAGTTACGAGCAGAAGCAAATGATGTGTCGAACTCAAGTGGGGGAGAGCCAACCTTTAAGGAGAAAGTGTGAAAAGTAGTTCAAATTTTGATTTTGACGTCAAGGTCTAAGAGAGTAGCAGAATGAATATGCAAAAGTTGTTAGTTTCATTTTTGTTAAGCGAGTAATAGAAGAAGGAAGTCTTCTGTTAGATTACCCATAGGATATGAGTTTTTTGCTTCTCGAAGGAAAGGCAATTCTTTCATTCCAAACGTCTGATAGGAATTAGGTAGTATAGTTGCCATAGAAAGCGTCAGACACTTAAGGGATACACCAGACATAGGGATTCGATTTCAACCATACAGTTAACCCATGCCAAAAGATTTTAGCAACAGGATCGACATAAAAGGATAGAGTGTTTTCGTAAGTACGATTAGAAACTCATAGGAGTAGACCATTTGGAAAGAACTATGCCCATTAAGCATATGGTAATGATTCAGTGTAGTTTTAGCCTTCAGGGTAGACTACGTGTTTAGTTTAGTTATTCCTTTAGTCGATAAGTGTAATAATTAATAGAAAACTAGAATTAAATTTCAACATTCATAGGTTGACATAGGACAAAAGTTAGATTTTAACATCCGTATAAAGTAGATTAAGCACCTCTAAATTAGTTTTAGCCTAAAAATTTGGAAAACAAAGATCGATGGTGATAAGTAGATATCAAGGAAGAATAATGACTAGGACAGTCAGATAATGGTTGTGAGTCTTTAAGACCACCGAAAATCAACGCATCCGTAGCTGGATGTCATATAATGTAATTCCATGTATGACATGATTAGTAAAATATATGTTTGTATAGTCAAAGTTTATTCGTTCCTTTTTCCAATTAAGGAAAAGCGATATCTTTGGGGCCCTTGGTGATTTGATGTTGACATCATAGTGTTAGGCCCATCCGGGACTATATTGATGTTTTCAATTTGTAGTCTAATGACGTCATCACAAATCAGGATATCGAGAAACCAAATCTTAAACCATGAGATTAATTCATATCCATGTATCATCTCCATATGATATCTTGAAGAATGAAGGGATAGATGATCACTTATCTTAGGATTGACATCAGAGTTGATCAGAGTTTGGCAGTGGCTTTAGAAAGCACACTTTAGTGGTTATTCAAAGACAATACTTCCAATTGTAGTTGGCGACTTATCCAGATGGGAGACTGTTGGAATAAAGTGTCTAAGGTCTTTATTAAATTGGTATAATATTAGAGACTAAAAGTAAAGTCCTTTTTGGGTTGCCCTCGTAACCAGTAAATAGCTATGATTGATATTAAGAGACAGATAAAATGATTTATTAATATATTATATGATTAATATATTAATTAGAAATGGTCAATAATTAATTAAGGATTAATCATAATTAATTAGAATTAATTTTGGATTAATTAGAATTAATAAAAGGTACAAGGGTTGAATTGCAATTGTTCAATAGTTGAACAAGGAAGGCAATTCTAGATCCTTCCTACCTTGGATGGTTTTAGAGGAACGTATGAAGGGTTCTGGAAGCCCCCTGGATCAGATAAGGAAAAATAATTTGAATAAGATTAAAATACTATTATTTTAATATTCAAATCTAGGGTTTCCAGGTTATCCGGTAACTATAATAGGGTCATAACCCTACTCAAAATTGATCCATCTAGCCCCTCAAAAAAAAATTATTCTTTCCCCTCTCTCCTTAATTCGATCCTAGGGTTTCCTAAGGTTTGGGTGTGACACATTAGAGGCTACCACATTATTAGAGCTAGTTTTCCAAGGAGCACTACAAGAGAATTGTTTGCATTATATCGTTGTTGCAAAAGGTATGTATTCTTAATTTGAGTTTTTCGATTTTTATAGCTAGGGTTTTTTTTCATAAAGTATGTTGTTATAATTAAGAAAATGCCATAGTGTTCTCGGTTACATGCACCCTTTAGATTTTATGAAAAATTCTCTTGTGTAAATATTTTTGTTGTAACCTAGAAAACCCATCAATTTCTCCGTGGTCACTTTCAGAAGGCTGTTTATATGCATCAACCCCCATATTTTTGTGATAGATACTTTTCGGATCATATCTGCTTACTTTAGAAGTCCTTATACAGTCTTAAGCAGGCACCTCGAGCGTGGTATCATCGATTTTCTCAGTTTATTAAAGGGTTCGGGTTCACTAACAACAAGTGTTATTCTTCTTTATTCATATATAACATGGTGATCATTGCTTATTTATTGATATATGTGGATGACATTGTTTTGATTACTTCCTCTACCAACCTTCTTCAGTAGGTCATCTCCACTCTTCGTTCAGAGTTTTCCATGACTGACATGGGCACTCTGAACTAGGTTTTTGGTATTGCAGTTACTAGAGACAACCATGGCATGTTCCTATCTTAACAAAAGTACGCCACAAAGATCCTTGAGAAGTCTAAAATGATTAACTACAAACCAACCCGCAACCCAACTGACACTTCAGCTAAGTTTGATGACACATGACCTCTTGTTGCTTACCCGACTCTATATAGGAGCCTTGAAGGGTCTCTCCAGTACCTTACTTTCACTAAAACATGATTTGAATCAAACTAATCTATGATATTGTTATCTTTATTATTTAAACAAAATACACATATTCTAACTTCAAGAAATGGATTTTTGAAGGCAGACAATGTAGTTTATTAGACATATATGAATCTTATTTATGTATAGAATACTATATTTTCACTAGATAGTAGAGAAAACATTTATTAAGGGACTATACACTGTGATGTTTGAGTTCCTTTTTAGCGAATGTATAGATACAAGATAGGGCCGGTAATTCTTGACACGACCCACGACACGACACAAAATAAATGAGTTTGGGTTGAGCTTTTCAACCCGCCAACCCGCTAACCGCCCAACCCGATTATTAAACGTGTCATATATGAGTTTCTCAAAAAATAAACGGGTTGACCCGCCAACCCGTTTATATTTTTAATAAAAAAATTATTTTATTTTTAAATGTATTTATGTATCAAGTATTAATCTTTAATAAGTATTATATAATATATACCATTGATTCATAGACCATTTGACTGTTTTGACATTTTGACTCGTGGTGGATGACCTAAGGTCGTAAGTCGTAACCTGTAAGGCTAAATCTGTAACCATTTTGCCCATTTTCCCTAAATAATAATCTCAAAATAAAATCGCGTATGAGCGTATCTCCATCTTCCAGACTTCTAGTCTCCCAGTCTCCCACAGTCCCACTCTCCCCTCTGTTACTCTGTGATCGAAATCAGGTATCAAAATGGTGTTGGAGAATTGAATTTGTTTTTTGGGAGAAAAAAATGGGAACTGTGGCTATTACTTTAGCACTTGAATTATCTATGTTTGTATTAATGTTTAGTTTGAACATGTTTCTATAAATGTTTTTAATTTTCATTTGGATGTTTAAGACTTAAGTGTCTAAAATTTGGATATCTTTGCATCAACCATCAAGAATTTATTCATGTTTAATTGTCAATTTTATTTATGGAATCTGACCCACGAACCCAAATCTGACCCACGAACCCGCCAACCTGTGAAACCGTATAAATAAATGGGTTGGTGGGTCATATATGGGTTTATGTTCCAAACCCGCCAACCCGTGACCCGCCAACCCGTGACCTATATATTTAAATGGGTCGTGTTTGGGTTGGCATATTTTGACCCGTCAACTCGCCAACCCGCGACACGCCAACCCGAACACGACACGATTGCCAGGCCTAATACAAGATACCATTATCAACTTAATAAAAACTTATAGTCGTTGCACTTATATTTTATATGATAAAAGATAAATGTGAAACCTTTTGAAGTTTCAAATATAAACTTGAGAAACAAATCGGTCGTACGCTCTAAAAGCCTTAGATATTATCTTCCTTTATCATTTTCTTTGGGATTATGCTTTAATCACTATTACTTGTATTTCGAATGAAAACTCCAACTAAAGAGTGGGTAAAACACTTTATAATATTTAGTATGGAAAGGCTCCATCCTTATCTTACTTAACGTTTAGAGGACTTGAAGCCTATGTAAGAATAAAGCTTCTATACCCAAGTTCTACTAAATACATATTTGTAGAATATTCTAAAAAGGGTTATTTAGTTTATTATTTATACAAACCCAACATGAATAAGGTCTCTTATTCCTCTAAAATCCGAGTTATTAGAAAGCAATCTTCTAATGACTAAGCAAGTGGGAAGAATATGGAACTTGAAGTAGCTCAAGAACCATAGACCGATGTAGAAAAAGTTGGCACTAGTTTTCAACAAGAAATTGTTGAATATGACTAATAGCTATTCATAAAAATAAATTATTTGCATATATGATAGAAATCATCTAACCTGACAAATATGAAATTTCTCATTGATGAGTTCTTCTTGATGGTTTTTAACAAATCCATCAACTACCAAAATGCTAACCAAATGTGTAAGCTTTTAAGATCCATTTATGGATACAAAGCAAATATATCAATGTTAGAATCATCATTTTAATAAGAATTCATAAAGTATGCTTTTACATAAAAATAAAGATAATATTTGTGTTTACTAAGAACTAGTGGGAGTATGGTGATATTCCTAATCTTGTATAAACGAGACATACTTAATCATGGGAAATTACATTCTCACTACGCAAGGCTGTTTTACCTTGGCTCGAAAAATATTGTTAGGTCACAATTTTGTGGTTTGAGCTAGGCATTCATCTTGTATAGGTCTTGGGGTTAGTTATGGTGTTTGTACCTTTTGTTTGGCTGTGTGCGGTCGTACACGTGTGTGCGGCCATACACCCTGTGTGCGGCCGCACACACATGCGTGGCTGTACTCTAGGTGTGCTGTTGGGTGTGCTATAAATAGTAGGTGTCTGTGTCAGTATTAGGTGACGTATGTACGTATTTTCCAAGGTGTATTTGACATTTATCTGATATAAATGTATGCATGCTTGGTTTGATTCTATCTTCTACTCATTCTACACTCTGTTTTATTGAATATCATTTGATCACTAATTTGGATCTTAAGAATTAGGGACTTACAATTGCTCTGATACCAATTATAATTCCCTAATTCTTAAGATCCAAATCAGTGACCAAATGATATTCAATAAATCAGAGTGTAGAATGAGTAGAAGATAGAATCAAACCACGCATGCATACATTTATATCAGATAAATGTCAAATACACCTTGGAAAACACGTACATACGTCACCTAATACTGACACATACACCTACTATTTATAACACACCCAACAGCACACCTAGAGTACAGCCACACATGCGTGTGCGGCCGCACACAGGGTGTACGGTCGCACACACGTGTACGACCGCACATAGCCAAACAAAAGGTACAAACACCATAACTAACCCCAAGACCCTACCAAGACCTATACAAGATGAATGCCTAGCTCAAACCACAAAATTGTGACCTAACAGTCTCCCCTTTGGTTTGAGCTAGCATGGACTCAGGTCTTCTTCGATCAACAGCACGTCAGAATTATACAGATAGATGCTTAGCCCAAACCAACAAGTTGTTACCTAACAGTCTCCCCATTGGTTTGTGGCTAGCATAAACTCAGTCTTTCTAATCAGCATCACGAAGGTGTGTATGTCTCGCTTCCTGAACTGCAGAAGATCCTTAGCATCAACAAGACGAACAGCGCAGTCGCTATCTCGAAACTTGATCACTGCAATGACACAAGGCTCTTCGACTGTGGTCTTGAACTTGTCACCAAATTCTAAAATAAGCTTGTTCTTCAAGTCAAAGTAGCCTGCTGATAGGGCACCAAGATTAAGCTGGAGATCGAAGATCTGTTTAGACTTCTGAAAGTTTTCCTTTTCAAGCTCGGAAACTCGAATATCGAGGTTTCAGATCAGAACGTCTTTCTCGATGATCTTCTGTTTGAGAGTAGTGATCTCCTCCTTGAGCTCTGAGATAGATGGGTCTGCTCCCCCTGAACTTCCTTCACCTATTGATATTCATTTACCACGAGGTAAAGGATCCGAATCTTGTTTAGCAAGAAACCTGGCAAGGCTCATAGAGGTAGCATCATGCGCAGGTTGTGGAGGAGAAAAACCCCCAGGAGCAGAAGAACTCCCGACTTCAAACGAAGATCTAATATTACTTGGTCCTTTTAGGGTCGGTTGAGTTGGTGTAGCAGCTGTGATACCAATCTGTCACACCCCCAAACCGAAACGACAGAAATGTTTGGGGGTGGTTGACGTCATGCGTAGTATCACAACAATTGTATCATAGCAAGCATAGTAAACACAACCAGACATTGAATACATATTTGAAAAAAAAGTTTACATTGTCTTAATACATAGTTTTGTTCATATCAAAAGTAAAATAGAAAAGACGTGACTCTAACGTTCTGGCTTCTCCAAACTCCTGGAAGTACCTGTCTACTAATTCTCTGAGAATACAAGCAGTTTTGAAAGAATATCACCATAAAGCTGGTGAGTTCATAAGCATTTAGTTTTGGTGGAAAAACGTTCTTTGATTCTTTTGAAAAGTGTTCCTCAAGAAAAATCCTATATTTTCTTATGAAAAGCGTGTTTGAAAACCCATTCCTTCCATGACTTCCAGATTCATACAAGAAATGTACAATCCCAGGTGTCATGGAATGAATATGAAAATCCGTTGGTTACTTGTTAAACAATCCGTTTATGAAAAGCCGAGTTATCCTGGGAAAATCCTATATTTTCCCTAAAAGTTGATGGTTGGTTATCCGTTCTAAACTGAGGTGTACAAGTATCTACCATACTTATATCGATAAACGTAATTTTCTTTTAAAAACCCTAGTTACTCCCAGTGAGGTATATTAGCCTTATTACATAAATAAAACTAATAAAAAGAAAACGTGGTGAACTAAATCCTGAAGGTACTGTTAATACCCTCCAGTAATCAAATCGGTTATTAATTTGAGGTTAGTTCACTTGATTCATTATTACAAAAGTAAATCCCTGTTATCTAGGTTGTGAGGGTCATGACCATAACTGACTGGATATGGCACGTAACGGGGCCAATATCCTTTATGAATTTGTCACTCGTAGACCTACCGGTCCGACTGTAGCTAGCAGTAGGGTGCGGGATTGTCAGTCCCGTATAGATCTATACACAACAGTCATGCTCTCCCTATAAGAGATTCTGGTCACAAGTGCTAGTCCTACACTCTGATTCTGTGGGAGTGTTACCAAGGACGTGTCTCCAACTTAGACTAAAAAATTTACAAGTAATAATACAGAAAATTCTTTTCATGATTTGCATGAATCCTTTATAAAATAATACATTTTACTACATGATTGACAAGTTCGTTACCCTAGTTTTGAAAACTGTTTTTATGAGTTGATTTCTTAATCGTTTGGTAAAAACTGTTTTCCATGTTAAAAGCATGCTGAAAATATAACTATCTTAAACAAAATAATATATTTTGAGCACAAGTTTCCTTGTACTTTTGCTTGTATTCCCCCCTGAAAACATGAAAAACTTGGAAAAACGTAGGGGTATGAACTCACCTGGGGCAAGTGGTTGAATGAGGGATCGATACGGAATGCTGGATGTTCAAGTGAGGCCTTGAACACGATTTGATCTTAATTAACACGTAATGACACATAAAGGAGTCAAATGAAGGTATTTCACCACTAATTGTGATGAAGAACCACTCTAGGGACTTGGAACTACTTGCACTAAGTGTTAGAACCTTAAAGGATTGCATGAGGGAGGTGTATGGCCACCTTAAAGGTGTGTACGGCCATGCGGGTGTAGCCCAATGAGTGTGCGGCCGTATACTCATGTTGGCAAGTGTCTTTGAGGTGTTTCAAGGTCCATACTTGCATCCATGAAGTGTTCTAGGTCCATACTTGGTTGTAGTACAAGTTTAGGGTCTTAGAAACGGGTTTGTGGTCCTAGGATGTGTGTGTGTGGTCGCACAAAGGTGTGTGCTGTCGCACAAGGGAGTGTGCTACCTCACACATGAGTGTGTTGCCGCACCAGGGTGTGTGCGGTCGTACACCCTACATGTTTGTGTCCAAAATGCCAATTTTAAGGTGCAGCAAGGCTATGGTCATGTCTAACTCGAAGATGGAAGTCCAACTCTCACTTTGGAGGGTCTTTTAAGAGTGTGCGGCCACCATATGTGGGTGTGCGGCCGCACTCACTCAAAGGATGAAGAACATGACAGGACTTGATGGTTTAAGGCTTAGATCAAGAGGTTCTTCAAGCACAACAAGTTAAGGGATGGATTACTCACGTTTTTGAAGACTTGGAGGGTTTGTGGTTGAAGAAGCTTGAGAGAAATGGTGTTGTGTGCTGCCAAGGGGTGAAAGGAATGAAAGGAAAGGGGTCTACCCTTTATATAGGGGTGGGTGTGTGGCCATGAGGGGTGTGTACGGCCGTACACCCATGTGTGCGGCCGCACACTCCTCCAAAAGGGGTGTATGGCCTGATTTCGTTACTATATGACTAGCTGACTCATTCCTAATCTCGACCTTGGTTGTACTCAAGATTAGAACGCTTAAATGAACCCTTAACAGTGCCAAAAGACCATGGATTCGGGTCTAACATTGGTTGAGTTGACTAGGTATACAAGATGACAGTTCCGGGTTGTCACATCATCCCCCCGTTAGAGGGAATTTCGTCCCGAAATTCAAGAATAAGGATATAACTCATGGACTTGGAAAGATGGAGTACTTCTGTTTTCCTTGGATTCTCGTGCTCCTAACTGAATTCGAGTTCTCGCTTGATATACCAGCGAACCTCTACTATCGGGGTGTGACGTTATTTCGTTCGCTTTGACCTCTCGGTTCGTGAGTTCAGATGATTCCTACACGAAGTGTAGACTCTCGCCCAACTCGATATTGTCAAGGGAAAAATCACAAGTGTCTCATCGGACAGACACTTCTTTTGGTTCGACACGAGGAAGACGGGATGAACGTTGCTAAGCGCTCGAGGTAACTGGAGTTTGTACGCTACGGGACCGATCCTAGCAAGGATCTCGGACAGTCCAACGTATCTTGGATTTAGCTCTCTACGCTTTCCGAAGCGTATCAGGCCTTTCCAGGGTGAGACCTGCAAAGGACACGTCCACCATTCTGGAACTCCAATGGTTTTTGTCTCTTATCGGTGTAGCCCTTTCGTACGATCTTTTCAGTCACCCCTCGGATGATTTTAGGACTCGTGAGAGTACTGTCGTGGACTTGACTCTTGTCTAGTTGCGTGTCACCCACCTCAGCCCAGCACAGAGGGGGTCTGTACTTACGACCATAGAGGGTTTCGAATGGCGCAGCCTTGATGATGGAAAGGTCCGCGTTGTTGCAATCATGATATGGTGGTTTGGGCTAGGCATCTATCTTGTAAAGGTCTTGTTAGGGTCTTGGGGTTAGCTATGGTGTTTGTACCTTTTGTTTGGCTGTGTGCGGTCGTACATGTGTGTGCGGCCGCACACGCGTGTGTGGCTGTACACTGGTGTGCTGCTGGGTGTGCTATAAATAGTAGGTGTCTGTGTCAGTATTAGGTGACGTATGTACGTGTTTTCCAAGGTGTATTTGACATTTATCTGATATAAATGTATGCATGCTTGGTTTGATTCTATCTTCTACTCATTTTACACTCTGATTTATTGAATATCATTTGATCACTGATTTGGATCTTAAGAATTAGGGACTTACAATTGGTATCAACACGCATAAACTCAGAACAGATCTGGAAATTCTTCACATCGTTAAGCACATAACCCCATTTGTGATCCTCTCCTTCCTTCCTTTCTTTCCCGCAAAGGACACATACTCTGAAACAATGTTCTGAGTGTTGTACAGTTGAGAGATGTCCCCTATCATGTGCCTGGAACAACCACTACCAACAAACCGAAGTCTGATGATATGCCTCCATAGCTGCTCCAGCATTGAGCGGGATCAGTTGGCCTTTGGAACCCAGTCCATTTTGAAACTGGGTTGACCTTTTTCATCCTTGCACGGTACTCTCTCCCATGACATATCCTGTTTATCACAAATAGAAGATGAAGAAATATTAGAGTCATTAGGTGATTTGGGAGATTGAACCTTTGGTACCCATTTCTTGTTCGATTGGATGGGTGGCTCAGTACTTGCTTTTGAACTTGAAGTCGTATGTTGCTTCCTCTGCGTGATTGGAAGAGATCCGACCGGGAATGCAACATATGCAAATCTATTTCTATGCGCCTCTTTATCTATGACATTCTTTCTATCTGTTAGACATATGCTTTCTCCTTTGCGTGATTGAAACATATCCGACCTGGAACACAACATATGCAACATTCTACCTCTCAATATCTCAATCTCTGTTAGTCATATGTTGTCCCCTCTGCGTGATTGAAATAGATCCGACCTGGGACACAACATATGCATCTATCTCTAAATCTGTCTTCCTCCTTAATAATTGTTTACTCACCTAAAGTAAGGAGTCCTTAGGAAGTTCTTGATAACCAGGGTATATCGGGAAGTGGGGAACATGTTCTAGTGCAACTAAAATTGAACCATTTAAGAGGTTGTCTGTAGATCTCGCTGCTTAATTTAAGTGGACAACAATACCCGTGGTCGTCGTCAGCTAAATGGTTTATTTAGAAAAGTTTGTCAATATCCTTCGTGTTTAAGTGGACCACAATACCGGCAGTTGACCAGATCTATTCATGAAAGTGCAGGTACTGATAAACAAAGTTAAGACTGTCTCACAACTTTGATCCCAAAATGCTTTAAATCTACTTTTTATTTTTGTTTCTGTTAAATTTGTTCATAGTTTTCCTCTATGCACAAATTAAGGGGGAGAATTCAGAAAATTCAAAAATCAAACAAAAATCAGAAAATTCAAAAATCAAACCAAGCATGCATACATTTATATCAGATAAATGTCAAATACACCTTGGAAAACACGTACATACGTCACCTAATACTGACACAGACACCTACTATTTATAGCACACCCAACATCACACCTAGAGTACAGCCACACATGCGTGTGCGGCCACACACAAGGTGTACGGCCGCACACACGTGTACGACCGCACACAGTCAAACAAAAGGTACAAACACCATAACTAACCCCAAGACCCTACCAAGACCTATACAAGATGAATGCCTAGCTCAAACCACAAATTATGACCTAACAGTCTCCCCCTTGGTTTGAGCTAGCATGGACTCAGGTCTTCTTCGATCAGCAGCACATCAGAATTATACAGATAGATGCTTAGCCCAAACCAACAAGTTGTTACCTAAAAAATATTTCTAAAATGAAAGACTTATGAAAGATAAAATACATTCCTTGAATGTAAAATCTATGGAAATATATAAAAATAAATGTTAAACATTTAAATCTTTATGCATATGTTCACAATATCTAGAAAGAGATCAAGATGAAAGATTCCTTTGGAGGACTGTTGATAATGTCACAAGGTACCATGTTGAGCTTGCCTCAAAAGACTTAGCACAAACGTTTGAGCTAGATAAAATGATTTATATTCTATTTGCTTTGACAAATTAGTTCATCATTTATGTCATATTATGCACAAGACTAGGTACATGACTATGTTATGAGCATATAATAAGATACCAATTATATAGATGCAAAAGTCATTAGATGACTATAAGGACATTCTAAAAGTACTTAAGAAGAACTAGAGAATGTATGTGAGTTAATAAGTTTAGAAGAAGATCTTTATGTAAAAGAGCTACATAAGATGCTAACCGCAAAACAAATAGATATAATTATGAATTATAATTAGATTATGACTTCATTATAAATGAAGAAAACGTTTTGTTGGAGTTAGCTCCAATCAAAACATAATTGAAAATATATTAAATAGTAAGAATACACTGCTAGATTAGAAGTTGTAATCTAATATGATTAGATAAATTACTTCATTGAAAAACTAGGTTGAGTCCTTCCATTCAAGGATCACCTAGAAATATTTTATGACTTTAAGAGTATACTTAATCAAGATAAGAACTCTAAGTCACATTAGAAGACCAATCATATTTCCAAGATATTTAACTATACTTAGAATAAAGTCAAATGTGGAGATGATCATATTCGCAAATTCATACAAATTAAATTTAGTCAGACCCATTAATGAATTTCATCCGTAAGCTAAGCATGAAAGGATATCATTTAGCTATAGGAATTCGTTATTTTACAAATGGTATTTGATTTGGATTTAGTATTTGGATATTGGAACACTGTGAAAACAAGTATTATATTTTTTTAATATATTGGGATATGATATTTATAGTAATACTTATTGTGTTCTATATTAACATGTTTAATTCTCACACCCCCAAACCAGAACGGCGGAATGTTCGGGGGCGGAGGACGTCATGTTTAGTATCACAACACATGCATCATAGTAATCAAAGTAACAAACAACCATTTCATTAATATTTAAGTGTTTACAAAGTATTAGATTCATAAAAGGTTGACTCTAAAGTAAATAACAAAACAAGACATGAAGCTACTATGCTCCGTCTTCTGAATCCCTGAGCGTGTACCTGTCTACTAGTTTCCTGAGAATACAAGGTATTTTGAAAGTGTAGATCATCATTTAAGCTGGTGAGTTCATAATTATTTTAGTTATGTAATGTAAGTTGTAAGTTCTTTTTAGAAAAGTTTGCCTGTTTCTCCAGAAAATCCTATATATTATGATGTAATGAAAGATAAGTAAAAATGACTCTACAATTCCTTCTATGAGTACTAAATGGATACAAGTTATATACAATCCAGATCAAACAGACAATCGATTGTGTGAATCTGCCCTAAGCCCACAACCAAACAAGGAACATGAAATGAGGCGGAAAGCACACATCCCATTGTTTGTTAGATCTTCATTGTATACAACCCTGGCGTATTCATTTGGTACTTACGGAGTTAACTGTAATAGTTCCTTTATATTTGATGAAAACATTCTTTAAGAAAATCATATATTTCCTTTAGTAAAAATCGTAACCGCAATAGTTCCTTCTATAATCACTTAGTTTATACTAGCTAGATATAATCTAATATCGAACGGATAGTTAATTGTGTGAATCGGCCCTAAGCCCACAACCAAACAAGGAACAGGAAGTAAGGCGGAAAACACACATCCAACTGCCCATCTGATATTAATTATATATAACCCTGATGTATAAACTAAGGTATTATAGAATTAACGACTACAGGTCCTTTAAGTTATCCTAGTTTAGCCAACTTAATGTTCTATCTGAAAAGTACGTTTTGTACTAGAAAACGGTTTACTGAATTTGTATGCTTTGACCTGACCCATACCTGTTACTCCCTATGATTACTTGGTGTATACAGAATATATATATATATATATATATATATATATATATATATATATATATATATATATATATATATATATATATATAGCTAAGATCGAATAGATAGTAGATTGTGTGAATCTGCTCTAAGCCCACAACCAAACAAGGATCAGGAAATGAAGCGGAAAGCACACATCCTACTGCCTGTCGGATCCGATTAATATATATCACTGTTGTATCTACCGAGGGATCATAAAGTTAGCATTATAGGCCCCCTTCTAACTGAATGTTCATGTTACGAGTAAGTTATGTGGCGTTGTTCTATTGTTAGGACGACTACGAGAAGTAATGAAATCCTGCACTCTTAACACCTCAGTCGATACTGTTGTGAGTTTTTGATATATATTAACATGTTTTATTTATTATTGTCCGATACTTTGTAGATGTACCCCTTTTAAATAAAATCTGGTACTTTGTAGATGTACCCCATATATAACTTCGGTACTTAGTAGATGTACCGCATATATATATATATATATATATATATATATATATATATATATATATATATATATATATATATATATATATATATATATAAATCCTGGCACTTTGTAGATGCACCATATATATATAAATCGTTATACCATGTTTATTACCATCTTTTGTGTAGAACAATGAGTTAATGATACGTTCCCTTCCTAGGTAACTGGAGTGTATAGTATAAGTTCGTGAATCATGATTTGTTATTCTGTCTTAGAATTAGTATGTTCCTTCCTGTTCTTGTTATAGTATGTTTCTTCCTGTTCTAGTTATAGTTTGAACTGACCCCGAAACTATACCTATTATAGTTTACTAGTATGCTTGTTTGAACTGTTACTGACTTGAAGAAAAGACTCAATTATCTACTGAGTTAAGCATGTACCTTAAAACGAAGTTTTATAAACAATAAACTAATAACTTTAAAAGAGTTTTTGAATTGTTTTGATTACTTACAAAAGCATAAGAAATCCTTTTAATGTGATAGTTATCACAGGTAAATATTTACACAATAACATTGTGTTCAACTTGTATCCCCCCCCCCCTTAAAAGCATTTAAAAACATTTAAAAGATTGATTATGGGGGTATGAACTCACCTTGTGTGAGTGATTCAACTGAAGATTCGAGTAAGGATGAGAAGTTCCACGAATGAATTCCCGTGACACAAATGAGTCCTAAATGACATATAATGGCATATATAGGCATGTAATTAGTGTTTAAAACAACTAACATGCAAAGAAACAACCTTAGGGACTAGGAAACAGTTGTAATGAAGTGTTACAATCACATGTGATTGATAAAAGGGAGTTCACGGCCACACTAAGTGTGTTTACGGCCAAGGAAGAGTTTACGGCCAAAGATGCTTAAGTGTTTACGGCCAAAGCTTGATCTAAGAAGGGTTTATGGCCAAAATCATGATCTTATGAAGGGTTTACGGCCAAAATCATGATCTTATGAAGGGTTTACGGCCATAGGAAGAGTTTATGGCCGTAAACTCTTAAAGATCGTGCACTTATGGTTTGTTTCATGGCTAGAAATCAAGTGTTTCTTATGGATAAATAGATGATAGAAGAGATACTCACACTTTGGAGGTCTTTAGGGTGTTCATGTCCCAAGAACAAGTAGGTGTTCTTGGTGTTCTTGACTAAAAGGTTGATGATTTGAAGATCTAACCCAAAAGAGTTGAATTTATGGATGAAATCATAGGGTTTCACAAGATCAAGAAGGATATCAAGAAACAAACGGAATAATCACTTAGAAAAATGAAGAAAATGGAAGTGTTCTTATTGATACTTGAGGGAGAATCGAGTTTCAGCCTTGAAGATGTGAAGAATGATGAAGAAATGAAGGAATTTGATACATAAAGGGAAGGGGTTCACGGCTGCCTAGAGTTTACGGCTGTAAACTCTAGTTTGCGGCCGTAAACTCTTTGTGATGGAGTTTCCATCTCGATTGCAACCCAATGAAGTTTAGCTAACACATCCCTACACACAATCCTTAAGTGTACTAGGCTTAGAACCCTCAAATAGACCCCTAACAATGCTAAAAGATAGTAGAAACAAGTCTGTGATTGGATTTAACAGATAGAAATTTCGGGTTGTCACATCATCCCCCCGTTAGATGGAATTTCGTCTCGAAATTAGCTTTCCTAGCAGTACTCCTGGGGTTGTGCTTCTCTGAATGGCAGAATACCCACTCGTAGACCTGGGCAACTGTGCCCTGACGCTCACGATAAGATTCATACTTGGTCCATCTATCATCACCTCGTGTATACAAGTCATATATAATTAAGATTAGTAAGACGGTCGGATGTGCGACTCTGCCCCAGATCCACAACCAAACAAGGAGCAGGAGATAGGGCAGAAACACACATACTAAATCCGTATAATCATAATTATATACTACCCTTGCGTATACACTTAATAGTGATAGGTGGGATGTATTCGTCCTTAGCCTCTGTGCTTGAACTTGATCTGTTGGGCGAGTGGTAGTTTGGGAAGGTCTGCTGAGTATACAGTGGCAAGGTTTCGGAGGGCAAGGTACTCCTCGCATGAGTACTTCAGGGTTTAGAAGACAAGAGACAACACTGAGGTCTAGGTCGGTTGTCGTTACGAATGACGAGGGTTTCATTAATTTGTCGGTTAAGGCGATGGAATTTCGAAACACATGAACTTAGTATGGTGAGGACCACGCCAATCCATGTATAAAGGTGACAACGGACTCTTTATAGGGACGAATGTTAGGCCGATTTGAAAGAAACGTTTGTTATACGATGGTGTATCCCGAGTGTGCTCGACAATGTATTCTGTGTAGACTTTCTAGTGCTTTCAGTTTTCTCCTTGATATTACCACCGCCATGTCGTACCGCGATGTGCGAGTACTAACAGTGAAAGTGCTTTGATTACTAGTGTCGATACTTTATATATTATGATCCTCCTCGGTACCTCTATGATTGCCTGACATATACAAGTTATGTATAATTAAGATGAATAAGATGGTCGACTGAGTGACTCTGCCCCAAATCCACAACCACACAAGGAAGAGGAATTAAGGCGGAATCACTCACTCTAAGTCTGTAAAATCTTAGCTATGCACAACCCTGATGTACATTCTAAGCCATCATAGTTCACCTGTACGGATCTTTAGTTCTCTTATGAATGCTGTTACTTGTTCAGACGAGTGAGTTATTATAATTAATTTTAAATTTTCCCCAAGTTTTAATCTTATATTAAATATAAATAAAATTTCTAAAGTAATTGTTTTATTTTAAAGACGTACCGCTGCTCGCTGGTGATTCCGAGGTAGATTCTCCTGCGGTGATCATCAGAATTCGTCCATCCGCGCCTGAGTTCTTTGCTATTGGGAAGTCCCTCTTGTAGTGCCCAGTCTCACCACAGCCAAAGCAGGCCTGGTTCATTTCAACTCCGGGGACTTGGGAGATCGGTTGTACCGACGCCCTGCAGAAATGGGCAGTGTGCCTCTTCCTGCGGCAGTTCATGCACTGCATTTCCCGGCATACTCCAATGTGGTGGTAGTTACACTTACCACACTTGGGGAGAGTTCCTGCATATCCACTGACAGACGCTGGAGTGGCAGGTGTTATGGCGGCGTACACAATAACCACTTGTTGCTCCTGCGGGGGTTCCTGTGTCGTTCGTTTCTTCCTCTTGTTCCCTGAATTTTTTTTATAGTCCCTTCCCTTTGATGGATCGGGAACGGAGATTACCACACCATGGCGGACTCCGTGGTCAATGAGTCGTTGGGACAGGCATTTGGCACTATCGAATGTAGTTGGGTTAGAAGACAATACGTCCCCTTGAATCGGGGTAGTTAAACCCCAGATGTACCTTTCTATCTTCTTACTCTCTGGGGTAACCATCCCGGGGCACAGTGCTGCCAGGTCGCTAAACCTGTCAGTGTAGGTCACTATGTCTGAGCCGACCCTGGTGTGCTCCCATAGTTCTTGTTCCAACTTTTGAACTTCGCCTCTCGAACAATATTCTTCCAACATCATCTCTTTTAGGTTCTCCCAACCTATTGAGTTAGCCACTGATAGGGTTAGTGACTTAACATGGCTATTCCACCATGTTAGGGCTCTGTCGGAGAAAGTGCAGGCAGCAAACGTCACCTTGCTCCCTTCTGGGCACAGACAAATTTCGAAGACCGAATCTGTTTTCTCGAACCATCGCATCAGAGCAATGACTCCCCCATTTCCATTAAAGGATTTGGGTTTGCATTTAATGAAGTCCTTATACGAACACTCCCTAGAGTGCCCGTGACTACCACCTTGGGTGTAGTTAACACCCGGTCCACTCCCGCTAGTACCAGTCGTGTTGAATAGGGCTAGGACTGCCGTAACAGCCGCAACCACTGCAGCTTGAATAGCTGTCGGATCGAATTGTGGAGGAGGTAGTGGTGTTTGAGCCGGAGTTATCAGAGTAGTGCGTCTGTTTGATCTACGAGGAGGCATCTTGCTAAAAAGAATACAAAGATGAGATGGAAATAAGTTTATAGCAGTAGTTATAAGCCGAAAGCTGAATGACAAAGTTATCCAAGTTCTGAGTGTATCTGGTTCTGACTTTCATAGGGTTCTGGAAACAATTCATAAGCGAGTCTATATAAAATAAACTTTATGAATCAGAAGTGGCTATCCTCGAATGAATTTCTGTGAATTGAATATCCGATACTGGTTGCATGAAAAGAAATAATCCTAACACATAGTGAGTAGTGAAATCACTAACTCACTAAGTCAATCGAGGTTATTATTTATTAGTGTGTCGCATAAGAAATTTTGTTTCTTCAGCTAATCCCTCCTTTGAAAAACTCTACATGAACTTCTTCTTGTTCCTCCTTGACTCTTCTGCTGACTGCTATGAGGAAGTGGTTACATCTATCTGGGTTTGTTGTGCGAGAATGGGAGTGCCTAAAGAATCTATGAGATTAAGTGAAACATTATGGGGTGATCCTTACAGGGTCCTCCTATAATTGCGCAATGTATACAAGTTTAGACCTTCGAATAAGTGATCCTACTCTAAAACCACAACCAAACAAGGAACATGAGGTAGAGCATAGATCACAAATTCTAAGTCTATAAAATCTCAATTATATAAAACCTTGGGAGTATACACTCCGGAATTATAGACCTACCAGAAGGGTCTTTAATTTTCACATATGTTACTTATAGTGCCTAAAATACTCCTATAGTATTTTAATGTAATGAACTTGGTATGTTTTAAACTTGTTGTATTATAGTATCATAAAATACTCCTATAGTATTTTAACTTTATGTTATGATCTAGAAATCCCTTGTGTATAGAGTTAGGTAAGTTTTAAGACTGTTGCAACACCACATCGCTCCCAAACACATGTCGGTCATATCTCAAATGAATATAGTTGATCAGGCTATATTGATCCCATATATGATTACACAACTGTCCAGGTTTGACCACAGTGTTCAACCTTTAAATACTTCTGTTATGTTCTTCTTGTGATACTTGTTCTAGTATGTATATATGTATAAGCATCTATGTATATTTTTATAAGAATATTGTTATATTTTAAAATATACTTTTATTCAGATCACTTCGGCCCCATTGCATTTATAATTGTATATCTTTTATAGGTTGATATACTTAGTTCACTATAAACAATGCTCTGATACCAATCTGTCATACCCCCAAACCGGAACGACAGAAATGTTCGGGGGCGGAGGACGTCATGTTTAGTATCACAACACATGCATCATAGTAATCAAAGTAACAAACAACCATTACATTAATATTAAAGTGTTTACAAAGTATTAGATTCACAAAAGGCTGACTCTAAAGTAAATAACAAAACAAGACATGAAGCTACTATGCTCCATCTTCTGAATCCCTGAGCGCGTACCTGTCTACTAGTTTCCTGAGAATACAAGTTATTTTGAAAGAGTAGATCAACATTTAAGTTGGTGAGTTCATAAGTATTTTAGTGATGTAATGTAAGTTGTAAGTTCTTTTAAGAAAAGTTCGCCTGTTTCTCCAGAAAATCCTATATTTTCTGATGTAATGAAAGATAAGTAAAAATGACTCTACAATTCATTCTATGAGTACTAAATGGATACAAGTTATATACAATCCAGATCAAACAGACAATTGATTGTGTGAATCTGCCCTAAGCCCACAACCAAACAAGGAACAGGAAATGAGGCGGAAAACACACATCCCATTGTTTGTTAGATCTTCATTGTATACAACCCTGGCATAGTCATTTGGTACTTACGGAGTTAACTGTAATAGTTCCTTTCTATTTGATGAAAACATTCTTTAAGAAAATCATATATTTCCTTTAGTAAAAATGGTAACCACAATAGTTCCTTCTATAATCACTTAGTTTATACTAGCTATATATAATCTAATATCGAACGGATATTTAATTGTGTAAATCTGCCCTAAGCCCACAACCAAACAAGGAACAGGAAGTAAGGCGGAAATCACACATCCAATTGCCTATTGGATATTAATTATATATAACCCTGATGTATAAACTAAGGTATTATAGAATTAACCACTAAAGGTCCTTTAAGTTATCATGGTTTAATAAAATGATTTAAACCTTTTATAGATAAGTTTCTAGTTTAGCCAACTTAATGTTCTATCTGAAAAGTATGTTTTGTACTAGAAAATGGTTTACTGAATTTGTATGCTTTGACCTGACCCATACCTGTTACTCCCAATGATTACTTGGTGTATATATATATATATATATATATATATATATATATATATATATATATATATATATATATATATATATATAGCTAAGATCGAATGGATAGTAGATTGTGTGAATCTGCTCTAAGCTCACAACCAAACAAGGAACAGGAAATGAAGCGGAAAGCACACATCCTACTACCTGTCGGATCCGATTAATATATATCCCTGTTGTATCTACCGAGGGATCATAAAGTTAGCATTATAGGCCCCTTTCTAACTGAATGTTCATGTTACGAGTAATTTATGTGGCGTTGTTCTATTGTTAGGACGACTACTAGAAGTAATGAAATCCTGCACACTTAACTCCTCGGTCGATACTGTTGTGAGTTTTGTATATATATTAACATGTTTTATTTATTATTGTCCGGTACTTTGTAGATGTACCCGTTTTAAATAAAATCCGGTACTTTTTGTAGATGTACCCCATATATAACTCTGGTACTTTGTAGATGTACCCCATATATGTTAATCCTGGCACTTTGTAGATGCACCATATATATATATATATATATATATATATATATATATATATATATATATATATATATATATATATATATATATATATATATATATATATAAATCCTTATACCATGTTTATTATCATCTTTTGTTTAGAACAATGAGTTAATGAGACGTTCCCTTCCTAGGTAACTGGGAGTGTATAGTATAAGTTCGTGAATCATGATTTGTTATTCTGTCTCAGAATTAGTATGTTCCTTCCTGTTCTTGTTATAGTATGTTCCTTCCTGTTCTAGTTATAGTATGAACTGACCCCGAAACTATACCTATTATAGTTTACTAGTATGCTTGTTTGAACTGTTACTGACATGAAGAAAAGACTCAATTATCTACTGAGTTAAGCATGTACCTTAAAACGGAGTTTTATAAACAATAAACTAATAACTTTAAAAGAGTTTTTGAATTGTTTTGATTACTTACAAAAGCATAAGAAATCCTTTTAATGTGATAGTTATCACAGGTAAATATTTACACAATAACATTGTGTTCAACTTGTATCCCCCCCCCCCCCCTTAAAAGCATTTAAAAACATTTAAAAGATTGATTATGGGGGTATGAACTCACCTTGTGTGAGTGATTCAACTGAAGATTCGAGTAAGGATGAGAAGTTCCACGAATGAATTCCCGTGACACAAACGAGTCCTAAATGACATATAATGGCATATATAGGCATGTAATTAGTGTTTAAAACAACTAACATGCAAGGAAACAACCTTAGGGACTAGGAAACAGTTGTAATGAAGTGTTACAATCACATGTGATTGATAAAAGGGAGTTCACGGCCACACTAAGTGTGTTTACGGCCAAGGAAGAGTTTATGGCCAAAGATGCTTAAGTGTTTACGGCCAAAGCTTGATCTAAGAAGGGTTTACGGCCAAAATCATGATCTTATGAAGGGTTTACGGCCAAAGTCATGATCTTATGAAGGGTTTACAGCCATAGGAAGAGTTTATGGCCGTAAACTCTTGAAGATCATACACTTATGGTTTGTTTCATGGCTAGAAATCAAGTGTTTCTTATGGATAAATAGATGATAGAAGAGATACTCACACTTTGGAGGTCTTTAGGGTGTTCATGGCCCAAGAACAAGTAGGTGTTCTTGGTGTTCTTGATGAAAAGGTTGATGTTTTGAAGATCTAACCCAAAAGAGTTGAATTCATGGATGAACTCATAGGGTTTCACAAGATCAAGAAGGATATCAAGAAACAAACGGAAGAATCACTTACAAAAATGAAGAAAATGGAAGTGATCTTGATGATACTTGAGAGAGAATCGAGTTTCAGCCTTGAAGATGTGAAGAATGATGAAGAAATGAAGGAATTTGATACATAAAGGGAAGGGGTTCACGGCTGCCTAGAGTTTACGGCCGTAAACTCTAGTTTGCGGCTGTAAACTCCTTGTGATGGAGATCCGACTCGATTGCAACCCAATGAACTTTAGTTAACACATCCCTACACACTATCCTTAAGTGTACTAGGCTTAGAACCCTCAAACAGACCCCTAACAATGCTAAAAGATAGCAGAAACAAGTCTGACATTTGATTGGATTGATTAGCTTTACCAGATAGAAATTTCGGGTTGTCACATTAATCCATTAATAACCTAGTTATTCTAGAAGTCCATAGTCGATCATAACTATGTGAATAATTTGTAGGTAAGACTAATATGAATTGGATTGGTTAACTTTCACAATATGAAAGTAGGCAAGGTGTTGTAATCAAGTTCATAGGTGCTTGTTAGAGAACAAGTATTGCACATGACCCGTATCAAGATCACATCATGGATCTCTATCATGAGTGATACTTGATTAAGGTACTATCTTTGTATCCTTAACACCTGATATACATATTTGGGACTTCAGTGTAGGGAATGAAATACTTTGATGTGGTAAAATGTTGATCTTTAAATAAACAGTTATAAAGGCCATTATCAGGTTTGGTATGAATTATACAAGAGGCTTATATAGTCAAGATGAGATTTGTTCCTCTTATGTGTTGAGAGTTAGACATCTAACCTGCGTTACCAAATTTGAACACCTAATGAGATTTATTGCAATCCATATCTTATGTTCAACATGATGTCTATAGCAAAGCAATAACTAATAACTTACCTTATACTTCAATTGAAGCTTTAAGCTTATGGGAATTGGATGTTGATAGAATGGAACTAAGCCATATATTACTGGAGGCAGTAAAATGTTGCTAGACATTCACCAATGTAAATTTCAATCTAGATTCTAGAACGAGTCTTGTGAAAGTAGGAGATTGAAAGATTTGTATGCTCAAGAATCATTGTAGAATGATATTTGCTAGATAATATATGATCCTAAAGGGTCAGACTAATAACAACTTGAAGAAAATATATTATTTATAATAATTTGATTATTAATAAATATTTATAACTCTTATAATTAATTGGAAATTATTTATTTTATGAAAATTATTATTTTCAATGTCAAGTATCATAATATATCATAAGGTATGATTTATTAAGTCATGTACATATTTTTGGACTAGAAAGACCTTTTTCTTTTAGCTAAAAGGATAAGGCTTTATATCTTATAAAAGACTTGAAGATTTGTTTTATAAAATCTTTTCTTTTTCTTTATGAAAAACATGAGCCAATCATGGTGTAAGAGAATATGGTATTTTGATTATATTATTTAAGGGGACATGATTTAGAAGCATGCCTTGAAAGTATTATTATGATACAAGCTTTAGAGGCATGTTACTTAAAGTGTTAAGGACGTATGGGTAAAAGGAAAATGATTAAAAGGCTTGGACTTGTGTCTTTTGTAACACCTACTTTTAGTAATGTTCTAATTCGGGACATCGGGTCGGAATTTGATAAAGTGAAGGTTTTGGGTTTCAAAGGAATTGAGTCCAAACCATTTCGTATGTTAATAATGTTCGCCCTCGATTTGTGCCGTGAAGCAAAAGGGTAAAATTGGAAAGGTGATATCTCGGACTTCTTTCATGAATTAATGATTTTATTTCGATAGGTTTTTAGTCAAAGGTAATTAGATATAATTATGGGGCTCATCAATACCTTTCCGCTCATATAAAGAACACCAAAAATGGATTTGAAAAGAAGAAGTTATGGTGGTTTGAGTTGATTTAGAAATTGGGAATTTTGATCTAGATGGGAGTAGGAAAACTACATTAGGCATAGGTGTTGAATTCTAGAAGCGGGTTTAATGACCTACACAGGTCGTAGGTTATGCTACGTTGTGCATAGCCGGTGCAGACTAAAACCCTAATTTTAAGGTTTTGAGCCATATTTAAGGGCTCGAACTTCTTGGGATCCTTCCCATGACCAACCTGCATCACCTAAGATCATTCCTTGAGAAACCCTAGCCCCCTCTTGCTTGTTTTGAGCCTTGGTACCTTTTGTGAGCTTATCTTCATCATTTGGTGGTTGGATCTTGAAGAACAAGGTGTTTGTAAAGAGCATGGAAGAAGGATTCAAGTATCCAGCAAGGTTGCTTCACTTTTGGACCATTGTGACTACAAAGCTACTAAATTGCTCATTGATTTCTTAGATTTTGTTATTGGTCTTTTTTGTCACTTTTTGGTCCCTTGAGCTCGTGTTTTGGGAGTTGAGAGAACTCCAACACCTTTTGAGCTATATGGAACACTCTTGGGACAAGTTAGATTTGTAAAGTTGTGCTTTGGTGTTTTTTCATTAAGCCTCGCAAGTTGTGTTAGCATTTTTTGTCATTTTAGTGCATAAAGTTTAGATATTGCTTGATTAGAGTGTCTTAATGGGTAAAGTTGGAAACTTTATCCATTAAGACATTGTAAAGGTCCATATCTAAAAGTTTGAGGGGTTGGTTTTCTGTATTACGATCTTAATAGAGTATTTAGACTTTTGGGGCTACGCCGAGCGTAGCTGTCTGTACGCCGAGCGTAGGCCTACGCTGAACATAGGTATGTGTTACGCCGAGCGTAGAGTGGACCGTTGACTTTTTGACCATTTTGACTTTTGGTCAAACTTGGGTAGAATTTGGTACTTAGCTAAGGGATAGTCTTGGTTTGGCTTTAGGTAGCTCGTATTAGCCGTTATTTTGTTGGGAATGTTGTTCAGCTTCTGTTGGTTTGTTCAGGTGAGTCTTCTCACTATACTTGCATGTGTAGTAGTATATGTTGACAAGTTGGGTCTTATTTATTGATTATTTCTATATGTGATCTGAGTTGCTGATAACTCCTTGACTGTTATGAGTCCATGGGTCTGCTGATAGTCCCCAGGGTTGTTGATATTAATCCACATGGCGTGATGTTAGCCTATTGGGACTGCAGATAGTCCTCAAGGTTGATGTTAACCCATAGCTGCTTATATTGTGTGTTGTATGTGACATCGAGAATGTTTTTATTTCCAGGGTTGCTGATAAAAAATAACTGATTATTATGTTGTGTTGTATGAGATATTTTAGGGACTCACTAAGTTTTGTGCTTACAGTTGTGGATTACCTATTTAGCTGGTAGTTATCGGATTCCAAAGATGGGAATGTACAGACACATCAGTAGATTTATGATTTTAAGTTTCCGCATTGTCGTCTTTAACTCCGATTCCTGAATAATGGTTATGAACAAATGGTTTGAATCGAATGTAATTTTACATAAGAAAGGAAGTTTAAATTTGGAACACCCGGAATCTTGAAGATCAATTGTTGGGAATAAATCACCTTTTGAGGATTGGAAACAACGTCTTGGAGGAACCAACACGGTGTGTCCAGATAAGAAAAGACGTTGGTCCCATTAAGAGCAACACGGCGTGTTGCCTCATGGAACACGACGTGTTGGTCGCTGGAATAAAAACCTAATCTTCCGGGTTTTGCTCCATATTTAAAGGAATAAGGAGGCGATGGTTTGTTCACCCTCAACCCCCATCAGCCCCTCAAGCCCTGAAGAAAACCCTAATCACCTTTCCCTCTTGTTTTTTAGCTAGTATGGTATTTTTGAAGCAAAAAAGGAAGAAGGTGGAAGAAGGAAGCAAGATCCAACAAGCAAGCTCCCATTCTTCAGTTTGGCACTCTTCTGGACCTTTTTAAGTGTCCAAGACTCGATTTTTATCATTCCAAGTGGTTAGATCTTGAGTTTTGTCCCTTAGTTTCTTGTTCTTGAATGAAGGAATGGTTAGACTTCATAAAGTTTGCAACTTTATGGATCTCCATGTCAAGATGAGTTAGTAGTGTCTTGGATCTGGATTATTCTCAAGTTTTGGTGTCATGCATAGAGATTAGGTCATAAGCCCTCATTTTTGACCTAATATGAGTTCAAGACATACATTGGACATGTATTTCTATGAAGCACCAACCTTTGGGATGGTTTTGGTGTTGGAATCACTTATGGATTGGATGGGCTTCATACTTTAAGGATTAAGTGCTTATTGGTTAAGCCCTTGCATGTTCAAGCGTTATGGTTGGGTTTTGGACCCCTTTTGGTAGTCCCGGTGGATAAAGTTGGAAACTTTATCCTTTCTATTATCATTTTGGTCTAGATCTGGGATCTAGAGCTCTTGGAGTTGAAGAACGCAGGTGAATGTATTAAGCTGATGGGACTCAGGAGAACACGGTGTGTTTACAAGTCAACACGACGTGTTGGCTGAAGTTTTCCCGACCGTTTAGATGTTGGCGGAACACGGCGTGTTTGCAAGTCAACATGGCGTGTTGAGTCAACATGGACTGTTAACCTTGACCTTTGACTTTGATTTTGACCAAGTTGACCTAAACGGGTATTTTGGGTATTTTGGGATTTTGATGGATTTTGGTCACTTGGATGGATAGGTATTGGTTGGAGTTGAGATTCGGAGTCGGGACCTCATCAACTATGGATAAGATCGAGAGGTGAGTTTTTCCTCACTGTACTTACATGTCGAAGTGACCAAGGCCGACCCTTTGGATTGTTTACATGGTTTATCGTATGATTGTATGATGTAGTGATCTGTTAGATCTGTATCTTGGTAGATAGGATGTTGCTATGTTGTAGTGATCTGTTAGACCTACATCCTGGTAGATAGGATGATGCTATGCTTAGTGATCTGTGAGATTTGTCTGTCTGTTTATTGGCTGGCTATGTGTATGTTTATTTGTTATGTATGTGTCGACACAGTACATATGTGGTTGGGTTGAGGCGGTCCTGCTATGTGCTAAAGGCCAAGAGACCTAGGGCGTCCCAGATAGATTAAAGGCCAATGGGGCGTACCACTCAGGCCGAAGGCCCGAAGAACGTTCCAGATTGCCTGAAGCCTCGGTAAGGCGTACCAATCATGCTGAAGGTTATGTGAGCGTACCAAATAGACTATAGGCCGGTGGGGCGTCCCAGTCAGATTGGAGGCTCTGTTGGCATACCAGATAGACTGTAGGTCGGTGGGGCGTTCCAGTCATGCTGAAGGCCTTGTATGCATGCTGTTTGTTGGTATATGTTATCTGATTGTGTGGTGGTACTTTGGGGGAAACTCACTAAGCTTTGTGCTTACACTTTTGGTTTATGGGTTCAGGTACTTCAATGGACCGTTGTAAGGCGATGGCGTGACCGTACACATCCTCGGTTTTACAACTAATTGGATCTTGGAAGACTCTGATTTTCAATAATGTTTTGAGACAATGGTTTTGTAGCACTTCTATTAGACAAAAGGGTTATTTTGAAAAGTTTTAAATTTGTTGATTTTTTGGGATGTTACAAGTAGGTATCAGAGCCTTGGTTTAAGTGAATTGGAGGAACACTCGTGTGAATCCAGTCTCAAACTAAGGAAAAAGATTTTTAAAACAATTTTTGAATGGTTTTCAAAATAATCAAGGAGGATGCGATGTGTACGATCAGTCGGAGCCAGTAAGTTGACCCCAAAGTACCACACAGTTATCTGAGATTATGTTATGTTATGTTATGTTAAGAACAACATGCTAGTATTAGGATAGGGATCTTCAGAAATCGCATGATAGAATTTCCTGATATATGATGCCTTATCTCTTGTGGAATACCTTATTCATTATTGTGTGACTCTTTTATGTGTGAACTGACTATTGAATGAATGCGCTAAGTTACATACTACATGGGTTAAATGGTCTTAGGGTAAGGGATTTGGTCTTGTTGCGCAGCTCTTGTCTGAGTCCAACCGTTGTAGGATTAAATCTCTTAGCCTAAGATTGTTTAAGTTGTGTGGTATGTGATAGTGTTCATGTGATAGTCATCTGTCACCAATGGAGGGTCATATGGCAGTTAGTGGTAGTATGCGTTATGTGGGGTTAGTCGGCCAGTCGCGATATGTTTAGTGATTCTCTAGGAAGTGAGGACAGAGCGCATGATTTATGGTATGTGAGATGGGATGATCTTGGTTATTATATGGTGTGGAGTGTTACTGCACGAATGCTGCTTGCTTTGTGATTTGTGGAACTCTTAAGTGATGTGAGTTAACTACTAAGTGAATATGCTAGGTCACATGTGACAAAGGTTGAATAATCTCAGAGTGATAGATTTGACCCTGCTGTGCAGCTCTTGTCTAAGTCCAACCGTTGTAGGGATGAGTCTGTTACTCGAAGGATTATATAAGCTTTGTTTCATGTGATTGTATTCATGAAATAGTTAATTGACATTATTGGGAGTCCTTCAGCAATTGATGGCAGGGAGGTGAGGAAATCCTATGAGGACCTAGGAAGTATTTTAGTGCGGTTGTTTCACTGTTGAGCAGGCATCGGGAGGATATTTTGAGTAGGTCTTAGAGTACCTGAGATGATTCTTGAGGAAAGTATGGATAGGTGTGGAAGGTAGTATTGCGCCCGTACTACTGGAAGCACAAGATCCATACTCGAATCAAGGAGAGTTTTGGGGATTCTAAGGGCTGGTCGGGAGAGATAGCATGGTTTGATACCATGATTCGTGACAGTGGTTCCATATCTGTAAATCTTTTTGTTATGATTGCTTAGGCTCGAGGATGGGTATGGTATTTTTTTGGTCCCAAATGGCGATATTGTTTTGGGAATTTCAGTTGGAAGTAGTAAGGTCGATTGATGGTTTGGTATGTCGCTATAATTAGCATCAATTTTTCCCTTTAGGTCTTTCGGGTTCGGAGGAGGAGTGGTCAGGCTTGTGAATTTCAGTGTTAGGATATAAACCCAGCATGAGGAATTGTTGGTTACGGTGTTTGGAGTCAGATTGTCAGCGCGATAGCGTGTATGTCGGTTGATGTGGTGGATGTTGATTATGTGATCAAGGGTCCGTGTTCTTGGGTGATAGGAAGGTCAGGTACCAGATTGGCTGTTAGGAATTACCGGCAAGGAGTGTATGTTTTGGATCATAATTTGGTATTGGTTTATGATCTTGTAACGGATCCTCAATGTTAAGTGGTTAAGATAGGGAATTCGGAGATCTTCAGCTGGAATTCTGGATTCTCTTTGGATTTGTTTGATCCTTATCTGGAAGATCATCCTGTGTGTAGTATTCATTCCCGGGGTCAGGGATGGTTATACATGGTTGAGCCGGTTTGAGTTATGGTTTGGTTTCAACACTCGTGGGTGGTAGTTCGAACCCTAAGTGGGGGAGAACTGGGTATTTTGTTTGGTGGATCTTCAATCTGTTCGGATTCGTGGTATTGAAGAATGTCTTTTTGGGTTCTGAAGTGCGAGTGTGTGGGATCTCAATTTAGGGTTTGGCCAAGGAAGTGGTATATAGAGTTGGGTAATCTAGGAGCTCGTGGCAGCTATTGGTTCCTTTTTGGGGGGTGCCAATGAATGGATAGGGAGCCGTTGGGATCACTCAGGTCGAGTATAGATAGCGGATGGAATTGTCAGCTGGGTGTAAGGATTTCTATTTATAGTCTAGCTTGGGAAGAGATGGATCAATGAATCAGTTTCAGAATTTGGTGCGTTCAGCCCCACAAGGTTTTTGGTGATTTAATGTCATGTGTTCGCGATTATTGGCCGCATCGTTTTTCATTCAACAAAGGTTCCCTTAAGATTTTTAGTGTGGCGTTCGAAGTTCTATGGATATGTCAACTTATCATCAATTTAGTATGTTTTATGTTCCTTTGGTCTTTGGGTATGCTCACCCTTAATGATGGTGTGGAATTTTAGTTCTTAGGAGGCTTGGGTTTGGTGGCATTCAGGACCACTTTAGAAGTTTTCTCGAGTTGCTCGTGTATTGGTAGAACCTGTTCAGTCTCAATCAAGTATGGAATCTTGTTTCGATCGACCATGATGATGTCTTTTGTTAATGATTGAAGTTCGTCGTTCGATTGAGCTTTGGTATTTCTACCCTTTTTGGATGAGGTTATGGATTCCCTAAGAATATGCATTGTGGTAATTCTTTATGTATATGTGGGCTGGACAAGATAGCATTGGGGCTTGGATCAGATTATTCGCATGGTTCTTTTGGGTGATAGCCTTTGAATTGGATCAAGGGTGAAGCCGTATCCTATTCTCGGGTCGTGGGCGACCGTGATTTTGTCGGGCTTTGCATTGGTAGCAGCTAGTATGTGAAAGGAATTAGGTGTGGTATAGTTATGGCTTTGTTGTGCGGTTGGAACTGAGAGGGATGTTGTTTAGTTCCCTGCAAGGTGGTGGAAAGAGTTTGAGAATCTTTTGGTCGTGGTGTGAGTCGCGAGTTCCAGGAGAAAGATGTAATGCCGGCATGATCGGCGTAATATAGGGTCGGGTTAATAATCGCTTTTGGTGCATCTTATGGATTTGGGATTAGTGAAAAATTCTCAATTTTTGTGTTTGGGTTCTTTTCAAATAAGGTATTGGATTCCTGGACATGAGCTGCGTAGTGATGGTTGTTCAGTTTGGGTTATGAGATAGGTACCGAGTTAGTTCTTGGTGGAAACTCACGTTGGGAATCGCAGGTGCTTATGTTCACCCTCAACTCCTATCAGCCCCTCAAGCCCTGAAGTAAACCCTAATCACCTTTCCCTCTCATTTTTAAGCTAGTGTGGTGTTTTTGAAGCAAAAGAAGGAAGAAGGTGGAAGAAGGAACCAAGATCCAGCAAGCAAGCTCCCATTCTTCAGTTTGGTACTCTTCTGAATCTTTGTAAGTGTCCAAGACTGAATTTTTATGAAGCACCAACCTTTGGGATGGTTTTGGTGTTGGAATCACTTATGGATTAGATGGGCTTCATACTTTAACGATTAAATGTTATTGGTTAAGCCCTTGCATACTCAAGCTTTATGGTTGGGTTTTGGACCATTTTTGGTAGTCCAAGTGGATAAATTTGGAAAATTTATCCTTTCTATTATCATTTTGGTCTAGATCTGGGCTCTGGAGCTCTTGGAGTTGAAGAAAGCAGTTGAATGTATTAAGTTGTTGGGACTCAGGCGAACACGGTGTGTTTGCAAGTCAACATGGTGTGCTGGCTGAAGTTTTCCCGGCCGTTTTAATGCTGGCGGAACACGACATGTTTGCAAGTCAACACGACGTGTTGAGTCAACATGGACTCTTAACCTTGACCCTTGACTTTGACCAAGTTGACTTAAAGGGGTATGTTGGGTATTTTGGTATTTTGGGATTTTGATGGATTTTGGTCACTTGGATGGATAAGTATTGGTTGGAGCTGAGATTCTGAGTCGGGACCTCATCGGCTATGGATCAGATCGAGAGGTGAGTTTTTCCTCACTGTACTTACGGGTCGAAGGCACCAAGGCCGACCCTTTGGATCTGTTAGATCTGTATCCTGGTAGATAGGATGTTGCTATGCTGTAGTGATCTGTTAGATCTATATCGTGGTAAATAGGATGATTTTATGCTAAGTGAAATGTAAGATCTGTCTGTCTGTTTATTGGCTGGCTATGTGTAAGTTTATTTGTTATGTATGTGTCGACACAGTTTATATGCGTTTAGGTTGAGGCGGTCCTGCTATGTGCTGAAGGCTAAGAGACACAGGGCGTCCCGGATAGACTAAAGGTCAGTGGGGCGTATCAGTCAGGTCGAAATCCCGGAGAACATTCCAGATAGGCTGAAGGCCCGGTGAGGCATACCAGTCATGTTGAAGATTATATGAGCGTACCAGATAGACTGTACGCCAGCGGGGTGTCACAGTCAAAATGAAGGCTCTGTTGGCGTAACAGTTAGACTGTATGTCGATGGGGCGTTCCAGTCACGTTGAAGGCCTTGTATGCATGTTGTTTGTTTGTATATGTTGTCTGATTGTGTGGTGGTACTGTGGGGGAAACTCACTAAGCTTTGTGTTTACAATTTTGGTTTATGGTTTCAAGTACTTCAGTGGACCGTGGTAAGGCGAAGGCGTGACCGTACACATCTTCGGTTTTACAACTAATTGGTTCTTGGAAGATTCTAATTTTAAATAATGTTTTGAAACAATGGTTTTCTAGCACTTCTATTAGACAAAAGGGTTGTTTTGAAAAGTTTTAAATTTTTTTAATTTTTGGGATGTTACAAAATTACTCTAATAATGCAAAATTTAGCATGGGATTTTGGGATGTTACTAGTTGGTATCAGAGCCCTGGTTTGAGGGATTTGGATGAACACTCGTGGGATTCAAAACTCAAACTATGGATCTGAGAGTTTTTATAAACCGTTTTGGAAAAGATTCATTTTAAGAGAAGAAATGAGAAGATGCGATGTGTACAATCATCCGGAGCTTGGAAAAGTGATTTCCCAAAATATCCATACTTGCTTTTTATGCTTTCTTTGACTTGTTATATGTGTTATAGTATGATGTGCATGCTATAAGTTAGGCTAGGGATCTACTCAAGGTTACGTGCTAGAGTGTCTGCTTAGGAGATATGCCTTTTATGTGTGATATTCGAGATGCTAGAGATGCATGATAGTGTGTAGGTTAAGGATCCTCAGGAATTGTGTGTTAGGATTGCCTGATCCTTATGATGCCTTTTTTCCTGTTGGTTTTGCTGCTAGAATGTTACTTTCTCTATTGCACAACTCTTGTCTGAGTCCAACCGTTGTAGTTCAGGATCTTTCAGTTGTAGGACTATTTAATCCTTGTTGCATGTAATTGTATTCGTAAGATAGTTAGTTTTCATTGGTAGAAGTTTCTATCGCGGCTGATAGCTGGGTAGAGGGTGGGTATTCCTAGTGACCTTGGAGGCGTGCTATAGTGTGCTTGTGTGAGCACTTGTGTATAAGAAAGTCTAAGGTGGGAATCTAGGCAGTTTATGGTGGATTTTCTAAGCATATGGGTGTACCGATACACCTGGTAGTTGTGGAGTTGGTAGAAAAGTGTTCTAGTGCATGCTTATGTGTGAGCAGAATCCTAGAGGAAAAGTCTAGGAAGAGTAGTAGTGTATACCTGTGGTGACACGGGTACCTACGGTTGATAGTGGTCATGTGTAATGACTTAGGAGCTTTAAGATAATTCTTGGGATGCATACGGATAGGTGTGGAAAGTAGTATGCGCCCATACTACTGAAATCATAGGATGTGTATGGGGATCAGGAAGGTTTGAAAAGGTTCTAAGGAACTGGGGAGGATAGATAGTGTGATATACAACTAGTGTTAGTTGTAGTCGTCTTCGTCGTTGTCGGCATGTCGGCCATGATTTTTCAAAATAAGGTTGGTAATTGACTGAGACTTAGTGTTTGTGACAGTTTGGGAGTGAATGGTTCATACATGTGTGAGTTAGCTGATTCAAGGGTCTCGAGGACCTTTGTCAAAGTAGTGCCAGTCTGAGTCGGGGGACTCAAGAAGGAAGCCGCTATGATGATCGACGCGAGGATTGCAGCCTGAGGCTGAGTGGTCAACTGATGACAAGGGATGTTACTTTCTGCATCGGGGTTGTGTTTTTCCTATCTCATTTGCTCCACAGAGGAGAGAACCGTATATGGGTAAGTCGATGGTTAAGATAGGAGATGGTGATCTCCTCATCAATTTTGTTGTAAGAAGGTGAAGTCTAGTTTGCTGTAAATCGTCTCTATTCCCAGCGAGAGAACGCACGAGACTCGATTGTTCTTGTGGTTCGATGGCCAGGGTAAATTCCATGTCACAAGTGAGATACATAACGCATATTATAGAAATTGGGTGTATCCGAGGAGGCATCAAGTTACGCTTATCTTAGGACACGAGAGTTCAGCAGATATACCAAGCTTGTCGGAGCTGTGTTTTGAGCACATGTGGGGGATTCTTGAAGCATCAAGAGGAGGATGAGGTTGTGGTCAATTATCCAATTACAAAGTTTTTATGCGTAAGTTCGATTCGTAAGGTGCCTCGTCAATCCAATATAATTCTGACCAACTTCGCTAAGCTTGAGTTGGCAATGTTGGGAAGGGTCTCCGAAGTCTCCAATTAAGATTTGGAATTTCCTCACGACTATTCAAAGGATCATCTTGTGTTGTGTTGTGCTGACTGAAAGTCAAAGTCGAGTAAGTACCTGGTTAAATCGGTTGGAGGCTTCGATGTTGTAGGCATCAGTCGATGATGGTTCGAACCCTAAGTGGGGGAATTAGAGATTCCACTTGTAGGATCATTGGTTGGTCTAATATTTATGATTTCAGCTCAATGAGTCAGACGGATTTGCAGTTCAGGTATGCTACTTCTGGTTCACGTTTATTGATGTATCAGGAAAAGAAGTGGGCTACCATCAAAGTGTTCGTGGTTAGGAAGTTTTCTCGTTTCATTCTTCAACGATCCGCCAGAGTCCTCCGTGGAAGTGGATAATTTAAGGTTTGGACAGATTGTGGGTGCAGATCAAGCTGTTGTTAGCTGCATGTCTTTGAGAACACAAGTTTTTTTCTCACAGTAGAAAGCTGATGGGTAAGGAACTTGTTGTGGCCAGTAGTTTCTTTTTTGGTAGCTCCACGGATATGGATGGATGATATTTGAACCACTCTTTCATGCATTAATTATAGGAAGCATGGTTAACTCGTGGTATGGGTAGGTTGTTATGGTCGAGAATGGGCAGTCATTGATGTGTCGAACAGCTTCAGAGTTCGATAAGAATATTTTCACAGGGGTTTTGTTCAATATGAGTGGGTCATCGGGTTTAGTTCCCAACCCATTTCCGATTGTTGAATATTTCTTTTATTAGTAGCAGTTGACGTTATCCGAAGGATTCAAGCTGTATCATCTAAGGGTGTAACTGATGAGTCAACCCTTAGTCAAGTTCAATAAAGTTTGTATCTTGGTCCCTGTGAAGGTGTCCTCTTGACTTCTTGGTTGTGAAATTGTTGCTTCTTGTGGTTTGAGATGATAACTGGTCTTAGTTACTGGAAGATCAGATATTGAAGCAATGTTTCAGAAGGTCGCATCAGCTGGGTTGGAATTGGGATTGATTCGAGCAGGATTTTTGGTAGCATTTCTGGTTAATTTTGGAATCCTTTCCAAAATTAAAAGTTTTATTGATCTTTTGCGTATTAGTGGGATATGTTCAGTTTATCAACGTGTGGGATCTTGATTGTGGTTGATAGAAGAATGTGTATAATAGTGGTTGGGGTTTGTCGTTTCATTTGATTTGCTGGTATATCACCTTTTGGGTAAGGTCACGTTTAAGAAGGAACATAATTGGCCTGAGGAGCATTGTGTTCTCTCCTGGGAAGTGTGTCATGTTGTGTTTACAAGTTGGAGGGGGCGTTCAACTGTTTATTTTGGTTCCTGACTGTGTGTGGTCATCTTTCATATAACGATGTGTCAGTGGTAGTTGGACTGTGGAATAATGTGTGTTTCAAATAGCATGGCTCCTGTATTTTTGGAAAGTGCTGACAGGGATGTTATCTGGGTTCCTGCCGGTCACTGGAATGATGGTAGTGTATCTTTAGGCCCATTGGATGTTGGTCGCGAGTCTTCGTGCTATGGTTCGGTGATGGGAAGAACAGTGAAGAGTTGTTAGCTTCTCATTCCAATGGCAGGATGGCGTCACGACATATCATGGGCCATCGTGGATTTCCCTTTTGTGAATGGGATTGGTAGTTGCGTGACGGAGGCTCAAGTATGTTTTGTTAGTTGCATGGCATTGGCGGGTGCTTGAGTAGTATAGTGTTGTCACTGAAGGCTCAGTGACCGGCAGGTTGGGTCAAGCAGTTGTATGGTGTTGACTTGCTACAAAAGTCATGGTGGTGTACTAGCAGTTTATTATTGGGATTCTTCGTAGTAGATTCGTGTTCGTTTTATGATGAGGTTTCGCATGAGTTCTCTCAATGTTTTACTTATGTCATAGTAGGCTACGTGCTAGACTAGCTGAGTCTTAGTAGCTGATGGGTGTATGAGTATTTACAGAGTTGTTGATAGTCCTCGTGACTGCTGATAGTCCCAGGGTTGTTGATAACCCACAATTGTTTAAACTGATAGAGGGGTAGTGGTGTGCTGCTAGGAATACTTGGAGGTCGGTGTTGTAGGCGGTTATAAGTCTCATGGGTGTCTCGGATGATGATTGTCCACCTGAGCTGTTTTGGGAGCTTGGATGTCATGCAAGTTTGGTTTTGACCATGTTTTCACTCGTGGGAGCAGTTGGTTAGTCATGACTTGTCAGGAAACCAAGTGTATGTTATTCACATGTTAGTAGTGTTCCTGGTTAGAGATTTGTCCTATGCATGACGAATGGATGAACGCCATCCATTATGTATGTCTCTAGAGCTATGACTGTTGGGTTTTTGGTTTTGTGTAGTACACTAATGGGGATGGTTAGAAGATTCAGTTGTTAGAGTTCCAATTTAAGTGGTTTTCGCTACGAGTTGGGTCGTTGGTGCATTTGAGTGTTTCAAGTGACTAGGTTATTTGCGAGCATCAGTTGCGCTCTAAATGGTCTCTCGAGTTCGATATGGATGCATGGATTATATGAAAAGGTTGGCAGGATCATACAGATTGTGTTAGTGCAGTTAATATTCTAACCGGGTTTGATTTCGAGGACGAAATCTAATTGAAGTGGGGGAGAATTATAACACCTATTTTTAGTGATGTTCTAAATTCAGGACATCGCGTCGGAATTTGATCAAGTGAAGGTTTTGGTTTTCAAAGGAATTGATTTTAGACCCTTTCGTATGTTGATAATATTGGCCCTCGATTTGTACCTTGAAGCAAAAGGGTAAAATTGGAAAGGTGATATCTTGGGCTTCTTGCATGAATTAAGTATTTTAGTTCGATATGTTTTTAGTCAAAAGTATCTAGATAGAGTTGTAGGGCCCGTCAATACCTTTCCGTGCATATAAAGAACGTCGAAAACAGAGTTGAAACGAAGAAGTTGTGGTTGTTTAAACTTGAATTGGAAATTGGGAATTTTACTCTACGTTGGGCGTAGGTGTTGAACTATGGATGCGGGTTTAATGACCTACACACGGTGTAGGTTATCCTATGTTGGACGTAGCTACTGCAGACCAAAACCCTAATTCTAAGGTTTTGATCCATATTTAAGGGCTCTAACTTCTTGGGATCCTTCCAATGACCAACCTCCATCACCTAAGATCATTCCTTGAGAAACCCTAGCCCCCTCTTTCTTGTTTTGAGCCTCGGTACCTTTTGTGAGCTTATCTTCTTCATTTGGTGGTTGGATCTTGAAGAACAAGGTTTTTATAAAGTGCATGGAAGAAGGATTCAAGTATAGATCCAACACGGTTGCTTCATTTCTGGACGATTGTGAGCAAAAAGCTACTAACTTGCTCATTGATTTCTTAGATCTCGTTATTCATCATTTTTGTCACTTTTTGGTCCCTTGAGCTTGTGTTTTGGGAGTTAAGAGAACTCCAACACCTTTTGAGCTATATGGAACACTCTTGGGACTTGCTGGACTTGGAAAATTGTTTTTTTGGTGCTTGTTTATTAAGCCATGCAAGTTGTGTTAGCGGTTTTTGTCATTATAGTGCATAAAGTTTAGATCTTGCTTGATTGGAGTGTCTTAATGGGTAAAGTTGGAAACTTTATCCATTAAGACATTGTAAAGGTCCATAACTAAAAGTTTGAGGGGTTGAATTTCTGTATTAAGAGCTTAATAGAGTTTTTGGACTTTTGGGGCTACGTTAAGCGTAGTTGTCTGTACGTTGAACGTAGGTATGTCTTACACCGAGCGTAGAGTCGGACTGTTGACTTTTTAACCAGTTTGACTTTTGGTCAAAATTGGGTAGAAGTAGGTATTTAGCTAAGGGATAGTCTTGGTTTGGCTTTAGGTAGCTCAGATTAGCTGTTATGTTGTTGGGAATGTTGTTGAGCTTCTGTTGTCACTATATTTGCTTGTGTGGTAGTATATGTTGACCAATTGGGTCTTATTTGTTGATTATTTCTATATGTGAGCTAAGTTGTTGATAACTCATTGACTGTTGTGATTCCATGTGACTTCTGATAGTCCCAATGGTTTTTGATAACTCGTTAGGTGTGCTGATAATCCACAGGGCGTGCGGTTATCCCATTAGGACTGCAGATAGTCCCCAGGGTTGTTGTTAACCCATTGTTGTTTATATTGTGTGTTGTATGTGACATTCGAGACTGATGTTAGTTCCAAGGCTGCTGATACAACATAGCTGATTATTATGTTGTGTTATATGAGATATTTTGGGGGATTCACTAAGCTTTGTGCTTACGGTTATGGATTAAATATTTTGCAGGTACTTATCGGATTTCGAAGGCGGAACTGTACACACACATCAACATATTTATGATTTGAAGTTTCAGCGTTGTCTTCTCGAATGTAATTTTATAAAAAAAGGAAGTTTGAATTACTGTAAAAATGCATAATTTAGCCTGGGATTTTGGGATATTACAACTTTTCACTAGCCAAAAATGTGACTAGCATCCTTCTTCTTCCATTTTCTCTCTAAATTTATAAAGACAAAAGTTGGTGATATTTCCGAACTCTCTTTAAGTCAAAACTTCATTTTATCTTAAAGCTTAAGAGATTCTTATCATTACAAGAGTTAAAGACTAACATCTTATCAAGTTGGCAAATTGTTGGTGTTTCTGCTAAGGTGGGGTTCTACTCTACATTATTCATTAACTTCCAACCTCTCAATAGGAATCAAAGAGTTTAAAGGTTGTATTGTTTTCTTCCTTTGATTGTTTTAATCTTTCCATGTTTGCAAAATGATCATTGGTGGGTTAAAATAGTTTTTAAGTTTATTCACAATTTTAAAGCTTCCGTTGCGGTTTCTAGTGTTTTAGAAATCGATTTTTGTATAAACACCAACAATTTAGTTTGATGAAACATTCATAGTCCTAAAGTGAACAAACCAACAAATGATATGAAAATAATTGAATAATAGCCATGTATACCAATGTACTATATTCTCAACCAATATAAACAATCAACTAAAACAAAGAAACTAACCACATGAAAAATAGAGAGTTAAATATTGTGCCACTATCAAGGCGATATTATATTTCACCACGACAATATGTGATCTCAGGATGTAACACCTAGTATTTGAGCTACATTTATTAATATTAAGATTAATAATAACTAAATTACGAATTAATTTTATAAGTGATAATATAGACAGTTTTCAAGGATAAGAGTGTTAGTTTTTTTCAAGGAGGAGAAACAAGGTATGTAACATGTAGTTAACATTGTTTTAGTTAATTAGGATTTAATATTTACAATCCTAGAAAATTAGGTTAAAAATGTAATTTTGGTACCTAAACTGTAGATATAGGTCCAACTAGAGTGAATTTGGAAAACACTTTGGAGAGATCATTTGTGAGCTTTTAGGAAAGGAGTAATGTATTCAACCTCTAAGGCTTCCCTTTTTTTTTGTACATTTAAATGATTTCTAGAGAAAATGTGCACTCACAACACTTTTGGTTGTTTCCTCTTTCACAACCTATATGGTTTGCATGATTATACCACGACCTCTTTCTTGACCATGTTGGTTTGTGTGTTGTTGCGATTGTTTTCTTGCAAGGAACACACATTTTCTTCATTTGTTTCTCCTGCTATTCTGCTCATTCTTGGTAAGTAAGTAACAACTCATTTTCATATGGTTCTCCATACCCTCAGATTCTTTCCTCATACGCCTTCAACCTTCCTACTACCTTTTCAATATCATGGTGTCTAGATCATAAAATTACTCTGTTGTTGAAAATTTTATACTAATCTAGATGGTATTGCACGTAGGATCTTCTTAACAACATCGGCTTCTTCCATGACTTCTCATAAGGTCAAACATTTCTCAAAATATTTTGTATCTTAGCTATGAATTCATCTACAGTTTCTGCCTTTAGGGTTCGAATCTTTATTGTCTTTACATGATCGGCACCCTAATACATGGTTTTGAGTGTATCTCATACCATTTTTTTCGTTTGCTTCTCCCATATCGACAATAAGAGTTCTTGGGGATTGCTTGATAGATGGAAATTATAGCCAACTTATTTTTCTTGACTCCAACATGATTATGTGGATTTTTGGCCTTGATTGCTTCCCACACTTCTTGGGCATGTATGTATATCCTCATCTTGATGGCCCATGCAACATAGTTTGACCGTGACAACATCGGGTGCTGAAACGAGAATTGTCCTTCTTTGTTTGACATCGCGTCACTTCAGGATTGTTTATACCAGATTCGCTCTAATACCAATTATTAGAATCAATTCGCTTGATTCATCAAGAATGAGGTTATGTAGAATCAATTCACTTGATTCACTGAGAATGACAAAAGACTTAGGTCATATCTAATGGGGATTTAATTGGGAGTTTAATGGACAAAAAAGTGAGGAGGTGGTATTCAATGTATTAAACCTAGATATAGTTTAATGAATGGGAGTTTAATCCTCATTCAAAGGTGGTATCAGATTTATGTTTTTTTTTCTTTACCAATTTAAATTACCCCATTATATACTTTTGTTTTAAGGAAGCCAACATTTAATTTATATTGTCATACAGAAAATATATATCATTATTTTTTATTTATAATTTTATCTATTATATATTCAATAATTTAATTTATTAAGTTAGTTTATATTATAATGTCTAAACAATAAAAAAAATAGTTAAAGCTTAATAAATTTTATAAAACGATAACATTTTATTTATTCTAATACAACCGTTGCGATGAGATTAAAATAAAATACAATACGTAATAAAATTTATATTTTAGATATCGTACTTTTTATTTAATGTATTATTCGTAGTTTTTAATTTTTAAATTTTAATCTTTAATCAGTAATTTTTAATTTTTAATTTCTATATAATGTAGTATTCTAGTATTAAATATTAATATATTTATAAAAAAAATATTATAAAATGGTTGTGTGACAATCCATTAAATTTTATTAAAGTTAATAGAGTGTAAAATTTAATAAGTAAAATGATATAGTTAGTGGAATGTTGATGTGACAATCCATTAAAATCTTAAGAGTTCAATGTATTGAAGATGATCTTAACTCAATAGAAAAGTTTGATGAAAATTAATTTCCCTTGATTATTTGAGGACAAGGGTGGTTCTCTTTGGGTGCCCGCAGTGGAACCGGCAACCACTATTTTTTCGATACGTAATGTAGATTTTTCGAATTTTTTCTTTTGTCTATTATAAAATGTGTCGTCGGCAACACCTACTACAAACCTACAATACCTACTACGGAATCATGCGTGCGCCCCTATTAGAAAATGTCACGCAAAGAAATCAAACTGGATCAGGAACAAAATCCTGAAAGAAAACATGGGAAGACGCAACATTCGAAGAAAGATTTTTCTAGATATTTACTTGTTCTCCAAGTTTATTGTTGGAAAAAACTAAAAACTTAATTAAAAAACCTAAAACAACTACCCTATTTATACTAAACGGACTGAAATCCTATTGCAGTTCAAAAACATAAATAAATGAAAACTTTTTTAAAACACCCGTCCTACAAAATTGTCCCAATTTTCAGGATTATCCCAACATCCTTCCCCGTTTCGACATTTAATTTACGAACTTCACAACCACCAGGAATACTTGATGCGAGAAAGTCAAGCAAACTGATGAAACTAAGTTGAAAAATAAATCGTTTAATCGAAATATACTTGCTACTTTTAGAAACCAAAAATCATGAAGATTTGAGTCTAAGGACACTTGTCATATTTACTTCGTACGTGCCCAAATACGCCTAAAAATGACTTCACATTTCCCATCATCACCGATCAGCCCCTCCCATTATAAATACCCCACCCCACGACACCCTATCACCAACACAAAACAACACAATACAAAAAGCAAATATGAAAGGAGCAACTGTAGCAATGTTGGCAATGATAGCCATGGCTCTACTCATGGTGCACCAAGCTGAAGCCATTAATTGCGGTGACCTTGTTACCATGCTCCGACCATGTGTAGGCTATCTGCAATCAGGTGGTACACCAACGAAGGAATGTTGTAATGGTGCCAGGCGACTTCAGGGAGCCACCCAGAGCCAAGCTGACAGGCGAACCGCTTGCAATTGTGCCAAGAGTGCCGCCGGACAGTTCAAGGTCAGGCAGGATACCGCCACTAGCCTTCCGGGCAAGTGTGGTATCTCTAGCACCATTCCAATCAATCCCAGCGTCGACTGTAACCAGTGAGTTCAAATACTTGTGTTCTGTGGAATGTTCGTTTAATTATTTTCATAATTCATGGTTCACTGACTGGATATCTTTAATGGTACAGCATTCCTTGAGGTGGTGGATATAGGTTGCTTGACATGAATAATAATGGAGGAGCTACGATATGGTGTGGTGTATCGCCGCCGGAATAAATAAACGAGTAGCAGTTTTCTTTGTTTTGTTTTGTATGTGGAATAGAGTTTGGTATTAGGTGTGTACTAAATATGGTTCCGCTAGCCCATGCTTTCTATGTATATGGACTTGCCATACTCGTAATATGAATAGTGAATACATTTTATTTTTTCTGCAGTTCTAACTATATTTTCTAAACAAAAGACATGCACGAATTAGGATCATTCAATCGTCTAAAATCTTACCTAACCCAACTCGTAATTTTGTTATATATTCATATCCAACACAAGTTGATAAAAGAAAAAAAAAAACAGATTAATTAGGTTCGAACCAAGGTATGCATTGCACTACACTACATGAATCTACTACGTACACTACTGGAATCTACCCCTGTGCAGCCGATATTTTATAACCCGTCGGTATAGTCAGCCTATACCGACGACATGCTGTCGAGATAGGCATAGTCTATACTGACGACAAGTCGACGGTACAGAGTCGTCGGCATAGCCATTTCAGCGTAGGTGAAAAAAGTCGCCAGGATAGGTGTCGGAGGGATGTGTACCCACTATATCGACCACATGTCGGCATAGGGTCCGTCCGATTTCGGGTGAAAAAAAGTTGTATTATTTACTTTTACCGACGAGAAGTCGTATGGACACGTTGAATCTATGGCGATGATATGTCGTCGGCACATGTAACGCCTATACCGACGACATGTCGTCGGTACAACCACTGTATGTTTTTATAGTTTTTATAGATTCTGCTATTTACCATTCTTGTTTGTTTAACAAATCCAAACAATTTGCAACATATATCCATAATAAACAAACATTCAATAAAAATTAACAGCATTCAACACACATTGTTCAAATTCAAGTCTAGCACACATCAAAATAACACAAAAAATCAATCATCATAATCTTCTTCCGTTTCCTCGATCTCGTCGATTAGTTCGGGGGTATTTCTTGGAAATATATTGGAATTGGGATTGAATTAAAATTGTGGCATTGATGGTGGTTGGAAGTTAGGAATAGCGGCCGCCAATGAGTCATTATACCATTTTGCATTTGTTGCATGTATCCATGCATTTGTTGTGTTAATGCACCAAATTGGGAATCACTCGTATTTTGGGATTGAGAATGGGAAGATATGGAAGCCGGTTGATTTGGAATTAAACCTATATTGTGTGTTAGTTTCCTTCCGGCTCTCTAAGTCTCATCCCGAAGGCACAATTGAGACATTCAAGCTCATTTGCATATTCGTCCTCCAAGACCTCTTGTTGTATTTTCATATACTCATCTTGTAATTTTTTTTTCTAAAATTAAGAAAACAATAAGCATACATTAAATTTAGACACAAAAATAATAATAATATACCTTAAAAAAACTATAATAATAATAATAATAACAATAATATATTTAAACAACATATGAATTTTGTTTATTACTTACCCAATCTTCTTGTGGTCAACGTGTACACCAACCCAAGTCTTCCTAGAAGCGCATCTGTTTCCAACCCTCAGTATGATCCGGCTTATGTCCTTAATTTTTGTTCTTATAATAAGCCAAAAATAATTAATATATTTATATAAGAGTTAATAAAAAATTTATATAATAAAAATAAATTTTATTACCTCTAAATGGCGTCTCGAGCATATGGCATACAACCAAGAGCACTTTTATGTGAAAGTTTCACCCTAGTACCTTTATTTTTCCGACATACGTCTAATCCTGACATCAAACACAACAAATCAATAAACTCATTCCAAGTGTGGGCATCCCAATGACGTAGTGGAAATCTTCTTGCAGTTTCCATGCTTGCGTATTCGTCGACGTTGTCAAAATGACATTTCACATCATACTTACGTTCTTTATACGCTCTTTGGTAGTCGGCTTGGATACCCGCTCAAACGCCTTCCCACAAATTTATACTTTGATACATATTAAGATCAAAATATGTCTGCAAAAAAACATATTAGATAATAAAAGAAATATTTAATAAGTATAAAATTCAATACATATAAAAAGTGTTGTATACTAACTTTTAAATCCGGATATATAGCTTCTTTCTAATGCACAATAACACGACGCCAATATAAATAAGGCAATGGTATAATTGAAACCACCTTATTTGATATCAATCTTACTAACATTTGGTTGTTATCTCTTATGAATCGATATGTCTCCGCGGTGGTATCTGCTGGATTAGTGTCTAAGGCTGTAATTATATTTGGTAAGTACTTGACCCAGTTGTGCATGGTCCTTTTGGGTTGCCTTCACCATAGCAACTTGACAGGATGATTTGTTAAGAGAGAAGAGATATTATTGTTAATATATTATGAGAATAATATATTAAAGAAATAATAATGTTATTTAATTAATATAAGTCATATATTAATTGAGAATTAATTTGGTGACTTAAAGAGGTTAATTGAATAAAGGGGCATAAACTGTCAAATGTGTGATAGTTGTATTTTGGGCTATGTATCCTTATGGATATGAGGGTGGACGAATTTTAGGGTTTGGATACCATAAAATCGTCCAAGCCTATTATCTAGAAGGATCTTGGATTGCTTAGGGCCTAAGTCATTCAATTAGGGTTAAAGGTGAAACCCTAGTAGCTCATAGTATAAAATAGATCCCTTGGGGTGGGGAAACTGGCACTCATGCAAGGCAAGAAACCCTAGGGCCGATTTCTCTCCCTCCTATCTCTCTCAAGATCATCTTCTTGCTATTTGGTGTTTGTAAGCCATTAGAGGAGTGATAATTGTGACTCTAAGCTCCAAGAAGAAGAAGTATCAATCAAGTAATTCAAGGTATTCTTTTAGATCTGATTTCATATGATTAGATTCAATTGTTTACATTAGATCTAGTATTGTAAGTCTTGGATACAATGCATGTTCAATTAGAGAAACCTAGATCCAAGCATTAGGGTTTGCATGTGCACATAGGAAAGTTCTTATGGCTCAAACCCATCAGTGGTATCAAAGCTTTGATTGATTTCTATTGAATTGTTGCATTGGTTGATTGCTTGTTGCTTGAAAAATTCGATTTTTGTGAGACTGCCTGATGAACTCGGCGAGTTCCACTGTGGACTCGGCGAGTCCATAGAGGTACTCAGCGAGTTCGAGCGTCAGAAGGAGGAAGTTTCGGGATTTCTTGCTGTTTTACTTGAGGATACTTGCCTTAACTGTTTTGGGTCATTAAAATCCGATTTTAATCATATATATGAGTATATTCTTGACCAAATAAAAGATAATTGTCAATTAGTTGAATAATAATTTCCTTATATGATTATAATTGATTATTTGAATTGAATTGGTAAATTGTCTTGCAAGTAATTCTAAATAAGATCAAATTGAGATAATCTAATTAGTTGATTTATATTATTTGCTATTTGATCCTTATGTTTTGAAAAGTTCTAAACTTGTCCTCAAGCTTTGAAATTTTATATTTTATGATTAAATGTTTAATTTGGATAATTTAAATTTCAATCCCTAGAATTTTACAAGTTTAAAATTCAACTCTATACTATTATATTATTACAAGCTTAATATATATATGTATAATTTAAAATGCTAGTCTTACCATTAGTAGGCCTCATTCACGAAGCCAGTCTATAAGATGGGTATAAGGTTGCTGCCTATAAAATGGCGATTAATGGGTGTACATTCACACCCGCCGCTTGCTTGACTGGTAGAGGGTCGTTAGCCGAACGGGTAGGATAGGGCAAACCTCCTATCATTAATAAGTATAATGAATCTATATAAAGTAACTAAACATGTTTTATAAAATTCCCAATCTTAGTTACTTTAGGAAAAGTAAATTGATGCAATCCCATGAAATTACACTTTGTACCCTTGCTAAGACATTAATGGAGCGCGTGTGGTTAACCGGCACATTAATTGGGTTCCAAGCAAAGGTGGCAAAGGGTGACTCATTGTTTGTTATAGTTCAATGGAGCGTGTGTGGTTAACCAGCACATTGAATAGGTAACTGTAACAGTGGGGGCACCTTGTACATTTGCATGGTTATTCACACCCACTTTGTGATCCTCGGCATCCCAGTCACAAACGAGAGGGGCATATCGAGATTTAAACATGTCATTGAAAGGTTCAATGAATCTCAATGAAATCTAGGAATTCTCAATATATTTAAAACTTAAAGCTTATGTTTTTCATGGTGAAGAATTAGTGAATCGTCATTCACTTACCTCCAAATTATTTGCATGTTGGATTACGGCATCCCTTTTCTAATGTGTAAATAATGTTGTTGGGTCCTAGCCCTAATTTTCTTTTTGGGTGTTAATTAGGGGCTTAATTCTAATAAAACTTTGTTCCTTTCTATTTGTAGATGTCTAACGCAAACAACGCTACTGCTAGCTCATTCCCGCTAATGAGCCTTTGTCAAAAAGTGACTTTTGATGGAACGAACTTTAGCGAATGGATAAGATACATTCGCACGATCGCGCGTTACGAGGACAAAGAGTATGTTCTCGATGAGAAGCTCGAGAAGGTCAATCCAGAAACTGCTACTCCTGAAGAAATGGTTGTCTTTGAGAACCATGAGCGTGATGCAACGAAGGTCCATTGCATCATGATAGCCACAATGAACTCAGAATTTCAAAAATCCTATGAGGACATGTATCCTTATGAGATGCATCTAGACTTGATGGAGAGATATAACCAAAGCGCGAGGCAAGAACGCTATGAGATCATAACGAATATGATCACTGCTAAAATGGGAAGTGGAGAGTCTCTAACTGTGCACTTGCAAAAGATGCAAAGGTATGTTGATCGTCTTCACAAGTTGAATGTCAACTTTGGGGAAGATTTGGCTATCGACATTGTTCTTCACTCCTTACCCTCATGCTACAACCAATTTAGGATGACCTACCACATGAACAAGGAAGAGGTCACCCTAAGCAAACTCCAAGGGCTCCTGAGGACTGCTGAGAGCAACCTCAAGGACAAGTTTGTTGCACCAACTCCCAATCCACCCGTTGCTCCTGTTTTGGCTATTGGAGAGGGAAGGGGCAAGAAGAGGAAGGTTTTTTCAAAGAACCACCGCAAAGGAAAGTCCCAAGATGGTTCCTCTTATAGTGGGACCAAGGTTGATCCTGCTAAGCCCAACCCAAACCCAAAGGAGGCAGAGTGCCACCATTGCCACAAAATAGGACATTGGAAGAGAAGCTGCCCGGAATATCTGCAAGCCATCAAGGATGGGAAGATCAAGCCATCTTTCGCAGGTATTTACACAATTAAATCTAATGATTCATCTCATGCTATTTCTTGGGTTCTTGATACAGGGTGTGGTTACCACATTTGTTCTGATTTGTAGGGACTAGGAAGAAATAGGGATGTGGAGCTTGGAAGAATAAATCTAATCATGGGAAACAGAAGAACGTCGCCTGTCACCAAGATTGGAGTGTATTCTTTAGTGCTTAGAAATGGATTAAATTTAGATTTAAATAATTGTTGCTACTCGCCAGATATGGCAAGAAACATCATTTCTTTTCATGGTTTATTTAGACAAGGATTTAGATATTCGTTTAATAATGAGAATGGTTTGATTTATGCTTATCTAAATGGTGTTTTATATTTTGAAGCAATGCCTTGTAATGGAATTTATGAAACTGTTATGGTTGTAGATAACCTAGGAAATGATGTGTTGTGTATGGATTATTCCAATAGTATGGATAAAGCATCCTTGTGGCATTGTCGTCTTGGACATGTCAACAAGAAGCGCATAGCCCAACTCCAAAAGGATGGAGTGTTGGAGTCGTTCGACCTTAGGGAAGATGACACGTGTGAATCTTGTTTACTTGGAAAGATGACCAAGTCACCCTTCACTGGCACTTGTGCGAGGGGTGAGGGTTTATTAGATCTCATACATACAGATGTATGTGGACCCTTTAGATCCACCACAAGGGATGCAAATCGCTTCTATGTGACTTTCACAGATGATTATAGCAGATATGGGTATATCTACTTGATCAAGCACAAGTCAGAAACCTTTGAAAAATTCAAAGAGTTTAAACAAGAAGTGGAGAATCAATTGGGCAGGAAAATCAAGATGCTTCGATCTGATCGAGGTGGAGAGTACCTAAGTCTTGAATTCCACGACTACCTCAAGGAATGTGGAATAGTTTCACAATTGACGCCACCTAGGACACCACAATTGAATGGTGTAGCTGAGAGGCGTAATCGAACCTTGCTAGACATGGTTCGTTCCATGATGAGTCGTGCTTCACCACCTATCTCATTCTGGGGGTATGCCTTAGAGACTGCCGCCCATATCCTCAATTTAGTACCTACAAAGAAGGTTGCCAAAACACCTCACGAGATGTGGACAGGGAAAGCTCCCTCGTTGGCACATATCAAGGTTTGGGGCTGTGAAGTTTTCGTAAGACGAGAAACTCACGACAAGCTCGAACCTCGTAGTGAGCGATGTATATTCATCGGCTACCCACAGAAATCCTTTGGATATCTCTTCTATAGACCGAGTGAAAATGTTGTCTTCGTTGCGAGGAGAGGGGTTTTCCGAGAGCGGGAACTCATAATCCAAGGAGACAGTGGGAGGCAAGTCGATCTTGAAGAGATTCAAGAGTCGAGCGATGAAGGAACCTCTAACGCTGGCGCTCAACCCGAGGAGGAAACTCCGGTTGAACCAATTGACGAGTCCTTACCTCTTAGACGTTCCGAAAGAGTTAGAGTTCATCCCCAGTTTTATGGTTTTCATATTACTACCGAAGGGGACACGTATATTAGTGATGGTACACTAATAAATCTAGATGAACCTAATAGCTATAAGGAAGCCATGGCAGGCCCAGAGTCTGTAAAATGGAAAGAGGCGATGGACAGCGAGATTCAGTCCATGTATGACAACCAAGTTTGGAATTTGGTTGACAATGTACCAGGTCGTAAGACGGTCGGGTGCAAGTGGATCTTCAAGAAGAAGACCGACATGGATGGGAACGTGCACACTTATAAGGCGCGATTGGTTGTGAAGGGTTTCACTCAGACTCCTGGAGTTGACTACGACGAAACCTTCTCACCAGTTGCGAAGATAAAGTCTATTAGGGTGATGCTAGCCATTGCTGCATTTCATGACTATGAAATATGGCAAATGGATGTAAAAACCGCTTTCCTTAATGGGAAGTTGGCTGAGGATGTTTACATGGCTCAGCCAGAGGGTTTTGTCGATCCAAAGCATCCCAATAGAGTGTGTAAGCTTGAGAAGTCCATTTATGGGCTTAAGCAAGCGTCTCGCAGGTGGAATCTTTGCTTCGATGAGAAAGTCAAAGAGTTTGGATTTGTACGAAGTGAAGATGAATCATGTGTATATGTCAAGGCCAGTGGGAGTATAGTTAGCTTTCTCGTTTTGTATGTCGATGACATACTACTCATAGGAAACAACGTCCCGACTCTGCAGGAGGTTAAGTCCTGGCTCGGGAAGTGTTTCGCTATGAAGGACCTCGGAGAGGCTTCCTATATTTTAGGAATAAGGATAGTGAGAGAACGAAGTAAGAGACTAATAGGACTTAGTCAGAATACTTACTTGGATAAGGTACTAAAACGTTTTAGTATGGAAAACTCGAAAAAGGGAGAACTACCGATACAGAGTAATGCCAAATTGAGTAAGACTCAAAGCCCGAGTATAGAAGCCGAGATAGCTGAGATGAGCCGAATACCCTATGCTTCTGCAGTTGGCTCTATCATGTACGCTATGACTTGTACTCGCCCTGATGTGGCCTTTGCTTTGAGCATGGTCAGTAGATATCAAGGGAACCCGGGCAGAGCTCATTGGATTGCGGTCAAGAATATACTTAAGTACCTTCGAAGGACCAAGGAATGGTTTTTAGTCCTCGGAGGGAGTGATGACTTAAAGGTGCGAGGGTATAGTCATGCCAGTTTTCAGACCGACAGGGACAACTACCGTTCGCAGTCAGGCTGGGTCTTTACCCTCAATGGAGGAGCAGTGACTTGGAAAAGTTCCAAGCAAGAAACTGTAGCTGATTCAACGTGCGAATCAGAGTACATTGTAGCAAGCGAAGCGTCAAAAGAGGCAATGTGGCTGAAGAACTTCATTGGTGATCTTGAAGTTGTGCCTGCCATAAAGGAGCCTATGGAAATCTTTTGTGATAATGAAGGAGCGGTTGCCTTGACCAAGGAACCAAGGGATCATGGTAGATCTCGGCATATCGACAGAAAATATCATTTTATTAGACATCGAGTAGAAGAAGGACACCTCGTGGTGAAGAGGGTATCGTCAGAGGATAACCGAGCAGATCCGCTTACGAAGGGACTGAGCAGGGTTAAGCATTTGCAGCACGCTAGGAGCATTGGGCTGAAGGACGATATTAGTTTAGATTAGATAGTTTGGAAACATGTAATAGATAAATGTAATTGACATTTGATGATTAAATAAATGAGTATTATTTATAAGTAAAGCTACTGTCTTATGTTAATTGTTTAACTATTGTTTCATTTTGCATGTTTTGACTTCCTGAATACTTAAGTTATTTGATAATAATCGAATTATTCGAATAGTCCACAGTCGTTCATATGTTGGAAGTAGATATGAATGAAGACTGTCATGAATTGGTGTGTAGATTGTCTAAAGTGTATTAGACATAGCAAAGGTTTGCTACAACGTTCATGAGTGCTTATGAACTTGATTTGAGCATTGGAATAAACCCACACTTGTTGGAATCACTTCATGGAATTTATCACGAATGATCACAAGATGGTAATATCATATGGTCTTAAAACCTAGATATATGGTTTATTGTTTGTTAATTGGTTATGCATTGATAATGCGCAAACGCGTCAGTAACTTGATGTTATAAAACGTATTGTTGTGTGTAATTTGATTAGTGGATAGTAAATGCATATAAGTCGAAGTTTATCTGTTCCTTTTATCCTAAGAGGGTAAAAGCGATATCAGGGCCCCTCGATGATTTGATTTGACTTATGTGCCGGGCCCGGTCAGGACTGAATTGATGTGTTCAATTAAGTTCTAAGTCAAGTAAATCTGAGATCAAGAAACAAATTGCAGGACAATAAGTATGACCATGTTCCATGTAATTGTCCGCACGGTATCTAGAACAGAGGATTATACGATCCCTTATCTGAAGGACAGGATACTGATAAGATCAGAGTTTGACAGCGTCTTTGAGAGCTACGATTGCTAATCGGATTATATTTGCATATATAGTTACTAGACTTATCCAAGTGGGGGAATGTTGGATTAGTGTCTAAGGCTGTAACTATATTTGGTAAGTACTTGACCCGGTTGTGCATGGTCCTTTTGGGTTGCCTTCACCATAGCAACTTGACAGGATGATTTCTTAAGAGAGAAGAGATATTATTGTTAATATATTATGAGAATAATATATTAAAGAAATAATAATGTTATTTAATTAATATAAGTCATATATTAATTGAGAATTAATTTGGTGACTTAAAGAGGTTAATTGAATAAAGGGGCATAAACTGTCAAATGTGTGATAGTTGTATTTTGGGCTATGTATCCTTATGGATATGAGGGTGGACGAATTTTAGGGTTTGGATACCATAAAATCGTCCAAGCCTATTATCTAGAAGGATCTTGGATTTCTTAGGGCCTAAGTCATTCAATTAGGGTTAAAGGTGAAACCCTAGTAGCTCATAGTATAAAATAGATCCCTTGGGGTGGGGAAACTGGCACTCATGCAAGGCAAGAAACCCTAGGGCCGATTTCTCTCCCTCCTATCTCTCTCAAGATCATCTTCTTGCTATTTGGTGTTTGTAAGCCATTAGAGGAGTGACAATTGTGACTCTAAGCTCCAAGAAGAAGAAGTATCAAGCAAGTAATTCAATGTATTCTTTTAGATCTGATTTCATATTATTAGATTCAATTGTTTACATTAGATCTAGTATTGTAAGTCTTGGATACAATGCATGTTAAATTAGAGAAACCTAGATCCAAGCATTAGGGTTTGCATGTGCACATAGGAAAGTTCTTATGGCTCAAACCCATCACAGGCTAAGCTTCTTACCATTATCGGCATACACTTGATACATATTTAAGTTCCTTCCTAGGCCATGCACATTATTCGGGTTTGCTACAGTCACACGTAGAATTGAAAATTTATAAATTTAGAACTTTAAAAATATATTTAATATTTAATAATTTCATGTAACTTAAAAGATTCACAACTTGATATTATCATGTGTGTACCCTCGTATGGAGGCATGTTCCCGCCATCTCCTCCATGTCCCCTCGCGTGTAACACCCGGTTTAGAAGATGCTCGGTAGCGACTTCGGAGGCCAAGGGTATAAGCATAATCTGTCGATTCGGCCTTTTATGGGTCTCGGGTCTTATTCGGAAGGTTGTAGGGCTCGGGTGTGGAGCTGGGAGGGTAGGGTTTCTCACCACCTTTTCGTGGATATGAAGTTCGTAGGAAATATACTTAGAATGAAGAAGTTATAGTACTTTGAGGGTATTGGCATTATTGGTCCTTAGTGGAGAAAAGTGGCAAGGAAGGTGGCCAGCACAAGAGTACGCCCAGCGTAGAGGGGATAAGTGGTTGCGGGTATTGGAGATGTACGCACAACGTACGCTTAGAGTCCCTAAACCCTAATTTTTAGGGTGTGCCACTATATAAAGAACATTATACCCTCAAGGGTCAACATCCTTCTCACCCTTAGACAGTTTTCACGAAACCCTAATCTTCTTTGAGTGTTCTTGGAGTTTGGAAGGCTTTGTGAGAGCATTTTAGTGTTTTAGATCCACCCTTCAAGGAAGCAAAGGTCAAGGCAAGGTGTTGGTCCAAAAGAGAAGTTTCAGATCTGGGATTTCTGCTTCACTTCAGACCTTTTCAAGGTATAAAGTCATGAGCTTGATGACTAATCTCTTAGATCTCTCTTAGGATGAGTTTATGGACTTTTTTGGTCCCAATAATGGATCTTTATGACTCAAGCACGTTTCTAAGTCCAGGGTTGCCACCCTAAGTATCATATGAGTCCCATAAGCAGTAAAGTTTCAATCTTTAGGGCTCATTTATGGCCATGCATGAGATCTAGCCCTTTTCATGGAAGTTTGTTGTCACATTTCAAGTTTGGTCTCATTTGGTGGATTGCAAGCCACCAAATAATCAACTCTATGGATTAAGATGTCGAAGAGGACTTGGATCTGTAATTGTAGCTGCTGGAATGGAGTATTAAGCACTTAATGGAAAAGTAGCTTAACAGAGGAGTACACTGGGCGTACATGCAGGTACGCACAGCGTACACCACCTTCAGCCAGTACGCTTAGCGTACAAGGGAGTACGCCCTGCGTACTCATCAGTTTTGGGCTTGGAGTGTTCTGGGCCTCGGGTTGGGCCAGGCAGTGGACTTTGGGCCTTTGGGCCTTAGTGAACCATCAGAAGTTTGATGTTTTGGGCCAGGAATATGTTTGGGCTTAAGGAAAGGCCCATTAAAGGGATTGGGCCCAATTTAGCAAATTGGGCCATTAGTGGGCCACTAGTGGGTTTGGAAAGCCTACCTAGTGTTGGGCTTTTGTTTTGGGATTGGGCCTAAGTTTGGATCATACTGGGCCAGGGGTAGAATGGTCATTTTACCCCCATGCATGGATTAAGGATTTTGGTATTGGGGCCCATTTGCTAATTGGGTATATTGATCGGTATTGATAGCTCAGGAAGGGGACAAAGCAGCAGCTAAGGATTTCTTTCAGGAAGCTTCTGCATTCGAGGTGAGTTTTCTCACCATACCAATGGTTCTAAGGCACCAAGGCCGGCCCATTTTGTGATAGTTGGTATACTTGCTGTGTAGAGGTGTGTGGCATATTTATGCATTGATATGTGATACGTGGTAGAGATAGCTTTTACAGCTAATGGTAGAGGTAGCCCTTGCGGCTAATGGTAGAGATAGCCTTTATGGCTAAGGGTAGAGATAGCCTTTATGGCTAAGGGTAGAGATAGCCTTTGTGGCTAATGGTAGAGATAGCTTTATAGCTAATTGATATGTGATATGTGGTAGAGGTAGCTTTTATAGCTAATTGATATGTGTTATGTGGTAGAGGTAGCTTTTATAGCTAATATGATATGTGGGTTGTGTGGGGTATGCTCTGGGGAACTCACTAAGCATTAGCTTACAGGTTGTGGATTTGTCTCAGGTACTTCAGATCCCAAGGGCAAGGGCAAGGCGTGATGACGCGGCGTGCACTCTCTCTCAGGCGCTTTCACGGGACACTCTGATATTTGGAATAAAAGTTGCATTTGACTTATGTTTTGAAAACAATTATAACTGGATTTCTTAATGTATGGAAATATGTTTGATGATTTAAAAATGAAAAATTTATCCGATAAAATTGGATCGTTACATCGCGACATGGGTTGCCATCTGTTTAACAAATATTTTGAACATTCAAAATTTATAATAAACATACTTTAAACAAAACTTATAAGCAACATTTGAAAATTTAACAAAGTTATTAGATTATACATAAAAACAGTGTACTTTAAATATTTTTTATTTTTTTCTATTGTATATATGAGAAACAAGTGAAAATAGAATATTTTAATAAACAAACTAATAAAATTACATTGTTATTAATAACCTTTGCATTTAGGTTTTCTTTAATAGCAACGTACTTTTATTATTTTCTTTTATTAAAGCATTCTATTTTCACTTCTTTTTCATATTTATAATAGAAAAAAAACAAAAAAATATATATTTAAAGTACAATGTTATTATGTATAATCTAATTTCTTTTTTCTATCACTAAACATTTATCATAAAATTAAATAGAAGCACGTTAAACACTTATCAATTAAGCACTTTATCACTCCATCTTATATGTACTCAAACTAGTAAACATAAACAACTACCACAATCATACATATTATATATTTTCTACATCAAAAACAACCACTCAACATCAACAATTACCTAATCAAAGATTCTAAATACATAAAAACATCACCTAATCAAAGAAAAAACCAAAACAAAAGATAGAAACCTTACATGTTATTCATGCTATGGTGCTAGGATTCCGGTAGTCATGTCGCTGGTGGTCCTCTAATAGTGGTTGGTGGTCACCGGAAAAACCCCAAATTAGAAAAAAAAACAACTTGAGAAATCAAAAAACCTTACCTACTGTCAACGGTGAAGGTGTAACAACCCAAAAATTTGGAGGTAAAAATTTCATTTTTAATTCGATCAAAACACTAATTATCTTTTAGCCAAACATTTATTATCCGTTTTCTAATTATTCAAAGGTATTTCATAAGAAAACAGTTATCAGAGTACAATCCTAAAATCATCATAATGTGGAAACATGGGTGGATGGGTTGCGATCAAGCCGGACCCTTCCCTATCGAACCGAAAGTACCTGAAAAATAACCATAAAACCGTATGCACAAAGCTTAGTGAGTTCCCCAAAAAGAGGTCTGTCGACTATAATACACTGTTCGAAATTTCTTCGTTTCTGCCGAAACAAAACGGGATTGGCTATCTTAACCTTAGCAGTTTTGCGAGCAAGCAGTTATTATTGTATCGGCCCAAAACCTCGCTAATTGATCTTTACGGTGCTTACTATATCAATTAGATCCTTTACCCATAGAATAAAACAGCTAGGCATATCTATTTCTTCATATTTCAACTTCTATGAAGTTTCTTTTCTACAGCTGATAAAAATCGTTGTTTTAGACGATGCATATGTAGAAAGCCCAGTTTTCTAGTATTTACTAGCGAATTTGATCTTTCTTTACTTTTTTCTTTCTATAGCGGAGATAGTCGCATTTAATGACAGATCACGGCCATATTATTAAAAGCTTGTGGTAAGAATGGGTTTCTATAGTGGGCCCCGCCCGTCATCGGGCCCTGCTCGGTATACAGATCTTGCAGTCATCAGGCTCCGCCCGGTATACATATAAACTTATAAACATATAATCATACAACACATGCGATAATCAAAAAGATAATAGCATACAGGATAGTCATCGGGCTCCGTCCGGCATCGGGCCTTGCCCGGTAAGCATACAAGCACATAACATATGCAAGAGTCACAGAGACATCTAGCATTCTCACATAATAAACCATAGGTCAGCATTGGTGCCTTCGACCCGCTAAACACAGTGAGGAAACCCACCTCACACTGCTGAATATCACTGATAACAGCTCGAACTGCCGATCCGGAAAATCCTTGTGCTAACATCATCAAAATAAAGCCAAATAAATAATTGGTCCTCAACCCATAGCTGGAAACCTAGTCCGATTGCCCAATACTCAAGAAAAAGTCCATTTTACCTTTTCCTCACTTGGCCCAAAAATATGAAGTCCAAACCAATAACAATAAAAGCCCAATATGGCCCAATCTTCCAAATTGGGCCCCAAACCCATCGTAGGCCTAAGACCAAACAAGCCCAATATACTAGCAAAATCCCAAAATTAGAAGTCTAATGGCCCAACAAGGCCCAACCTTCAAAATTCCAAGCATGGCCCAATACCAAGAATCTTTCGGGGCCAGTGCGCGCAGGGTACCAGCTGGGTACGCCCAGCGTACTCCCCAGATCACCAAACCACTCCATTAAGCACTTATCCGGTTAAGACCTTAAGCCAAACTCTCCGATTTTGACGATCCTTATATCCATGGGAAGGTAACGAGAAGCTGTACACTTCTATCAACCCATCCTTGGCTCGAATTTTCATAAAAGCTCGAAGTTCCACTTAACTGATATACCCTTTGGCTCCAAAACACAAAACGAACTCTCGGGTCATTAAATCTACATTACCCACACCCAAATGGGTCTAAGTCTCTCTTTCCTAAAGGCCCTAAGCCATATGATATCCGATCTTCGGGTCACAGCCCCAAATTAGAAAACGATTCGGAACTGGGTGTTACAATTCTCCCCCAGTTAAATTAGATTTCGTCATCGAAATCACTCCATACCGCCCTTCTAGAAACCAATGCTCCGAACAAAAACCTCCTAATGTTGAACAAATCGCTAATCCTTCAACCGTTGAACCAAAATGTTACAGCTATAATTCTGAAGTCCTATAACTTTCCTAACCTCCACACAGGTGGAACCAATCCGAAACACAATCACAAGAGCCTTTTTCTACCATCAGAAAACATCATTTTGACCCTGAACCCTTCAACTGATACCCTTGGCATACAGATTCTTTAATCCATAACTTGCTGAAGTAAAGATCATACATATATACACTAACGAATCCCAACGCGAGTCTCGGCCAAAAATCCAACCCGGTACATAACTCATATCCTGCGATCCAAGGATTCACACTTTCATCTCACTCGAAATCTTCTAATTCACGATGACCTTTTACTAAAATAGGATGTAAAAATCCCTAATCCACCGCTGAGACTGCCAGTCTCACACCTAGTCTGACCACCAGGTTCCTAAGAGTTCAACTGATAAGGCTACCTTAGCATATGCATCACTCTTATGCCACTCATTGACCACATAGTCATCCCACTCTAACTGTGATCCAATACTTTGACCCAACCGGTCCCTACCGGGCTTCACCCGCACTGCCAAAACCATACAGGCCTCGCCCATGGGTCTCACCCAATCTATACGAACGAACGGGCCACGCACACGGGTCTCACCCAATCGAGAGTTGATCAGGCCTAACCTTGCCTCAGACCTCAATGGTCCTCCTCCCATAACAGGGAGAAATTATCCAACAATATTGTCTGCCTTTCCCTATGCACGAGCTGATCCTCCTTCATACCAACCACCACCCCAACGACGGTCTACCTCAATCTGGTGAAAATGACGATCCCATCGCAGACTTACAACATTTCCACAACTGCCTATTATCCAGGTGAATGCCACAGCTACCTCGTAGTCTTACAACACTTTTATTGATGCCAAGGCCCCACTCATGGTCTTACCGTCCATCTACTATACTGACCACAATCATCATGAGTCGATCGCGCATCCAACTAAACCATAATCAGGTGTTCGGTTCATGCTTCAAACCCAAAAGCCTTAACCAAACAAGAAAAGGCAAAGAGGCTCTAACACCACCCTCGACCTGGACCATCCACATACCCGCCATGCATCACTACTGATGTGTAACGAAACCTGAATATCCTTCCTTGTGAAATCCATTAGACCAACGATTCACCCCCACTTGGATTCGATTGTGCCCTTCCAATCCTCAAGATTTGATGGATTTCCAATCCATCTCACAACCTTACAATTCAATCTGTCGACAACCTGAGCTTACTAATACTAGCATTCCATGACTAGCCGATCTCAATGATCAGAAAAACATTCGAAATCTAGATGAACACTCCTGAAATCTCAACAAGTCTGACAACCCCAATCGCTTCACATGATACAACACCAAATCCGTAAGTCCTTTATACAACAACAAGTCCGGCACTGGTGAATCTTCACTCCAACTTCTAATTCTCAGAAGGATCTCTGCATTCTAACCATATTCAACATTTGTGATTATGAAATTCCCCTGACACTTCCAATGTCCAAATAAACACATGCGATTTCCACCTTCATCTTCTTGTTATCGCTCCTTCCCTAGCAATGGTAGTGATTGGACCCAAAGGTCCTTCCATAGACTATTGTCGCTCCTACCTAAACAAGTGCTAACACGTCTGAACTCTGACTCCGCTGATGAACCATTCCTGCTAATTCGTCTAAAGATCTTCCAAGCGATACCCTGAATTGACCCCCATCAAAGAACTAGAACAACAACCGAACAAATTGAATCCCACTTAGCAAGATACGACCCACTAATAAATCTTGGCATGCAAAAATGGCATATAACAATTCCTTGTGACATAACCCCGGAAATAACAGAGAACTGAACCAAAGATAATGCTTACCCATAACAATACAAGATTCCACGACAAATATAAATACTGATAATAAGCATGAAGAAAGCAAAAGATAACATATCCACAACAGCATCTGATGAAACTCTGACCTCCCCTGTCTGACACTGCAATGCTCGGCTCCTCGCTGCCGGGGCTCCTGCCCTACCCTCACGACCGTCAGTGATCCTCAAAGTAACTGGAGCATGTGCACTCATTGCTCCACCCCTGAACATCGGACAGTCGGCCTTCTTGTGGCCCACCTGGTTGCAGTGAAAACACATCGGAAACAACGTACGGTGCAATCCCTACTAAAATGACCCATCTGACCACAACTGAAACATCCTCGGCCTGTCTCCTGACATCCTTCCACATGGGTTCTCCCACACTTCGCAAAATGGCCCCGTCCATGATGGCCTCCTAAACGTGAACCCTGATTCATGGGACTCTTCGCATGGCCCACTGCAATATGGGTATGCTCTGACTTCCTTTTCCCGAGGTGCTCCAAATCGATCTCACGCTCTCGGGCTCTAGCTATCATATCATTCAGGGTCTTGCACCCTGAAAAACTCAATAACTCCCTATTGTTATCCCTCAGCATGTCATGATACCTTACCTTCTTCATCTCCCCGTCCGCTGCATACTATGGAACCAACAAAGCTCTCTCCCGAAACTTGGCAGTGACCTCTGCCACTGTCTCAGTCGTCTGGAGAAGGTCCTGAAACTCCCTCGCCAACTGTTTCACCTTAAAGGCTGGTGTAAACTCGGCCCTTAAATTGGATCACAAACTCATCCCTAGTCATCATCTCCAGGGCTTCGCCTCCCAAGGCAAAGTCTACCTCCTCCCACCAATCTCGGGCTCTGTCTTTCAGAAGACAGGAAGAAAATCTGACATTTGACCCCTCGGGGAAGAAACTCATTCGGAAAGCATTTGCCATAACCGCTAACCATCTCCTACTGGCAATAGGTTCCTTCTACCCAAAGAACTCGGGAGCTCCACAAGCACGGAACTCACAGAAGAAAAGAGTGTAAGATCCAACAATAGCCATAATCTCAGTGCAGAATGCGCCCAGACGCTCATCCAAAATCTCCGTAATCCCCTCCTTGACCATACCAAAGATCAAAGGAGTTGGCTCCAAAAGGTCGTGGGTAATCGCCAATGAGATAAACTCCCGCATCCGCTCATCAATTGGCTTAGTACATGCACCTAAGCTGGAACCAGAACCTGAACCTCGTTCCTGAGTGCTCATCTCCATTCTCCAAAAACAATCATGCAAATGATCAGAACATAACCATGAATCCTCATCCAACAAGCTTCCTAGACTCTCCGTGAATCTCCTTGATTGAAGTATGGATCATGTGCTTTCAGTAGTACGAGCCCAATAGTACCTTCCACACCTATCCATACTTTCCTGAAGAATTATCCCGAATCATCTAAGTCACCTTCTCAAACTGATACTCCAGATACTCGCTACACAGAGCAACCAACCCATTAAAAGCACTTCCTAGGCTTCCCTAGGTTCCCGGCCTCACCCTGTCATTAGCTGCTGAAGAACCCCCAATAATTTCAGTTAACTACTTCATGAATACAATCACATGTAACAAAGCTTAGATAATCTTTCGAGTAAAAGACTCATCCCTACAATGGTTAGACTCAAACAAGAGATGCGCGGTTGGGTCAAATCTGTCACACCCCCAAACCAAGGATGGCGGAAACGTCCGGGGGTGGCGGACTTCATGTATAGTATCACAACAACGAGTATAATAGTGCTCATAGTAAAAACAACCATCATAAATATAATTGAAAAAGTTACACCATAGTATGAGTTACATGTTTCAAAATCAATTACATCATGATGACAAAAATGTTTAAATTGACGTCTTGCTTCCCATCCTCAAAGGCAGTTGGTTACCTGATTCACTAGTTTCCTGAGAATATAAGTAGTTTTGAAAGAGTGTCAACAATTAAGTTGGTGAGTTCATAAGTTTTTGGTTGTAGTGATTGAAAAACCCTTATTCATATATGTAATATATATGCAAGAAAATCCAATATTTTCCTTATAAAATGTTATGTAGTCTTAAATCCCAAGACCGATTGCATGAGTGTGTTTCGTAATTATAACGATGAATGCGGTTTTAAATAAATAAAAACCCTCCTTAAAGTAGAATTTCCCGTAAACTTTAAATGTTGTTAACTTCCTATGTGAGTCGCTATAACCATACTACAACCGGATGACCTGCTACAACGTTTTTCAGGCGTTAGAATTTGTTATGACTTTTGTCACCCGTAGACCTGCAGGTCCCGCTGTAGCTAGCAGCAAGGTGTGGGGTGTCAATCCCAATATTGATCTATACACAATTATCACGCTCTCCCTACAAGAGATTCTGGTTATAACTTACGGGAATTTTTAACCCGCACTCTAAGAGTACAATGAAGAATTGTCTCACAACTTACGTTAACGAGTTTACGTGTAGTGTTTGAGCAAAAACCGTTTTCTGTGGTGTAAGTGGAATTTCCCTTTTGTGTATCAAAACAGTGATATGAATTTATTAAACTATACTTATTATAGTTTATCATGTAGTAGTTGAAACCCGTTTGTATTATGGTAAGACCCTTCTTGTGTATGTAATATTTTAACCAATGCATAATTATACTTGTATATTTCAACTTGCATTAAATCTAATTACAAAGGACCCTTATAATTTATAGGGTATTTTCTGCTATATAACATATCACAATAGATAAACACATGTAATATACAAAATCATCAAAGGTTGCACTTTGCTCAACATGTTACAAAGTGCAATGACTATTGTAAACTGTTAACTTGTTCTTATTTTTTTCCCTACACAGTTTTAGAAAAGTGATAGAAAAATCACACCAAGTCAAACGCCAAATCCGTAAACTCTGAGGGTTTAGAAAACGTTTCTAGTTTGTTCATAAATTTTATTATGATTTTTAGAAGTCTCTAACTTGTGTGAAAATGTCCATATTCACAGACTGGTCTGAATTCGTTTCTGAAATGATAGGCAGTTTTGTAAAAATCACCATAAATAGTAGAAACATCGTATGGAGATGTGCAAGTAGTCATTTTAAAGGTATGAACCTGAACTACTTGCATATTTAACAGTTTTGAAAGATATTGAGTTTAAGATGGTCAAAACAGTCCGTGAATAGGACTCAACTTTTCTGATGAAAGCTGTTGTTTGAGTTTAGTTGAGTTTTTGGCATTTTAACTTGTATTACCCCCCCTAAAACTTGAAGAAAACATGAAAATGTGGGGGTATGAACTCACCTTGAGTGATCTCTTAAGATGGGTGATGAAAAGAAGAAGTTTCCAAGTCAAGAACACTTGGGAGACACTTGAACATTTGAAGATCCTAAGCACAAATATGATGATATTTGTATAAGAGATTCGTGATTTGAGTGAAGGAATGTAGAGTATTCAAATGTAGGATGAATTTACTTACCAAGACTGAAGTGAAAAGCTCAAGAGCAACCTTGAAATCTCGAGTTTTAGAGAGGGAAAGTGAGAGAGAGAGAGAGAGAGAGAGAGAGAGAGAGAGGTGTTTGCTTTTTGGTGAGAGTGAATGAGTAAGGTGGGGAGTGATTTGGCTATTTCCAGCTTTTGTTGAAGCTATGCGGCTAGAGAAGGGGTGTCAAAGGACAAATAATACACTAGGTATGGAGGAATAGTGACTGAGGGTTGTCCTATGAGGGTATGGGTGTTAACTTGTGTCATACTCTAGATAAAGTCAACACTCTATCACAAAATCTAACTTAATAGATTTTATTTCAGGACAAGGATTTTCCCCAAAATATAATTAAAATATGAATATTTAGGGTTTCCTTATGTTAAAATACGAGTTTGGGTGAAAATCCCGCGTTAAAATCACGAAAAACGGGCTTAAAACGAAGAATGGGTCAAAAACCGGGAAGAAGTTGCGAGCAGTCGAAGTCAGGAGGCGAGGCTCGGTCCATGTGCTGAACAGCCGAAGGCAGGTTCGGTCCGAGAAGGGTTCGGTTACAAGGCTAGGACCGAGAGTGGGGGGAAGCGAAATAGCCCGAAAGGCGCGCAAGGAGCCGAACCGAAGGTGACTTCGGTTCTAAAAGGGGTCTCGGTTCTAATAGGGAGTTCGGTTCTAAGCAAGTTCGGTTTTTATAGCAGTTCGGTCCTAAGCAAGTTCGGTTCCTAAGAGGTTTCGGCTCTTTATGGCTGATTTTCCGTTTATCTTCCCGTTTCGAGTTGTTTTCGACTAAATTAAGGGTCGAGATGCCCCGAGTGATCATAAAAACGTTGAGAGAGATTTTGGGAGAGATTTCACATTCTTGGAGAGATTTCTCATACTTAAAGAGATTTGGGAGAGATTTCACATTCTCGGAGAGATTTCTCATACTTAGAGAGATTTGGGAGAGATTTCACATACTTAGAGAGATTTCACATACTTAGAGAGATTTGGGAGAGATTTCACATTCTCGGAGAGATTTCTCATACTTAGAGAGATTTGGGAGAGATTTCACATACTTAGAGAGATTTCACATATTTAGAGAGATTCGGGAGAGATTTCACATACTTAGAGAGATTTCTCATACTTAGAGAGATTTGGGAGAGATTTCACATTCTTGGAGAGATTTCTCATACTTAGAGAGATTTGGGAGAGATTTCACATTCTTGGAGAGATTTCTCATACTTAGAGAGATTTAGGAGAGATTTCAGGTAGAGAGAGATAGAGTGAGAGAGACTTGAGAGAGAATTCGTATGAGACCTTTTCGGTTGTTTAGCTTCGCTATGCAAGGTTTATAAACCTCGTTAAGCCTTGTTATGAACGTTATACGCTCCCGAGGGGATACAGAATAGTGGTTCACCAAGTAGTCTCATCACTTACCCAAATTAGGGTTTGAGAATTTTGAACATAGGGATTTTCCAAGTGATAACTTCGTATTAAAATAGTGAGTTGTAAAGTAGTAACATAGTGTAAACTCTAATATACAAGGTTAATTTGAGTTGACCGGTTTGACTTGTTGACTTTATTTTGACATTGACTTGACCAGAATTTGACGGTTGTCACAAAATCCGTCACTCTGAGATTATTTAACCTATGCAACAAGTGACTTAACATATTCACTTAATAGTTAACTCGCATCATCAAGAGTACCACAAAGCACAAAGCAAGTGTTGGATTAGTGTCTAAGTCAATAACTATAATTGGTATGTACTTGACCCGATTTGGCATGGTCCATTTGGGTTGCATGGCATCAGAACAATCTGGATAGACTTTTGTGAGAAAAGGATAATTATGATTTGTTAATATGTTATAAGTACTAATATATTAATATGAAATCATATTATTTAATTAGTATTGATCAAGGATTAATTTGGAATTAATATTGTGATCAAAAGGAGACTAATTAAATATATGAGGATTGATTGTGTAAATCATTCATTCATATATATGTGGGCTTATGATCCATAAGTTCTTCATGTTGGGCTAAACCCATGGATACTCCATGGAGGTTTTAACCCATGGAGCATGAAGAATATGGAAAGACATGAGTTACATGGTGTAACCCTAATAGCCACCATATATAAGGACCCCATGGCTCAAGAAATTGGCACTAGTGTGTGTACATATGAGGGCTAGCCTTGTTATGAACGTTATACGCTCCCGAGGGGATACAAAATAGTGTTTCACCAAGTAGTCTCATCACTTACCCAAATTAGGGTTTGAGAATGTTCAACATAGGGATTTTCCAAGTGATAACTTCTTATTAAAATAGCGAGTTGTACACTAGTAACATAGTGTAAACTCTAATATACAAGGTTAATTTGAGTTGACCGGTTTGACTTGTTGACTTTATTTTGACATTGACTTGACCAGAATTTGACGGTTGTCACATCATCCCCCCGTTAGAAGGAATTTTGTCCCGAAATTAGCGTTTTGACTAGGACTTCAAGAGTTGGGGAAAAGATGCGGGTATTTTTGTTTCATTTGATCTCCGCGTTCCCAGGTGAATTCGGGTCTTCGTTTTGCGTTCCAACGGACCTTCACAATAGGAATACGACTTTGTTTCGTCCTCTTGATCTCTCGATCCATGATTTCTACCGGTTCTTCTATGAAGTGGAGACTCTCGTTGACCTCGATTTCCTCGAGTGGAATTACAAGAGTCTCGTCCGACAGACACTTCTTTAAATTTGACACGTGGAAAGTCGGGTATACGTTGTTAAGTTCTTGGGGTAGCTGAAGCTTGTATGCCACCGGGCCAACCTTGCAAGGATTTCGAATGGCCCGATATACCTTGGGTTTAGTTTACCACGTTTACCAAAACGTATCGTTCCTTTCCATGGGGAGACCTTCAGTAGCACACGGTCCCCAACCTGGAATTCCAAGGGTTTGCGTCGCTTATCGGCGTAGCTCTTTTGTCTATCTCGAGATGCTTTCAATCTTTCTCAAATCTGAACAATCTTTTCTGTAGTTTCCCTTATGATTTCAGGTCCAGTGAAGGTGTTGTTAGGGTCTTGCCCTTTTGCTAACTGTGTGTCTCCCACTTCAGCCCAGCACAGTGGTGATCTGCACTTGCGGCCATAAAGAGCTTCAAAGGGCGCAACTTTGATGCTAGTGTGATAGCTGTTGTTGTATGAGAATTCAATGAGTGGTAAATGGGTATCCCAAGCTTTACCGAAGTCTATCACACACGCTCTTAGCATATCTTCCAGGGTTTGAAAAGTTCTTTCGCTCTGCCCGTCTGTTTGTGGATGGTAGGCCGTACTCATGTCTAGCCTGGTCCCTAGAGCTTTCTGTAGGGACTGCCAGAATCATGAAGTAAATCTACTATCTCTGTCAAAGATAATGGATATCGGCACACCATGTAGTCGTACAACCTCTTTGATGTACGTCCTAGTCAACTTTTCCATCTTGTCGGTCTCCTTTATTGGCAGGAAGTGCACAGATTTGGTCAATCTATCGACGATTACCCAAATGGTATCCAGACCACTCGTTGTCTTAGGCAGTTTGGTTATGAAGTCCATGGTTATTCGTTCCCACTTCCATTCGGGTATCGCAGGTTGCTGTAGTAAACCCAAAGGCTTTTGGTGCTCTACCTTAACCTTGACACAAGTCAGACACTTGCTCACGTATGTAGCGATTTCGACTTTCATGTTTGGCCACCAGTAGAGTTTCTTCAGGTCCAGGTACATCTTGTCGGAACCGGGATGTACGGAATATCGTGTTTTGTGTGCTTCATTCAGGACGACGTCCCTGAAGCCGCCGAATTTCGGTGTCCAAATTCGATTCATGAGATAACGAGCTCCGTCGTCCTTGACTTCTAGATTCTTATCCATTCCTCTCAAAGCCTCACCTATCATATTCTCAGCCTTCAAAGCTTTCAGCTGAGCCTCTTTGATTTGCATGGACAGGTGCGAGTGGATTCTCATTGTTAATGACTTTACTCGGCGACCCGAGTATTCTTTTCGGCTTAAGGCGTCAGCTACTACGTTGGCCTTGCCTGGGTGATAACGAATCTCACACTCGTAATCATTCAGTAATTCTACCCATCGTCTCTGTCTCATGTTGAGCTCTTTTTGATTGAGGATGTGCTAAAGGCTTTTGTGATCGGTAAAGATGGTACACTTCGTTCCGTAAAGGTAGTGCCTCCAGATCTTTAGGGCGAATACTACTACTCACAATTCGAGGTCATGCGTGGCATAGTTGACCTCGTGTGTTTTTAATAGCCTTGATGCGTAGGCAATGACCTTTCCTTGTTGCATTAATACGCACCCCAAACCCTGGTTTGATGTGTCGCAGTAGACCACAAAGTCTTTAGTTCCCTCGGGTGGGTAGGGACAAAATCGGGGCGCTGCACAGGGCTTGCTTTAATGTTTGGAAAGCGGTTTCTTGTTTCTCACCCCAGCTGAAAGCCACACTCTTTTGGGTTAGGGTGGTAAGTGGCTTGGCAATTTTGGAGAAGTTATGGATGAACCTTCGATAGTAGCCAGCGAGGCCTAAGAATTGGCGGATTTCTGTAGGCGTCCTTGGTGCTGACCAGTTCTCAATCGCCTTGATTTTGGAGGGATCCACGTGTATCCCTTTCTCGCTAACCACATGACCGAGGAAGTCCACTTCTCGGATCCAAAATTCACACTTCGAAAATTTTGCATACAATTTCTCCGCCCTTAGAGTCTCCAATATCTGTTGTAGATGTTGGCTATGCTCTTCCTTACTCCTGGAATAGATCAGGATGTCGTCTATGAAGACAATCACGAACTTGTCTAGATAAGGCCAGCACCCACGATTCATTAGATCCATGAACACTGCGGGTGCGTTTGTTAAACCGAAGGACATGACTACAAACTCGTAGTGACCGTATCGAGTTCTGAACTCCGTTTTGGGAACATCCTCCTCGTGAACTCGTAGCTGATGGTACCCCGACCTCAGGTCGATCTTTGAGAAGTAAGATGCTCCTTGAAGTTGGTCGAATAGGTCATCGATTCGGTGCAAAGGATATTGGTTTTTGATGGTAAGCTTATTCAGCTCGCGGTAGTCGATGCACATGCGAAACGATCCATCCTTCTTTTTCACAAACAGAACTGGTGCTCCCCAAGGCGAGAAGTTGGGTCTAATGAACCCTTTGCTCAGCAGTTCATTTAGCTGGCTGGATAGTTCTTGCATCTCGGCTGGCGCTAGACGGTAGGGCGCTCTGGCTACGGGGGTAGCTCCGGGGATCAGGTCGATTCGGAACTCGACTTGTCGTGCGGGAGGGACTCCGGGAAGGTCTTCCGGGAATACGTCAGAGAAATTACAGACCTCCGGAATGTCCTTGATGTTTTTCACCTCTTGTTTCTTATCCACAACGTGGGCTAAGAAGGCGTGGTATTCCTTGCGGAGATACTTTTGGGCTTTGACGCATGAGATGATTTGTAGGTTTGCACTGGGTTTGTTGCTGTAGATGACAAGAGTTTCGCCACTCGGCAGATTAAGGCATACGGCCCTTTCGTAACACAGAATGTCAGCATGATTTGAACTTAACTAATCCATTCCAATGATGATGTCAAAACTTTTTATTGAGACTAGCAATAGATCGATTTTGGATGAGTGATTGTCTAGAGTGAGGGTACACCCTGAGTATATGTCATTAGTGCTTTCTGTTTTTCGATTAGCCATCTCTACTACGTACGTATCTTTTAGTGATTGAGGATTTTGTTTTAATAATTGTTTGAATTTGTGGCTAACGAAACTCCTCTCCGCTCCACTATCAAATAATATGCATGCATATGAGTTATTGAGGAGAAACGTACCGGTAACCACCGCGGGATCCTCCCTTGCTTCTCCTTGCCCTATGGCTAAGATCCTCCCGACACCGCCGGTGTTTGCATTTCCAGCCTTTGGGCAATCCCTCTTGTAATGCCCAGTCTCCCCGCAACCGTAACAGGCTCGGCTTGCTCCGGCATTGGCGGCCGGGTTGTCTTGTTTGGCAGACGCCCTGCAGAAACGGGCGGTATGCTCCTTTTTGTTATAGCGGGTGCAGTGCATTTCTCAGCACGGACCATTGTGATGAAAGTTGCACTTGTTGCACTTGGGAAAGGTTCCAGCATATTGTCACAGTGGTGCTGGAGTGGAAGGAGTAGTGGCAGCATGGATGACAACAGTTTGCTGCTTCTTTGCGGGGACCTGCGCCGGTTGCTTCTTCTTATTATCCCAAAATTTCCTCTTGTTGTTCCCTCGTCGTGCTTGATCGGAGGTGGTTGTCACGGTGGCATGACTGGCCCGATGGTCGATGAGTTGTTGTGCCAACTCCATGGCACTCTCGAAAGTAGTTGGCCGTGAGGCCAACACACTATTTTGAATATGGGAAGACAACCCCCAGAGATATCGTTCCACTTTCTTGCTTTCCGGAGTAACCATCGTTGGATAGAGAAATACCAGATCATTGAATCGGGTAGTGTAAGTTGTGAGGTCAGAGCCTGTCATCTTGAGACTCCACAGTTCTTGTTCCAATTTTTGCACCTCCCCCCTTGGGCAATACTCTTTCAGCATCATGGTTTTCAAATCCTCCCAGCTTATCGAATTAGCCACAGTGAGAGTTAGGGATTTTACGTGGCCGTTCCACTAGGTAAGGGCCCTGCCGGTGAGAGTGCGAGCTGCGAATTTGACTTTGTTGGCTTCGGGGCACGCACAGATTCAAAGACAGATTCGGTCCTCTCGAACCACTGCATCAAATCGATGACTCCCCCGCTTCCATTGAACGAGTCGGGTTTGCCATTAGTAAAGTCCTTAAAGGAACACTCTCTCGACCGCCCTTGGCTATCTCCTTGCGTGGAGTTATTAGTACCACTCCCTGTCCTTCTGGCACCGTCGGTGCTGATTTGGGACATAGCAGCTGCTACTGCGGCTGTGACCGCCACTTGGAACATTACAGGGTCATACTGGGGAGGCGGCGGCGGTGGGTTTGTTTGCGTCCCGCCAGTGCGTCTAGCAGATCTACGAGGCGGCATTTTTCTGTTATAGAATTTCAAAGATGAAATGAGTATAAGCCTTTTAGTAATGGTTGTCAGTCGGGAGACGCAAAACTAGATTATTAGTTTTCAAGTATAGTGTTTCCCGATCTTTCAAATGTTGCAAACAATTCATAGCAGAAGTCTATATAAATAAACTTATGAATTTAGTAGTAACCATTCAAATGAAATCTTGTAATCTTTGTTCCATGCCTGACCCACTCATAACACCACTCAATGTATACTACTTGTGTGTAACTAAGGTTCAACGGACCGTCGAACTTAATGAATCTGCCCTGAGCCCACAACCAAACAAGGAACAGGATCAAAGGCGGACTCACCATTTCTAAGTCGATCGCCTCTTGATTACACATAACTTCGAGGTATATATTAAATAATCTCAGAGTTACCATAAGCAATTCGTTTGTTAATTCCATGTTATGCAATTTGAGGTGGACTCTCAATAAATAAATGCTTGCCACTTATCATTGATACAATTTTAGTACATGTTTTAAAGCATATTTGACCTCATAAAGGTCTACATTATATCAATGCAACAGAAAATTTTGACAACACCTAGACCCCTCGACTAGTGTAATCACTTAGACGCAGGGTTAAACCTACTTACAGGGAAGGGTAGCCCCAACGCATACCCATAAACAAAGTTTATAACAAAATATGAGTAGTGCAACACTACTCGGGGCGGGTGGCATCCGATGGTCCACTGAGGCCTTGAGATGAGGTTGAGGCTCCTTGTAGCTCCGTAATCCGGCGTTCGGCCACGATCACCCTTTCCTCAAGAGCTGCATGCCGTATCTGGTATTCCATTACCTCCGCCCGAGCGGTGATAAGGTCCTCCATGAGTTGGTCCATGGGGTAGAAGTCTCTTTCCAGATTCCGGGTACGAGCATCAGATGCTTCCACAACAGTGTTGAGGTCTCGAACTTGATTTGCCATTTCTCGATTCCGGTCCCCAAGGTTCGAAATCTGTTGGGTCATGACTGGGAGGGCTCTGTCGGCTGGTCCCCCATGACTGAGGTTGTAGTAACCCCGTTGATCACCAAAAGGTGATTGTTGTCGTTGTTGACGGCTCCATCTCTCAATCATGGTTGCCCAACGGGGCTCGGGCCCGTTGTAGCCAAAACGGTTTGCAGGCACCCTGGAGATGTATGGAGGGTTGATGACTTCCTCCTCTGGTTCCTCTTCTTCCTATTCATCCTCCCATTCCTCTTCCTACTCGTCTTCTTCGGGGTCTTCTTCAGGTTCCTCCTCGAACCCTTCCTCGGGATCCTCTTCTGGTTTTGCTTCTAACCATCCGTCGTTCCCCTGATTCGGAAAGTAGGGGTCTCCGGGTAAATGAAATCCTGCCATGTCGTCTGTACGAGAAGAGGGGTGTAAGAGGCACATAATGAATCTAGAAATATTGTGCTTAGTTAACATAAAATACTCCTATAGCATTTTAACGGTTGTGTTTGATTATCAACATGTTTCTTGTATGGGTGTTGGTAAGTTGATAGACTTGTTTTCCACTATGAACATCCCACGGTATATACTAGTCACTTCTCAGAAGAATATAGTTGATCAGGTTATATTCCTTCCAGACTTGATTGCATATCCCAAGGCATATTCATATTGCACAACTCCTCTATTTTTAACTTTTGCATTTTTCTTCAACGTGAGACTATACCTGTATGCATGTATGTACTTATACTTTTTCATAAAAATAATGCTTTTATTATGTTGGAAGTATACTTGTAGGGAAAACCTTTAAATCAGAGAGTCTTAGTCCCTTTGTGTTTATAGTTTGTATATCTTATGTGGTTTGATATACTATGTTCACTATAAACAATGCTCTGATACCAATCTGTCACACCCCCAAACCAAGGATGGCGGAAACGTCCGGGGGTGGCAGACTTCATGTATAGTATCACAACAACGAGTATAATAGTGCTCATAGTAAAAACAACCATCATAAATATAATTGAAAAAGTTACACCATAGTATGAGTTACATGTTTCAAAATCAATTACATCATGATGACAAAAATGTTTAAATTGACGTCTTGCGTCCCATCCTCAAAAGCAGTTGGTTACCTGATTCACTGGTTTCCTGAGAATACAAGTAGTTTTGAAAGAGTGTCAACAATTAAGTTGGTGAGTTCATAAGTTTTTGGTTGTAGTTATTGAAAAACCCTTATTCGTATATGTAATATATATGCAAGAAAATCCAATATTTTCCTTATAAAATGTTATGTAGTCTTAAATCCCAAGACCGATTGCATGAGTGTTTCGTAATTATAACGATGAATGCGGTTTTAAATAAATAAAAACCCTCCTTAAAGTAGAATTTCCCATAAACTTTAAATGTTGTTAACTTCCTATGTGAGTCGCTATAACCATACTACAACCGGATGACCTGCTACAACGTTTTTCAGGCGTTAGAATTTGTTATGACTTTTGTCACCCGTAGACCTGCAGGTCCCGCTGTAGCTAGCAGCAAGGTGTGGGGTGTCAATCCCAATATAGATCTATACACAATTATCACGCTCTCCCTACAAGAGATTCTGGTTATAACTTACAGGAATTTTTAACCCGCACTCTAAGAGTATAATGAAGAATTGTCTCACAACTTACGTTAACGAGTTTACGTGTAGTGTTTGAGCAAAAACCGTTTTCTGTCGTATAAGTGGAATTTCCCTTTTGTGTATCAAAATAGTGATATGAATTTATTAAACTATACTTATTATAGTTTATCATGTAGTAGTTGAAACCCGTTTGTATTATGGTAAGACCCTTCTTGTGTATGTAATATTTTAACCAATGCATAATTATACTTGTATATTTCAACTTGCATTAATTCTAATTACAAAGGACCCTTATAATTTATAGGGTATTTTCTGCTATATAACATATCACAATAGATAAACACATGTAATATACAAAATCATCAAAGGTTGCACTTTGCTCAACATGTTACAAAGTGCTATGACTATTATAAACTGTTAACTTGTTCTTATTTTTTTTTCCTACACTGTTTTAGAAAAGTCATAGAAAAATCACACCAAGTCAAACGCCAAATCCGTAAACTCTGAGAGTTTAGAAAACGTGTCTAGTTTGTTCATAAATTTTATTATGATTTTTAGAAGTCTCTAACTTGTGTGAAAATGTCCATATTCACAGACTGGTCTGAATTCGTTTCTGAAATGATAGGCAGTTTTGTAAAAATCACCAGAAATAGTTGAAAATCGTATGGAGATGTGCAAGTAGTCATTTTAAAGGTATGAACCTGAACTACTTTCACATTAAACAGTTTTGAAAGATATTGAGTGTAAGATGGTCAAAACAGTCCGTGAATAGGACTCAACTTTTCTGATGAAAGCTGTTGTTTGAGTTTAGTTGAGTTTTTGGCATTTTAACTTGTATTATCCCCCCTAAAACTTGAAGAAAACATGAAAATGTGGGGGTATGAACTCACCTTGAGTGATCTCTTAAGATGGGTGATGAAAAGAAGAAGTTTCCAAGTCAAGAACACTTGGGAGACACTTGAAGATTTGAAGATCCTAAGCACAAATATGATGATATTTGTATAAGAGATTCGTGATTTGAGTGAAGGAATGTAGAGTATTCAAATGTAGGATGAATTTACTTACCAAGACTGAAGTGAAAAGCTCAAGAGCAACCTTGAAATCTCGAGTTCAAGAGAGGGAAAGTGAGAGAGAGAGAGAGAGAGAGAGAGAGAGAGAGAGAGAGAGGTGTTTGCTTTTTGGTGAGAGTGAATGAGTAAGGTGGGGAGTGATTTGGCTGTTTCCAGCTTTTGATGAAGCTATGCGGCTAGAGAAGGGGTGTCAAAGGACAAATAATACACTAGGTATGGAGGAATAGTGACTGAGGGTTGTCCTATGAGGGTATGGGTGTTAACTTGTGTCATACTCTAGATAAAGTCAACACTCTATCACAAAATCTAACTTAATAGATTTTATTTCAGGACAAGGATTTTCCCCAAAATATAATTAAAATATGAATATTTAGGGTTTCCTTATGTTAAAATACGAGTTTGGGTGAAAATCCCGCGTTAAAATCACGAAAAACGGGCTTAAAACGAAGATTGGGTCAAAAACCGGGAAGAAGTTGCGAGCAGCCGAAGTCAGGAGGCGAGGCTCGGTCCATGTGCTGAACAGCCGAAGGCAGGTTCGGTCCGAGAAGGGTTCGGTTACAAGGCTAGGACCGAGAGTGGGGGGAAGCGAAATAGACCGAAAGGCGCGCAAGGAGCCGAACCGAAGGTGACTTCGGTTCTAAAAGGGGTCTCGGTTCTAATAGGGAGTTCGGTTCTAAGCAAGTTCGGTTTTTATAGCAGTTCGGTCCTAAGAAAGTTCGGTTCCTAAGAGGTTTCGGCTCTTAAGAGGGTTCAGTTCCTAAGAGGTTTCGGCTCTTAAGAGGGTTCGGTTCCTAAGAGGTTTCGGCTCTTTATGGCTGATTTTCCGTTTATCTTCCCGTTTCGAGTTGTTTTCGACTAAATTAAGGGCGGGATGCCCCGAGTGATCATAAAAAAGTTGAGAGAGATTTTGGGAGAGATTTCACATTCTTGGAGAGATTTCTCATACTTAGAGAGATTTGGGAGAGATTTCACATTCTCGGAGAGATTTCTCATACTTAGAGAGATTTGGGAGAGATTTCACATACTTAGAGAGATTTCACATACTTAGAGAGATTTGGGAGAGATTTCACATTCTCGGAGAGATTTCTCATACTTAGAGAGATTTGGGAGAGATTTCACATACTTAGAGAGATTTCACATACTTAGAGAGATTTGGGAGAGATTTCACATACTTAGAGAGATTTCTCATACTTAGAGAGATTTGGGAGAGATTTCACATTCTTGGAGAGATTTCTCATACATAGAGAGATTTGGGAGAGATTTCACATTCTTGGAGAGATTTCTCACACTTAGAGAGATTTGGGAGAGATTTCAGGTAGAGAGAGATAGAGCGAGAGAGACTTGAGAGAGACTTCGTATGAGACCTTTTCGGTTGTTTAGCTTCGCTATGCAAGGTTTGTAAACCTCGTTAAGCCTTGTTATGAACATTATACGCTCCCGAGGGGATACAGAATAGTGTTTCACCAAGTAGTCTCATCACTTACCCAAATTAGGGTTTGAGAATTTTGAACATAGGGATTTTCCAAGTGATAACTTCTTATTAAAATAGTGAGTTGTACAGTAGTAACATAGTGTAAACTCTAATATACAAGGTTAATTTGAGTTGACCGGTTTGACTTGTTGACTTTATTTTGACATTGACTTGACCAGAATTTGACGGTTGTCACAAAATCCGTCACTCTGAGATTATTTAACCTATGCAACAAGTGACTTAACATATTCACTTAATAATTAACTCACATCATCAAGAGTACCATAAAGCACAAAGCAAGTGTTGGATTAGTGTCTAAGTCCATAACTATAATTGGTATGTACTTGACCCGATTTGGCATGGTCCATTTGGGTTGCACGGCATCGGAACAATCTGTTGAGTCCATTTGTGTTGCGTCATAGGCCTTATGTTTTGCATTCGGATTGGGCCTGTCCATTCGTGATTATCTAGATTAGCTAGTAGGGTTTTACTATATATATGCATGCATGTATGCATTATACGATAATGATGATCACGTTCATAACTTCTGTAACCCTATACACCTCTACAGTAACAGTTCTTAATCGAGCTCTTCTGAGGTGTTAAAGTTTTAATCATTCGACACATTCAAAGTCATTCTTGTATTCGTTTTTACATTCTTGATTGTTTGCTTGCTCAGAATCTAACGATCCTAATAGAACTTTGTTCTAACAATTGGTATCAGAGCAGGAGACTGTGTGATCGATACACATTACTTTTGTATTCAGAATTCCTTAGGGTTTCCGCTTTTATCTTATAAATAGAAGACGTCTTCATCATATCGACGGTAACTCTGTTTCTGATAAAACCCTAATCTCAAGTTTACAGGTTTGATTCTAGCAGCTCACCATGTCTCACGAAGATTCGCAAACAAATCCCATCAACATCTCAAACAGCATTGGATCTACAACCAGGATACCCATTCTCTACACTCAAGACTACGAAGTATGGGCTCATCACTTCGAAGAGTACGTGGTTGGATCTGAAGATAATGGCTATCTCATCTGGGAAGCTATCACACTTGGGCCGTTTGTTCACTCAGGAACGAACACTACTGTCAAGTCCCAAAAGGAATATAACAAGCTGGTGGCGGATGTAGACAAGATGCCACAGGACAAGAAAGACAAATTGCTATGTAATGTGAAGGCCATGAGGATGATCAAAGATCATATATGCTTAAAGATCTTTTAGATGAAAATGATAGGTTAAAATTAAAGTCCGAAACCATTGAATCATTTGACTCGTCTAATGCAAAATTGCTTTCTGAAAATAAAATAAACTTAGAAAATACGTCTGAATTTGATGAGGAGAGTGAGATGAGCGAAATCGCAGTGGAAGATGTGATTGATTGCTCAGAGATTATGAAAAGTGAAACCGAGAATGAGAAACCTCTCATATCTGAATATTCGGTTGAGTTCGCTCGCTTATCAAAAGACAAGACAAAGAAACTCAAGGAAAAAGCAATGGTCTACCAAAAGGTTCAAACGGTGTCGAATCAAGTGTATGCAGTTACAAGAATCACTGCTAAACAAACAGCAGAATTGAAAATCCTGGTCGACAAAGACAATGCTGAAGGATGGGACGATTACTTCTGGTCTGTCCCTATCGACAACGTAGACGAAACTGTAGGCTTATCTGAGCAGACTTCATGGAGGGTTAAAGGAAGATATGTTGCTGAACCCATCAACAAACCCTCGAGCTTTGACAAACCAAGCACAAGTGGAACCAAAGAAATCCCTGAAGAACCAATGGTAGAACCGAAAGTTCCAACCAAGACTATGACAGAACCACATGTTCCAACAAAGACACCCGAAAGTCAAAAGGGGAAGCCGAAGTCTAGCTTCAATATCCACAAATCACAGAAGGAGTTAGCTGAACAGAAACGCTTAAGAAATCAGAGATATGCCAAGAATCTGAATGAACAAAAAAGGCACTGGAATTCTCAAAATTCCAACTATGAGCCTCCCAAGAAAGAATCAACGGACAAAGGAAAGGAAAAACTAAAGGAAAATTTCAGTCCAAATTCCTACTATTCCAAAACCCAGAACCGAAAGTCTAGTTTCGGTTCCAACACCGTCACTAAGAATCCAAAGTCACGTTTCGGTCCCAAGACCAGTTTCGGTCCTAAGACCAGTTTCTGCCCCAACACCAGTTTCGGTCCTAAAACTAGTTTCGGTCCTAAGACCAGTTTCGGTCCCAAGACCAGTTTCGGTCCTAAGACCAGGTTCAGTCCTAAGATTGGTTTCGGTCCTTCTAATTCTCAAAGCAAAACAAATTCTGTGAAGGACATCAAAGAAAAGGGAAAGCTAACATCAGATTCTAAGTTTTATAAAAGGAAAAAGTCAGCTAACCCTAGGATTCATAAGAAAAACAACACACCAACTATTGCACCAAAAATTAAACAAGATAAAACTAAAATCAAGGTATATACCATTAAAAGAAAAGATCAAACCACTCTAGTAAAATGAACATATATGGTTGATATTTCTTCTGTAATTCCTTTTTCTGTGAAAGACTCACCAGGACCCAAGAAACTTTGGGTTCCTAAATCGGCTTGAATTTGCAGGTAATAAGTGACGATCAGTTCGATGATGAATGGTATATAGACAGTGGCTGCTCGCGTCACATGACAGGAAGGAAGGAAGAACTGAGGGAGTTTCGGTCCCTAAAAGATGGTGGGTGTGTAAAGTATGGTAATAATTCTTATGGAACAATTAAGGGATATGGAATGATAACCAATGGAGATTTCTCAATTCGCAAAGTGGCATATGTGGAAGGACTGCAGCACAACCTCATTAGTGTGTCACAACTAGTTGTGGGCACAGGTTTGAAAGTGTCCTTTGATGATGAGGGTTCTGAAATAATTGAAAATCAATCGAAAAAGGTTCTGCTAAAGTCTGAACGTAAGGGAGAGATGTATCCTTTGAATCTCAATCCAATACAAGGAAAACCAGCAATATGTCTGCTATCAAAGGCAAACACCAATGAAAGCTGGTTGTGGAATCGACGATTATCGCACCTGAACTTCAAAGACATTAATAAGTTAGTGCTTGGTGATCACGTTCGAGGCCTCCCTCTTCTCAAGTTTGACAAGGAGCATCTGTGTGCAGCATGTGAGATGGGCAAACAAAGCAGGAAGAGCCACCCTACACGAATCAATACGAAGATTGTTGAGGCTCTTGAACTTCTACATATTGACTTATGTGGACCTTCTGCTATTGAGAGCATCGGTGGTAGTAAGTACATTCTAGTTATTGTAGATGATTTTTCACGTTTCACCTGGGTTTTCTTTCATAAACAGAAGTCAGATGCAACTCCCAAGTTAAAGACATTCATCAAGCAATTGGAGGTGCAGCTGAGAAAGACGGTGAGGAATATCAGAAGTGACAATGGTCTGGAATTCAAGAATAACGAGTTTGAGGACTTTCTGGCTGACAAGGGGATAACTCACAATTTTTCGGCCCCTTATACACCTCAACAGAATGGGATTGTTGAAAGACGAAACTGTTCTTTGTGTGAGGCTGCCAGAACCATGCTTAGTTTCGCCTCTCTTCCTCTATACTTCTGGGCTGATGCAGTTGCAGCCGCGTGCTACACTCAAAACCGATCATTGCTTAACAAGAGATTTTCAATTACTCCATATGAGATCATAAACAACCGAAAGCCCAACGTCAAATTTTTCCATGTGTTCGGTTCAAGGTGCTTCATATTCAATTCAAAGGAGAACCGAAACAAGTTTGACGTCAAAGCCGATGAGGGCATCTTTCTGGGTTATTCGCTATCATCAAAAGCATATAGAGTGTTGAATAAACGCTCTAAACGAATTGAAGAAACCTATTATGTCACATTTGACGATAATTACATGAAGAAAGTTCAAAGAAGTGAATGTGACTTAGGTGAAATATTTCCAGAATCTGGATAAGTCTCGGGTTCCATATCCAACTTGTTTGAAGAGTACATTCGGCTGTTTGATGAACCAGAGAAAGCGACACACTCAGAGGCGAAAGCAGCAGACAACCAAATTGATAATCTCAAAAAGATCATAGATGAAGCTGCTAAAAATATGGGAACCGAACCTCCTAAGGCTGCAGCTGCTCAACCCTCAACTGACTCTCCAAGCAATGGCTCACAATTCAAGGGGGAGAGTTCAACAGCACCAAAAACAACCGGAGTATCTTTCGAGGGGGAGAATCCAAATCCTTCCCTGACTCATAAAGATCCAACCGAAGGGGATAATTCAGCTCGAACACCACCCAATAGTAGTCCAATTGAGGGGGAGAATCCAACTCCCACAGAGGATGCAAACTCTGGTGCTGCCACCGGTTACACTTCGCCAGTCGAGGGGGAGAAAGAGAAAGCAACTGACGAAGGCGAGGATGATCAATCAGAATTTGAAGAAGAAGTTAATGCTGAATTGGATCCCGCATACGATCCAAACTATCCTCCGTTAGTAAAATGGACCAAGGACCATCCCAAGGCACAGATTATTGGTGAATCTTCTGAGAAAGTTCTTACTCGTTCTCAACTGAAAGCGAAACAAATAGCATTATTCTCTAAAGTTGAATTTTGTATGTTTAACTCGTTTATCTCCAAGATAGAATCGAAAACAGTTAATGCTGCTCTTGATCATTCTGATTGGGTGCAAGCAATGCAGGATGAGCTCCATGAGTTTGAACGCAACCGGGTTTGGAGGTTGATTCCTACACCAAAAGATGCTTCTGTGGTCGGCTTGAAATGGGTATTTAGAAATAAATTGGACAAAGAAGGAAACGTCATTCACAACAAGGCTCGGTTGGTGGTGAAAGGATATTGCCAAGAGGAAGGAATAGACTATGAGGAAACCTTCGCTCCAGTAGCTAGGTTGGAATCAGTTAGAATTTTCTTGGCGTATGCTGCTCACAAAAATTTCGAAGTTTTTTAAATGGATGTCAAATGTGTTATCTTGAATGGAGAACTAGAAGAGACAGTATATGTTGAGCAACCTCCCGGATTCGTAAACGAGAAATTTCCTGATCATTGCTATGTGCTGGATAAAGCGGTTTATGGGTTAAAGCAAGCACCAAGAGCCTGGTATGAAACTCTAACTCGCTTTCTGAAAATGTCGAAATTTAAGCAAGGTTCGGTTCACCCAACCTTCTTTTGAAAGAAGGAAGACGAACATCTTATGATAGTTCAGATTTATGTCGATGACATCATCTTCGGCTCCACGAATCCTAGCTTAACAGCTGAATTCCGGAAGTTGATGGAGACTAAATTTGAAATAAGCGCAATGGGTCCGATTAATTTTTTCCTTGGTTTGAATATTAGACAGGGACCAGAAGGTATCTTTATCAACCAGGGGGCGTATACAAAGACCCTACTAACAAAATTTGGCATGACAGGCGACTCAAAAGTGAAGGTTCCTATGGCATTTGGCACCAAGTTAACACCATCTCTGGAAAAACCTGCTGTTGACATAACACTTTATCGACAAATGATAGGGTCCCTCATGTATCTAACAGCTAGTAGACCAGACATTATGTTTTCTGTTTGTTATTGTGCCAGGTTTCAAGCTAATCCAAGAGAACCTCACATGGTAGCTGTGAAGAACATTTTTTGTTATCTGAAGCGAACCTCATCTCTCGGTCTCTGGTATCCTGCAAGATCTGGATTCTTTATTCAAGCCTTTTCTGATGCTGATCTAGGAGGATGTGGACTGGACAGAAAGAGCACTACCGGTGGATGCCAATTTCTTGACGGAAAACTTGTTAGTTGGCAGTCCAAGAAGCAAACCTGCGTGTCACTATCCACAGCCGAAGCTAAGTATATAGCTGCAGCATCTTGCACTTCTCAAGTAATTTGGATTCAAAGCCAACTGAGAGACTGTGGGCTGAGTATGAAGAAGATTCCTCTATACTGTGACTCAGAAAGTGCAATAAGGATTTGTCACAATCCGGTACAACACTCAAAAACTTACACATTGCACTTAGATATCACTTCATCAAGGATCACGTAGAAGATGGGAATGTGGAAGTGCATTTTGTTCGATCCTCTGATCAACTGGCCGACATATTCATCAAAGCATTACCTGAAGCTCTCTTTAACAAAATCTTACAAGGCTTAGGTATGATGGAAGCAGAATCGGTACCGAATCCTCAAATCTCTCACTAAAAATTAGACAAGCGAAATGAACCGACCGCTCGGTCTATTTCGGCTCTGAAAATTTAAGGAACCGAAATGAACCGACCGCTCGGTCTATTTCGGCTCTGAAATTTTAAGAACCGAAATGAACCGACCGCTCGGTCTATTTCGCTTCACTCATTTAAGATTAGGTTTCGGTTGTAAAATATGTACATTCCTTTCTCTCGTCTTTAATATGGTTTATGCTTATATATTTTCTTTTTCTGTTTTTATTCTTTTTCAGAAAATTTCGAACATCCAAAAATATTTTCTTTTTCTGTTTTTATTCTTTTTCAGAAAATTTCAAAAATCCAAAAATATTTTCTACTTCTGTTTTTATTATTTTCAGAAAATCTCAAATCTTCAAAAATATTTTTCGTTTTATTTGTTTGTTTTGTTTGTGTGGTGTGTTTGTTGGTTTTTACTTTAATTAGGTCACAAGAGTACCAGTACAACTGAATTTGGAGCTAAGGCAAGTACAATTATTTCCATAAGAGAACTACTTACGGGTCCCTAGAAGCATGTTGTTGCATGTTGTCCAAAGCCTCTATGACTTTGAGCAGGCCTTAATGATTCGATCTATACCTATCGTTTCTTCCCAATTAGGCTGTTAACATCAACTCGGTCTAGAGCTACCTTACTCTTCTCATATGAGTTAAGAGTTTTTCTGCCTGTCACGTCTTTATAGCAGAAGGTACTTTCGGTTCTTTAGCCACCTTCCTTAAATTCTCCATCTACTTTCGGTTCACCATTATAACCCTTGAGACTCTCGGTCCTTACCACTGAGGTTTATGGTTGCACAAAATCTGTGTCAGTGATCTTAGATACGTAGACCACGTGCTGAGTGAAACCCAAAATCCAACACCTATAATGAATTGATGGTGAATTATTATATTCAAGAACTTACTGGTTACTTAATGAAATCTCTTTTTATTTTTTGCGTGGTCTTTTATGAAATGGTCTACAACCAAGGCTTTTCTTCCCAAAAAGATCCAGTTTATTTTTGTTTTCGAGATTTCTATTACTTTACATGTCACTCCAACTTATATTCCACCTACTTGTTCAACAGACTACATTGGTCTCACAAGTACTTCTTCCAATGTTCGGTCTTATATTAAGACTCGATATTCGGTTGAAGATAAGCTACCCTAAGCCTGATATTTAAAAGAAGCCTTTCAATGTTTATTAACAAACACTTGATCATATTTTTCGGGAAACCACGCAAGCACTTCAAGTCTCTCTTGACTCTGAAGGAAGCGATTCTTGCCCGGAATCACCTGCTTTCTGTCTTATAATGAGACATCACTCACATCCCATACACATTTGCTTTATTTCTTTATCTTTTTTCACACTTTTGCACGAAAATTTTATTTTCCACATTCTGGTCACTAATTGATTCGATCTTTGTTTATCTATTGAAGTCAAAAGAGGGGTTACTCAGAATTTCAAACGACGATTGAGGATAAGATTTGGCCGCGTGAATTTGAACGGTTTCTATACCCATGCGTGCTGAAGTATACCTAGGAGTAACCACACTGTCACATCGCGCTTTTTCAGGCGACGTTTCAGTGATCGCGTCATTATCATCATGATTTTTTCTCTCTCCTGGCAATGGTATATAAAGGGTTTCTCGTTTTATTTGTCTTTTACCAGCAACAAATTCTCTCAAAATTACAAGGCAAGAATCAACTGTTCATCTTCCTTCTTCGATCAACAATGGCGACTTCTTCCTCAGTTCATGATCAGACTGTGTCGTCTACATTGCTTTCAATCAAGCCAAATCAAAATATGATCATCGAACTTAACCTGTTTTTGTATGATTCATATATGATGCACGTCGTTGAATGTTTGAAGTACTCACCGCTAGTTTTAGCCCTAACGCAGGTTGAAGCTGTCCCGATGTCGCTATTATCGCAAGTTTATTCTACTGCGACATATGACAAGAACAAAGAACGCATCTACTTTCAAATACACAATAAAAAGGCTTCTATTTCCAAGGGAAGATTTTGTTCGTTAATGCATCTTGCCGTAGATTCCTCTGTCATCTCGCCGGCTTTTTATCACGACGACTCAATTATTCTCGATGCTCTACGAGATGGGGTATACGGATGTGCTGACCACCATTACAAAAGTTAAGAAGTCCTGTTTACCATCTCACTGGAATGGTTTGCTTACTCTCCTTATTAAGGGTTTGGCAGAACGAAGTGGTGGATCAGATGGCACCAGCAAGGGTTTCCTGACCCTTCTTTATGGTCTTTACAACGGTATTAATCTTGATTATGGGACGATTATATGGTCTCAGGTAGTGCAGAGCCTCAATACTTCTACGAGGCATTCTGAAGTATCATGTGGAAGATTTTGGACTCTTATTACGAGAAGGGCGATCAATTCATTGGAAATTCCGGTTATGAAAGATGCTCTGCTTGCGTCTATCGCTACTTTTCACACGAAGAAGATCATTATTTCGGATCCACTCAAGTTCCCTCACAATGGATCAATTCCTAAGTCGATGTATCGGTGTGTCACAGCCGAGAGTCACGTTATGGCTGACTATCGCAAACTTACTCCTACTGGACCGAGAGTTCTTTCTCCAGAACAGCAGGCTGCCCTGGATGCTGTGGATAAGCCTAACAATCGAGGGAAAAGGCTTTCCAAGAAAGCGCTGACAGAGGAGGGAAAGTCTAAGTCTTCTAAGTCAACAAAGCGAAAGTCTGATGCTGGGGATTCTTCCAAGCCCAAGAAGATCAAAAAGATGGCAAAAAGATCAAAGAGTCCTACTCCTCCAAGCTCAGACAATGACGAGGAAAATGAAGAAGAGGAAATTCGTCAAGACTCCCCGAGAGGTAACACTCCTCCCAGATCTCCTACTCCAATCGAATCTCCTTATCACAAGGTTCCAACCCCACCTCAATCACTGAAACAGACTGTTCCTGTCTCGGTTCCTATTATTCCTCCACCTATCACTTCTCAAGAAACAACTTCTTTACCACCACCACCACCAATTACTTCCATTCCTATTTCTACAACTCTATTACCACCTCCCATAATTTCACAATCGACCACTACTACTATTCCTTACCCAACAGTGGGAGTCAACGTATCTGATACGGGGGCAACTACTGCAACAGAAACTCCAGTCATCACTAAACCTCTTTCACCTACCAACTCAACCGATTCTGGTGCCACTCTCGGTGGAGAGAATGATGAGTATGACTCTACCTACTTCAGTCCATATCGGCTTCCAACTGATGAAGATAATGATGTCCCTATCAACAGCCAACACTTGCAGGGAATTCATGAAAAGCTGGATCGATTGCTTGAAGACAGCAAGGCTTATAGTGGTGTGGTTCTCAAAGCTTTCCTGGAGACTGCCATAAAACAATACACATCGTCAATTGACAAATCTACTAAAGCCATTGATGAGTCTACTTCTTCCTATAAAAAGGCAACCAATGATGTTAATGAGATTGTTCATACAACTCAGATTTTTCTTGAATCTTTGAAAGGTCATGCTGATATAAGTGCAGCGAAAGTACAAGCCTCTATGGAATCATTTTCTAAGTCCCTTCAGGAAGAAAGCACCAAGTTTGAGGCTGTGCGTTCATCTATCCAAACCGAGAACACTTCCTTTTTAAGTTCAGTGAATTCTCGTTTTGCCTCTCTTCACGCTGACCTGGCAACCGAAAGTGCTCCGAAGGCAGATCTTGCCAAACAAGCATCTACTATTGAAGTCCAGAAGGTGCAGCTAGCCCACGCTGAAAAAGAAATTTCTTTATTAAAGACAGAACGGGCTGTATTTCAAAGCTGTGCAGGAGATGTAAAGGACATGTTGACCAATCTCCTTGGTGCTCATGATCCCATTCTAACTCTCACCATCAGAAATCATCTCACAACCAAGTTGCTTCCTGCCCTTACAATGCTCCATGAAATGAAGGGTGTTTCTGAGAGGTTCATACCTCCGAAACAAGGGGGAGAAGGTGCTCGTTTTGTTCAACCGAAAGTGATTGTAAAAACAGAAGGTGCTCAACCGAAAGTCTCAACCGAACTGAAGGATAATGTAGCTTCAGGTTCTGGTTCACAAACTAAGCGAAAGGAGATCAATGATGACAGTGAAAGTGATGTGGAAGAAACAATTGCTGAAGCTCTCCAAAGAAAGAAGAGAGACCGAGAGCTGGATGAAAATTTGAAAATTGCGAAGGAAGCAGAGGAGAGGGAAAGGACAAACAAGGAAGTAGAAGAAGCCTTGAATTGTAAAAAGTCCTTGTTTCCCTTGTGGATGAAAGAGACACTTATCAATCAGGCGATAGAATTTCCAAGTATTTATTGGTTGGAACCTGTTGCTTCATTTGACTGTGATAACTCTAAGGACTCGCAGTTCGACATGCCAATTACAAGAAAATCATTCACGTTCCATTGCTTTGATTTGACTGCTGAGGTTCCTTTTCCTCATCCTAGGGTTGACCGAGAGCTGATTGACTTCTATTTGAAGTATGGGCAACCGCAGTACTTGACTTGGAGTGCACAGAAGATCATTACAGTCAAGGTACTGAAACCGACACTTGCTGGGAGATTTATCAATGTCAATTTCAAGATCACTCGTGGTACAGCAAACACAGTGTCAACTATCTCTCTAGCAGACCTTCCTAATCTCAATCCCCATGATTGGATTTTGCTATACAACATTCTGCTCACTAATCCGAAGGAATATGAGCCCATTCTAGAACATTTGAAGAGAATGTTAGCCTCCTATATCCATGAAGTTGCTGCTATGGATCAGGAGATAGCAAAGGTTATGAACAAGAAGCCAACAGTCAAGCCTACACCAAAGCCAGGGGATGTGAACAAGATGAAGATGGGCCAACTAGATTCAACACATCTCACTGTGATGTTTACCAAAGGCGAAGCTCACAGATTTTTGTTTGCTCTGGTTGATAAGCATTTATTTTCCACAGACTGCTTGGAGCACATCATCAACATAATACATCGGTGCAAGCAGAATTCAGAGGCTGACAAGAAGAATTTTACAGACATGCTTCGGTGGTACATTACATTTCGCTATCATCTTTTGGCAATCATACCGAAGGTGTTTAAGACTGTGAAGAAGACTTTTGTTGTTCAACAGAATTGAGGTTTCGGCTCCAAAGACGCAAAGGGGGAGATTGTTGAGACCATTTGTGTTGCGTCATGGGCCTTATGTTTTGCATCCGGATTGGGCCTGTCCATTCGTGATTATCTAGATTAGCTAGTAGGGTTATTCTATATATATGCATGCATGTATGCATTATACGATATTGATGATCACGTTCATAACTTCTGTAACCCTTATACACCTCTACAGTAGCAGTTCTTAATCGAGCTCTTCTGAGGTGTTAAAGTTTTAATCATTCGACACATTCAAAGTCATTCTTGTATTCGTTTTTACATTCTTGATTGTTTGCTTGCTCAGAATCTAACGATCCTAATAGAACTTTGTTCTAACACAATCTGGATAGACTTTTGTGAGAAAAGGATAATTATAATTTGTTAATATATTATAAGTACTAATATATTAATATGAAATCATATTATTTAATTAGTATTGATCAAGGACTAATTTGGAATTAATATTGTGATCAAAAGGAGACTAATTAAATATATGGGGATTGATTGTGTAAATCATTCATTCTTATATATGTGGGCTTATGATCCATAAGTTCTTCATGTTGGGCTAAACCCATGGAGTAACCCATGGATACTCCATGGAGGTTTTAACCCATGGAGCATGAAGAATATGGAAAGACATGAGTTACATGGTGTAACCCTAATAGCCACCATATATAAGGACCCCATGGCTCAAGAAATTGGCACTAGTGTGTGTACACATGAGGGCTAGCCAATTTGAGCATAGGAACCATTTCTCTCAAGTTATTCCAAGATCTTGGTGATGTTGTGTGAACCATTTGAGGTGTCGCACTTGAGGCACTAGGCTCTTAAGCTCCATGGAATCAAGCTACAACAAAGATGTATGTAATTCTACTAGAATTTATATTATATGTACTTCATATTATGCTAGTTAGAACAATACCATGGAAAATTGATATTTGCATGTATAATAGAGAAAACATAGATCCAAGGTATTTAGGGTTGCATGTACACCTTAGGAGTGTTAGAATGCTCAAAACCCTTCAGTGGTATCAGAGCATAGGCTTGTTTTCAATTATACTTGATGCAAATTGCTGGAAAAAAGCTGAAAAAATCGATTTTCTGGCTTCCTGGGCACTGGACTAGCCGAGTCCACTGATGGGCTCGCCGAGTCCACTGATGGACTCGCCGAGTCCATGAAGAAAATCATCCTACTCGTCAAGTAGTTTCATGCACTCGACGAGTAGGAGCCCCTGACAGCATATTTTCGACTTTTTTGGCTGGAATTGGACTAGGAACATTACCTTAAGCTGTTTTTGAACTTGTAAACCTGTTTTTGATGTGGTAATGTTCATGCTAATCCAATTTCATAGATAATTGTCAATAGATTCATGTTTTGTATTAGTTTAATGATTAGGCTAATTACATGAAAATTGTTTGATTTGAATTATCTTGTTCTTATGAGTTGATTTAGATTAATAGACAAGTTATGTGACAATATGTTTTCAATCCAAATTAATCTAAAAGTTGTTCATAATATGTGTTTTTGTAACTTGTCCTCAAGTTATATGAAAAGTCACATTTATGATTATTAAAACTCATAAGATTTCCATAAGTTATGAAAAATGGAGAGTGTCATTTTTTAATATTTTAAAGTGTTCCATAACTTGTCCTCAAGTTATGGAACTTGAAGAGTTTTTCATTAAAACTACTTTAAACACATAAGTTATGGAATTGAAAAGTTTTTGAATAGTTCAAAACTTGCCCTCGAGTTTTGGAATTTGTAAAGTTTCCCCTCATGAATACTCTAATTCTAAGTTAAGCCCTTAGAATTTTAAAAGTTAAAATTCAACCCTTATACTTTATAGTATTATAAGTTAATAATATATATGTATAAGAGCAAGTCAGTCTTACCGTTAGTAGGCCTCATTCACGAAGCCAGTCTATAAGGGGGTATAAGGTTGTTATCTATAAAATGGCAACTTAATGGGTGTCCACTCTCACCCACCGCTTCCTTGACTGGTAGAGGCTCGTTAGCCGAACGGGTAGGACAAGGACTTGAATTCTCCCTTCATTAAAAGTATTAATGACAAATATTAAGTAACTAAACCTTTTATAAATTCCCAATCTTAGTTACTTAGGAAAATGTAAATTTGGTGCTAACCCATGAAATTACACTTTGCACTTTGCTTAAGTCGTTAGTGGAGCGCGTGTGGTTAACCGGCACACTAACCTGGATTTAACAATGTAGGCAAAGGGTAACTTAATGTTTATCATAGTATCGGTGGAGCACGTGTGGTTAACCGGCCCATCGATTGAGTGATAAATATTAAGGGTACCAAGTATATTTGCATGGTTATTCACACCTTGTTTTGTGATTCTCGGCATCCCAGTCACAAAATTTGAGAGGGCACAATCGAGATTGAAACATGCCATTGAAAAGTTCAATGAATCTCAAAATATCTAGGAGTTTCAAATCCAATTAAAACCTAATAAATTATTTTGTTTTTCATGGTGGAAATTGGTGAATCGTCATTCGCCTACCTTCAAATGTTCTATAGCTTGGATTACGGAATCCCTCTTCCAAGTTATAAAATATTATGTTGGGTCCTAGCCTTAATATTTCATATTGGGTGTTATATTAAGGACTTTAAATCAACTATCTTGAATATCTCCCAAAAGATGTCTGGTTCAGACATCTATGATCTTCCCAAAAACTCTTGGAACAAGCTTTCCTAATGAAGATGATGTCCCGGAAATAATTCTTCACTCCCTCCACCTCCTCTAATTATTCTCCCTAACCCACAAGTTCAAGGTCACTCAAGCCCTAATGGCAAGCAAGGTCTATGTGTGCTCACATCTTGGAGATGAAGTCACATATTGACAAGCCGGGAGAGTTGGGTGTCAAAGTCTTAAGAAAGTTGGTTGTTCAATCACCTTCTAAGTCTCATAGTGAGTGTCCTTTGGGACTACTATGTAAAAGACTATGACATGACCCTTAATGATCTTATCTATTTGCTTGGTGCTGCTGAATCAGCAATGATTTGGAGCACTGGTAGAGAAAATTTGATTAAGAAGATCAACTTCCCAGACTTCCATGGACATTGACAATGGTAACATTGAATATCCAGAAAAGCTTTCTCTTCCCAACGGAAAGGGATCAGCCATAGTCAACTCGGTTGACCAAATGGTAAAGAGAAAGGCTAAGTCTGAGATAGTCCTGTGTGTCATTCCCAAAGAGTCCATATGTTTCTGTTGCCAAAGGAAGGGGCATTGGTTGCGAAGCTGCCCTAACTACCTGAAAGATCAGAGAGAAGGTCTAGTCAAAAAGTTTGACTCTACTTCAGGTAAGTCCATTATCTAACTCCATTAAGTTCCTATTTGGATATTCCTATTACATGATGTGACTGGGTCACATGTTGAAGTTTTAAGAATCAAAGAAATGAGAGGAAGCTTAAAGAAGAGTAAGTTGATTCTAATCGCGAAGATGGATTTCGATCGCATGGTTCGGTCATCAGAATTTTGAGCTGCTGCTTAAGAGTTGTGATAGATTGCTTAGGAATAGATAACAACATGTTTTTCATATGCATTTGCATTGTAAGGATAAGTTTTTCCGCATGTTTTAAAATAAAAGGAAAATTTTTTGAATTTATTTATTTTAAGTATCCTTACAATGGCATTTGTGAAAAAGTGTTGTTTATATGATTCCATTGATAGCAACATTGGAAAATGGATTTGATTATGTCGTTTGTGGTAGTGTCATAATTTACCAAATAAGGAAACATTCTCATCGACCAAGTTTCAGTTGGAAAGAAACTTGGAATCATGCGAGTTGTATTGTATGGTGAATGAGAATTTTCATCTTTGGAAAATTAAGATTAGTTCCTTGTTCACATGTATATGTGAGCCAAGTGAAGTACTAAGGGATCGAGTACACTTTCTTGTGCACTGGTCAAGTCCACCATAAAAGATCGATAAGACTATTCGTCATGATTTACTAAAGTTTAGTAAATATGGTTATACTTACAAGTTTAAGTATAATTCTGAAACATTGGAAAAGTTTCGATGTATGGCAAAACGAATGAGAAGAATCAAATTAGGCATAAAGATAAAAGTTTCTCAAATCTGAAAAGATGGCGAGTACTTTAGTATCATGTTTTTTGATAATCTTAATGATTAAGAAACCATATCACAATTGGTTCTCTAAGGACATCTTAGTGCATTCCTATGGCTAAGAAGAGGAACCGTGAATTGTTGAAATGGTTAAATCAAGAAGATGAGTCATACTTCGTTCCAAAACAAGTCTTAGAGTCAGACTCTAAGATTGTAATTTGAGTGCCACATCTTAAAGAAGGTTTAATAACACTTGTCAAATGTAAGAGTAAAATGTGTTCTACTCTTGTACATTTGAAATTGGGTAAGTTGTGATGTTTTGGATAAAACAGAGACCAACTTAGGCCAATTGTGTGAAGTTTTTGTCTTGATAAAGAATCTGCACTATCTCTTGAATATTTGGCAAGTGAGTCTTATTTGTCAAGAGGACAGTGGGAGTCTAAAAGATCTTGAAAGAGTCTAATCAAGAATAAAACCTGTAGTTTATCACTAGCACACGACTTGAGGCTTATAACCTTTCGTGTTGACATATTCCATTTCTGTGCCCATTCTAGTTAAAGTTGGCTTTGCATATGAGTTCTGAGAGTTCTCAATTGGTTGCATAACAACTTGGAAGCAATGGAAGGCCCTTGTGCTGCCAGGTGGCAAGAAGTTAAGATTGCACAAGTTCAATCCATACGAGTTTGGATTTGTCACTAACCTTGTCTTGTGATTATGGTTTTGACAAATTCAGATGGATAGGAACACATACACCATAAAATCTAAGTGTCATAAGGTTTCTCTCCGATTCATGAAAATGATGGTGAGGAAACGCTTTCACTAAGTAGATTTTAAATAGATACCAATTATGATATTCGCATTCTCAAAGTTGTTAGTGGAGCGTGTGTGGTTAACCGGCACACTAACATGGACTTGTGAGAAATGGAAAAGGTCTAAACAATTGAGACTATGATTACGACATCCCTTTTCATAGTTCTAAAATTATTTAGACACACATATGAGCTATCTAAGGGAAGGTGTATGATTTTGATAAAGTTTTATCAAAGCGTCTCGTATCAGAAATTTGAACTTTGGTAAGAAAGTCAATAAAGTATTGTTTTCTAGAAGTCCGGCTGATTTCTGAGTACATGTCAAAGCTAGTGGGAGCATAAGTGTTATGCTAATAATCATCATGTTAGTGGGAGCATGATAATTATAATAAGTGTTGCAAGTTAGCAATGTTAATTATAGAAAACAAAAAGTTTCAATTGGGAAAAGTTGTTTTGCTATAATTAAGGGAGAGGAAAATATACTTCATTTCAAATCGAAAAGCTTAGATCGTGAGATTTTAATCAAATTTAGTCAAGTATATATATGAATGTTAAGTTGGAATGGTTCAACATAAGGAAATTCTATATGTGGGTCCATTATTTGCTTTCTAAAATTCGATTATGATTACGGCATCCCTTTTCATAATCTGAATTATGAGAACTTGGCAAATAGAAATAGAAATATTATAGCAAAAAGACTGGTCTAGTATCATGTCTTTATGTGAGACATCATGAATCGTGTCCCATATGCTTCAGATATAGGATCGATTGCATGTGCTATAATATTCATCTGTTCTAAATTTTTCCAAATGCCTAGAGCATTAAGAGGGAAAAAAAGTACTAGAACTGGATATGACTAATTTGATTAAGCAATTGTCGAGAACAGTCTAAGGTTTACCAAAGATTGGTTGCTCAGGGACAGTTGGAAGTATAGTGTTAATTTTGGAAGGACCATATTGACATATTCTGAAAAGAGGCAACTCTTGTTCAGAAGTGATAGTCAAAATGAGAATATGGAAATATTCCCATAGGTGGAAGTTATTCATTAAATCTGTGTAAGATTAGGAAACTTAATGCAAGAAGGATGTTCAAAGCAATGTACTTTGAATTTGAGACTTCGTTTCCATGGAATGATCTCCATTGGAATACTCTGTAATGACTCTTGACAAGTCTTTGTGACTTTGTGCATAATCATTACAAGAGGATCAGTGCATATAAGTTTAAAATCTAACAAGATTTCGGTAAATGGCAGGAATTTGGAATTCTTGCATTTGTGGTAAGGATTTGGGATTGTGAAATGAGAATCATTGGAATTATGTTCAATCGATCTATTTCACAAAGTAAAGATCATAGACAAACTTAGTGTACATACTTGGTGTATGGCATAACTAATGTTTGGAAAAACATAGTGTGCATACTTGGTCTATGGCATGACTAGTGTTTAGAAAACATAGTGTACATGCTCGGAGCATGGGACAGCTATTGTTTTAATTCAAGTATAAAGTTGATAGTTTGAAACAGTATGCAATGAATAATGTGTAATCAATATGAAGATAAATAAAAGGTGTTCTATTTATATTCATAAGTTCTGAGACCATATTGGATTCGATTATTCTTGTGTTTCACTTTGCATGTTTTGACTTCCAGAATAACTAGGTCGTTCTTCCTGAATGAATGAGTTATTCAAACCATCCACAGTCGGTCATATGTTGGAAGTAGATATGAATCAAGACTGTCATGAAGTTGGTTTGTAGATGTCCAAGGTAGTGGACATAGCAAGAGTTGCTGCAACATTCATGAGTGCTCATAAGTTCTGAGTATTGGATTAAACCCACGCTCATTTGACTCACTTCATGGATTTTATCACGAGTGATCATGAGACGATAATATCTTATATTTTTCAAACCAAGAGATATGAGTTGTTGCCTATGAGTTGGTTATACATTGATTGTACGAAAACTCATTGGTAACTCGATGTTATAAAACGTGCATTTGTGTATGATTCAACAAGTAGTAGAACAAGCATATGAGTCGAAGTTTATCCATTCCTTTTACCCTTAAAGGGATAAAAGCGATATTTGTGGGCCCCTCGATGATTTAGTGATGACACCCCGAAGTGCTTGGCCAAGCCTGGACTGATTTGATTTGTTCAATTAGTCGTCCGTCATAAATCGGAAATCGGGAAACAACAAATGGACAGAGAGAATGATTATAATCCATGTCTCAGTCCATATGATATCTAGAATGGAGGAATATATGATCCCTTATCTAATGGATGCGTCATTGATTTGTTCAGTGTTCGACAACAGCTTTTAAGAGCTACGATTGCTAGTTGGGTTTTGAAGTCGTACACAATAATAGTTTTAGACTTATCCAAGTGGGAGACTGTTGGATTAGTGTCTAAGTCCATAACTATAATTGGTATGTACTTGACCCGATTTGGCATGGTCCATTTGGGTTGCATGGCATCGGAACAATTTTGATAGACTTTTGTGAGAAAAGGATAATTATGATTTGTTAATATATTATAAGTACTAATATATTAATATGAAATCATATTATTTAATTAGTATTGATCAAGGATTAATTTGGAATTAATATTGTGATCAAAAGGAGACTAATTAAATATATGGGGATTGATTGTGTAAATCATTCATTCTTATATATGTGGGCTTATGATCCATAAGTTCTTCATGTTGGGCTAAACCCATGGAGTAACCCATGGATACTCCATGGAGGTTTTGACCCATGGAGCATGAAGAATATGGAAAGACATGAGTTATATGGTGTAACCCTAATAGCCACCATATATAAGGACCCCATGGCTCAAGAAATTGGCACTAGTGTGTGTACACATGAGGGTTAGCCAATTTGAGCATAGGAACCTTTTCTCTCAAGTTATTCCAAGATGTTGGTGATGTTTTGTGAACCATTTGAGGTGTTACACTTGAGGCACTAGGCTCTTAAACTCCATGGAATCAAGCTACAACAAAGAGGTATGTAATTCTACTAGAATTTATATTATATGTACTTCATATTATGCTAGTTAGAACAATACCTTGGAAAATTGATATTTGTATGTATAATAGAGAAAACATAGATCCAAGGTATTTAGGGTTGCATGTACACCTTAGGAGTGTTAGAATGCTCAAAACCCTTCAGCAAGTATCATTCAGGTAATGGAAAATCTAACCAGCGTACCAACTATTCGAACCATTCTATTCAATTATCTAAAAACCATACCAGCATGCAATTCTAAAAGCTCAAACAATCAGGCATATAAAGGCATCTCTCCTAGCATGAAATCCTGGGCAGATCCTTACCCCTAATCTAACATGCAATTCTCATAACATATAACATAATAAACATGTATGAGTATTATGGGAATCACTTACTTGAACTCGTCCGATTGCACGCATCACACCCCACTGTTTTATTAGAAAATCCTTTAATAAAACATTTATTTTATGAAAATTTCACCAATCCCTCAGTTTGAGTTCAGACACACCTAAGAGTATGCCTGAATCCCTCAAACAAAGGCTCTAATACCAACTTGTAACAACCCAAAAATTTCGACGTAAAAACTTCATTTTTAATTCGATCAAAACACTAATTATCTTTTAGCCAAACATTCATTATCCTTTTCTAATTCTTCAAAGGTATTTCATAAGAAAACAGTTATCAGAGTACAATCCCAAAATCATCATAATACGGAAACATTGGTGGATGCGTTGCGATCAAATCGGGCCCTTCCCTTTCGAACCGGAAGTACCTAAAAACATAACCATAAAACTATAAGCATAAAGCTTAGTGAGTTCCCCCAAATACCACATACCATACATATCAAACATATAGTGGGCCCCGCCGGTCATCGGGCCCCGCCCGGCATCGGTCCCCACCCGGCATCGGGCCCCGCCCGACATCGAGCTTCACTTGGTATACAGATATGTCAGTCATCAGGCCCTGCTTGGTATCGGGCCCCGCCTGGTATACATATAAACATATAAACATCTAGTCATACAACACATGCGATAATCACAATGATAATAGCATACAAGATAGTCATCAAACCCCGCCCGGCATCGGGCCTTGCCCGGTAAGCATACAAGCACATAACACATGAAAGAGTCACGCAGACATCTAGCATCCTAACATAATAAACCATGGGCCCGCATTGGTGCCTTCGACCTGCTAAACACAGTGAGGAAACTCACCTCACGCTGCTGAATATCACCGATAATAGCTCAGACTGTCGATCTGGAAAATCCCTACGCTAACATCATCAAAATAAATCCAAATAAATAATTTGTCCTCAACCCATGGCTGGAAACCTAGTCTGATTTCCGAATACTCAGTAAAAAGTCCATTTTACCCTTTCCTCACTTGGCCCAAAAATCTGAAGTCCAAACCAATAACAATAAAAGCCCAATATGGCCCAATCTTCCAAATTGGGCCCCAAACCCATCATGGGCCTAAGACCAAAGGAGCCCAATATACTAGCAAAAGCCCAAAATCAGAAGTCTAATGGACCAACAAGGCCCAACCTTCAAAAGACCAAGCATGGCTCAATACCAAGATTTGTCAAGCCCAAAAACCAATCTGTTGAGTACACGAGGCGTACTCACCTCGTACGCTTAGCGTACTCCTTCCGGGGCCAGTACGCACAGCGTACCAGCTGGGTATGCCCAACGTACTCCCCAGATCACAAAACCACTCCATTAAGCACGTATATGGTTAAGACCTTAAGCCCAACTCTCCAATATGATTTTAAAGGGTAACTTATCACGTAAAGTTGGCAACTTTACTCTCATATATGGCTTAATGGGACTCAAAAGCTCAAAAAGAGCTTAATAAAGGTCTTAATACTTGCATGGACCAAAAACATCCATAAAGTTTGCATTTTTATGAACATAGGGCTTAAATGGAGCTAAGATCTAGCATCTATTACTTTTGGAGTAGATCAAAAGCTCATCTTTACTTCAAAAGACTCAAAATGCCCAAGAAATTAGGGTTTGCCTTTGAGCCACGTATGCCATGCGTACTCCACGTACATCCCGCGTAAGTTGAAGAAACCCGCGATCAACATCAACCCAGTACGCCTATCGTGCTAATAGTGTATGCCCCACATACTCGGTTAGGGTCCACAAAGCACAATCTTCCGAAGGCCATAACTTCTTCGTTCTACGTTCGATTTCGACGATCTTTATATCCACAGAAAGGTAACGAGAAGCGCTACACTTCTATCAATTCATCCTTGATTTAAAACCTCTCAAACTAAAATCCAATTTTCATAAAAGCTTGAACTGCCACTTTACAGATATACCATTTGGCTCCAAAACACAAACCGAACTCCTGGGTCATCAAATCTACATTACCCACACCCAAATAGGTCTAAATCTGTCTTTCCCAAAGGCCCTAATCCTTATGATATTCAATCTTCGGGTCACAGCCCCGAATTAGGAAACGATTCGGAACTGGGTGTTACAGAAGGAGAGTGGCTAGAAGGAGAGTGTTGTCGTCGGTTATGCTCTGATGACAGCCTTACCGAGAGTGGGCGGTGAAGTAGAGTGGCCGAAGGAGTCGTCGGTATATATTGTCTTTGAGAGATCGAGAGAGAAAGTATGTGGTGTGGCGCTGCAAATGAGGGTAGACTGACCCTGTTGTTTCGTTGAGGTTGACCTCTATGTCGACGACATGTTGTCACTATAGGGTTAAACCGAATGACAGCGTATCATATTTCGTGCAAATAAAAAAAAGAATTAAAAAATATATGTGTCGACGACATGTCGTCGCGACAGAGTTCACACAGATAGCCAACATTCTATAATGACGACGTGTCGTTAAGATAGCATTCCCAAAAATGACATAGTTTCTTTTTTCTGCAACATGGAATATAAACAAATATAAATTATATTTTTCCTAACCTATACCGACGACAAGTCCTCGGCATAGGTTTTAAGAAAACCGCGTAAACACTTTTCGTTCCCACCGAAGTCATGGAGACGATAATTCGTCGGTATAAGTTACATTGTAGAGACAACAAGTGCCGTTGGCATAGATATCATTGGCATAATGGTATTTTCTTGTAGTTCTACTACAAACAAGAGAACAAAATTTGTTGTTCATCAACGACAAATCAGGGACAATGTGACACATAGAAATGGAAATAAATACTATGTGGCTGACTCTTTGTTTTAACATTTTATTTTTTTCTATATTTGAAATAAGATATAATTTTAAGTATAAAGCATGAGTCTTTAAAAATATATGTATCCGATAATTAGATCTGATGCAAAATTATCCGAAATTTTGGATATCCGAAAATCGGATATCCGGTTTTCGGATTCAGATTCGGATAGTCATTTTCTAAATTTTTGGATATATTGGATATCTGATATCCAAAAATTGTATTCTTTAATTAGTTTTTATTTTAAAATATAATAAATTGGGTGAGTTAGGGGCTTGGATATAGTTTAGTGCTTTACTTATATTTTTTCCAAGGTTTTAAATAACGTAAGGCATGACTTGCCGGCAATATCAAGCCCGAAGCTTTTTTGAGTCGTGTTGAGCCACGTCATTTGTAAAGCGTGACTTACGGCGGCAATTTTATATATAAATAATATATATATATATATATATATATATATATATATATATATATATATATATATATATATATCCTACTATTATTCAGTTTTACATACATATGTGACTTAAGGCGACATTTTGTCAAAGTTTGGCGGCAAGTACATGTCTTGGAGTCATGGCTCGCCATGGAGAGCTTTTTAGAACATTGGTATTTTCATTTTTTTTAGTTTACTTTTAAATATTTTGTATTTAAAAACCTTTTTACAGTAACTTAATACATTCACCTAATTAGTTAATTAGTCAAATGAAAAGGAAATTAATCTTAGTTTATGGTGTATAATGTCTAAATAAAGAGAATTTTCTTTTAAAAGTTTAGTATTTTTGGATATCCAATTTAATAACTGAATCCGTATCCGAAATTTTAGATATGAATTCGGATATCAATATCCATTATAAGAAGTTTTCGGATATTCAAAGTTTTAGATATGCAGTTTTGAACACCCATAGCATAAATGATCTCCATTTCATCATGGTTTTTTCGGATGTTTATATATTTACATATACAAATACTCAAGAGTTTTATATTGAGTTGTAGTGCTCTAGTGGTTCACAAGCATGTACATAGATGTGGTATGTGTATAAATTGGTAAAAACGAAGAAAGACCTTAAATATTTACGTTGTGTGAAAAGTGAATCGAGAACAACAATGTTTAAATGTGCAATGAATATGCATGGAATTTAGAAAATACAATTAGTGTAAAGGAATACAAATTCCCTTCCAGAAAGTCTAGGGACACTCGAGGAATCTATGTGCAAGAGGACCCTCATATTAATAAGGAATATATTTGGAATACAAGGTTAATTTCATAGGCATTCAAGAAAAGAGGGTCTCAGACTCAAACACAATTGACCTCTAAGGTTTTTGGGGTTCAGTGGATTTCGATTATGATGCAATTAACCCAACAGGGGGTTTCGGGGGTATCCTAAGTATTTGGGATTCAACTATCTTTCGCAAGTCTGGGTCAATCATGACTAGGAACTACATCGCCACTACTGGATCTTGGAATGGCTTTCCGGGTACAACAACCATAGTGAATGTTTATGCTCTTGAATCAATCATTGACAAAAGTTCCCTCTGGGAATACCTTACTCTACTCAAAAGTCAAACTCCTGGAGTGTGGATCTTCTTAGGAGATTTCAATTTCGTACGCTTCCCAAATGAAAGATTCAACTCCAGCTTCTGATTTTAACAAGTTCATCATTGTGGCTAGCCTTCACGAGTTCAATCAAGGTGGGAAAAAAATCACTTATCTTCGTGAAGATGGATTCAAACAAAGCAAATTGGACAGATTCCTGGTGTGTCAAAATTTTATCAATCAGCAACCACTCACGGCGGTGACTGTCCTCCCACGTAACCATTATGATCATTCCCCGATACTCCTTAAACCATCTTCTCTCAATTTTGGCCCTCTTCCGTTTCGTTTCTTTAATTCTTGGATGCTTCACAAAGATTTTGATATGCTATTTGACAATGCCTGGAAGATTTTTCCTGGTTTTGGTGCACTAGATCGATACTTTCTCACTAAAATTAAATATTTAAAGGGCATTCTAAAAAATTGGAGATTTGATGTCACTAGATTAGAACATGGTAATCTGAAGCAGCTCAAAGAAAAGGTGGACCACATTGAATTGGAGGCTAAATCTTGCATTCTATCTGATTCTGAGATCATCGATAGGAGAGAGACACTTGTAAAAATTGGTGAATTAGAACATGTTGCCAAACTTGATATGAGACAAAAGGCGAATGTCAAATGGTTGTGTAATGGTGATGAAAACATCATGTTCTTTCACGAAATGATAAATAAGAAAAATAGGAAAAATCGGATATATTGTGTCAAGATCAATGGTTGCTGGACGTCTAATCCCACCGATATCAAGATGGAGATCTTCAATTTCTTCTCCTCCAAATTCAAGGAACCATAGCCTGAGAGGCCAAAGATAATTAGCCCCTTGTTCAAGAAATTAGCCCATGAACATAGATCTCATCTCGAATATCCTATTTTGATTGACAAAATCAAAAAGGACATCTGGGGATGTGGGTCCGAGAAAGCCCTTGGGCCTGATGGGTTCACCTTCAAACTCATCAAGAACAAATGGGAGTTGATGAAAGATGACATTATTCGGTATGTCAGGAGATTTGAAGCAACAAGAACATTCTCTAGTGGGTGTAACTCGTCCTTCATTATCTTAATTCCAAAGGTAAAGACCCTATTTCTCTTTGTGATTTCAGGCCTATTTGTCTGCTTGGATGTCTATATAAGATCATGGCAAAAATTCTAGCAAATCGAATCAAATAAGTCATTCATCTAGTTGAATATGAAGTGAAGTCGGCATATATCGAAGGCAGAAACATTCTAGATGGTCATCTCATGGTTAATGAACTTTACTCTTGGGAAAAAAAGAACAAGATATCCATCTATTGCTTCAAAGTAGACTTAGAAAAAGCTTTTGATTCTATTAATTGGGGTTATTTAGAATCAATAATGAAACAAATGGAATTCGGGGATAAGTGGTGCAATTGGATTTTCGTATGCCTTTCAAGCTCAAAGGAATCTATTTTGATAAACGGTGCAGAAACAGATGAATTCCAAATTTCACGAGGAGTTAGGCAAGGCGACCCTCTATCACCATTTCTTTTCATACTCGCTATGGAAGACTTACATGTCGCATTGCAATGTGTTAAGTTGAAAAACTTAATTAATGGTGTAAAGCTACCCCATAATGGGCCCGAGTTATCCCATCTATTCTATGCTGACGACGCCCTATTTATGGGTGACTAAAATCAAAGCAGTATTATTAATCTCTCTCGCATTCTCAAGTCTTTCCAAATTTCGTCTGGACTAAAAGCCAATTTCCATAAATCTCGCCTCTTTGTTATCTGTGTTCCTGATTCTGAAATCCAATCAATGACCATAACACTTGGATGTATTAGAGGCTCATTCCCGTTTTCATATCTGGGCGTCCCAGTTGGAGCATACATGACATTAAAAAAAATTGGCAACCAATTCTGGTCTTAAGCATTAAGTGCTTAATGTGGATTTGGGCTTATTGGGTGAGTACGTTGGGCATACAAGTCTGTACGCACGGCGTACAAGCCATTTAGCAAGTATGCTTAACGTACAGCTGAGTACACCCCGCGTACTCGGTCTGTTGTGCTTGGCGTTTTGGTCTTCAAGTTTGGACCATTTTATTGGGCTTGGATGCTTGGGTTCTTGTTGGGCCATCAGAGTGCAAGTACTTTGGACTAGGAAAATTTTTTGGGCTTTAGGGTAAGGCCCAAGTAGGGGTTTAGGCCTAATTTGGAAAATTGGGCCATAAGTGGGCCTTAGAGGATTAATTTGTTTTGGGTATTTCGAATGTGAGTTTGGGCCTTAGTCTTGGTCCAAACTAGGTCAAGGGTAAAATGGTCATTTGACCCCAAGTATGGATTGTTGGATATAGATTGGAACCCAAACGTTAATTTGGGTGTTATTTTGTATTGGTAGCTCGGGGATTCGTTAGACCAGCAGCCAGGGATTTTTAGTGAGATTCAGTAGTCAAGGTGAGTTCCGCCACTGGGTTTAGCAGGTCTAAGGCACCAATGTCGGCCCTTTTATTTATTTTCGGATGCTAGGAGTTTGTGTGACCCTTGCATGTGATATGTGCTGCTATGTATACCGGGCGGGGCTCGATACCGGGCGAGGCCCGATGACTGTATCGTATGCTATTGTTTATGATCATTTCATGTGTTAGTATGATTATGTGATATATGTCCATGTGTGTAGTGGACGGGGCCCGATGTCAGATGGGGCCTACAAATAACAGATATGTATACCGAGCGGGGCTCGAAGCTGAGTGGGATTCGATACCAGTCGGGGCCCGATGGAGGGCGGGAGCCCAGTATGTGATTTATTATGTATGGTATGGGGTAGTTTAGGGAACTCACTAAGCTTTGTGCTTACGGTTTTCAGTTTATGTTTCAGGTACTTCTGGTCCCAATGGGAAGAGCTCGGGATGACTGCATCACACACACCACATGAATTCCGCTTTTGAGATATTACTCTGATTGATTTGATGTTTGATACACTTGTTTTCATTTGGTTTGTATGGATAATGTTTTTGGAATACTGATTTAATTAAATCAAAAATGAAATTTTTGGATCATATTTTTGGGACGTTACAGATCCTCTGGGATGGAATCGTGTCTCGGTGCCTGGGACGACTCTCCAACCTCATAAAAACCAATATTATCCTCCTAGATCCACTCGTCTACCTAGGTTGTCCATCTGTTATTGGAGCAGTGTTTCTTTGATGGATTTGGGGATGAAGGTGGTGAGGTCGCCCTCTTGCGGGACAGGATAGGAATGGATTTTATGGGGGTAGTAATAATCATGTGTCCTGTCTTATGAATACAAAGAGAGGATAGGGAAGGTGGGGGCAACAGTCTCTGGGATGACTCTGACTCAGTAGGGTCCTCCTCCTAAGTCTCCTGGTGGGAAGACGGATCTGGATAGCGTGAACTGTCTGCAGGTACTCCACCGGTCTCATCGCCAGGCTGCTCTTCTTCACTGGATTATTCCTCGTCTTCAAATGGCTCCTCGTCAGCTGATATTGGATTAGGCGGTAGGTTCATCGCTGGATCAAAAGATCTCTCAGTCTTGGGCGTGCGTGGCACCACCTGATCTTTCTTCGGATAGGGATGCGACAACCAGTCCCATATTTCCTCCATATGGTCTCCAATTCCTGCATAAGACATCAAACAGGTAGATGTGTATGAGAAATGATATATAATACTTACAATTTCTTTTATATATATATATATATATATATATATATATATATATATATATATATATATATAGAGAGAGAGAGAGAGAGAGAAAGAAAGAAAGAGAGAGAGAGAGAGAGAGAGAGTAGATAGTACCGTATCTTAGGTAACTTTCTATATGGTTGGTATGTCGTATACATGTCTCTATTCTGTATATCCTCGTGGTGTACCATCCTCTTGCACTAGGTCTTGATTTATAGCTCTAGTCTTTAGGAAGTCGATCTATGCTACTGATCCGAAGATCCTCTAATTGTAGGCCTCGTCCTAATCTTCTAACTAGGCGTACTAAACTACTTATCCATGAATCCTCAAGCGTTTAGATTGTCAACTACGGCCTTCAGTTTTAGGCGTGCATCGTTCAGACCTTAGTAAAACTTAGTAGCGTATTCTAGGTCTAGTTGTGGTACGGTCGCAATACTAGACTAACCCTAGGATTTATTTTTGACCAAAAATCCTAAGTTATGATTTGAATAGATAGTTTTTATGATATATGAGTGTATTTATAAGAATTGATATAACTCTTTATCTAATTAGTGTTTGATTAGGGTATTTTATTAATTCTATGTTTTTTTACATAAAGACTACAACGATCGGCCAGGTAGGAAAATTCGGAGGGGAGGACCATTTTGGCATATAGCTGTACTGCAATCCAGCAAACCAAACGACAAATTTTTCCAGCCTAGGCACCTCTCCTGTAAGTAGTTTATCCGTACGTTAATTAATAATAATATTTTTTATTAGGTTTAACTAATTCAGAGTTTTATGCCCTAGGTTATAGTCGTAGTTCCTTAGGAATTACAAGTTCGCTATAACCTGTAGCTCAGATACCAAACTGTCACACCCCTAGCCGACAGCGGAAACGTCGGGCAGTGCGAACGAGGGGAGATCGGGTCGAGGCATACAGATATATATAGAATATAACATAAAAGAATATCATAAACATTTCTTTTATTGATTGTAAATTATTTTGGTATTACATTGTTTTTAAATATACAAACACGCTTCCTAAACAATACTAAAGACGATAAGCAGGCAATACTAAATTCCAGCAGCTTCCTTGCAGGCTTCCTCCATCTTAACATGAATATCCTCATCCTCCTTGTCACGACTATCCTTCTTATTGACGCGACTACCCTCTACACTTATCTCCCTGGGAATACATGTATTTTTTAAAAAGTCAACATGATGTTGTTGAGTGCACAAGTTTTTATAGTTTTCGGCTTTTATTGGGTTATATTATTTTAAGAATCCTTTTTGTTCTAGAAAAAACTTTCCTAAAGTATTTTATTAACCCTAGGTTACTATCTTTTAGGATATCTAGCGATCATATCTTATTATCCTCCAGGATATCTAACAATCCTATCTTAGTATTTTATTAGGATTTTTATCTAATCCTAAAGTATTTTATCTACCATTCTAAGGCGTCCGTAATGGTATTCATACCCTAAGGTGATCTAATGTATTACTATGAGCCCTCATAATCGACATTGTTTGAATAATAAGTGTGCCCCGCCACGACGCTTCATCGGGCGTCAAATAGTGAATAATAAGAAAGTTATCCAACCATGATTGTAGCTAGAAATCGCAGGTGGGGTTGTCAGACCCCGTATAGATCTATACATATCTTTCTAGCTCTCGCAAGATTAACGACTATAGGTATCTAGGGAATGCCGAATTTAATCAAGGTCTTTGGATAAATTAACAGCTCACTAACGCATTGACCTTAGGTATTTATCTTTTATCTTTTATCTTTTATCTTTTATCTTTTATCTAAATTCTTCCTAGGGATTTCCTAAAATTATCGCAATATAAATACTTTATCTTATATTTGATAGTTATAATATTTTATCTTAATTCTTCCTAGGGATTTCCTATAACTATCACAATATAAATCTTTTATCTTATATTTGCTAATTATAATCTTTGATCTTTTAATTATTTTGTATATATAAGTATTCATATATATACCCTAATTATGGTTATTTGAAAATAGGATATTTGGGCAGAGTAATAACTAAGTACATTGCATATCCTTATATTTGACCAGCATAACTTCTAGGTACTACGTTATCCTAGGAAATTTGGCCATTATAACATCTAGGTATTATCTTTTCCTAGATTATCGGGCATCATATCTATTAGGCATAATATCAAAGCTTAACACTAGGCATATTATCTACAGCTACATTATCCCAAGGCTTTAAGCTTTACAAAATGATTTGATATTTATAATGATAAACATATTTTGATAAAATCATTTGATAAGCATGTAATCCCCCACCCCCCCCCCCACCAAAAAAACGTTTAAAATAGTGAAAGTAGGGATCGTGTACTCACCCTAGTCGCGTGAAACCTTTGATGTAGGGTTGAATCAGGTTTGGGACTTTGGGGATTGCTCCAGATGGCAGCTACTTCGAGACTTAGAGAGAGAGAGAGAGAGAGAGAGAGAGAGAGAGAGATCTGAGGGGTATGAGTACTGAGAATGGCACAACCCTCTATTTATAGTCGAGTTTTGAGGTGTACATCGGAAAAATATATATGTGTGCCACGCGAGAACATCGTGGATCCATCTAGAATCCACCACATGTCACTCTCCCACTCGGCCATCTACTCGAATCCAATGTCAGGTGTGCGGCGTGCGGAGACGCTCACCTAGCGTGCACGAATGATTTTTGCAAAAATCATAACTTCTTCGTGCGAGCTCTGATCTAAGCTCTCCCTATATTTATGAGATGATCTCAATGGGTACTACAACTCTCCTTTAGGTTGTTTTTGCTAGTTTTGACTTTCATTTTTGATCCTAACGGGGTTAAAAATAAATGATTTTATAAAAATCATATCTCTCTCGTACGGACTCCATGTTCGGAAAACTTTTTCCTAAATTTTATATTTCGAGGAGTACTACGAAACTCCTTTTTGCACTTTTAGTCAAAACTCAACCAATCTCTAAGTACCGTTTTGACGTAATTAATTTTAATTATGCGACTGATTTCTATTTTTATAAAATCCATAACTTTCTCCTTTGGAGTCAGATTTTTATAAATCTTATATTCTTAAAATCACGTTAACGAGTACTATCCAAGTACATTAACCAGCTTAGAAAGCGTTACAACTTTTCGGACGCTAATTTTTTAGCCTAATGGACATTTTAACCAATAAATGTAATAGCACAATTGATTCTTATTCACCTCAAAAATCAAATATTAGAATATGAAACTATTACATCTATTTTTCTAGTCTTTCCTAATGGCGATCTGTGACGAAAACCTCTCGGTTGTCACAATACCCATCCCAACCGATCCTCACAGATCCTTGTCCATGATTATCTGGAAAATAAACCGTTTTAGAGAAAGGGTTTGACTATACAGCTAGGGGCTTCCTTGGTCGATGTAAGCCATAAAGGCACTCAAGCCATCAGAGTATTTGATGAATATGGTATCTCATTTCATCCATGTTTGTGGGTTATGAACCCACACTAGTAACGTAATTCACAAGACTATATTGAATGATCAAGTGTTGTCATCTTACTATGGGAGATGACCAAACATATTGTTATAGTTGTTTGATATGGATCCACCATTTCTGGTCATCCAAAATGAATACTATATTGTACTCCGGTATGTATTCAGTACAATCGACGCCTGAAAGTGTCACGAAATAGGACTCTACTCTCTGTTCCTAACTTACACACATTCTCCGAATAAGACTACCCAATATCAAACTTAATTGAACTAGGTATCTATAATAAGTCTTATCTCATTAACGGGCAAAACTACTAGGCTTCCAATACCAACTCCGTTTAGGAAACACTATCATAATTCAGTGTTTATATTTAACACATAGTATTTAGGTATTAATATACTCTTATCTTTCTCTCTAATAATATTTTTATTATTATTAATGTTATTATTATTATTATTATTATTATTATTATGTAATATATATATATATATATATATATATTACATAATAATAATAATAATAATAATAATAATAATAATAATAATAATAATAATAATAACAACATCAACACATATAGAACCATATCTGGTTTGCATATCGTATATCATCAAATACATTACTAACACATATTCCAGGAAATAAGCATATAGCTTACATATAAACTTTTTGACGGATATTAATACTTGTATTAAAATCATGTTCATGAGAGGGACTATGCACTCACTTGACTTAGGTGGATGACTAGTGATTTGGACAGAGATTCGCCTAACACCTTAGCTTTTCCTTTAACGTGATATAAGTACAATTAATATTGAGTCTTAGTCTAATGTTCATGGTGACTAATGATATTTTGGATTCCTCAACAGTGCCAATGTCTACTAATCTATAGCTAATAAGGAGCAACTAGGTAAGAGCATATCGGAGGTAGGGTCTGTTTAGTATACAAAGTATACTGTTTGGAAATTCCACTTTAAACACCTCACTAAATCTAGCCTAGACATCACCCTCGTAAGTAAATCAATCAGTATTATGACACAGAATCACTGATAAATCTTATTTATAGATTCATAATAACGAATATGAATATAAATATAAGTTACACTTGAAATAGAATAAGTGTAGCTTAACTTACAGAGATTTTTAGCGAAAAGATGGAAATTGCATTGACAGAACTCTGACTCGATAGCTTCTACTTGTTGGACACTCTGATCCTGCAAATCCTAGATAAAACTCTAAAACCTAAGATATTTTCGAAATTTGACTTTAGAAAGTGCAAAGAGAAAGAGTTGTAGGTGTGAGTGAGAAAGAGGCTGAAGGCTGCTATTTAAAGAAATTTTGTCCATGTACGCCCTACACCTTTAGAGGCTTGTCGCACTCTTCGGCGATGTCGATCCTTTGCCCTACTACCACATGTCAATTTTTGGGTGGCCCGTGTCGCTGTTTCTAGAAGCGCATGCGCACCGCGCGTATGCAAATTTTCAGTTTTTCAAAAATTCATATATTTGTTCTAAGAGTTTCGTTTTCGACGTTCTTTATGTTCAAGTATAGCTATTGATGAGTACTACAACTTTCATTTAGACTCTGTCAGCTAATTTTCACTTTATTTTTAAAGTTATATTTTTAACAGGCCTGTATTGTTAAAGTCCGTATAAAATTTCATACAATATCCGTTCTCGACTGTCTTTATATCTACGGATTCCTATTCATAAGATCTTCAACTCTCGTTTAGATTGTTTTTCATAACAATCGAACGATTCTAGTTTTGGTTTCTATGTCGCACGCTGTTGCGTTGAATCTTTGAAAAATCATAACTTCTTTATATGAAGTCAGATTTGGACGTTCTCTATATGCACGCTCTCGCTTTTATGATTACTACGAATTTCGTTTAGATTACTTAGTCAAATAGCCAATCTATCTTCGACTCACTGTTTACAACGTGCATAGCTATGTCGGTTTAGTCGTGAAACTTCGAAGAGCATAACTTCCTCATACGAAGTTGGATTGAAGCACTCCTTATATCCTCGAGATAGTCATTACAACTACTACATCTTTAGCTAAGATTATCTATTAAATTTTTAAATGTCTAACCCGAATCTGCGGGCGTTACATGAGATATAATATTATTCAAACCTGTGAACTAACCAACATTATGTTCACCTTTCAAAATCACATGTATTCTCAAGGGATTAAAAAGCAGATGTGGCATCGTTTGGGAAGTCATGCATGGATATTTTGGAAGTGCTATTTGTTCGACTATTGTTAATACATTATGTTGTATTTGAATTTATTGTACCTGTACTACGAAAGAACATATAATTATTAATAAAAGTAATTTTTGTGTTATACCTTGTGTGTACTATTCAATATAATCAATATTTGAAGCCCACGAAGACGTTGCACAGCTTGGCGTTTCCACCGTCGGCCGGGGGTGTGACATATATGGTGCATTAAAGTAAGATATTGTTGGATCTACATGCTTAAGAATCATTTTAGAATGATGTTGTTAATAACATATGATCTAATAGGGTCACAACTTTAACAAGTTGTCACTTATTGAATATTTATTAGTAATTTGATTATTAATAAATGAAATTCAACTCCTGTATTTAATTAGGGAAAATTATTATTTTATGAAAATAATAAGTCTAAAGGTTATAACTAGTTATTATATCATATTATATGATAGAATATGACATGTACAAGTTTTTGGGCATATTGGATATCAGTAGCCATAAACATGTACATATATTATATTAAGACGGAGTGTAAGACTCTCCTTAACCCCACCATGACAAACTTTGGCCATGCTTGTAAGAAAGAAGAGATAGTGTCTTGTTTGACTTGTTCTTACATGCACCATACCTCTTAGTCTCCATAAGTTTTTAATTAAAGAAGGCATGTGTCTTGGATCAAAGTACAAGTATATAAGAGAGTAAAGGCTTTCATTTGAAAGTGATTCTTCCTCTTTTTTCCTTTAGGCCGAGAGCAAGTCTCTCCCTCTCATCTTGCTTTCTTTTGAAGAGTATTGCAAGATATGATGTTTAGAAGTGCTTCTCCTTTAGTTCTTATTTGTGATAAGCACTTAACGGCTTAAGAAGTACTTCATACAAGATGAAAAACTAGCATTTTTGGTAGCTTGCTCTTTTTGGTGGATATATTATAGAGAAACTCTACACTTGAGTTTTTTCCATCTTCATCAACTCCCGAAAACCAAGTGGGATGAAAGTCTTTAAAGGTTTTAATTATAAACATCATATGGTTGTCATAATATTTATAGTTCATGTATTTGGATCCTCTTGGTGGTTTTGTTAAGATGATCTAAAAATAAACTAGTTGTTTTAAAAGTTTTCCATTTGTCGAAAAAGATCTTTTTTAGCTTGTCAAAACTCATCATATGTCCAAATTTAATTTGATACCAATACATTCTAATATTTACTTTGTTATTTTATCATTGTTTTAGTATTTTCCGGCATATCATTGCTTAGAAGGTGATTTAATTTCAATAGCTTATACGATGATAGTTAATTGTATTCTAACAATATTTGAAGAAAAGTTTCTCAAACAATCAATTCGCCAAAAGTTAATTAAAATTTATTTATAATAATTTATAATATATATATATATATATATTATATATATATATATAACAAGCTAATACTTAAAAAAAAAAAAATTTGATCGCATAATATATGTATAACAAGCTAATACTTCAAAAAAATAGATAAAAGGTAAATTTTGCTCTCATCTATATTTAAAGTTTGCCATGATTTTCTCTCTTTTTCTCCATGGATAAATTATATATATATATATATATATATATATATATATATATATATATATATATATATATATATATATATATATATATATATATATATATCTTAACAATAATTTGGAAATTAAAGGAAAAACATTAACTTACTTTACTCATTTTACCAATATAAATGACATATTCCTTTTTAACCAACAATCACAACATATTTATTTTTAATGAATAATAGTAACACACCTATCTTTTTAACCGATAATAGCAATATACTTATTTTTTAACCTTTAATAGCAACACGCTTATTTATTTTACCAATAATAGCAACATAATTATCTTTTTAGCAAATTATAGTAACGTTTTTTTTAAGAGTAATAGCAACTTAATTACCTTTTAGCATCATACTTATATGTGGTTGATGCTATAAAAGAAATTAGAATTTAATAATTGAATCATTGTTTTTAATGATGGGTTTTGAGAATCTAAAAATGATCTTTTTTATTAAACAATGTTTAAGAACGGAAAACGGAAGACTATATTAATTAGTTTATTTTTTAGATCATTTTAACAAAATTACAAAGAGGGTCCAAATACATGAACTAGAAAGATTATGACAACCATAGGATGTTTAGAGCTACAACCTTTGAAACCTTTGATCCCACTTGGTTTTGGGGAGTTGATGAAGATGTCAAAAAGTCAAGTGAAGAGTTTCTCTATAATGTATCCACGAACGAGAGTAAGCCACCAAGAATGCTAGTTCTTTATTTTGTATGAAATACTTATTAAGCCTTTAAGTGCTTAACATAATTAAGCACTAAATGAGAAGCATTTCTAAGCACTAGTTCTTCATTACACTTCAAAAGAAAAGAATAAGAGGGGGGAGGGGAGTTGTTGGTCTAGGCAAAAAGAAGAGAGAAAGAGAAAAAAACTAACTCCAAAATGGAAGCTTTATGCTCTCTTTTATACCCATACATGAGAAACAAGACCCATAACCTTACATAAGTCAAAGGCATGGTGATGTACAAGCATGTAATATGTAAGAGGCAGGTTGACAAGCAACCTCTCATATCCTTACAACTTTCGGCCATCATGAAAGAAAGAGAGAAGCGATGTGTCTAGTTTCTCTAACTAAATAAGTTAAGACAGCTAGTTAAGTTATGTGGAATCTAAGTACTTCAAAAACTTGTACACAACATATTTAATCATACAATGTGATTAAATAACTAGTTATTGCTCTCTAAAATGATATTTTCATAAAATAATAATTTCCCAATAATATTTTCACAAAATAATAATTTCTCCAAATTTAAATACAAGAGTTGAATATATTTATGAATAATTAAAATTTAATAACTAATCAATAAGTAACAACTTGCTAAAGGTGTGACCCTATAGGATCATATGTTATTGGCAACATCATTCTAAATGATTCTTGAGCATATAGATACAACATTTAATTGGTTAATCCAACCAATGGACAGCTATATGTAACATCCCAAAAATCAAAATAAAATTTTCATTTTTCAATTTAGTAAAAATCATTGTTTCAATCAAAACCCAAGTCATAAGAACCAAATATCTAGATACAAATATCCCAAAATCAGAGTATCACAAAATCTCCAAAATCATCATTGTAGGATGTGTACGATCACGCATTCGCCTTGCCCAGATCATCAGAAGTACCTGAAACATAACACTTAAACTATAAGCCAAAGCTTAATGAGTTTCCCCAAAATACCACCACACACAACATATAACAGCATACATACTAGGTCCACAACGATCAGACTGGATTACCCCTGATCCTACAACATGAGTCTGGTTTGCCTACTTGGCCTACAACTCATGTATGGATTGCTCCCAAGCCCACAACATAAGTAAGGCTTGCCTTTCCGGCCCATAGCTTATGTATGTCTTGCTCCCAGGTTTGTTGGCTTCCACACAAAACAGTATTGCCTCCACCCAAACGCACTATGTCAACATATGGAGCAGATAACATAAACCAGCATACAGATAATCATGCAGATCTAACAGATCTCTACAACATAACAACATCCTATACACCATGATACATAACCTAGAGGGTCGGTATTGGTGCCTTCGACCCACGAGTGTAGTGAGGAAAACTCACCTCACAGTCTGAAATGTAATTATACAAATCACTACTCCAACTGATGTCTCTACCTGTCACTTATAGGACCTAAACTCAAACTACTACTCAAATACCATAAATACCCCTAATTCAAACTTGGTCAAACCCTTGGTCTAAGGTCAAAACTCAAAAAGTCAAAAAGTCAAAAAGTCAAAAAGTCAAAAAGTCAAAGAAGGTCAACATAGACTGAGTACGCTCAGCGTAATTAGTAACTACTCCCAGCGTAGTGAACCTTGGCCAAGTTACGGGGCATCAACTAGGTACGCGCAGCGTACCATTGGGTGCGTTCAGGGTACTCTCTTGGTTCCCTTTTTCTCTATTATGTGCTTATTCTATTAAGATCTCACATCTAAAGCTCAGATCTAGTCTCAAATAACATTCTAAGTTATAAAGTTTCCAACTTTATGACTTTCCATGACTAGAAAGAGTCCAAAAACCAAAATCCTAACTTAATACACAACCAAAGCATCATAACTCTTGCATGGAGGGAAGAAAAGGACCAAGATCACATTTTTATGGTTCCTATTACTCAAAAACGTCTGAAAGGACAGCTCTTATGGTTTATAGTAAGCCATACTCATGAACACCAAGATTATGGGACTAAAATACATAAAAACCTAAGAACTAGCAAGATCCAAGGAAAACATTCATCAAGTTTCAAGCTTTATACCTTCAAGGAATGCTTGAGGGTGAGATACTTCTGGATCTAGGTTTCCTTGAGCTTCCAAGATGATCTACCACCTTCTTCCTCCTTCACAAGTACAAGAATACACTCTTATCAAGCTCAAAATCACACACAAGGACCTAGGGTTTGCAAGGGACGTTTTTGGGAAATGGAGGTTGATGAAGGAAAGGGTTTGAGGAGATAAGGATGTTTAAATAGTGCTTAAACCCTAAAAATTATGGTTTTCTCACCTTCTATGTACACCTCAGTATACTCACCTGAACACGATACCCATTTAAATGAGCTATACTAAGTGTACAGCCCAAGTACGCTTAGTGTAAGGACCAACTTTGCAACATATTTTATCTTTTAGGTCAAAAAGGAAATTACCTTGTATCTGGGTGTTACAGTATAACGCTAATTTAAAGGGTTGTTATTGAATCTAAAACTTATCCAAGGGTCATGGTTTAGTGGAAAGTTTTTAATACTTATTGAGAACCATTATATGTATACCTACAAGTCTACATATGGACTAGTTTGGCCGAAAATAGACTCACAACAAATAATACTAAATAGCATGATAACCATAAATGTAACACCTGTTCCAGGTATTGATTTATTTATATCATTTTTAGGGTTTTACGCATGGACTCAGCGAGTTGGGGTGCTCCAACTCGTCGAGTAGAGACTGTTAGGGGACACGGGGTTTGGGTTCTACTCGACGAGTCGGAAGGCCCCGACTCGACGAGTAGGATCTGTAAAGAGAAACCCTAATTTTTAGGGTTTGCACCCTATTTAAAGAACTTATTATGCCTCTTGTGGACTTCCTTATCACCCTAATATCCAGAGAAGACCCTAGATCGACCTTGAACCTTCTTGAGTGAGTGAAAGAGCTTTTGTGAGTGATTTTGGGGCATTTGTGAAGGATTCTAGAGCTTGAAGAGGAAGGAGCAATGTAAGGTCCTGAAACGGATCTTACCAGTGATCAAATAGAAAACACAATCAATAACAATAAAGAACAAGTAGAAACAAGAATGATAACAAGCTTGCACACGCTTTCTATTAGGAATAACGTCTGGTACAACTTGTGGTAATAGCAGCCGTGAACTCTGTGGCATCAACAACTGACAAAAGACCTAGCACACCTCTATATATACTGGACCTGGGCCGGCCTTGGGTTTACGGCCGTAAACAGGCTTACGGCCGTAAACTCATTGTTGGGCCGTAAACTACACACAATCTACCAAAAGCTATAAATTGACTCAAAAGAACCTATTACATAGAAAGCCTAGACCAACCCACTAATTAGACCCTTCAATCTCCCCCTTGGTTTGGTGCTAGCTTGAAGTCAATCTTTGTCCACGATCATCACATCATCCAGCCTCATAGCTCCATTCCACATCCGTTTGTTTATAATCTCAGCAACCATAGTGGTGTATTCTTTCGCAGCAGACTCAAATATCTCCTCAGCAACCTGGATCTGAAAATGACTTAAATGATGAATGTCCCATTTTCTAAACTGGAGCAAATCCCTTCTATCATACAAACGAATGCAACCCTCCTTAAGTTTGATGACAGCAGATGTTGTGGTTTCATCAAATACCCAGTAGAGCATAGAGCTTAAGGATCCATCCGAGTAATCTTGAAGCACGGGAATCTGTTTGACCTGATTTGTAGCAGGCCACATCACCACCTGGAGGGGATTACCAGTTTTGGGATCAATGACATCAGGATACTGCTTTATCACAGATTCAGCAGTCTTCATAGATGGAAAACCCTTCTTTACTTGATCTTCCAGAAAGTGTTTGAAGTTAGTTGCGTGCTGATTATCTATCGGGTTTGAGAATGGAGATTGAGACAGCTCTGAAAGATCCACCCTGGTCCAAGAATTAAAATCATGACAATCCTTGTAGAGCTCCGTCTTGCCGCTCTTTCTGCGAACAATCCACATTTTCTGGGGATCATGAAAACCCCAAGAAACGATTCCTGACCTATCACCATACGTGTCTCTAAACCTTACGACTTCGAGATCAGTAACAGTGATTGTGGATTGATTTCCTGGTGCATTCTTGTCGGAACTCCTCTTGAACAGGAGTTGTCCCTTCTCGGCGGATTTGTCTTGTTCATCTCGAATAATCTCTGCAACATGTGGGGCATGAGCAGGTGCTTCTTCAAAACGATTCACCACTCGAGAAGTCTGAGCAGTTGGCACGGCAATAGGATGAGCCTGAGAGTGAAGATCGATTATATGCTCATCTGCGAATGTCTTATACTTATCACCAAATTCTTCTTCAAGCTTCTTCTTGAGATTAAAGTAGCTGGAGGTCAGAAGATTGAAATGATCTTGGAGATCAGAGATTTGCCTGGACTTGATTGCTTTATCTTCTTGGAGATCAGAAACTTGAATCTTTAAATTTGTATTCTCACTCAAGAGTTCTTCAACACGAATGCTTAGCTCAATATTTTTCTGATCCTGCACATTCACTCTTTTCTGAAGCTCGTCTATCACGGAGTCATCTTCTCTTGACTGGCCTTCTCCAAAAGCAATTCCTTTGCCCTTAGAGGAAGGTGCGGCAACTTGTTCTTGAGCAAGATGCAAGGCCAAACGCACAGAGGTTGCATCGAAATCAGTTCTTGGAGGAGAGAATCCTGGTGGAATAGAAGAGCCACCGGCTTCAAAAAATGTGCTAGTGCCTTCACGTAAAGATTCCGTAGTTACAATTGCAGGAGTGGTAGTTGGAGTAAATGGCAAGCCTTGAGAAAAGTTAGAATCCAGATGCCCAAATCTAGGATCTCGCCGTCTTCTTTTGAACGGAGGCTGCGAAGTCTGGTCTGTTGAGAAATCACCCTGAAGTGGTTCAGATGTAGGTGAGACAACGTCAAGGGGAGGAATCCCTGATACTGTCACCATTGGAATTGTAGAAACAACCACTTGTTCTGTAGTTATGGGTGTTGATTCGAGAACGTCTTATGTATCCCTACTCTCCGTTGCCGTGTGAGCAACATCACTGAGATTATCTAGCAGCGAGTTGAGGTTGACATTTGACAGAAAGTCATCATTGGTTCCAAAATTAGTTGGGATCTCATCTCTATCGAAACCTGTGAGATCAAGGTCTTCATATTGATTAGGCTCAGCAGTATTCTTGGAAGACCCTTCATTGTAATCTCCTTCAACATGGACTATTTGTAGGTCACGCTCCTCGGCTACTGACACAGCAGGAGCAACAGTCTCTTCTCCTTCTTGATCTGACACAGTGATCACATCTCCTTCCGAGATCACTTTTTCTGACGAAGTGGGCTCCGATGATATCTTATCTGAAGATCCGTGTGACTCGGTTGCTTCATTTGGTTCAGCAAATCGTCCGAACTTAACCAAAGGATACAACCCTTGAAAGATCACCTTCCCCCTGCGATTTTGTTTGATGAGCCCAATGGTGTGAGGGCCCAATGACTTCATATCGAGCGTTTCTCCCTCCTTTACCAAGTCAGGAAATTGTTTATTGATGAAGAGCTGAACGAACCGAGGGTACATTAGGAAGGTATCCCGAGTAGTGGCATTAATGTTGACCACAAATTCGTCCAGGATAAACCTAGAAAAATTGAAGCCGATCCCCGCAGCAAGAGAAACTATAGCGCCAGTGTTTCTCAGGGATATTTCATCAGCACCGGACCTTCTGCCGGAGATGCAGCTCACGAACACGTGGGCTAGAAATCTCCAATAGGGCGGCAGAAGCTTCTTCATTGTAGGTGGAGAATCACCTTCGTACCCCATCTTCTTTAATATCTTCTGAGCATCTTCAATACCAATCTTATTGGGAAAGCTTGGAAGGTCATTGATCAGCAAGGTCTCTCTCACAAAAGGCTCATCGATAACAATCTTGCATCCTTGAACGATCGCATTCGCAGTCACAGCTCCATCATCGTCTCTTATCATTTTGGTAGTCTGCCAGAATTCCCAAATGATTTTCTGATAGACAACAGTGTTCATAGTGATGGCAGAGGCCAGACAACATTCTCGTAATCCATGAATCATTGATTTGAAGTCTCCATGAGCCACTGGAGGATCAGCGAGAACCATCGCCAGGTTATGCATATCTGCAAATTTTAATGCTGCCATTTTATCTGCACTAAAATACACCAAGTAAGACAAGAGAAAATTTTGAGCAAATAATATTTTAAATAATTTAATTTCGAGCCCAAAAGTGAAATATTAATTTTAAAATTAAATTTCAAGTCAATGGGGAGTTTACGGTCAATGGAAGTTTACGGTCAACGGGGAGTTTACGGCCGTAAACTCGTGACCGTAAGCCTGCGGCCGCAAACTGAGTTTACGGTCGTAAGCTCTTCAAGGCCGTAAGCTTGGACCGTAAACTCCGACAAACCCATTTTCGTCGATTTTAGGCTCAAAAATCGTTTAATCTCTGAAATAAACACATATCCACGGTCGAAAACATGATACCTTCGAAGCTATCGGAGCAATTTCACGAAAAAACAAAAAAAAATTCGAAGAGAGAGAGAGAGAGGAGGAGAGTTTGCAGCCGGAAATAGAAAAATGAGGATGATTCCGGCTGTAAACTCCTTAAATACCCAAGAACCCTTTACCTGTTGGCCACACAGTGTAAGACACAGTCCAAGTTTTTCAAAAATTTTAAAACAAATCCTTTTGGGGATTAAAGTTAAAACTGAAATTAAAAATAAAACAAAATAAAATAAAATACAATTAATCTGCAAAATTTAAAAATTAAAAAATAATCGTTAAATTTTGACAGTTAATTAAATAAAAATAAAAATAAGATTAAAAATTAAAAAATAAAAATAAAAATAAAAATAAATAAAAGTAACATCAAATAAAATATATAACTTAAAGAATTTAATTACTGAGAATAAATTTGCGACGCTGGGATCAAAGTTGTTGGACAACCCTATTCCACTTGTCGGTATCCTGATTTTCACATCTTCGTCTGATCGATCGCCAGTATTATGGTCCACTTAAGCACGAAACATTTGTGACATAATTTTGGACAATTTACCAATAACATGACATTTTTAGCCCTTATTCTTAAATAAATTTCCTAGGGACCATTTAGTTGACTACGACCAGAGATATTGTTGTCCACCTAAATTGAGCAGCGAGATCTACAGACAATCTGTATGTGTTCAATTTTAATTGTAATAGAACGTGTTTCCCGCTTCCTGATATGCTCCAGCCGTCAAGGACTTCCAGAATACTCCTTACACCGGGTGAGCAGACAATTATTAAGAGAGAAAAAAGATTTAGAGTGCATATGCTATACATCCAGGTCGGATCTCTTCCAATCACGCAGAGGATGAAACATATGACTAACTGAAGTTTTAGAGGGATTGAGAAGAGAATGATGCATATACTATGTACCAGGTCGGATTATGAGTCACGCAGAGGAGACAGTATATGACTAACAGATAGAAAGAATTGCATAGAGAGAAGATGCAGAGAGATAGAATTGCATATGTCACAGTCGAGGTCGGAACTCTCGATCACGCAGAGGAGGCAACATATGACTAACAGACAGAAAGCAAGAAAATAACCTTCTACAGACCTAGTTTATCGGAATTCCCCAGTCACCCCATCAAAACCGGAATTAAGGACAGAATCCGCACATCAAGGAAAAGTGAATCCACAGTTCTAGATATGGGTTCTTTAGTGTGACCAGTAGATTCCCGTGTATATCTCCCTGCTCAACCTATCCGAGCGTCGCAATGTCAGGCTAAACGGATCTAACTAGGTCAATGTTTGTCAAGTCCTTGAATTACTTAAGTTCAACTCTCCCTAGTCAAGTCCATTTAAAATATTTCGTGCCTACGAGCGCATCGAGCACAGAACGTAGACAATTCAATTTAGGTACGTTACGCAGATTTAGATTGCCCGTTATCACTTGCTAATATCATTTCCCGTCACAACACCTGCAAACAAGACTATTAGCAATATTTTTTATATTCTGATTTTTTATGTTTTTGGATTTTTGAAATTTTTATTGTTTTTGGATTTTGATTATATCTCCCCCTAAATTTGTGCATGGGTGAGAATAAAAATAAAAGGAAATAAAATGCGCAAATTTAAATTATCCAACCTACAGAAACAGAAATAAATTTAAAAAGTTAAGAAGAATTAAGAAAACAGGAAAACAAAATAAAAAAAACTTAATCCTCAAAACGAATCATTTTCAGAAATCCCACAAGCACATCGAAACGAGCTTTGTTAAAAGGCTTAGTGAACAGATCCGCCACAGTGTTAGCAGTGGGAACCTGTTCCAGCCGGATTAGAGAACGTTCATAACAACCTCTGATGAAATGGATTTTAATATCGATGTGCTTGGTTTTAGAATGTTGTACTGGATTTTTGGCAATTTGAATTGCGGCCTCATTATCACAGTAAATGGAGGTTTCTAAGTAATTCAAACCGTAGTCCAACAGTTGATGTTGGATCCAGATAACTTGAGAACAACAGGCAGATGCAACAACATATTTCGCCTCCGCTGTTGAGGTTGAGACAGTGTGTTGCTTCTTGCACTGCCAAGAGACTAGTCTGTCACCAAGATATTGACACCCTCCTGAAGTAGATTTCCTGTCAAGCTCACAGCCTCCATAATTACTGTCAGCAAAAGCATATAAATCAAATTCAGAATTCTTCGGATACCAAAGACCCAATTTTGGGCTACCTTTGATATACCGAAAAATTCTTTTGACAGCAATAAGATGTGAAAGTTTTGGATTAGCCTGATAACGTGCGCATTGACAAACTGCAAACATAATGTTTGGACGGCTTGCAGTAAGATACATCAACGATCCGATCATCGATCTGTAGAGAGTCTGATCTACGGAGTCGCCACAGTATCTGGAGTCAGAAGAGGTCTTTCAACCATTGGCGTCGATGCAGATTTAGCGTCGTGAAACCCGAACTTCTCAAGAATATCCTCCACATACTTGGCTTGATGTAGCAGGATGCCGGTTGAATTTTGTTTGACCTGAAGCCCCAAAAACATGGTCATTTCCCCCAATGAACTCATTTCGAACCTCTTTTTCATAACACCTTCGAATTCCTTGCAAAGCTGCGGACTGGTCGACCCAAAGATAATGTCGTCAACATAGATTTGAACCAGAATCTGATCACTACCGACATGCTTGATAAACAAAGTTTGATCGATAGTGCCACGAGAGTAACCATGCTCGAGCAAGTGCTTTGTTAGAGTCGCATACCACGCTCAAGGAGCTTGATGTAACCCATACAATGCCTTGTCCAACTTGTAGACATGATTAGGAAATTTCGAGTCAACGAACCCAGGGGGTTGATCAACGTAGATTTCTTCCTTCACCTTGCCATACAAGAAGGCAGTCTTGACGTCCATTTGGTAAACGGTGAAGTTCATGTAAGAAGCATATGCAAGGAAGATACGAATAGCCTCCAAGCGAGCTACTGGAGCATAAACTTCAGTGTAATCAAGACCCTCGACTTGTCGAAACCCGCGAATCACCAATCTAGCTTTATTTCGCACTATAACCCCTGAATCATCCTGCTTGTTTCGATAGACCCATCGTGTGTCAAGAGACTTTTTGCCCTTTGGCAACTCAACCAACTTCCAAACCCCGAGTTTTTCAAATTGATGTAATTCTTCATGCATTGCATCTACCCAGCTGGGCTCATTCAGAGCCATTTCAACATTCTTGGGCTCTATTTGAGAGATAAAGCAAGAGTAAAGACAAGTATTGACATCTCCACTCTGATTTCTGGTTTTAACGTCGTCTCCCAGCTGACCAATGATGTTTTCGATCGGATGATCACGTTGAATCCTGGAGGGTATCTCTTGGCTGATATCATTAAGCAAGACAGGAAGATTGTGAATATTGACACCTCCTTCATTTGCTGATTGAGTCGCGCCAGACGACTCTACCACAAACTCATTTGAAATATCTTCAGGAAAGAGTAGCTCCATAAAGGTTGAAGTAACAGCGGAAGCATCTTTAGACATGAACTCTCTTTCTATAGGAGTGAGCGGTGTAGTTTCAGCATCAGGAGTATCACTCTGAACTGGAGATTTTGGACTATCATGATGTACAGATGACTCCCCCTCAGGTGAAGCAGAGGACTCCCCCTCAGGCGGAGCAGGAGACTCCCCCTCAGGCGAAGCAGAGGACTCCTCCTCAGGTTGTGAAGAGGATACCGTTGGAGGTCTGTAGACAACTTCTTCGTCTTCGTCTTCAAAAACATTCTTCGAACCGGAGACAGATCCAGATGAGCTACCTGAAAACACATTTATGGACTTGAAAAGAGATATGTAATCAAATAACCAATCCGGACCTACTCGAGCATCCGTCTCATTTTCTTCCAACCAGCGCACGTCATAAGATTCTACAACCTACTTTGTCTTCTTATTGTAGACCCTATAAGCGGTGCGAGCAGCATACCCTACGAAGTAACAATCATCGGCTTTGGCATTAAACTTAGGGTTGGTTTCTAAGTGAAGAAGGGTGCAAGGGCAGCCAAATACACGGAAATGACTAACTGAAGGCTTGTGACCATATAGAATCTCATACGGGGTCTTCATTTGAGCTTTGTTGATCAACACGCGATTCTGAACGTAGCAAGCAGTGTTTATCGCCTCGGCCCAAAAGAAAACTGGTAGTTTGGAGTCACACAGCATCGTCCTTGTAGTGTCTTTTAAAGTTCTGTTTCTCCTCTCAGCAACACCATTTTGTTGAGGTGTGTGAGCGGAGCTGTATTGACGCATGATACCCTTTTCTGCGCAAAAATGATCGAGTACAGAGTTCTTGAACTCTGTTCCGTTGTCGGTACGAAGCGCCTTCACCCGGTAGTTAGTTTGGTTCTCAATCAACACAATGAATTTCTTAATTAGATCAGCAACTCCAACTTTGTTGGACAGAAAGAAAACCCACGTAAAACGAGAGAAATCATCAATCACAACCAGACAATATGAATTTCTGTTAATACTGAGAACGTTGACTGGTCTAAACAGATCCATATGTAGCAATTGAAGCACCTGACTAATTAAGTTGACCTGTTTTGGCAGGTGTGGTTTTCTGTGATGCTTACCTTGGGCACATGACACACACTTTTCAAACGTTATAAAGTCTTTGACAGGCAAACCACGGACCATCTCATTCTTTGCAAGACGATTCAAGTTCTTCGCGTTAGCATGACCGAGTCTTCAGTGCCATAGCATTGCATTTTGTTCTGAGATCTTTGAAAAGAGGCACGTAACTTGTTCTGGAAGATTGCTATTCATATCAATGATGTAAGCATTTCCATCCCTTTTAGATTTTACAAGAATCCACTCTTCTGGGATGACAAATCCTGGCTTGAGAATCATGCATTCCTTTTCAGTGAAATGTGTAGAATAGCCTTTGTCGCATATCTGAGACACACTCAACAAACTATGCTTCAATTCGGGAGCAAAGTTGACATTCTCAAAACTTAACACCTCATTTGTGACGGTTCCTCTTTGAGTGATTTTGCCACCTTCTCCACCCGCAAAGGAAATATATCCCCCATTAAAAGATTGAATGTTATGCAGTTGGGTGATATCTCATGTCATATGCCGGGAGCAACCGCTGTCGACGAACCAAGGTCTGACGACATTCCCCCGCAACTGTCCCTGCAAAATGTGCGGGTTTATTTAGATTTGGGAACCCAGGTCATTATTTTCCTGGGTTGTCCCGATGCCTTTTCAGATCTATCATTATTTAATAACCTTTCAGAGGACACAGATGATGGATTGGAGGCTAATTTGGGCAACCATTGATAATTAGGTTTTCTAACAGTCCCGGGTGGTTTTGAAATTGGATTTTTATCAGTTTGCTTGGAGCACTTGGGTTTTCTACCAGAATTGGTTGAAGACCCATTGTTGCTTCTTGACGAAACCAACCTTGGCTTGGCCATGTTCGGTTTTGGCAAACTGCTTGGGACTTTGTTATGAATAACCTTTATATGCTTTTGAAAAACAGCCCGTTTTCTACTCCGATCATCCTTCCAATCATCATTCCGAGAACGATTTCTAGAGAACTTTCTAGTTAAATACCTTCCTCTGAATTTGTTCTTTCCTCTTGGTGACCTAAAATGTACAAACATTCGATTAGAACAATTCCTAGCTATATGACCACCAATACCACAATTGAAACAAATCTGTTTTTTATTGTTAAAACTTGTACTGCATTGTTCAGATTTGTTTTCCATACCAACACCCTTGCTTCTCTCACATGAACAAGAACAAGAATTAGGTTGTGAGACAAGTGAGGGTGCATTAGATGGAGAAACTTGTGAAACTGGTGGTTTTTCATTATTAACATCACAAACATTATAATTTCCAACCACATCATCAAACACTTTAAAACCATTCAAAAGGTATCAGAAGATGTAGAAACATCACAAGAAACATTGTCACTAGCAACATCAGAAAAATTAAAGTCTTTATTTAAAACTAAAACTTCAGGTTCAGACTCAGTTTTATTTTCAGAAACAGATCCTTTAACTTCGTGCTTTGACTGATTTAAGGATTGATCTGCAGGAGAAGTATAAATGTTAGTACTTTCAACATTAATAAATCCTCCCGAAACAAAACCGGATGGCTTGCCATAAACCATTGATGGTTCATTGGCAATCTCTTCCTTGGACAAAGGTTGAAACTGATATGAATGATTGAAAGGAGGAGGCACTTGATTATACCCTAGACCCTTTGACTGATTACGTTTAAATTGCATGCAGTGGTCTATCATATTGGCAACTACCTCAGTTGATACATCATATTTTCGAAAATCAAAATCAGCAGTTTCAAATTTGCCCTTTAATGTTTCAATGTCAGTCACTAACTCAGCGTTCTGTTTCTTTATGAAGTCATAATTTTCACATTTATTACTATAGTCTTCCTGAAGTTTCCTAAAGTCCTTTATTTTAGATTCTAACTGGGCCTTAAGAGGTTTTTGTCCTTTTCTAAGTTGGTAACCCTCATACCTAAGGTCCTCTACTTCCCTACGTAGTGTCTCAATTTCCTCATGGAGAATTTTAACATAATCAATACAAGCTTGAGAGCATGAGGGTAGACTTACCTCGTTTTTATTTGGTTCATGAGAAGAAGATACCATCAACGCAAACTGCAGCTCCATCATTTGATCTTCAGCTGGAACAATCTCTGTCGGAGCATCATCACCAACTTGTGCGAAATGAGCATTTTCAGGTCCTGATATGTTCAGGGCCTGCATCTGATCCTCCCAGTCAAACGATTGCGCAATCATGGCCTTCTCGCTGTTAACCTGAGCACCGCTTCGATTGTTCCCAACTGCAACCATTGTCCGGTCATTATTCAATCTTCTATCCGGCTGCGGACACTCACGAGCAAAATGCCCTGGCTCGTGGCAGTTGAAACAACGCAGCTTTCCCTTGCTGAACCCAACCTTCTTGTCAGCACTCATCCCCCAGCTTTTCTTTCCGGTCTTCTTGGCAAACTGTTTCGCCCTGAAAACTGCCATGGCAATTTGCCATGTGATATCCATCTCTTCTACGTCTTCAGGGTGAATCTGATCGAGATCAGCAAATGACAATTGGGGCGGAAGATCTCCAGCTACAAGTGCATTGTAGCAGTTAACAAGCCCTGTAGCAAGAGCGAGATTTTCATCACCCTCCTTTCCTTTTGATGAGGAAGCCACATTGGAGGAAGAAGCAGTTTGATCAGCCACGAATGATTGGTTCTGAGATTGCTGAGCAGCAAAGGGTTGACCTGCAAAAGAAAAAGTGAGAGATGAAAGAGCATTGTTAGAAGAGATCCCAAGGTTTGCAGCTGAGTATGAATTCACATGATTTATCTCCCGCTGCTTGTCATCAATATCACAGGCCTTGATGACTGCCATCACTTCAGCAAGAGAGAGCCGGCTTAGATCCTTAGTCTTCTTTATAACAGCCACATTCATGTCCCATGACTTTGGGAGAGCATTCAGTAGCTTCTTGTTTATCTCAGACTTGGTGTAAAAGATCCCGGCTACAGTCATCTCAGTGGTAAGAGTTGTGAATCGTTGCAGCTGTGCTTCAAGAGTTTCTCCAGGAACGTAGTTGAACATGTTAAACCGTTGTCGCAGCATATATTGGCGACTCTCCTTCATGTCTTCATTCCCTTCATAAACCTCGATTAGGGCTTCCCACAAAGCCTTAGCAGAAGTGTACTCCCTAAAAACCTTGAGCTATATCAGGAGATAGGGCCATAGTCAGAGTAGCCAAAGCCCTTTCTTGCTCTTCAACCTTCTCGAAGTCTTCATCTGTGTAATTCTCAATCTTCTTGTCAACCACTTGCCCTGCAACAGTGGTGGTTATTCTGACAGGATCTTTTATGATTCTTCTCCAAATTTTGAAGTCCTTCATCTTGATATACTTCTCAATCCTGTACTTCCATTCAGGGAAACCTTCAGCGGACAGCAGTCTTGGAATTCAAGTGGTTGTGCCCATTACAGAATCCAGCTCGTGGTGGTGTGTTTGACTTTGTGAATCCATTAATATTAAATAGAAATTAAATTATTAAAAATAAATTAAGTTTCCGGTCAGACACAAGTTCACAGTCAAAGGAGAGTTTGCGGCCGTAAACTATGTTCACGGTCAAAAGAGAGTTTGCAGCCGTAAACTCTGTTCACGGTCAAAAGATGTTTACGGTCGTAAAGGTGTTTGCAGTCTAAGTTTGCGGTCTAAGAATCCAAGTTTCCGGTTGTTGAAAAATCCTTATTCACGGCCCAATAACCAAATTTACGGTTCAAGAACTTATTTGAGTTTGCGGTCGTAATCTAAGTTTACGGTCGTAAGCTATGGCCATAATCTCCCAGAAACGCAGTTTTTTTGAATTAAGCTTGAAACCCTTTCGCAGCAAACACCAACTTCAGTCGTAAACAAAGAAGAACACGGTCAAAAATTCAATTGTAGGATGCCTTGACACTGGTTTTGCTTTGATACCAATTGTAAGGTCCTGAAACGGATCTTACCAGTGATCAAATAGCAAACACAATCAATAACAATAAAGAACAAGTAGAAACAAGAATGATAACAAGCTTGCACACGCTTTCTATTAGGAATAACGTCTGGTACAACTTGTGGTAATAGCAGCCGTGAACTCTGTGGCATCAACAACTGGCAAAAGACCTAGCACACCTCTATATATACTGGACCTGGGCCGGCCTTGGGTTTACGGTCGTAAACAGGCTTACGGCCATAAACTCATTGTTGGGCCGTAAACTACACACAATCTACCAAAAGCTATAAATTGACTCAAAAGAACCTATTACATAGAAAGCCTAGACCAAACCACTAATTAGACCCTTCAAGCAAGGAGAGGAGCAGTATATCCAACATCTACTCTGTCTTGGCCATCATTTTGAGGTATAAAGTCGTCACCTTGATCTCTAGTTGATTAGATCCCTTTTCTTGGAAGTAAATAACCATTTTTGGTGCAAAATGGAGTCAAATTTGGATCTGGACTTATCACAAGGACATGGTTCCAGATCTGGACCTCTCTAGGTTCCCAATGACATAAAGTTGCTCACTTTATGCAGCCTAGCCCCTTTCCATGCACAAAAACCTTGTAAGAAGCCTAGTTTTGATGTTTTGGCCTTGGAGGGCCTTGCATGCACGTAAAGTTTGCAACTTTACGTGGTATCTGCACTAAGGGAGTTTGGATCTGGAGTTTGGGACCCTAGATCCCACTGTAAAGGGCTGAACTTGGAAAGGACTAAAGGAACTCGTCGAGTCCCTTAGCTGACTCAACGAGTCGGGGTAGGGTTTACCCGTTTGTGAGTTTCTGGATGAGTGCAGTGAAGGATTAGGGTTTTGGTCCATTTAGACATTAGTTTTCTGGACACATGATGAACTCGAAGAGTCACTAGGGTGACTCGGCGAGTCGAGGCAGGAATCAGTGGAATGGACTCGGGAAGAACTCGACGAGTTACAAAGGTAACTCGGCGAGTTAACGAGTCATAGAGATAACTCGACGAGTTGTTGGATGCAATCGACGAGTTGAGGTCAACAGGGGCTATTGACCTTGACTGTTGACCTTAACTTTGACCAGGGTTGACCAGGCTTGACTTTGAGGGTAATTATGGGATTATGACAAGTTAATCACATCATGGTTATAGGCAGTTGAGGAGGAGCAGTGCGTGGGACATACCTGATTCTAGCTTGTCAGTTCATCATTCGAGAGGTGAGTCTTCTCACAATACCAATGGGTCTAAGGCACCAAGGCCGGCCTATTTTATGTTATGTGGATTGTTGTTTGATTATGCGTTATGTTAGTATGACATTTGCATGGAAGACCCCGGGGGGTTCCCGTGGCAGTAGTCTGAGACCACGTGGGGGTTCCCGTGGCATTTGGTATAAGACCATGGAGGGTTTCCATGGCATCCTAGTATATTTGTATGTGTAGTTTGCATTATGTGTGTTGATTGGTAGTGAAGACCATGTGGGGGTTCCCATGGAAGGAAGACCATGTGGGGTAGGCCTGTCGAAAAAACCTGAAACCCGTTCTACCCACCCGACCCGTTCCGAATTCGGGTAGAATGGGTCGGGTAGAACGGGTAATGGGTATGAACATTCGGGTAATAGGTTAACCCGATAATAATATAGGTCGGGTTTTAGGTATGAATATTTATTTTCGGGTATACCCGAATACCCGAATTCGTTTTTTAAATAATACCAAATATACAATGCAATCAGGACGCACACTTCAAATAAAACAAAACCCTTCGTTTCCTTCTTATGAATGACGGCTCAACTGTCGACGCAAAACTTGCAAAGGGAATACGACGCTGAAGCTGAAGTCCTGAACCGTCATCACAATTCTCAGTTTCTCACTATCGCACAGAATGGAATTAAAAAAGTACATAACATATTATAATGATTTGTATTGTTATTATATATGTACTTGTTAATTGTATGGAGTATTTTCCTACCCAATTCTTTATTAAACCAACCAACATGTAAAACTAAAAAAAAAAAAAAAAAAAAAAAAAAAAAAAAAAAAAATTATCAATAAGTGTCATTTAAGAAATTTTCGGGTATACCTGATAATTACCCGACCCGACCTCAAACCCGAAAACCCAAATTACAATATAGGTTGGGTATCGGGTATTATTTTCTTAAGGAAATACCCGTTCTACACGACCCATTCTACCTGAAACTCGAAATTTTACCCGTTCGACACCTATGGGGGTTCCTATGGCATGCAGTTAAGACCACGTGGGGGTTCCAGTGGCTCTAGGTGTAAGACCCTGGAGGGTTTCCATGGCTTCCTTATATGTTGTATGCATGGCTTATGTGATATATGTAGCTTTTATAGCTAACTTGATATGTGTTATGTGGATTGTGTGTGGGGTATGCTCTGGGGGACTCACTAAGCATTAGCTTACAGTTTGTGGATTTGTTCCAGGTACATCTGAGCCCAACGGCAAGGACAAGGCTTGATGGTGCTGCGTGCACTCTCTCTCGAGCATTTTATGGGACACTCTGATGTTTGGAAATAATATTGTTTTGGATATGAATTTGAAAACAATTGTATTGGGATTTCATATTTATAGAAAGGTGATTTGACTAATTAAAAATGAAAATTTTCTTTTGAAAAATTGGGTTGTTACAATAAACCATTCTTATCTCACATGAGACCGCTTAAATTGTAGTTTAGAGTTTCTTCAATTCTAAACAAGCCAATGAAGCAAATATAAACTTTGGATTTTCTATTTTGAAAATATAATCAACTATAACATTTGAAATGTAGTATATTTTTAGTTTTTAATAAAAGGCAATTCAGTTTTCATTTTCAAACAGTTTTTAAAAGAACCGAAACCTAATTTTTTAAAAACTATATAACCAACTACCAATATTTTTTATAACAATATATATGACTGAGAACGAGACCCAATATAGTCAGTTCCAAAGCGTTTTTGGCTTGGTTTTGGGTTCCAAACCGAATTTTAATTTACAAAGCCTAGTTTTAATTAAGTTTTAACTTGATTATTATAAATTTAGAGAAATCTGCATAAAAGTCTCTATATTTTGGCTCTATTGTGAAACAAGTCACCCGTAATTTTTTTTATTTTTTTTGCAATTTAACAGTAAACACTTGCTAAATAAACCTTGTACAGTACGGGTTTAAAGGGTTAAATTACAAATAATAATAATAATAATAATAAATAAAACAAAAAATAAAAAATAAAAAATCATGGATGACTTTTTCATTAATAAGGTTAAAGTTTAAGGACTTTTCTGGAGAGTTTTTTTATATATATTATATTTATTTGAAGAAAACTTATATTTATTTATTAAAAAAACTCAAAAGAAAGATACCATATAAATCTCTTTCACTAAAAAAACTCATCTTTTTTTATTAAAAAACACAATAATATAATTTATATATCATTTTTGGAAATTTTTTTATTCTTTTTAATAAATATGATTACTACAATCATAAAGATATCATCTACATACAGTTCCTAAATAGAGCTCCATTATATTTTTTGTGAGCTCCATTATATATGAGGCCTAAATAGAGCTTCGTTATATAAAGCTTCATTTTTTGTGATTCTTTTTAATAAATATTATTACTATAATCATAAAGAGATCATTTATATCTTATATAATTGAAGATGACTTTGTTGATTTGTCGCAAGAAGCGCATTTCTAGGCCAAATGCTAATTCATTTTTGAATTTTTAGGTCTTGGGTGAGTCAAGTTTACCATAAAACTACAACCTACCGAACATCATTTTACAATCTAACGACGCTTCAGAAAATAAAAGCTTAACAGATGCTGTTATTCCTAAATAGAGCTTCATTATACACATTATGTGGCCTAGAAACACACTCCTTACGACAAATCAACAAAATTCTCTTTAATTGTATTTAGCATGTGTTTTTATAACTATTGTAGCTCTTGTATTAATAAAAGAACTACAATAATTATAAAAACACATTCAAAATAAAATTAATATGACTTTTGTTGATTTGTCGTAAGGAGTGTGTTTTAGACCACATATACAATGGAGCTCTATTTATTAATTGTATTTTGATGATATCTTTATGATTATAGTAATGATATTTATTAAAGAGAATCATAAAAAAATCCCAAATTAAAAATGATATATAAATTATCGTTGTTGTGCTTTTTAATTAAAAAAATATATGAGTTTTTTAGTGAAAAGGATGTAGCTATGGTATCTTTATTTTAAGTTTTTTAATAAATAAAGAGTAAATTACACGAATGGTCCCTATGGTTTAGGGTAATTTGCGTGTTTGGTCCCTAACTTATTTTTTTAGCTCGGAAGGTTCCTACTGTTTGTTTTTGTTACGCGTTTGGTCCCTGTCTTACCTAAAAAGACTATTTTGCCCTTGACTTTTTATTTTATTTAAATAAACACATCTTCAACCCCACCCCTCACCTTACCTTACCTACCCCACCATTTTCCCTATTTAAATAATAGTCATTTTAGGTAAGTCATAGACCAAACGCGTAACAAAGACAAATAGTAGGGACCAAGCGCGTAACAAAAACAAACAGTAGGGACCTTCCGAGTTAAAAAATAAGTTAGGGACCAAACACGCAAATTACCCCAAACCATAAGGACCATCCGTGTAATTTACTCATATATAAATGTAAGTTTTCTTCAAATAAATTTAGTATATATAAATATAAAATCTCAAAAATCCTTAAACTTTAAATTTATTAACGAAAAAGTCATGCTTTATTATTATTATTATTATTATTATTATATATTAAATCCAAGGGACCTTATGAATAGTAATCTTTTTTGCTTTAGGTTTTTGCCACAAATGTTTGATGAATTTGACATTTTTAGTCCTCGAAGTGAAAACTTTTACATTTTTAAGTTTTGATTAAGTTTTTGTGCCTTTAGATTTTTGTCACAAATCTTTCGTGAGTTTGACACTTTTCGTCCTTGCAGTCAAATCTTTTATATTTTGATGTATTTGCCACAAATTTTTAGTGACTTTGACACTTTTCAACATTGCAGTCAAAACTTTTACATTTTGACATAAAAAACACAAAAAACCTCCTTTAGACTTTTGCCACCATATTTTTCCAACTTTGGCAACTTTCACATTATAGCCACAACAATTTTCGTTTTTTTCCATCAATGTTCTTTCTTTTGGTTCTACATTTTTGACATCTAATTTTAGGGGCTGTCGGTTTTCTCCCTTATTTGCGGCGATTTACACTTTCGACACATCTTTTAAAGTTTGCCGATATTTAATTTCTATGACATAGTCCAAAAGCAGCGGAGCCGCGTGTCCTTTTCTAGTTATTATTATTTTTGCAATTTAACCCTGAAAACCAGTACTAACCGGTTACAATAGTTATTTTCCAAGTGTACCGGTTTCAATGGTTAAATTGAAAATAATAATAATAATAATAAAATAAAAAAAAAGAAAATTAAGAGTGTCCTTTTTGAAAATAAAACAAAAATATATAAACTTTTATGTAAATTTCCCTTTAATTTATGATCTTCACAACCACCATGAATACGTGATCTAAGAAAGTCAAGCAATTTGATGAGACTGGTCATTTCAAAGGTATATCGTTTAGTGGGATCAAACTTGCTACTTTTAGAAACCAAATTCGATGAATATTTGAGTCTAAAGACACTTGTCATTATATGTATACTTACAAGTGTGCATATGGACTAGTTTGGCCGAAACTCGACAAAAAACAAATAATACTAAATAGTATGATCACCATAAACCATTCTTATTTCACATGAGACCGTTTAAGCGAATATAAACTTGGGATTTTCTATTTTGAAAATATAATCAACTATAACATTTGAAATTTAGTATATGTTAAGTTTGGCCGAAACTAGACTGAAAACAAATAATACTAAATAGTATGATCACCATAAACCATTCTTATCTCACATGAGACTGCTTAAATTATAGTTTAGGGTTGCTTTGGTTTAAAACAAGCCAGTGAAGCGAATATAAACTTCGGATTTTCTATTTTGAAAATATAATATCTATAATATTTGAAATTTAGTATATTTTAAGTTTTTAATTAAAATAAATTCGATTTTGATTTTCAAACAGTTTTTAAAAGAACCGAAACCCAATTTTTAAAAAACTCTATAAACGACAACCTGTATTTTTAATAACAATATATATGACTAAGAACGAGACCCAATATAGCCTGTTCCAATGCCTTTCGTACTTGGTTTTGGGCTCCAAACCGAATTTTAATTTACAAAGCCTAGTTTTAATTAAGTTTTAACTCGATTATTTTACCACATTTAATTTATGATCGTCACAACCACCATGAATACGTTGATCTAAGAAAATCAAGCAATTTGATGATTGATGAAAACTGAGTTCAAAGGTATATCGTCTAGTCGAATCAAACTTGCTACTTTTAGAAACCAAACTTGATGAACATTTAAGTCTAAAGACACTTGTCATATTTACTTCCTACGTGCCCAAATACACCTACAAAGATGACATCCAATATCCCCAACATCACTGATTACCTCGTACTATAAATCACCCACCTGATCACAGCCTACCCCACCCCATCACCAACAAAAAACAACACAACACACAAAGCACAAGAGCAAATATGAAAGGAGCAACTGTAGCAATGTTGGCAATGATAGCCATGGCTCTACTCATGGTGCACCACACTGAAGCCATTAGTTGCGGTGACCTTGCTAACATGATCAGCCCATGTTTAGGGTACCTGCAATCAGGAGGTTCACCAACGAAGCAATGTTGTGATGGCGCCAGGAAGGTTCAGGGTGCCACTCACAGCCAAGCTGACAGGCGAACAGCTTGCAATTGTGCCAAAAGCGCCGCCGGACAGTTCAAAGTTAGACAGGATACCGCCTCTAATCTGCCGGGTAAGTGTGGTATCTCCACCTCCATTCCCATCAACCCAAACGTCGACTGTAACAGGTGAGAGTTTGTATACTTGTGTGGAATGTTTGTTTAATCGGTTTGATTGTTAATGTAAGAATAATTTTGTGACTGGATTTCTTTAATGGTGCAGCATTCCTTGAGGTGGTGGTTTAGAGGTTGCTGGACATGAATAATAAATAATGGAGGAGCTATGACGTGGTGTGAATGGTGTACATATCATATCATTATCGCCCCCGGAATAAATAAACGTGTGGTTGTTTCTTTGTTTTGTTTTATATGTTGTATTGAGTCTGGTCTTGTGTCTACAGTCGTTAGGCTAGGTCATGCCCTCTATGGCTTTGCCTTATTAAATAAAATTGTCATCTTTCTGTCACATATCTATCTTACACCTTTTTTTATTAGATTATTTAAAAGACTAAGAGAATACATTAAATCTAAAAGGTTAATCAAAAATAAAAATAAAAAAATACAACTAGATAAATAACATCAAAACGACATACATATCGCTAGACATTCATTTTTTAAAATCATATTGTGTAATATAATGCAAGTGTATAGTACATTAGATGAAGACGCAGCATCTGATGACAAAATGTGAGTGTTACACGCATATGTATTAGATGAAGACGTGGCTTCGAAACTTGATGATGAAGATGAAAGTGAATATGTTGAGTCTGAACTTGATGATAAAGATGATGAATCCATTTGGCATTTGTACGGTATGTGTTAAAATTTGAAAACTGAGAGATAACTGATAATTCTTTTTTGAAAAAATGAGAAGGTTGAAAAAAATAAATATAGTGTTTTTTTAATATAAAATATATCAAACTAAGTCTCAATATGGCACCTAAGCCACTTCTTTTCCCTTGTTGCTTGTACCTACACTAGTAATTTACATCATATTAACCTACCAAACTTAATGAGTAACATAACATTCCCCATACATATCCAAAACAACATAACATATACCAACAACAAGATCATCCTACTAAAGAAAATGACATATCAACATAGCCATCAATTTTCACTACTCATCCACTTATACATTCAAACATGTCCCCATATTACTTTCCAAATGAACTATCCTCGGATCACTAGATAGCCACCATCCATTTTGTTTTCCTATGAGAACTATCCTTAGTTTACTTGATAGTTAGTCGTGTTATCAGAGCACAGACACAATCTCGGAACACTAGCTAGTGTTGAGCTTTCATTCACTTGATCATTACCCTCGGATAACTAGGCAATGCCTTGTGAACCCTTTCCATGGATATTTACGACGAAATTGCTAGGTAGTCCCACATCGATACACAAAAGCTCTACCCTCATCCTAGGTAGACTCTAACCATATGCATCATCACTATAATATATTTTTATGTCTGACTTACTTAATTCTTTGTGTTTGTCTTATTTTGATCTTAGGTATGCGTATTAATAACCAAATCACTCAAATCTTAAACCCATATTTGACTTGTAGTGTAACATCCGGTTTCGAGAAGCTTCCTATTTGGGGATTTATGGACATTAATGGATCAAGTTAGGGCCCGGGACTTCAAGGGTATAATGGTAAAAGTGATGCTTCAGGCCTTTTATGGAATTTAGGATTTAATTTTGGATGATTTTAAGTTGAAGGAGATTAGATGAGATTGTAGGGTTTCTCATTACCTTTCCGAGCATATAAAGAACGCCGAAAACGGATTAGGGACGCGGAAGTTGCGACCGTTAGAAGTTATGAAGATTTTGGGTTGAGCCGAGTACGCTTGGCGTACAGGGTGTACATTGGACGTACTGGGTAGGAGTAATCATGGAGGGCAATCTGGTACACTGGGTGTACTAGGAGTACGCTGGGCGTACGTGGCCCAAACTCAAACCCTAATATTGAGCCTTTGAGCCCTATTTAAGATACTTAACTTCTGGAAACTCTCTCTATATTCAGCATCCATCTCCCTAAAGCAATTATCTCAAAACCCTAGCCCTATTGTGAAGATTTTGAGCCTTTTGTATGTTTTGGAGTGTTTTTGGTGTACCTTGGAGAAGAATGAACTCATTGGAGAAGTGTTGGTTGTCTTGGAGCTTGTAGATCCAGGCATTGTTCACCTTGATCTATCTTCTGGAGGTATGAAGTTTCAAACTTGATGACTATTTGATGTAGATCTAGCCTTAGGTCATGATATGAGCATGTTTTGGTCGCATGGTTTAGATCTTGTGAGTAGAAGCTACCCCAGAACCTTTGAGCCTATTTTTAGTCATTTGTGAGGCCATTAAGCTATAAAAATTAGATCTTGATGAGTATAATCCTTCCATGCATGAGTTGGTGGTCTTTTGATAAAGTAAGAATTTAGGGCTTTGGTTTGGACACCATTAAGCCATGCAAAGTCATAAAGTCAGGAACTTGATGACTTAGGACGTCCCATAAGAATCAAATCTGGAAGTTTTGCATGTCGTCATAAGGCATTAAGAGGTTTGGAGTTATCTTTGGGCCTCAGCGTCGTACGATGGGTGTACCAGGTTGGTACACGGGGTGTACGCACCTGAATGTCTCTTGGTTCATTTTTGGGCCTTGAGTCATTTTGGGTTTGGGCCTTGCTTTGTTGGGCCAAGTATAGGAAGGGTAAATTAGTCTTTTACCCATTGGTATGATAGAATATGAATCGGACCTTCGATTATGGAAGTTTTATTAAGCATTGATTAGGAATATTTTAGATGTGTTCAGTGTGAGGATCCCAGTAGCAGCAATGCGTGTGTGTTTCAGTTATCTCGGATTGAGGTGAGTCTCCTCACTGTACCCATGGGTCGAAGGCACCAATGTCGGCCCATTAGAATATGTTGTATGCTCACTGTTTTTGTGACTCTTGCATTGTATGTTGGTTACGCCCATGGTATTCTGGGCTAGGCCCATTCGTATGACTGGCTAGGCCCATTTCGTATGACGGGCTAGGCCAATTTTTATGTTGGGCTAGGCTCATTGATTAGGAAGGGCTAGGCCCATTATTATGGGTTGGGCCCAATATGAGGGCTAGGCCCAAGGATATGTATGGTGTGTGGTATTTTGGGGAACTCACTAAGCTTTGTGCTTACAGTTTTATGGTTATGGTTTCATGTACTTCCAGTTCGAAAGGGAAGGGTCCGGCTTGATCGTAGTGCATCCACCCATGTTTCCGCACTTTATGATTTTGGGATTGTACTCTGATAACTATTTTTACTCTGACATATCTTCGAATGGTTGATAAGAATAAATGGTGTTTATGTGTTGAATTAAAAATGAAAATTTTATCTTATAATTTTTGGGATGTTACAAGTTGGTATCAGAGCCTTGGTTTGAGGGATTTGGGCACACTCTCGGGTGTGTCTGAACTCAAACTGAGGAATTGGTAATCTTTTAAAAGAAAATAAGTTTTCTAAAAGATTTTTATGAAGAAGAAGGGGTGTGATGCGTGCAATCATCCGAGCTCAAGTAATCGATTCCCAAAATACCCATACATGTTGATATGTTATATGTTATGAATGCTTTCATGCTAGGATGATGCTAAGGATAGTTACAAGAATTGCATGATAGATTAGCCTGATATATGTGATGCCTTGTAGCCTAGGAGGAATTGGATGTTATGCTAGATTTTGAATTTGTATTGATATGAACTATTGCTAAGTGTATGCTTTAAAAATTGTTTACGATTAGGATCATATAGCCCTAAAATGACTGATTTAGCCTTAATTCTTGTTCCACGTCTGGTTTTGGTCCTAGGATAGTGTCTCTTATTCGACAGTCTATCTGATCCTGTATTGTGTATAATTTGCATGCATAAGGCAACCGACAGTGAGAGTAAAAGTTCCTAGCATGGTAGTAGCAAGTGAGATTGAGATGTCCTTTGATTGGTTTATGGCATGGAGTGTTACTGCATGAATGCTGCTTGCTTTGTGCTTTGTGGGACTCTTGATGATGTGAGTTAACTATTTAGTGAATATGTTAAGTCACATGCTGCAAAGGTTAAATAATCTCAGAGTGATGGATTTGACTTTATTGTGCAGCTCTCGTTTGAGTCTGGCCGTTGTAGGGTTAGGTCTTTTACTCGAAGGGTTATCTAAGATTTGTTGCATGTGATTGTATTCATGAAGTAAGTTAACTAACATTAGTGGGAGTTCTTCAGCAGCTGATGGCAGGGTGAGATCGGAAACCTAGGAGATCCTAGGAAGTGAATTAGTGGGTTTGGTTGCACTGTTTAGCAGGTATTTAGAATATCAGTTCAATATGGTGACTTGGAAGATCCGGGATAGTACTTGAGGAAAGTATGGATAGGTGTGGAAGGTAGTATTGGGACCGTACTACTGAAAGCACAGGATCCATACTCGAGCCAAGGATAGTCACAGAGATTCTAGGGAGCTTGTAGGATGAAGAATTCTATGGGTATGATCTTATTATTGTTTGGTTGCTTTTCAGAATGCTGATGAGCACTCGTGCAGGAGGATCTGGTTTAGGCGCAGGTGTTGGCACTGAGTTAATGGATGAGCGGATGCGGGAATTCATTTCGTCAGAGATCGCCCGCTATATTTTGGAGCAGAATCCTGTGATTTTCGGTACGGTCAAGGAAGGGATCATGGAGATTATGGAGAAGCGCCAGGACGCATACCATACTAGGATTATGGAGTTGCTAGATGAGCGACTCGGGGTCTTTCGGGCCGTGATCGCGGCAGGACAATTCGGAGCGCAAGCTACCTCTTTTCGGGAGTTCAAGGCTTGTGAGCTCCAAAGTTCTTTAGGGCTAAGGACCCCATTGCTAACTACTGATGGATCGTCGACATGGAGAATTCTCAGCGGACGAGTTTCTGCCCCGAGGGGGCGAAGGTAGGATTTGTATCTTGTCTTTTGAGGGACCAAGCACATGATTGGTGGGAGGAGATTAGAAGTGCATTAGGATATGCGACCGTGGTGGCCATGTCTTGGGATGAGTTTTTCAAGAGATTCCAGGAAGAGTTTGCACCAACGATAGAGGTGCAGCAGCTGGCGACAGAGTTTCAGGACCTTCGTCAGACTACCGAGATTGTGGCAGAGATCACTGCCAGGTTTCGAGAGAGGGCTTTGTTGGTTCTACAGTATGCGGTGGACAAGGAGATGAAGAAGTAAAGGTATCATGATATGTTGAGGGATGACATCAGAGAGTTTGTGAGATTTTCAGGGTGCAAGACCCGGAATGATATGATTGCTAGATTCCGAGAGCAGGAGATTGATTTGGAGCACCTCGGGAGGAGGAAGTCATAGAAGATTCAGATCGTAGTGGGCCAGGCAAAGAGGCTCACGACTCAGGATTCGCATTTGGGAGGCCATCAGGCGCGGGGTCATTGTGCCAAGTATAGGAGGATCCACAAGGGGAGTTGCTGTGAGAAATGTATGTGTTGCTTCAGTTGTGATCAGATTGGTCATTTTAGCAGGGATTGTTCTCAAGGCTCGTCTTCGATGTGTTTTCACTGCAATAAGCTGGGCCAAAAGAAGGCCGATTGTCCGAGGTTGATGGGTGGAGCGGTGAGTGCACCTGCTCTAGTTACTTTGGGGATCACTAATGGTCGTGAGGTTAGGGCGGAAGCGCTAACAGTGAGGAGCTGAGCATTGCAGCTTCAGTCGGGAGAGGCCAGAGTCTCATTAGATGCTATCGTAGGTACGTTATCTTTTGTTTTCCTCATGCTTTATTATGTGAATATTTATGCCTTTGGATCGTGTGTTTGTATGTGTAAGACATCATCTTCGGTTTAGTTTCCCTGTAATTGCCTAGTTAGTATTATCAAGGGTTGTCATATGCCTTTTTTCATACCGAGAGTCATGATGGAGCACATCTTGTTGAGTTGGATTTCGATTGTCAGGAATTTTGTTGTGGGCCCTTGGTGAGATTGAATTAGGGGTACCTCTTAGAAGATCAGTAGTCGGATCCGCGTGTTAGTTCCACAGAGGAAGTCGTAAGTGCAAGTTCGTTTGCCTATTGGAATTCAAGATAGTTGTGGGGTGTAAGGGATCCATTAGGATTCGAGTGCAAGAGAGTTGTCACTGGTTTGACGTTCTCAAGGTTGTGAAGGTAGTCCTCGTATCAGAAGACTTGAGAAAGATGGTTGTTCCTTTATGGGACAATGAGATCAGATTTCAAGGTGTTTGTATCGCTCCGGAGGAATGTCAATCAATTGTGATAGGATTTTGATCCGGTCGCTACCGCTAGTAGGGTGGGAGCGGTAGTAAGTGGGTGTTGATCTTGGTCACATGGGTTTATTCAGACTCTAGGATTGTCAAAGAAAATTTTCAAATTGTATCAGTTGAAGATGTTTTGTATGCATATATCCTTTGTCAAATAGGATATTGGGTTGGTGATTCGTCAGTTCTGATAAAGGGGTTCATTATGCGTTGTCTTTAGTAAGGTTGGCAAGATGTAGTTAAATCCAAGTGGGGGAGAACCATTTGGATTTCCAGGGATTGAATCAGGTGCGGAACAAGGAGGAGTTCCACATCATAGTCGAGAGGGAAGCCATTTCAAGTGGCAGTCTAGATACAGGATGCACAAGGTTGGGGGTTCAGAAACTTTCAACAGGGTGGCACGTTTGTATTGATGCATGGCAAATATGTGTTTGGATCCAGGTTGAGGGTTGTGTTAGATCTTCTCTGCCTTTTCTTGTCTGATGAAGGCTTTCGGGTTAGAAGCATGACTTAAACACCTGATTGGGATATAGTCAATGCGGTTTCGACTCGTGATTGATTGAGGGTCGGTATGGTAGATGGGGGGCAAGACCATGAGTTGGGCTTGTGGCTGATATGGGTGTGTTGTAAGACTACGAGGTAGTCGTAGCACACAAGGATGATAGGCTACCAGGGAAGTGTTATAAGTCTGCATGGAGTCGTAGCATTCATGTAACACTCGTATCCAGATTGGTTAAACCTAATTCTAGCAAGGACCTAAGATGGAGTTTTGAAGGAAACTTTGTGCCACGACATGGGCAAAGGAGGCCACGACATGGTATTGGTTAATTGGTCGCGTGATTTTTGGACACGGTGTGGCCAAGGAAAGCCACGGCGTGGCAACTGATCAGGCCCAAGCCCATGACTCTTTTAGGGTTCCCTTCGTATTTAAGCCTCTCTAACTCAGTTTTAGGGTTCATTTCACAGCCTCTATCCCCCTCAACCTCAGATAAACCCTAATCCTTTCCCTCTTGGTGGTTTTGGCTCATTTTGGGTGGTTTTGGTGCTTTTGGGTAGGAAGTGAGGAAGAGTTGGTGCAAGGATAAAGCAAGTAACACTTTATTATCTTGGTTATCACCTTCTAGACCATTTGTAATAATTCAAGTCTCTACCTTTTGGAGTTATTCTCTTAGATCTAGGTTTTTTTTGGTCCCTTTTTGGTTCATTGAGTTGATTTGAGTGAATGGATGGAATAAAGTTGGCAACTTTATTGCTCTCTAGTGTCCCTTGAGCATCATATCTTATAGATATGAAGTTTGGTTTTGATTTGTGAATCTTGCATGATTCTAGGTCATTTTCTTGCCATTTGACCTAAGTTGAGTTAAGGACATGCATGGGTCATGAATGTCCATCAAGTAATAATTTTTATGGACCTTTGGTGCCCCCTTTAGCTTCTGGAAGAGTTGGGGTTAAGGACTTTTTGGATTAAGAAATTAATGGTTAAGACATTATGGATTTTGGCTTTGTTTAGACTTAGGGTTTGAGATATTGATCTCTTTGGGTGTCTTAATGGATAAAGTTGGAAACTTTATTCATTTAGACCATAGTTTGGACCAGATCTGAGCTTTGGAGCTCTTGGAATCGAGGAAGGTATTCTAATCCATTAAGTTGTTGTAAACCCAGTGCCCACGGCATGGCCATAGGTCTCCACGGCATGGCGACTGTGAATTTCCCATATGTTGGTTGGGTGAAGGTCACGATGTGGCCAAGGAAGGCCACGACGTGGCGGTCAGCTAAAAGTCAACTCTAGTCATTGACTTGGACCGTTGACTTTTGGCATGGGTTAACTTTTTGGTCAATCTCTATTTTTAGAAGGTAGACTTAGGGTTTGCCTTGTGTGGATTGTTAGGAGGTGTTTTGCACCCATCTTTTGGCAGTGAGAGTTGTTGGTTGTGATCGGTGCGACGTTGCACGAGGCTTTAGTCAACGTCGTGATTCAGGTGAGTCTCCTCACTAGATCCATGGGTCGAAGGGACCAATCCCGACCCATTACTTTTTTGTGTAGAATGCTAGTTGTCTCTGTAATACTTGCATGAAAGACCAGGACCTGGACCCTGGCAATTGTAGGAAAGACTAGGATCTGGCCCCTGACAATTGTATGAAAAACCAGGATCTTGCCCCTGGCACTTGTATGAAAGACCGGGATTTGGCCCTCGGCATTGCAAGGAAAGACGATGATTTGGCCCATGGTAGGAAATGATTGTAAGACTATGATTTGGCTCATAGCATTCACTTTCTTATGTGTGGTATGTAGTATTTTGGGGAAACTCACTAAGCTTTGTGCTTACGGTTTATGTTTATGGTCTCAGGTGCATCCGTTTCAAAAGGGGAGGGCCCGACATGACTGTACATCATCCCCTAGAGTTTAATTCCGCATTGATAATATTTACTCTTATGTTTAAATTCTATTTTTATCTTGAATAGTTTTGAGAACAATTTGTTGTATAAGTTATTGTTTTAAAAATGTTTTACCTTGGATTTTCGGGACGGTACAATTCACCAGGATGAGATAGGTCATTATGGGAGTGGTGGTTGGGATGATGAAGGATCAGCGCATGCCTGGGTCAAGGCAGACAGTATTGTTAGTAGACCACTCATGTTTGGAATGAGGATCATTGGATCTAAGGCGATGTTGGGCCTGTATAGCGCTCAAGTGGGTGCAACCTATGGGCGAGGACCGTTCAATTCTGCGTATTGGGTGATACCCATAGGCGAGGCTCGTTTGATTACGGTGGTAAGGGTGAGACCCGGTGGAAATTGGCTTAAGTAAGGTATTGGATCACGTATAGAGCAGGATGATTATGTGATCAACGGATGACATCCGTGTGGAGTTTAGGCTCGGGTAGCCTGTAACAGTTAGACTCTTGGGTGGAGTCTCATGGGTGACCGTGTGCGAGGTTGTCGGACGATTGGGGATTCTACATATTAGTTTAGTAAAAGCTCGCCACATAATCAAAAGATTTCGGATAGATTCAAGTGTGAGTCTTTGGATTTTGGGATGTGATTTATGTTCCATGTTGGCACAAAGGGACGAGACTCGCGTTAGGAGTCGCCTTTGGTTATATGAAAGGTCTTCTCGGCAGTAATGTATGGTCAAGGATTATGTCTGACAGGGGTATCTAATTTAGGATCGGAAGAATTTTTTTTTCAGTTTAGATTGCAGAGTGAGGCCTTGATGGATGTGTTCGGAATGGTCCTGCATGTGTGAAAGTTAGGCAATATTTTGGATTTTCGGGTCCTGGTAGGAAATGATGGTTATTCTTCCTTTTTTGAAATTAGTGGAGCGATGAATCGTTCTCCAGCAAGACGTGTGAGTCCTACTGTGGTTGGGTTTTTATTGTAGCATTGGAAGATCTCCATGTGTACGAGTCGTCCTTTGGCCGAAGCGGGGTCCGGGAAGATTCGGTTGGTCCGTCTGAGTGCCTGACTAGTAGCAAGGGGTGATTTTGAGGACAAAATTCAATTTAAGTGGGGGAGAGTTGTAACATCCGGTTTCGCGAAGTTTCCTATTCAAGGATTTATGGACATTAATGGATCAAGTTAGGGCCCCGTACTTCATGTGTATAATGGTAAAAGTTGTGCTTCAGAACTTTTATTGAATTTAGGATTTAAGTTTGGATGACTTTAAGTTGAAGGAGATTAAATGAGATTCTAGGGTTTCTCATTACCTTTCTAAACATATAAAGAACACCGAAAACGGATTAGGGACGTGGAAGTTGTGACCGTTAGAAGTTATGAAGATTTTGGCTTGACCTGCGTACGTTGGGCGTACATGGCGTACATTGGGCGTATTGGGCAGGAGTGATCGCGAAGAGCAACCTGGTACGTTGGGAGTACCAGGAGTATGTTGGGCGTATGCGGCCCAGACTCAAACCCTAATATTGAGCCTTTGAGCCTTGTTTAAGCAACTTAACTTCTGGAAACTCTCTCTATATATTCAGCCTCCATCTCCCTAAAGTAGTTGTCTCGAAACCCTAGCCCCATTGTGAAGATTTCGAGCCACTTGTGTGTCTTGGAGTGCTTTTGGTGCACCTTGAAGAAGAAGGAACTCAATGGAGAAGTGTTGGTCGTCTTGGAGTTTGTAGATCCAGGCCTTTTTCACCTTGATCTATCTTCTAGAGGTGTAAAGTTTCAAACTTGATGACTATTTGATGTAGATCCAGCCTTAGGTCATGATATAAGCATGTTTTGGTCCCATGGTTTGGATCTTGTGAGTAGAAGCTACCCCAGAACCTTCAAGCCTATTTTTAGTCATTTTAGAGGTCATTAAGCTATAAAATTCGGATCTTGATGAGTATAATCCTTCCATGCATGAGTTGGTGGTCTTTTGATGAAGTAAGAGATTTAGGGCTTTGGTTTGGACACCATTAAGCCATGCAAAGTCATAAAGTCAGGAACTTTATGACTTAGGACGTCCCATAAGAATCAGATCTGGAAGTTATGCATGTTGTCTTAAGGCATTAAGAGGTTTGGAGTTATCTTTGGGCCTCAGCGTCGTACGCTGGGTGTACCAGGTTGGTACGCGGAGCGTACACACCTGAATGGCTCTTGGTCCATTTTTGGGCCTTGAGTCATTTTTGGTTTGGGGCTTGCTTTGTTGGGCCAAGTATAATAAGGGTAAATTAGTCTTTTACCCATTGTTATGATAGAATATGAATCAGATCTTCGATTATGGAAGTTATCTTAAGCATTTATTAGGTATATTTTGGATATGTTTAGTGTGAGGAGCCCGGTAGCAGCAGTGCATGTGTGTTTCGGTTATCTCGGATTGACGTGAGTCTCCTCACTGTACCCGTGGGTCGAAGGCACCAATGTCGGCCCACTAGCATAAGTTATATGCTAGTTGTATTTGTGGCTCTTGCATTGTATGTTGGGCTAGGCCCATGGTATGATGGGCTAGGCCCATTGGTATGACGGGATAGGCTCATTTGTATGTTGTATTGGTCCCATTGATTAGGAAGGGCTAGGCCCATTATTATGGGTTGGGAGTTGGGACCAATGTGAGGGCTAGGCCCAAGGATATTTATGGTGTGGTGTTTTGGGGAATTCACTAAGCTTTGTGCTTACAGTTTTATGGTTATGGTTTAAGGTACTTCTAGTTCGAAAGGGAACGACCCGGCTTGATCATCGCACATTCACCCATGTTTCTTCACTTTCTGATTTTAGGATTGTACTCTGATAACTATTTTTACTCTGACATATTTTTGAATGGTTGATAAGAATAAATGGTGTTTATGTATTGAATTAAAAATGAAATTTTTACCTTATCATTTTTGGGATGTTACATGTAGTAATCCAAAGTCAAGACATAGATCCATGTTCATGATCCATGTATGGATATTTTGGGAATCACTTTCCTGTTTGGGCTCCGACTAACTGTACACATCGCATATTGTTGTAAAACGCAAGTCGATTCAAAGATCCATGTTCACAATCCCAAGCCAACAATCAAACAAGAACATGACAAGAGACCGATCCCATGTATCTTACCCCAACCGTTTTCTTAAAAATTCTTTTTTGAAAACATTTTGTGAAAATTCTTGGATCCTAGTTTGAGTTTGTACTCACACAAGTGTTCCTCCAAATCCCTTATACCAGGGCTCTGATACCAACTTGTAACGTCCCATTTTCAAAACAAAATTTTCATTTTTAATTAAGGTAAACATCATGTCCATAAACCCCAAGTTAAGTAAACCATTTGTTCCAAGATATAATTGTTTGAAAAACAAAGTAATGTAATAAATGTGGAATCTCCACTGCTACTGATGAGTGTGTATAGTCACGCCTTCGCCTTCCCACGATCACCAATTGTACCTGAAAAACTTTTAATCCACAACTATAAACCAAAGCTTAGTGATTTCTGCCAAAATACCACACACCACAATATGCATACACACATGAGCCTTCAGTCTGCTTGGCTCACCTCTCAAGACCTACAGCATGTCTGGACCTCTCCTTCACAGCGTACGGTTGTTCCACACCTGGCTTACATGTGACATCCATAATTTCACGACCAGAAAAGACCAATTTATTTATGCTTATTTTGTAATCAGAGTATCCTTAAAAGAATAATATTGCAGAATTTGTTCCCAAAAACATGATAATGATATTATCAAAACATTTCCAAAGAAATGTACTTTATGTATATTAAAAATTTTGGGATGTCATTGTCGATACAGTACATAAGCATAAACGAAATAATACATGTCTTACACTAGTTTGTCTAAACTACTGACCTATAGGTATCCATAAATCTCTCATCATATCATCACATATGTACTCTTGTGCCACTACCTGTAATATAAGAACTGAGTGGGTCTGGCTTGGGAGCCTGATGAACACATAAGGTTTTCAACCCACAATAATTAAATATTTATTTATTATTATCAAATCATCAACCCGATTACCCCTTCCCGCTATCCTCACTCTCTGTCCCTACCATCTAATCTCAAGGGACCTATCCTAAGTATCATCTTCAGGATAGAAAATAATGCTTAGGGGAGTCCATAGCATTATATGTCAGTAAGGAAACCATGGGGAATGGAGTACACCTGGTGAACACCTACAGGTTGCAAACCTGCTAGTGTTCCACTGGACTGTCTAGAATAGTCTGTGGTCGTTATCTATACTCTGCTAGACAATTAGATCATCTTTAAAGTCAAGGCCTCTAATCATCTATATAATCTTTCATCTTGCATAATCTATATCACCTTTCATCTCTCATCATCTATGTCATCTTAGATCTACCCATCTGTACCCAACATATTTATAGGTAATAAAATACATATATACAGTTTAAAATCGAGTAAAAAATGTATAGATCGTTCATCCAGCTTAGATATCAGGAACACAGATAATAGGCACATATAGCATGTAATTATCTTAAATACTTTATATCTATGTGTAAGATGAAAATAACTATGCACTCACTTGATAAAATGGGTGACTGGTGATATAGGTAGAGCTTCGTCTAACACATCATATATTCCTTAACGTGACCTAAGTATAATTACTACATAGTATTAGTCTAATGATCCTAGAGACTAAGAATAGTCTAGATCCTCACTAATCTCAATGTCTACATCAAGATCTATCAAGTAAGGATCAGCCAGGCAGGACAGTTGGGAAGCAGGAAAATTTCGGCATAATAGCTTTTATGAAATCCAACAACCAAGCCAACATGACCATTCTAGAAACTTCTCCCGTAAGTAGGTCAATCAGTATAACAACATGGAATTACTGATAAATCATATTTATAAGTTCATAATGATGAATTATGACTATAAATATAAGTTACACAGAAAAGACTAGAGTGTAGCTTAACTTACAGAGGTTCTTCCTGACTGGAGTTAGGAAATTGAACTGGTAGAGCTTCTACTCGCTAGCTACTACTTCTTCAGGGATCGCAGGGATTCACCAAAGGCTAAAACTAAGGTAAATGGGCTAAAATCGAGAGAATTTAGAGAGAGAGAGAGAGAGAGAGAGAGAAAGAGAGGGGGAGGGAGGGAGGGAGGGAGGGAGGATGATGGGGAGTGAGGAAGCAAATGAGCAGTCGAAGTCTATTTATAGCGCAACTGCACGCCGCGCCTAGTGTGTGCGCCGCTCACACCTGAGACGTCGCTCCTCCCAATTTTTTTGCCACGTGTCACAAATATGGTGGTACACGCCCCACCTTCTAGAAGGTGCGCGTCGCGCAACCCACTTGCGCGTCGCGCTTCTCAGAAAACTTCAAAAAATCGTATCTTCTTCATGTGAGCTCTATTTTCGACGTTCTTTATATCTCCGGAAAGCTCTCGATGATATCTACAACTTTCGTTTAGACTCTGTCGGCTAATTTTGACTTTATTTTCAAAGCTATATTTTTAACAGGCTTAGACTGTTAAAGTCCGTTAAAAATTCATAACTTCCTCATATTAAATCTGTTCTCGACTGTCTTTATATCGACGAAACCATATGGATGAGATCTTTAACCCTCCTTTAGATTGTTTTTCCTAACAATCAACCAATTTCTACTTCGGTTTCTGAGTCGTATACTACTACGCTGAAACTTCTAAAAATCCTAACTTCCTCTTACGAAGTCAAATTGGGGCGTTCTCTATATATACGCTCTCGGTTTAACGACTACTACAACTTTTATTTAGATTACTAAGGCTAATAATCTTCCTAACTCCGATTTGCTATTTACGATATCGTAGCCGTGCCGGTTTGAACGTGAAACTTCAACGGGTCATAACTTATTTTTCATAAGTCTGTTTTGAGTGCTCCTTATACCTCCGGAATCCTTATTACAACTACTTCGTCTCACTCATAGGCTATTCGTCTTAATCTTTAATCTATTTAGATGCGAATTCTATCCCTAATTTATTATGTAGCTATAAACACACAATGTATACACACACACACACACACACACACACACACACACACACACATATATATATATATATATATATATATATATATATATATATATATATATATATATATACAAATACCACGTAATAATCAAATAACCCTCTTTTATTAGCCTCAAAAGATTACAATTATTGACCCTAACCACTTCATCATCTTTATTAATGTCTAGTAGGAAACGTGGGCGTTACATTACAACACATTGTTGGCCCGCCCGAGTATATTGGCCTACCGCACATAGCAAGACCGCCTCAACCCACCACCTAATATGTCGACATATATAACAAACAAGCAATCAAGTAAACATATAAACACAGGAAACTATATATACTAGTCTACATGTCTAACAGCTCACAACCTCATACCAGGCCTCATGCAGTACACCACGCTACGACCGGAAGATCTCCAAGGAATGCATAGCCATATGTAAACAGAGGTGAGATAGACTTTCGAATAGGTGATCCAATTCTAGAGCCACAAACAAACAAGGAGCTAGAAAGAAAGCCTAGATCAATAGTGCTCAGACTATCCTACATGACTACATATATCCCCTAAGGCACTTCACTAGACAATGACCAACCTACTGGTACTCTAACCAGCATACCACTACTCATATGTTCTGACATACAAGGATATACACTATAACACATATTATAGTGAGGAAACTCAAATGAAATGCACACCCGAAAACACAGCAATTCCCTTACTCCATGCACGGATCACCTCCACGAATCGACTGGCACCAAATACAGATAAATACATAATCAATAACCCAAGTCCTTCAAGTTTGGCCTAAAATCAAACTGGTCAAAAGTCAACGGTCAACAATCAACAAAAGTCAACGGTCAACAAATTCAACACTCACCACGACATAGGGACCTCTTGGCCACGTCGTAGGAATACCAGGACAAAATAGTCGCGAAGCAGAGAACCGCCACATCATGGCAATCCCATTGTTATGTTGTGGGAACTGGCTGATTTCCATATTCTTCATTAAGTGCTCAATCCTTACAGATCTAAAACCATAACTTCATATCTACTTCTTTTCAATGACTTAATGGATAAAGTTTTCAACTTTATACATTAGGACTCCATTCTAAGGCTAGATCTACAATCCTAAGTTCGTTAAGTCCTTAATGGGGCATAAACTTGAGCATGGACACAAGGGACTCCAACATGGCTCCTTTCTCTCATCTTACAGAAAATTTTAACCATATAGGAGCCACATCAAGCCCTGGAGTTCCTCAAACTCCAAGCGCATCCATGGAAGGGACAAAACCACCCAAATATGACCTTAAAATTGAAATTAGAATGATAAATGCAATGTATGAACTTTATACCTCAAATAGCTCAGAAATCAGAAGAATATGATGATTCCAAGTTGGTTCTTTGGTCCTTTTCTCCCTTGCACCAAAATGATCTTCCTCCTTCCTCGAGTTCCACCAAAATCCAAGAACAATGTATTCAATCAAGCAAACAGGCTCCTAAAAAACTATGGATGCCAGAGTTTTGTTGATTAGGTGCTTAAATATGGAAGAAACCCTAAAAATCATGGGCTTGGGCTGCAACAGCTTCCACGTCATGGCCTTCCTCTTGCCACGTTGTGGAAGCCATCCAAAACATGTGTTTCATGTATTTGGCATGCCACGTTGTGGTGCTCTATTCACCACATCGTGTCACTAGACTTTTCCCAAAAATCTTACCTTTAGTGCCTCTGAGTCCTCAACCGATCTATTCTGGAAAACAGGCGCTACATTGGATCAATAAAAAAAATATTAATATCAGTTCTATTATATTTAACCTAGGGGTATCACTCTAGTAGTCACAATTGCCTACGCTCTTAACTCGGTTTTCTAGCTTGCACAAGTTAATAAACAATGTGATTCAAGATACATAATCTGATACCTAATCATCAATCATGCACTCAGTTGCATAAAGATAACAAAATCATTATCAATACTCATCGATCTGTTGTCAAGAATTAACATAATAAAGTAAATATTATCAAATTCCTTTTAATGAATTAAACCATAATTATAGATATTCTACATCTAATCAAAAGTATAGGGACTTAGCCCATATTCATAACTAAATAGATAAAAAAAATTAAACATAATGCAAACCAAAGTTCTTTAGAACTTCAACTGCAAAAAAATCTCCAATTCTTTTCTTCTTCTTCTAGGGTTTGTGGCATCCCCTTTCTCTCCAGGTCTTCTAACCTCCCTAATTTTATGAAAATCAGGTTAATTAATATCTTTTTTACACCGACTTAAATCACGGTGCGAATTACAAGATCTTCAGAACTCTTCAAAATCTTCAACCAATTTAGATATCTTTAATTTGAATTCTGTTTAATTTTCAAGCTATGTATTTCTTACAGAATATTCTCTAAATAGCTTCTATTTTATCTTTCAGTCCTTGTAATATGTAAAATACACATTTATATCTTTGTAGTATCAAATATCTATAAAAATGTGTAAAAAATTATTAAATATGTGTCTTAAAATATGTGTCTTAAAATATGTATAATTCATCATATATCACCTACCACCATCTAACGGAAAAACAACAATATGGGCCGTCATGGACCGATTGTCTAAACTCGCTCACTTTATACCGCTACCAAAACACTTCACGTCCACCACACTAAAATCTATCTTCCTGCGAAACATATGCCACCTTTGTGGCCTACCCAGATCCATCATATCAGATAGAGACCCATTTTTTAGTCAATTTTCGACACAGCTATTTAAGCAACTAGGTACGAAACTTAAACACGCTGGTGTGTACCACTTGTGAACCGAAGTTCAAACAGAAGTAGTTAACTTATTTCTCAAATCTTGCCTTCGTGCCTTTGCATATGATGAACCACGCTCATGGAAACGCTACATATACCTTGTGGAGTTCTGGTACATTACTAGTTTTCACTCGGCCATCAAAATGAATCCTCTCAAAGACATGTACGGAACAAACAGTGAGACAATCCACGACTTGTAAGTCCCCAAAAACGCCATGTATCAATCGGATTTCACTATGATTGTGCGGAATCCCAATCAAGTGAATGATGCAATATATAATATGAAATAATAACAAGATGATTAATCTTCAATGTACACTATTATTGAATATTTCGGTACATAAGATTCTTGATTACACTTGGTTCTCTCTTGTTTCTCTCCAAATCACGTTCTTAGCTTATGGCAGCCCCCAAAAACGTCTCACACCCTTTACAAGGCTCAAATGACATTATTTATACCTAGACCTAATAACCAAGGCCCAGCCCAAAACCCAAACAAAACAACATTATGCCCAACCGAAATCACATGTGATTTCGGTCCAAACAACACCAAAACATGGTGTTTTCGGTCCTAGACCGAGAACTCTAATAGCTTATGAAAAGCAAAGTATAAACCACAATTTATGACCTAACAATCTCCCCCTTGGTTTATAGCTTTCTTTTCACTTAGAATAAACCATAATTTAGTCCTAACAATCTCCCCCTTGGTTTATAGCTTTCTTTTCTTTTCAGTCTTCCTTGATCTTTGGCTTTCAAATCTAATCTTCGATTTTTTCACAACTTCAAGATGAACATATGAATTTCTACATGAATGACTTCATCTTGAATAGTTGGACTTCCTTCAAAGAACTTGACTTTAAACGCACATTGGGTGTAGAGGCTTCTTGTAAAGGTTCTTGTAAAATCAGCACTTCCAGCTTTGAGAAACTTCAGAGATAATAACAAAGAAACCGATTCTTCTGGATCACTTCAGCAAGTTCATAGATAGCAGTAAATTGATTGAGTAGGCTTCAATACAATTCGTCACATAATTTCAAGTACAGCTTCACCTTGCTTCTAGGGTTGAAAAATTTAATGTTGAAAAATAATCTTCACTTCTTGTTCCTTCGCATGAGTATTCTTTAACGATCACCGTTGCGCCTTGAAAAGTAATCATGACTAAAAAGTCCATGTGGATCACAGAATCATAAAGACCCTTCTCACCACAGTTGTTCAAGGACCCGGCCTTGGCTCAAAAGGAGACTACTCGCAGTATCTGTGTGAACACGGAGGAACGCACTGCGATTGTTGAGTATCGGAGAACTACTCATGGCCTTCAAATGTTAGCCCCTGTATATCCTAGATCAAAGATCTCAATACAGTTTTTTAAGTTAAACAAGTTAACTTGGTCCTTGGCGAGACGTTTAGCGATAATCGTGCCTTGTGAGGTGCATCGCCCTGGTATCATGACATCTGTACAGTTTAAGACTTTTAATTCCTTAAATAAGACAGTTCTTAGAAAGATACTGCCTAACTGACAATTTGTACAGTTTCAATCCTTCAGTTCCTTGTGGAAATAGAGTGAAGAGTAATAACCATCAACTCCTTTCCAAGTTTCTTCTCCTTGCTCAGAAAATTCCGATATAGTCTCCTTGAGTCTCTTCTTCTTTTTGAATTCGCTGTTTAAGACAAACGAAACTTTGAGATAAAAACTAAAAGTAAAAATAAACTTAGCACACAATAGAAATAACTAAGAAATAAAAATAAAATTAAAAATACACTCAAAATAAAAATAAAATATTTTTGGATTTTTTTTTTAATTTTCTGAAAAAGAAATAAACAGAAATAAACATATTTTTGGATTTTTTAAATTTATGATTTTTTGTTTGATTTTTTTAATTATCCCCCTAAATTTGTGCATAGAAGAAAAATATGAACAAATTTAACAAAAACAAAAATAATAACTAAATTTAAAACATTTTTGGGATCAAAGATGTCAAGAAATTCAATATCGTTTATCAGCACACACATCTGCATGTTTAGCTCTGGTCAATCACCAATATTGTGGTCCACTTAAACACAAAGGATATTGACAAGTTGGACAAATTATAAATGACAAGACATTGTGATTATATTCCTAAATAGACCTTTTGTTGACGACGACCAAGGATATTGTTGTCCACTTAAATTCAGCAGCGAGATCTACAGTCAGCCTTTAATCATGAACCAATTCAATTTTAAGCTCACTGGAACGTGTTCCCCAGTTCACGACATACCCTAGCAATCAAGGAATTTCAAAGAGCTCTTTACTTTAGGTGAGTGCTCAATTATTTGAGAGAGAAGATAGATATAGAGATGCATATGTTGTATCCTAGGTCAGATGTCTTCCAATCACGCAGAGGGACAACATATGACTAACATAGATAGAGGGTTAGAGAGATAGAAATGTGCATATGTTGTGTCCCAGTTCGGATCTTCCGATCACGCAAAGGGGACAGCATATAACTGACATAGATAGATAGAGAGAAGCATAGAAATAGAGTGCATAAGTTGCGTCCCATGTCGGATCTTACGATCATGCAAAGGGGGCAACATATGACTGACAGAGAGGATAAGAAAGAAAAACAATTTCACACCGACATACTTTATCAGAACCCCCTAGTGACCCTATCAGCACCAGAATTAAGGACATTTGTCCGTACGTCGAAGAAGTGTTGAGCCACTGTTCAAGATGATACGTAACTTCAATGTATCTCGTAGGCTCCCTTGTTTATCTCACTGATCAATCTATCCAAGCGTCGTATAGTCAGTCCAAATGTAACTATCTAAGTCCAAATGAGTTAACACAGTCAAGTCCTTTCATTGTCAGCTATGTCTAGTCCTTTTGAATCCTTCATGCCTACCAGCACATTGAACACAGAGTCTAAACAATTTAGCTTCAGTGCATTACACACATCTCATATTTCCCTTTAGCACTAAACTTCATATCACTTCCCAAAAATACTTACGAAAGAAAACATATTTTTGTATTTTTTTACTTTTATAATTTTTTGTATTTTGATTTCTCCCCCTTCATTTGTGCATGGGAAGAAAGAAAATAAAATAAATGCGCAAATTAAAAAAATGTCTTCAAAACGAATCATTTTAAAAAAAACTTAGAAGTATCGAGAAGAAAACTCAAACCGTAATTCAGCAATTGAAGTTGCATCCAGATGATCTGAGAACAGCATGCATATGTAGCAACATGTTCAGCCTCAATTGTGTTTCAATTCTGGAACGAAGTTAAGATATTCAATATTCATCATCCAATTAAATGTGATCCCCATTTGTGAGCCTTTCTTTCTTCCTTCCCGCAAAGGATACATGATCTCAACTAAAGTTATGAATGGTGTACAGATGAGAGATGTCTCCTATCATGTGTCTGGAACAGCCACTATCAACAAACCAAAGTCTGATGATATTCCTCCATAGCTGCCCCAGCACAGAGTGCGGGATTAGTCGGTCTTTGGAACCCAGTCCATTTTGAAGCTGGGTTGACCTTTATCATCTACACAAGGCACTCTCTCCCATGACATATCCTGTTTATCAGACACAGAAGATGAAGAAAAGTTAGAATCATTAGATGATTTGGGAGTGTGAACCTTTGATACCCATCTGTAGTCAGGTTTAACCCATTTCTTGTTTGGGTGGATGGATGCTTCAGCACTTGCTTTAGAACTTGAAACCGATCGCCGAGATGAATTCGACCTACCCGATCTTTGTCTAACAGAACCATCTCTTGAATTTGGCTTCTTGTCAGACATTCCTTTCTTGTCCTTGGGAGTTTGATTCTTACCCTTCTTAGCATTCCAGTCACCATTGTTTAAACGTGACCTTGAAGGGTTTCTTTTGTAAGATCTCCCTCTTGGCACGTTCTTCCAACCTTGTTTTTAGTAAGGAACATATAAACGATGTGGGCAATTTCTGGCAATGTGACCGGGAGTCCCGCAGTTAAAGCAAGTCTGTCTTTTCATATAAATCAAATTGTGACTTGGTCCTTGTCCAACAGAAGTTCGTTTCGAAGAACTTCCACAAGCACAAGCACAAGAACATTTGTTAGACTGCTTGACCGATTTTTGTGGCATGGGTTTTTCCACAGTGGGAGTATCTACATCACAAGATTTTGAATCATTATCAGCAGAACTAGAATCATTTTTGTTCTCCTTGTTCTCATCTTCCACTACTTTACCTGCACATGAAGTAGAAGCATTAGTATCGTTCACCTCAATATTCTCAGTTGGGTCGGATTGTTCAGTTTTAACTAAAGCTGGTACATGGGGCTGGCCACTCTGACCAGGTGTCTCTACCTCATTGGTTTCAAGGGGCGAGGTATAGTTTTCATTGAAGGGAGGTGGAACACTATGATACCCTAGACCCTTATTTTGATTATCCTTAAATTTTAACTGTTTTTCAATCATTGTTTCAACTTTCTTACTTGACACATCAAACTTTTTAAAATTAAATTCTGCATTTTCAAACTTATTTTTCAATGTGTTAAGCTCGGCAGTTAGACTGGCAATCTTTTCTTGAGCATAATCATAGTTGTGACAACCCGATATTTTGAATCAATGTAATGACCTGAAAAGTCAAGAATTGTAATCTCTTTTGATATAATGAAATCAGCGTCAAAAAAATAAAATGTTCCAAAGTCTCTATTGCGTTGCATAGAATGATAAATATCGTATTAAGGTTTCAGAAATATAAACAACACTAAAATCCGAGTTATGACGAAAAAGTTATGACCAACCTAAAATTCACAGCAAAACCGTCAATATTGTTAAACATAAAACGCGAAGTTTCAATACAATAAATTTAAGCCTTAGGTATCTAAATGAAAGTTGTAGATATCCCAAAACCGTAAACATACATAAAAAGAACGCCCAAATCTGACTTCATATGAGGAAGTTATGATTTTTCAAAGTTTCGGACATAGCAGTAGACAGCTAAAAACTCGAATTAGAGATCGGGCGACTTTTTGCCATCATGACCTAAATAAAAATCGAAGATCTCAACAATAGTAGCGCAACGGTAAAAAGTCTGACGAAAACGGACGTCGGATGAAGAAGTTATGGATTTATAATGGAGTTTTCGTGTCCCGGCCTGTTACAAATAATTAATTAAAAATATATCAAAATTAGCCGACGAAATCTAAACGAGAGTTGTAGAGTATATTCTCACCTACGCGTGCATATATAGAACGTCGAAAACGAAGTTTGTACGCGGATGCTACGGATTTTACAAGTTCGAGACACAAAATCTGAGGCTGTCAGGCTGACCACGACGTGGTGTTGTGACTGATGGGTGCCAGGGTTGTCAGCAAACGTCTCGTCCATGGAAGCGGATAAGATCAACACCACGACGTGGTGAAGAAGACCACGACGTGGCGCCCAAAATAGGGCTATAAATAGGAGCCGATGGTTTCAGGTTTAAGTGCTCATTTCTTCTCTTTCTCGTGCTGAAGCTCTGCGTTTAAACCCCCGAAGCCCCGGTCTTCACATCCAAGTTCCGAAGGAAGGTTTTACGCTCCCGAGATTCCCGAGAATCCCGAGAGATCAGCTTTCTCAAGTCAAAGTTCTGCTCGGTTTTCGTCTCACCTTCTTCAATCTATCAAGTGAGTCCATACCCCTACAACTATGTTTTCAAATGCTTGTAAATGCTTTTATACACTTTTAAGGGGGGAATACAAGTAAACACACGATTATCCTCGTGTGAAAAACATCAATCTTTTGCTATGCTTTTTGTTATATAATCAATCATATGTGATTTATAACTATCATACGAAAACGTTCTCATACAACATATCACGATAACACTTTGTCCTTTAGGAATGAAACATGTTGTTACGTAAATATCAAACACTTTATTCATATTTTGAGTATAAATGTTCAATAACGTTATTACAAATGTTACACTTTACATACAAAGTCGACACTACACTAGGGTTTATCATACAAACGAATCATACATTTGGGAAAAACTATAATAGGTATAGTTTACTAGATATTCATGAGATTTTACATACTATAAGTACTATATCAAGGAAATACTTTCATATACAAGAACAAATGGACTTTTCATACGTAAATCTATTTGATACTAAGTTTTATGAGACATTCAACTTCACGTACTTTCAAGCATGCAGTTAGAAGTCCTGTATTATATACCATAATCTCTTGTAGGGAGAGTGTGATACTTGTGTATAGATCTATACGGGATTGACAATCCCGCACCTAAACTGTTAGCTACAGTTAGACCGGCAGGTCTGGGGTGACAAACGTCATAACATTCCAACGCCTGAAGAACGTTGTTACAGGCAGTCTGGGTCAACAGCATGGTTATAAAACTCACATGGAGTATTAAAAACACGTTGATTTACGGGGTTATCAAATGCCTTAGCGATTTTATACATACATAAATCTACTATCCTAGGCATGAAAAACACTATTGCATTACAGTTTTGGAACTTTTAAAGTACCACACACTTATGGAAAAATATTGGATTTCTAGAAGCAAACATTCAAAACAGTCGGGTCTTGGTAGAAGACTACTTTTATACTAGAAGGAAATATGGGATTTTCTAGGAGTTTTCAAACATCTACAAACAATTTCATTCAAATATATACAAACATTGACACTAAATACTTATGAACTCACCAGCTTAAATGCTGATCTACTCTTTCAAATCTACTTGTATTTATCAGGGATTCAGTAATACAGGTAAACATCAGCTTTTGGAGAAGTTACGCTAAGGCGTCGGTTTTAAAACTCATTTTGTCATCATATTGTAATTTATTTTGAAACAAGTATCATTCAACAATGTAACTTTTAAATTATATATATGATGGTTGTCCTACTTTCTTTACTATGTATTTAACTGTTACGATACTACATGAAGTCATCCGCCCTCGAACGATTCCGCCGTTCTGGTTTGGGGGTGTGACAGATTGGTATCAGAGCATTGTTTATAGTAAACTAAGTATATCGAACCACATAAGATATACAAACTATAAATGCATAGGGACTAAAACTCTCTAACAAAACGTTTTTACACCTAAACCGTGTGTCATTTAACTTTAATTATTTGGGTCGTAAAAGCACAAATACATGCATACAACAATTTATTTTCATAGTTAGAACTATACAAGAAGTATTAAGACAAGTTGGACACTACGACTAGGCCTCGGGATATGTAATCGGATTTGGGACGAATATAGCCTGATCAACTATATTTATCCGAGATCGGACTAATGTATGTCGAGGAATGGTCGTAGTGAGCAACAAGTCAAAACTTACCAAAATAATACTAGTATCAAACATACAAATTTAAATACTATAGGAGTATTTGGTTAATGCAATAGTTAACCTACATATTTAGACTTACAAGTTTCAAACTTTGGACAATTTTTATAACCCTATTCTCGTACAGTCAAAATGGCTGGATTCTATCCACCCGAGGATCCCTACTACCCGAATCAGGGCAATGGAGGATGAATAGAGGAGGACCCCGAAGAAGATGAGGAACCTATAGAGTTGGAGGAAGGGGAAGACTCTGGGACAGACTCAGAGCCAGAAGTAATCAACCCACCAGTCGCCCAACCTCCCGCATTTAGGAGAAACTTTCAGGGACCAACTCCCATTTGGGGAAGTCACATTCACCATTGGAGCCGACAGCAAGGATTACGTCCTCCCTACGGTATGTGTCGGGACTTCTACGACGTCAGGGGTGGCGGTTCAGCCGACCGAGCACTCCCAGTCATGGTGGGCAAACTAGCCAACCAGTCCTATCAATCCGGGGTTCAAGCAGACCGGATTCGTGAAGTCAACGTGGAAGTACAAGTTCACACTTCCGACATCCGTCGACTGGACAGGTTGCAGGATAATGCCCAACTCCGAACCGACACATTCCAAGAGCAACTGATTGCAGCCCTCTCTGAGATAAGGGAAATGAGGGAACAGCAAGCCGCCTTTGATAGGCGTCTTATTGAAGCAAAGCAATCGGACACGGAGTCGAGCTCCAAACGCAACCTACATCGCAAGTAGTACTTGCCCGAATCCCAAAAAATTTGTTATAGAATAGGAACTCGACTAAAAGTCTTACTTTTCTTAAACTTCTGTATCGGAGACCCTTAGAAGGGTCGAAATTTTCCTAACTTCAAAATGTAACCCAACGTATGTTTAATATATATGAAGAAATCCCTTTGTGCGTTAATTCTTTGAATACCACTCAGATTCATAAGTTTATCTATCACTATACAAACTTTTATTATGAATCAAGCTCTAAACCTTGAGTAGGTCAGTCAAATTCATAAATTGATGAAAATAGCAAATTTATTAACACACGACTTCCAATCATTAAAGACTCACGGTCTTCATTCTATTTCTTTAGCAGCACGATGCCGCCCCGTAGATCTACACGCCGTGTCAACAACGCAACACCTCCACCACCACCACCTCCATCAATGGATAATGCAGTCTTAATAGCTGCTGTAACAGCTGCAGTGACAGCAGCAATGGCACAGATGAGTAATAATGGGTCTGGAGGGGGAATAAATGGCTCTACGAATGGCCAACATCAGGGTCGTTCAGGGGATTGCACCTTCAAGGACTTCACAAATAGCAAGCCCATATCTTTTAATGGATCCGGAGGGATAATGGCTCTATCGCAGTGGATAGAGAAAACAGAAGCGGTATTCGAGATCTGTGCATGTCTGGAAGGGAGCAAGGTAAAGTTTGCTGCTTGTACATTCTCCGAGAGAGCTCTGACGTGGTGGAATGGCCATATCAAGTCACTAACTCTGGTAGTGGAAAATTCTATGGGCTGGGAGAAGCTAAAACAAATGTTAATGCAAGAGTACTGTCCAAGGGGCGAATTACAAAAGCTATAGCAGGAACTTTGGGGCCTTACTATGGTAGGCTCGGACATCACAACCTATACCAATAGGTTTAGTGATTTGGCAATCCTTTGCCCAGGGATGGTTGCTCTAGAGAGCAAGAAGATCGAGAGGTACATCTGGGGACTGTCACCCCAGATTCAAGGAAGTGTACTAGCTTCCAAACCAGTCACTTTCGATAGTGCCAAACAGTTGGCACAAGCTCTCGTTGACCATGGAGTCTGCAAAGGCTTCGCAACTGCTGTTCCGAAGCAAACCATAGGAAACAACAACAACAACAACAACAACAGTACCAACAACAACAGCAAGAAGAAGTTTTGGAACAAGAGGAAGGGTCAGTTTTCACAAGAACCTTCCAAGAAGCAACAGATAGTGGCATTCCATGCCGCTACTACCCCCACTGCTGCTCCTGTTACCCCTACACCAGCAAAGCAATATGCTGGGAACCTAGCGAAGTGCAGCAAATGCAATTTCCATCACAACGGAAATTGTCGGGAGATGCACTGCAATAACTGCAACAGGAAAGGGCACACTGCCCGTTTCTGTAAGGCACCGGCACAACCAATCACCCAAGTCCCTGGATTCGGTGTGGGCCAGGCGTGTTATGGGTGCGATGAGGTTGGACACTACAAGAGAGACTGCCCTAAGGCAAGGAATGATGGCGGCATAGGAAGGGTGTTGGCAATAGGGCAGAACGAAGCAATAGCTGATCCCACGGTGGTTACGGGTACGTTTCTCCTCAATAACGCTTATGCATGCATACTCTTTGATTGTGGTGCGGAGAGGAGTTTCGTGAGTCATAAATTCAAACACTTACTAAAACAGAACCCTCAATCACTCAATAAGATATTTACAGTAGAAATAGCAAACGGTAGAACAGAAAGCACCAACGATAGGTACGTAGGCTGCACACTAACTCTAAACGAACATTCATTTCAAATCGATTTAATGCCGATCACTATAAGGAGCTTTGATGTCATCATCGGTATGGATTGGTTAAGCCTGCACCATGCCGATATACTTTGTCACAAAAGGGCCGTTCGCCTAAATCTGCCAAACGGCGAGACTCTTGTCATTTATGGTGACAAACCCGGTACCAATTTACAAATCATCTCTTGCGTCAAAGCCCAGAAATACCTGCGTAAGGAGTACCATGCCTTCTTAGCCCACCTGGTAGATAACAAAAAAGAAGCGAAAGACCTCAAAGACATTCCAGAATTCTGCGATTTTCCCGATGTCTTCCCTAAAGATCTTCCAGGAGTTCCACCAGAACGACAAGTCGAATTCAGAATCGATTTAATTCCTGGAGCTACCCCGGTAGCGAAGTCGCCGTATCGTCTAGCGCCAGATGAGATGCAGGAATTATCCAGCCAATTAAACGAACTACTCAACAAAGGATTCATCAGACCGATCTTCTCACCTTAGGGAGCACCAGTCCTGTTCGTCAAGAAGAAGGATGGATCTTTCCGCATGTGCATCGATTACCGGGAACTCAACAAGCTCACTATCAAGAACCGATATCCCCTACCACGCATTGACGACTTGTTCGACCAACTCCAAGGAGCGAGTTATTTCTCAAAGATCGATTTAAGATCCAGGTATCATCATCTGCGAGTCTTGGAAGGAGATGTTCCCAAAACAGCCTTTCGAACTCGTTATGGTCGTTACGAGTTTGTAGTGATGCCCTTTGGATTAACAAATGCACCGGCGGTGTTCATGGACTTAATGAACCGAGTGTGTCGTTCATTCCTGGATAAATTTGTGATCGTGTTCATAGACGATATACTTATCTATTCGAAGAGTAAAGAGGAACATAGTCAACACCTCCGACAAATCTTGGAAACGCTAAGAAAAGAGAAGCTATACGCAAAATTCTCAAAGTGTGAATTTTGGATTCGGAAAGTAGATTTCCTAGGTCACGTGGTTAGCAAAGACAGGATACACGTGGAACCTTCCAAAATCAAGGCAATCGAGAACTGGTCAGCTCCCAGAACCCCAACGGAAATCCGACAATTCTTGGGTCTTGCTGGCTATTACCGAAGATTTATACAAAACTTCTCGAAGATTGTTGAACCACTTACCACCTTGACCCAGAAGGGAGTAACTTTCAGTTGGGAGGAAAAACAAGACGCTGCATTCCAAACTCTGAAGCAAGCACTATGCAGCGCACCTATATTTTCCTTGCCAGAAAGAACAGAAGACTTCGTGGTCTACTGTGATGCATTAATCAAGGTCTTGGATGTGTACTAATGCAACGAGGAAAGGTCATTGCTTACGCCTCGAGACAACTCAAGACGCACGAGGTCAACTACACTACACACGACCTCCAACTAGGAGCAGTCGTTTTCGCGCTAAAGATCTGGAGACACTATCTCTATGGCACGAGGTGCACAATCTTTACCGATCATAAGAGCCATCAACACATCCTCAATCAAAAGGAACTCAACATGAGGCAAAGACGATGTGTTGAACTGTTGAACGACTACGAATGTGAAATTCGTTATCATCCAGGAAAAGCGAATGTGGTAGCTAATGCTCTTAGTCGAAAAGAATACTAGGGCCGCCGAGTGAAATCCTTAACCATGACGATCCATTCACACCTGTCCACCCAAATCAAGGAAGCTCAGAGGGAAGCCTTGAAAACAGAGAATGTGTGGGGGAAGCATTAAGAGGAATGGACAAAAATCTTGAAGTCAAGGGCGACGGAATTCGCTACTTCGTGGATCGGATCTGGACACCGAAGTTTGGTGGGTTCAGAGATGTTGTCATGAACGAAGCTCATAAGACTCGATACTCCGTGCATCCAGGTTCAGACAAGATGTATCTGGACCTCAAGAAACGGTATTGGTTGCCGAACATGAAAGCAGAGATCGCTACCTATGTGGGCAAGTGTCTGACTTGCGCCAAAGTCAAAGTAGAGTACCAAAAGCCCTCAGGATTACTACAACAGCCTGAGATACCCGAGTGGAAGTGGGAGCGGATAACCATGGATTTCATAACCAAATTACCCAAGACAGCGGGTGGGCTTGACACCATTTGGGTGATCGTCGATAGATTGACAAAATCCGCACACTTCCTACCAATAAAGGAAACCGACAAGATGGAGAAGCTAGCTCGAACATACATCCGAGAGATTGTACGACTGCATGGTGTACCAATATCCATTATCTCCGACAGAGATAGTAGGTTCACCTCGCGATTCTGGCAGTCGCTGCAAAAATCTCTAGGGACGAGACTAGACATGAGTACCGCTTACCATCCACAAACCGACGGTCAAAGTGAGAGGACCATACAAACCTTGGAAGATATGCTAAGAGCTTGTGTAATCGATTTTGGTAATGCATGGGATACCCATTTACCACTAGTCGAATTCTCATACAACAATAGCTATCACTCCAGCATTAAAGTTGCTCCATTCGAAGCCCTCTATGGCCACAAATGCAGATCACCACTGTGTTGGGCTGAAGTGGGTGACACGCAACTAGCCAAGGGACAAGTACCCGACAACGCTCTCACAGGCCCGGAAATTATAAGAGAAACAACTGAGAAGATTGTTCAAATCCGGGAACGACTAAAGGCTTCAAGAGACAGACAAAAGAGTTATGTAGACAAAAGACGGAAGCCCTTAGAATTTCAGGTTGGGGACCGGGTGCTATTGAAGGTCTCGCCCTGGAAAGGGTTAATACGTTTCGGAAAACGTGGGAAACTAAACCCAAGGTATATCGGACCATTCGAGATCCTTGCAAGGATCGGCCCGGTAGCTTACAAACTTCAACTACCGCAGGAACTCAATAACGTACATCCTACCTTTCATGTGTCAAACTTGAAGAAATGTTTGTCCGATGAGACCCTCGTTGTCCCTCTAGACGAAATCGAAATCAACGAGAGTCTCCGCTTTATAGAGGAACCAATTGAGGTCATGGATAGGGAAATTAAAAGAACAAAACAAAGTCGCATACCCATTGTGAAGGTCCGCTGGAATGCAAAGCGGGGACCTGAATACACTTGGGAGCGCGAACATCAGATGAAACAAAAGTACCCACATCTCTTTCCCTAATCCACAAATATTTATCTTACATTAAATTTCGAGACGAAATTCCCTCTAACGGGGGGGATGATGTGACAACCCGATATTTTGAATCAATGTAATGACCTGAAAAGTCAAGAATTGTAATCTCTTTTGATATAATGAAATTAGCGTCAAAAAAATAAAATGTTCCAAAGTCTCTATTGGGTTGCATAGAATGATAAATATCGTATTAAGGTTTCAGAAATATAAACAACACTAAAATCCGAGTTATGACAAAGAAGTTATGACCAACCTAAAATTCACAGAAAAACTGTCAATACTGTTAAACATAAAACGCGAAGTTTCAATACAATAAATTTAAGCCTTATGTATCTAAATGAAAGTTGTCGATATCCCAAAACCGTAAACATACATAAAAAGAACGCCCAAATCTGACTTCATATGAGAAAGTTATGATTTTTCAAAGTTTCGGACATAGCAGTAGACAGCTAAAAACTCGAATTAGAGATCGAGCGACTTTTTGCCATCATGACCTAAATGAGAATCGAATATCTCAACAATAGTAGCGCAACGGTAAAAAGTCTGACGAAAACGGACGTCGGATGAAGAAGTTATGGATTTATACGGAGTTTTCGTATCCCGGCCTGTTAAAAATAATTAATTAAAAATAAAGTCAAAATTAGCCGACGAAGTCTAAACGAGAGTTGTAGAGTATATTCTCACCTACATGTGCGTATATAAAACATCGAAAACGGAGTTCGTACGCGGAAGTTACGGATTTTACAAGTTCGAGACACAAAATCCGAGGCTGTCAGGCTGACCACGACGTGGTGTCAGAAGGCCACGACGTGGTGTTGTGACTGATGGGTGCCAGGGTTGTCAGCAAACGTCTCGTCCATGGAAGCGGATAGGATCAACACCACGACGTGGTGAAGAAGACCACGACGTGGCGCCCAAAATAGGGCTATAAATAGGAGCCAATGGTTTTAGGTTTAAGTGCTCATTTCTTCTCTTTCTCATGCTGAAGCTCTGCGTTTAAACCCCCGAAGCCACGGTCTTCACATCCAAGTTTCGAAGGAAGGTTTTACGCTCCCGAGATTCCAAAGAATCCCGAGAGATCAGCTTTCTCAAGTCAAAGTTCTGCTCGGTTTTCGTCTCACCTTCTTCAATCTATCAAGTGAGTCCATACCCCTACAACTATGTTTTCAAATGCTTGTAAATGCTTTTATACACTTTTAAGGGGGGGAATACAAGTAAACACACGATTATCCTCGTGTGAAAAACATCAATCTTTTGTTATGCTTTTTGTTATATAATCAATCATATGTGATTTATAACTATCATACGAAAACGTTCTCATACAACATATCACGATAACACTTTGTCCTTTTGGAATGAAACATGTTGTTACGTAAATATCAAACACTTTATTCATATTTTGAGTATTAATGTTCAATAACGTTATTACAAATGTTACACTTTACATACAAAGTCGACACTACACTAGGGTTTATCATACAAACGAATCAGACATTTGGGAAAAACTGTAATAGATACAGTTTACTAGATATTCATGAGATTTTACATACTATAAGTACTATATCAAGGAAATACTTTCATATACAAGAACAAATGGACTTTTCATACGTAAATCTATTTGATACTAAGTTTTGTGAGACATTCAACTTCACGTACTTTCAAGTATGCAGTTAGAAGTCCTGTATTATATACCATAATCTCTTGTAGGGAGAGCGTGATACTTGTGTATAGATCTATACGGGATTGACAATCCCGCACCTAAACTATTAGCTACAGTTAGACCGGCAGGTCTGGGGTGACAAACATCATAACATTCCAACGCCTGAAGAACGTTGTTACGGGCAGTCTTGGTCAATAGCATGGTTATAAAACTCACATGGAGTATTAAAAACACGTTGATTTACGGGGTTATCAAATGCCTTAGCGATTTTATACATACATAAATCTACTATCCTAGGCATGAAAAACACTATTGCATTACAGTTTTGGAACTTTTAAACTACCACACACTTATGGAAAAATATTGGATTTCTAGAAGCAAACATTCAAAACAGTCGGGTCTTGGTAGAAGACTACTTTTATACTAGAAGGAAATATGGGATTTTCTAGGAGTTTTCAAACATCTACAAACAATTTCATTCAAATATATACAAACATTGACACTAAATACTTATGAACTCACCAGCTTAAATGTTGATCTACTCTTTCAAATCTACTTGTATTTCTCAGGGATTCAGTAATACAGGTAAACATCAGCTTTTGGAGAAGTGACGCTAAGGCATCGGTTTTAAAACTCATTTTGTCATCATATTGTAATTTATTTTGAAACAAGTATCATTCAACAATGTAACTTTTAAATTATATATATATGATGGTTGTCCTACTTTCTTTACTATGTATTTAACTGTTACGATACTACATGAAGTCATCCGCCCTCGAACGATTCCGCCGTTCTGGTTTGGGGGTGTGACAATAGTGTTCACATTTATCGCTATATTCTGCTTGAAGTTTTCTAAAGTCTTTGGTTTTTGCCTCTAATTTTTCTTTCAAGGGTTTTTGGTCCTTTCTGATAGTATATCGTTCATATTTAAGGTCCTCAATTTCCCTAATTAATAATTCATATTGATCACGATAAAATTTAATTTTAGCTTCACAGGACTCAGAGCATGAAGCTTCATTAACCTTGGTGATTGAAGAACTCATTATTCACCAAAAAGAATAATTTACCAAAAATAGAACTGATTGTGAAGCCAAGAAAAATGCCCTTTGACTTGAAACCTCGAAAGTCAAACTTGAAAGTCAAACATGAAAAGTCAAACTTAAAAAATCAAACTTTAAAGTCCAAGTTGAAAGCCAAACTAGAAAGTCAAAAGTCAAATTTGAAAATCAAAAGTCAAACTTGAAAGTCAAAAGTCAAACTTGAGAGTCAAAGGTGAAAGTCAAAAATTTTGTCCAAAAAGAATAACCTTGACCGAAAACAAAAGTTTCTAGGCCGAAAATGAAATTTCATGACCAAAAACGAGAGTATTTGACCAAAAACGAGGGTATTTGACCGAATACATGCCTTTTTGACCAAACACGAAGCTTTAGGACTGAAAACAAGCCAAAATATTGAAAATCCAAAATTACAGCCGAGGATGCGAGGGGTTGAAAATCCGAACCGAGAACAGGCCGAAATCAAGAAAAACCGAGAAGTGAGCCTGAACGAAATCCCGCACCAAAATCTCTGAACCGAGATCTGAACCGAAAACGTGCGAGCTGAATACCTGCGAGACCGAGAACCCTCGCTGCTGACCGAGAACCTTCGTTGCTGACCGAAATCCCAGCTGGCCTCTGAGAAGTTCTAGGGTTTGACCGAATGCGAGGGTGGTCGCCAGGATCTCGCAAATTTTGACCTAAAATACCCAAAACTTGCCAAAAACACAAGATTTTCAAATCTTTAATGTCAAACTCGATCAAAGACTCAAAAATATGAAGAACACGAAGAACAATGGCCAAAATTTTGTCAAAAATAAATTAAAAACACCAAGAATCTCCAAGAAAAACTCATAAAAATATTTTGTAATAACCCGATTGCTACCAATCATTGCTCTGATACCACTTGTAAGTCCCCAAAAATGCTATGTATCAATCGGATTTCACTATGATGGTGCGGAATCCCAATCAAGTGAATGATGCAAGATATAATATGAAATAATAACAAGATGATTAATCTTCAATGCACATTATTATTGAATAGTCGGGTACATAAGATTCTTGATTACACTTGGTTCTCTCTTGTTTCTCTCCAAATCACGTTCTTAGCTTATGGCAGCCCCCAAAAACGTCCCACACCCTTTACAAGGCTCAAATGATAATATTTATACCTAGACCTAATAACCAAGGCCCAACCCAAAACCCAAACAAAACAACATTAAGCCCAACCGAAATCACATGTGATTTCGGTCCAAACAACACCAAAACATGGTGTTTTCGGTCCTAGACCAAGAACTCTAATAGCTTATGAAAATCAAATTATAAACCACAATTTATGCCCTAACACGACTACACTTCGGGCACTAACCACACAGCTTCTATTGATTCATCATTGTTAGAGCATCAAAATGTGATCGACCTTTTGAAAGAATCTCTACAACAAGCACATGACAGAATGATGGAACAAGCTAATAAAAAATGGTTGGACAAGAAATTTAAAGTTGGCGAATTGGTCTATCTACGTTTACGTAAGTACAACCAACATTTCTTCGTTACACGGGACATTCAAAAGCATTCCAAACGTTTTTTTCGCTCATACAAAGTTCTGGAACGGATCGGTCTCGTCGCCTACCGCCAGCAACTTTGAGCCTCTTCTCGTGTTCACCCTGTCTTCTATGTTTCGTTATCAAAAGCAAGCAATGATAAAGTTGTGTTTGATGAATTCCCATCTGAATGGCTCACCGACATGCCCATTCAAACACCAATCCCATATTGTATTCTACAACATCGCCAAACGGATGATACCACTTAACTTCTCAATAAAAATGGGCCAACCAATCCCCTTCAGAAGCAACATGGGAATATGAATAAGATTTCACACTACGATTCTCTAATTTCAATATGGGACTCTGTCACACCCCCGAACCGGAACGGTGGAAACGTTCGGGGGTGGTTGACGTCATGCGTAGTATCACAACAATTGTATCATAGCAAGCATAGTAAACACAACCAGACATTGACTACATATATGAAAAAGGTTTACATTGTTTAATACATAGTTTTGTTCATATCAAAAGTAAAATAGAAAGACGTGACTCTAACGCTCCGACTTCTCCAAAACTCCTGGAAGTACCTGTCTACTAATTCCCTGAGAATACAAGCAGTTTTGAAAGAATATCAGCATAAAGCTGGTGAGTTCATAAGTAATTGGTTTTGGTGGAAAAATGTTCTTTGATTCTTTTGAAAAGTGTTCCTCAAGAAAATCCTATATTTTCTTATGAAAAGCGTGTTTGAAAACTCATTCCTTCCATGACTTCCAGATTCATACATGATATGTACAATCCCAGGTGTCGTGGAATGAATATCAATATCCTTTGGTTACTTGTTAAACAATCCGTTTATGAGAAGCCAAGTTATCCCGGGAAAATCTTATATTTTCCCCAAAAGTTGATGGTTGGTTATCCGTTCTAAACTGAGGTGTACAAGTATCTACCATACTTATATCGATAAACGTAGTTTTCTTTAAAAAAACCCTGGTTACTCCCAGTGAGGTATATTAGCCTTATTACATAAATAAAACTAATAAAAAGAAAATGTGATGAACTAAATCCTGAAGGTATTATTAATACCCTCCAGTAATCAAATCGGTTATTACTTTGAGGTTAGTTTACTTGATTCATTATTACAAAAGTAAATTCCTGTTATCTAGGTTAAGAGGGTCATGACCATAACTGACTGGATATGGCACGTAACGGGGCTGGTATCCTTTATGACTTTGTCACCCGTAGACCAGCAGGTCCGACTATAGCTAGCAGCAGGGTGCGGGATTGTCAGTCCCGTATAGATCTATACACAACAGTCACGCTCTCCCTACAAGAGATTATGGTCACAAGTGCTAGTCCTACACTCTGATTCTATGGGAGTGTTACCAAGGACGTGTCTCCAACTTAGACTAACAAATTTACAAGTAATAATACTGAAAATCCTTTTCATGATTTGCATGAATCCTTTATAAAATGATACATTTTACTACATGATGCATAAGTTCATTGCTCTAGTTTTGAAAACTGTTTCTACGAGTTGATTTCTTAATCGTTTGGTAAAAACTGTTTTCCGTGTTAAAAGCATGCTGAAAATATAACTATTTAAACAAATAATATATTTTGAGCACAAGTTTCCTTGTACTTTTGCTTGTATTCCCCCCCCCCCCTGAAAACATGAAAAACTTGGAAAATCATAGGGGTATGAACTCACCTCGGTGATTTGAATGAAGGATCGATACGGAATGCTGGATGTTCAAGTGAAGCCTTGAACACGATTTGATCCTAATTAACACGTAATGACACATAAAGGAGTCAAATGAAGGTATTTCACCACTAAATGTGATGACAAACCACTCTAGGGACTTGGAACTGCTTGCACTAAGTGTTAGAACCTTAAAGGATTGCATGAGGGAGGTGTATGGCCACCTTAAACGTGTGTACGGCCATGGGTGTGCGGCTGTACACTCATGTTGGCAAGTGTCTTTGAGGTGTTTCAAGGTCCATACTTGCGTCCATGAAGTGTTCTAGGTCCATGCTTGGTTGTAGTACAAGTTTAGGGTCTTAGAAATGGGTTTGTGGTCTTAGGGTGTGTGTGTGTGTGGTCGCACACAGGAGTGTGCTTCCGCACACAGGATTGTGTGGTCGTACACTCTTCAAGGTTTTTGTCCAAAATGTCATTTCCAAGATGTAGCAAGGCTATGCTCATGTCTAACACCAAGATGGAAGCCAAACTCTCACTTTGGAGGGTCTTTTAGGAGTGTGAGGCCACCTTATGTGGGTGTGTGGCCGCACTCCTTCAAAGAGATGAAGAGCATGACGGGACATGATGAATTAAGACTTATATCAAGAGGTTCTTCAAGCACAACAAGTTAAGGGATGGATTACTCACGTTTTTGAAGCCGTGGGAGGGTTTGTGGTTGAAGGAGCTTGAGAGAAATGGTGTTGTGTGCTGCCAAGGTGTTAAATGATAGAAAGGAAAGGGGTCGACCCTTTATATAGGGGTGGGTGTGTGGCCATGAGGGGTGTGTGCGGCCGTACACCCATGTGTGCGGCCGCGCACTCCTCCTAAAGGGTGTATGGCCTGATTTCGTTACTATACGACTTGCTGACTCATTCCTAATCTCGACCTTGGTTGTACTCAAGCTTAGAATGCTTAAATGATCCATTAAACAGTGCCAAAAGACCATGGATACAGGTCTAACATTGGTTGATTTGACTAGGTATACAAGGTGGCAGTTCCGGGTTGTCACATCATCCCCCCGTTAGAGGGAATTTCGTCCCGAAATTCAAGAATAAGGATATAACTCATGGACTTGGAAAGATGGGGTACTTCTATTTTCCTTGGATTCTCGTGCTCCTAAGTGAATTCGAGTTCTCGCTTGATATACCAGCGAACCACTACTATTGGGGTGTGACGTTATTTCGTTCGCTTTGACTTCTAAATTCGTGAGTTCAAATGATTCCTACATGAAGTGTAGACTCTCGTCTAACCCGATATTGTCAAGGGAAAATCGCAAGTGTCTCATCGAACAGACACTTCCTTTGGTTCGACACGAGGAAGACGGGATGAGCGTTGCTAAACGCTCGAGGTAACTGGAGTTTGTACGCTACGGGACCGATCCTAGCAAGGATCTCGGACGGTCCAACATATCTTGGATTTAGCTTTCTACGCTTTCCGAAGCGTATCAGGCCTTTCCAGGGTGAGACGTGCAAGAAGGACACGTTCACCAATCTGGAACTCCAATGGTTTTTGTCTCTTATCGGCGTAGCCCTTTCGTACGATCTTTTCAGTCGCCTTTCGGATGATTTCAGGACTCTTGAGAGTACTGTCATGGACTTGACTCTTGTCTAGTTGCGTGCCGCCCACCTCAGCCCAGCACAGAGAGGGATCTGTACTTACAGCCATAGAGGGCTTCGAACGGCACAGCCTTGATGCTGGAAAGGTCGTCGTTGTTGCAAGAAAGGTTCCACTAAGGGTAGATGAGTGTCCACGACGTATCTACAATTGTCTGGATTGTTCTCTTACTTTGTCCTTCTCTTTGTGGATGATACTCTTCGTATGAATACTTTCGGGTTTCGAAGAGAGATGAATTTTCGAAGTTCGCATCTAGTTTGTCGCTACGAGCGACGGGAGTTTCGCGATCGAACGATTTAATACAAAAGGGTTTGGTATAACATAGACTCAGTCGAACTAGACAGGATGACGTCGTAGAATCGCACGTTAAGTTAGTCCGGGAGGATCGTTTTGCTCGAACATTGGTGCCCTAGATGAATGTCCCTGGTGTTTTCTGTGTTTGATTCGTAATTGGTGGGTACTACTAACACGAGGGTCCTGACGTTTTGAAACTATGAACTTTTATGAAATGGTTTTTACTAGATCTCTCTATGATCGTTTGGTGTATACAAGCCATGTATAACTACAACTGACTCTAACGTATCCACTAAGCTGTCATAATTTACTCATTGGGGCTTTAAGTCATATAAGAACGTCGTGATTTAATTTGGACGAGGAAGTAATCACGATTATGAGTAATTATTGGCGTTTTCGAAAACGTACCAAAACATAGCAGGGTTCTTTGATGCTTCCTCATTCCCTGAGGTCAGACTCCTCCTGTTTCCTCATTGTTCTTCTCTGTTGGGCAGTCTCTTATGAAATGTCCCATTTCGCCACATGTACAGCACACTTGAACTATGCTAGCATCGGTAGTGGAAGTGATATGTTGAGTCGGGGTCTTTGCGAAGCGAGCTTCCTGGCCATCCTTAGCCATTGGATAATTTCTTTCGAAATGTCTGAGTTCGCCACAATTGTAGCAAACCTGACCCCTCTTGACACCAGTAATCGAGGTGTTTGGTTGTGTAGGTGCCCTGCAGTATCGTGTGGTGTGTCCTTGCCTGTTGCAGTTCTTACATCGAAGTTTGCGGCACTTTCCTACGTGGTGGAAGTTGCATTTCTCGCAATTTGGAAGTTTTCCAGCATATTGCCGCACTGGCGTTGGCACTGGTTTGGCGGATGTGGTGGCTGTAGGAGTTATCTCGGGTTGTCGTGTCTTGGCAAGTTTCTGAGACGACTTGCACTTCATCTCGCTCTAGAATTTTCGTTTGGCGCTCTTAGGTTTGGGAGTTGGAACTTCCTCCTGGATAAGCCCTTGTTGGTTTCCTGGTGTGCTACTACAGTTTGAGGTGTGGAAACTGTTCCCATTCCCATTTGGGTTGTTAGCGTTAAGAACAGCTAGGGCGGCTGCTACGGCTGTTGTGACAGTAGCTTGGAACGTAGCTGAGTCCATCTGGAGGATTGGCATCTTACTGGTGGGTTGGTTACGTTCCTTCGGAGACATGATCTGCTACATGTCAAGAAAAGAAGTTTGTGAGCAACAATGGTTGCCTCTGGATGTATCCTAAATGTTTATCTATGCATTGGGATTTCCCGTTTTGGCTATCTGACTTTCATTGATTCGACCCACATCCCCATGATGTGGTCCTAGAAAGAATAGAAAAGATTGGAACACAATAAAGTTCACTTATATTAAACTTACGAACTCCTTGTTGCTCAGCTCATTGAGATGGATGGATAATTCTTTCATTTCTGTTGGCGCTTAGCTACAGGAGTAGCTCCGGGGATTAAGTCGATACAAAACTCGACTTGACGCTCGGGAGGAATTCCTGGAATGTCTTTGGGGAAGACATCAGGAAAGTTGCAGACTTCGGAGGTGCTCTCGAGGTCTTTAACTTTTTGCGTCTCATCGGCAACATGAGTCAGGAATGCATGGCATCCCTTTCGCAGACATTTCTGGGCTTTGGCGCCGGAAATGATACGAAGGTTCGAACAAATTTTATCACTGTAACTAGTGAGGACTTCGTCAGAGGGAGGTTTGAGACGAAACGCCTTCTCGAAGCAAAGGACATCAGCACGATTTGGGGCTCACCCATCTCATGCCGATTATGACATCGAAGCTTTTCATGGAGACTGATATGAAATCGATGGGGAAAAGGAATGATCGTCTAAGTACATCCTATGATACATGTTCTGAAGACAAAACAGTGATAAGACTTTGATGAAGTTGCTTAGTTTGCATGCTACCGGTCTAAGGTATACTTTTGACAAAGATAACTCTTCAACTGAAATAGGATTGTTGTCACTATTGTTGGTATTGAGATTACACAGAGTTCGGAAAATTTGACCTAGGAGTGGGTCTACAACATACCAACAGAGGTACAATTTGACAACATAAAGAACTGGTGAATCCGTACTTGTAAGACAATAATGTCTATAGGGAAAAGAGCTACTTAGAACATAAATATGAAAGCTATTCTTTAGACCAAAAGGAAGGATGAGTAGAACATTTCCTACTGGTGACGGGCACTCCTCGGATGGATCCTTAAGTTAGCCAGTTGGCGCTCCATGTCAAGCAGGCGGCTCTCGTACACTGACTGGCGTGCTCGGAGCTCTATGACCTCAGCTCGAGTTGTAGCTAGCTCTCGCTGCTGGGCTTCATTGTCTCTCGTAGTTCTCCCATGAGCAACTTCGAGATTGCGAATGCGGTTTGTGTTGGTATCCGAGTCTGCAACAAGTTCCACGGTTCGCTGAATGGCCGCCACGTTTAGTTCAACATTGCGGACCACTCGGCGGACTATGATTGGAAGGGCTCTATCTGCGGGGCCTCCTTCGTCCACATTGTAGAAGCGGCGATCCCCATCGTACGGGCGGGGTTGGCCTTGTTCGTGACTCCACCTATCCAGGCTTCTGACCCACATAGGCGTTGGGCCTTCGAGTACAAGCTAGGGGTTGGGATTTGGTATTGGGGCCACTTGAGGTAGGTTCTCGGCTTCGGGTTCCGAGTCAGTCTCTTCAGGAAATGGTTCGGCAAAGTCATCGTCCAAAGGAATTTCATGGTTTCCTTCTGGCTCTGGCTCGATCCATCCATCATCTCCTTGGTTGGGAAAGTACGGGTCGCCAGGAAGATGGAATCCAACCATGCTATCTACGCGAGGTGATGGTAAAGTGATAGCTAATAGGCATTGACTCTAATAATACTTCCAATGTATTATAGCTACATGATTGATTCTTGAAGAATGGATTCTTGGGTAAGTTTCCGATTCGGTCGCTATAGCACCCTAAAATACTCCTATAGTATTTTAATCCTTATGCTCGATTCTAGAACTCTTCTGGTAACTAGGTAAGTTTTAGGCTTGCTGCAACACCACAGTCACTCCCAAGCACATGTTAGTCATGTCTCGAATGAATATAGTTGATCAGGCTATATTGATCCTAGACATGTTTACATAACTGCCCAGGTTTAACCGCGATGTCCAACATCCAAATACTTTTGTTTTGTTCTACTTATGACGCGGATTCTGGTACTCGGGTATACTTATATACTTTATTATAAAAATACTTATATTTTTGAAAGTATACTTTTAGTTTAGAGCACTTAGGCCCCTTAGTATTTATAGTTGTATACCATGTAAGGTTCGGTATACTTAGTTCGCGATAAACAAGGGCTCTGATACCAATCTGTCACACCCCCGAACCGGAACGGCGGAAACGTTCGGGGGTGGTTGACGTCATGCGTAGTATCACAACAATTGTATCATAGCAAGCATAGTAAACACAACCAGACATTGACTACATATATGAAAAAGGTTTACATTGTTTAATACATAGTTTTGTTCATATCAAAAGTAAAATAGAAAGACGTGACTCTAATGCTCCGACTTCTCCAAAACTCCTAGAAGTACCTGTCTACTAATTTTCTGAGAATACAAGCAGTTTTGAAAGAATATCATCATAAAGCTGGTGAGTTCATAAGCAATTGGTTTTGGTGGAAAAATGTTCTTTGATTCTTTTGAAAAGTGTTCCTCAAGAAAATCGTATATTTTCTTATGAAAAGCGTGTTTGGAAACCCATTCCTCCCATGACTTCCAGATTCATACATGATATGTACAATCCCAGGTGTCGTGGAATGAATATCAATATCCGTTGGTTACTTGTTAAACAATCCGTTTATGAGAAGCCAAGTTATCCCGGGAAAATCCTATATTTTCCCCAAAAGTTGATGGTTGGTTATCCGTTCTAAACTGAGGTGTACAAGTATCTACCATACTTATATCGATAAACGTAGTTTTCTTTTAAAAACCCTGGTTACTCCCAGTGAGGTATATTAGCCTTATTACATAAATAAAACTAATAAAAAGAAAACGTGATGAACTAAATCCTGAAGGTATTATTAATACCCTCCAGTAATCAAATCGGTTATTACTTTGAGGTTAGTTTACTTGATTCATTATTACAAAAGTAAATTCATGTTATCTAGGTTAAGAGGGTCATGACCATAACTAACTGGATATGGCACGTAACGGGGCCGGTATCCTTTATGACTTTGTCACCCGTAGACCAGCCGGTCCGACTGTAGCTAGCAGCAGGGTGCGGGATTGTCAGTCCCGTATAGATCTATACACAACAGTCATGCTCTCCCTACAAGAGATTCTGGTCACAAGTGCTAGTCCTACACTCTGATTCTGTGGGAGTGTTACCAAGGACGTGTCTCCAACTTAGACTAACAAATTTACAAGTAGTAATACTGAAAATCCTTTTCATGATTTGCATGAATCCTTTATAAAATGATACATTTTACTACATGATTCATAAGTTCATTGCTCTAGTTTTGAAAACTGTTTCTACGAGTTGATTTCTTAATCGTTTGGTAAAAACTGTTTTCCGTGTTAAAAGCATGCTGAAAATATAACTATTTAAACAAAATAATATATTTTGAGCACAAGTTTCCTTGTACTTTTGCTTGTATTCCCCCCCCCCCTGAAAACATGAAAAACTTGGAAAAACGTAGGGGTATGAACGCACCTCGGTGATTTGAATGAAGGATCGATACGGAATGCTGGATGTTCAAGTGAAGCCTTGAACACGATTTGATCGTAATTAACACGTAATGACACATAAAGGAGTCAAATGAAGGTATTTCACCACTAAATGTGATGACGAACCACTCTAGGGACTTGGAACTACTTGCACTAAGTGTTAGAACCTTAAAGGATTGCATGAGGGAGGTGTATGGCCACCTTAAAGGTGTGTACGGCCATGGGTGTGCGGCCCAATGGGTGTGCGGCCGTACACTCATGTTGGCAAGTGTCTTTGAGGTGTTTCAAGGTCCATACTTGCATCCATGAAGTGTTATAGGTCCATTCTTGGTTGTAGTACAAGTTTAGGGTCTTAGAAATGGGTTTGTGATCTTAGGGTGTGTGTGTGTGGTCGCACACAGGAGTGTGCTGCCGCATACAGGAGTGTGTTGTCGTACACTCTTCAAGTTTTGTGTCCAAAATGCCAGTTCCAAGATGTAGCAAGGCTATGGTCATGTCTAACACGAAGATGGAAGCCAAACTCTCACTTTGGAGGGTCTTTTAGGAGTGTGAGGCCACCTTATGTGGGTGTGTGGCCGCACTCCTTCAAAGAGATGAAGAGCATGACGGGACATGATGAATTAAGACTTAGATCAAGAGGTTCTTCAAGCACAACAAGTTAATGGATGGATTACTCACGTTTTTGAAGCCTTGGGAGGGTTTGTGGTTGAAGGAGCTTGAGAGAAATGGTGTTGTGTGCTGCCAAGGTGTTAAAGGAATGAAAGGAAAGGGGTCTACCCTTTATATAGGGGTGGATGTGTGGCCATCAGGGGTGTGTACGGCCGTACACCCATGTGTGCGGCCGCACACTCCTCCAAAAGGGTGTATGACCTGATTTCGTTACTATACGACTTGCTGACTCATTCCTAATCTCGACCTTGGTTGTACTCAAGCTTAGAACGCTTAAATGATCCCTTAAACAGTGCCAAAAGATCATGGATATGGGTCTAACATTGGTTGAGTTGACTAGGTATACAAGGTGGCATTTCCGGGTTGTCACAGACTCGTGGTCCATGAAGCAACCCAGTTACCACAATCTAAGACATTCACTCGGCCCAAACGAATCATCAAGAAGCCTACCCGATTCCTGGAATAAAGCATGTGTGCTTTACCAAGTCAAAGCAATTAGCATTGGATACTTTTCATTCCTTTTGTTTAGCATGTGTTCCTAATATATGGGTTCCACTTCCAGGAGTAACCACGATTAGAGTAGCTGCATTTTTTTTATTTTTTAAGTAGTATTTAACAATGTACTTTTGTTTTAATAGATTATTCAGAAAATTGCTCTAGTTACTGTTTTTTTTCTCTTAGTTCTTGGAGTTTGACCACCTCAAATACGGTTCCTATCAGCCTGATTTACCAAATTCTTTTTGTTTGTCTTATTTTGATTTTAGGTGTGCGTATAAATAACCAAATCACGAAATATTTAAACAGGAATTTAACTTGTAGTTGTAGGAGTCCAAAGTGTAACACATAACTTACGAAGTTTTATCAATTTAAAAAATCCTACATTATAATATTTACTAACATTACCTATAGGAAACACATCCAGGAAAGCACGCACACACGCATCGCATCATTACGTTAGAAGCGAGAAAATCGACTAAAACTTGGGGAAGTTAAAAAAAGACGTTTTGATTTCTTTGCTAATTATGTGGATATTAATAATGGCTACTGAATCGCCTTCAATCCTAGATAGCAATGGTCTCAGTTTTTGAATAAAATCAATCAATTATAGAGGTTTAAGGTTTCTACTTTCGATTTATTTCTTCTTTCTTCTCGAAAATTAGAAGCAATACAATATTACAACCTTCTTGAAAAATAGCTTTAAGTTCTTACAATCATACAATCTTTCATTTTGTTTGTTGAAAATCATATTTTAGACGTCCAATTTTCGAAATCATAAGGTAAAGGATTTTCTTATTTTTATTTTTTCCGTTTCATTTTTTTTTATTTTTTTTTGTAATCTGATCAATGGTTCATTTTTTTGTTTTATGTTTCTGATTTTTTTTTTTTTTTGGACATACAAATTAAACTTGAAAATTAGAAGGATTAAAGAACATAGTCAAATTCAAAAATCAGAAGAAACATATTCAATTTCTGGTAAGCTTTTTTGTTTTAAATTTTTGATTCTTTGATTCATATTCTGATAAGCTTCATGAAAATCAGATTCTAAAGGTAAAACCAAATCAGATTCAATTTTTGGTTCATTTTTTGTTTTAAATATCGGATGCTTTGATTTTAGAAGCTCCAAAGGTTTTGAAATCATAAGGTAAAGGATTTTCTATTTTTTTTTTTTTGCGGGTTCATTTTTTCTTGCTCATTTGTTTATTTTTGTTTTCAGTTTTAGTTTTTTTTTTTTTTTTTTGTTGGAAGGGGCACACAAATCAAATTCGAAAAATTGAAGGAATAGACTCAAAAAAGTTATAAGGAAATCCAATTCTGATTTTTGAAGGTAAAAGAACCTCGATTATGGTTTTTCCTTTTCTTTTTTTCTTATAATTTCAATTGTTTATAAGTTTGTTATTTGTACTTGAAAATCATATTCTGATGAGCTACTAAAAAAACATATGTTTTGATGACAATGACTCAGAACGACTTAATGGATTGGATTTGATCACGAGAGATAAACTTTTTATAGATAAAGTTACTTATGAAGATGTTATAGAAAAGTTTATTTAAACGGATATTAGAATGTTGGTTGTTTTCAATTAAAAACAACTTTTTTTATATTATTTTGAATGAAATTTTATTTATGTATTTTGCAATAAAAAATTAAAAAATAACTGTTTTGCTTAAAATTTTAGATTTTCTTAGTTTTAGGGTATTTTTTGTTAAATTGCACAGGGCTTTCAAAATCTACAGACTGGTGTAAGGTATAAAACCATCATCTCAACAAACTCATTATGCATACATTCAACATAAACATTCTCATGTATTTAAAAGCTTACCTTTTCAAATTTAAGGTACTACACTACACTACAAAATTTTCTCTAAATCGAACATCATGCAAAGCTTGAACAAGTACAAAGCTAACAGTAAGTAGCATAAAGATCTTTGGGTGTATCAATATAGTATGTGCTTTGGTAATATATTAATAAATAATCAACCAGATTTGATGAAAACATGAGAATAAAATCTTTGTCGGATATTTTTCTTTCTTAAATGGTTCCACTTTTACAATCATTTTTCTCTCTCGTTACTTTTTAATTGCAAAACTGGATCAAATTATGCAATGCAAAGAAACAACCCTATAAACTATATGAATTTTCTCACCTAAGAAGAAAATAAGGATCGAAACGATCCCACCCAGCTTCATCGCCGGTCAACTCCCCGGTCAAACAGCCAGCATTTTCACCCGATGATTCCTCATGTAGTCTAACAACCAATAAAAACAAGTTATGAATGAGAGGGTTACCTAGAAATGGTTTAATAGCATCTCCAAGATCAGCCACTTCTCTCAAACCGGAATGGAATTGAAATTGGAATCGAATTCAGATGTTCTTTGATCTTGTGCTTGAAAATGCACAGTGACAAACGACCATAAACCACCGCAAGAATCTCCTCCGCCATTCATATAACGAATCCAAACCTCCATTTTCAGACACCTGAAGCTTCTGTAAGTGCAAACAACAAATCTAACAAACGAGTAATTTCTCTTCGTGATGATTATCAATCTCCTTATCAAAAACACGTCTCACAAGATCCCCACGTTACACAACATTGTCTGAAACACTTAACACCCAGTTGGCCAGTCACAAAGGTAGTCAAATAGTCAACCGATTGACCAAAAACCGAAGTCAAATAGTCAAAACTCGAAATTATCACTTTATCCATTTGACTCGGGATTCCGTATTTTATTAGAAGCTTTATATATATACATGCCGACCAAAAATCAAGTGTTCTACAAAGTCGGGTAATGACGCAATGTGATGAAACTGAGTACAGACTTCAGATATATATCGTTTAGTCGAATCAAGCTTGCTACTTTTAGAAACCAAACTTGATGAACATTTAAGTCTAAAGACACTTGTCATATTTACTTCCTACGTGCCCAAATACACCTACAAAGATGACATCCAATATCCCCAACATCACCGATCACCTCGTACTATAAATCACCCACCCGATCACACCCACCCCACCCCATCACCAACACAAAACAACACACCACACAAAGCGAAAGAGCAAATATGAAAGGAGCAACCGTAGCAATGTTGGCAATGATAGCCATGGCTCTACTCATGGTGCATCAAACTGAAGCGATTAGTTGTGGTGACCTTGCTAACATGATCAGCCCATGTTTAGGGTACCTGCAATCAGGAGGTTCACCAACGAAGCAATGTTGTGATGGCGCCAGGAAGGTTCAGGGTGCCACTCACAGCCAAGCTGACAGGCGAACAGCTTGCAATTGTGCCAAAAGCGCCGCCGGACAGTTCAAAGTTAGACAGGATACCGCCTCTAATCTGCCGGGCAAGTGTGGTATCTCCACCTCCATTCCCATCAACCCAAACGTCGACTGTAACAGGTGAGAGTTTGTATACTTGTGTGGAATGTTTGTTTAATTGGTTTGATAGTTAATGTAAGGATTTGGTGACTGGATTTCTTTAATGGTGCAGCATTCCTTGAGGTGGTGGTTTATAGGTTGCTGGACATTAATAATAAATAATGGAGGAGCTACGACGTGGTGTGCATGGTGTATCGCCCCCGGAATAAATAAAGTGTAGTTGTTTCTTTGTTTTGTTTTATATGTTAGGCTGGGTCATGCCCTCTGTGGCCTTGCCTTATTAAATAAAATTGTCAACTTTTTTTTTGTTAGATTATTTAAAATATTTGGAAACTAAGAGAATACATTAAATCTAAAAGGTTAATAAAAAATAAAAATAAAAAATACAACTAGATATATAACATCAAAAATGACATACATATAGCTAGACATTCATTTTTTTTAAATCATAATTTTTCAAAATGAGTGTAATATAGTGTAAGGGAATAAAACATTAGATGAAGACATAGTGTATGATGACAAAATGTGAGTGTTACACGCATATGTATTAGTAACATAACATTCCCCATAGATAACAAAAACAATATAACATATACCAACAATAAGATCAACGTAGTAAAGAAATGACATCAACATAGCCATCAATTTTCACTATTCAACCACTTATGCATTCAAACATGTCCCCATATTACTTTCACTTTCTGGATGAACTATCATCGGATCACTAGATAGTCACCCTCCATTTTGTTTTCATATGAGAAATATCCTTAGTTCACTTGATAGTTTGCCATGTTATCATCACATAGACACAATCACAGAACCAGTGTTGCAAAACTCGGCGTACTCGGTCGAGTACTCGGAATCGGCCCTCCACCGAGGCGAGTTATGTGAACTCGGCAAAAAAATCGGATTAAGTCAAACTCGGTCAAAAATCGGTCAACATCTTTCTAACTCGGGCCTACTCGGTATTACTCGGTCTTACTCAGGCCTACTCGGTCAACAAAGTCAAACTCGGCCAACTCGGTCAAATGGTCAAAATTGTCATAAAAAGAGAAAAAAATCAAGAATTTCAAAATTAATATGTATAATACACTTAATGATTTATTATTTAACACACACATATGATTATTACTACATATCTATCTTAAATTTTCAGTAATTATTCACGAAGTGAGACAATTATGTGTATTTCAGTTTTTATTATTCACATGTATCTAATTTTCTTATATATTTCAATCAAATTATGATTTTAAATTATAATTTTGACATATATAATTTTCCTTAAAATATATTGTGCATGAATTACCGAATCTGAGTACTTCGCGAATACTCGCTACTCGGCAGTCGGCCGAGCAAGTACCGAATAGCGAGTTTTACAACTTTGCTCGGAAAACTAGCTAGTGTTGAGCTTTCATTCGTGATCATTATTACCCACGCAATGCCTTGTGAACCCTTTCCATGGATATTTACATTGGAATTACTAGGTAGTCCCACATCGATACACAAACACTCTACCCTCATCCTAGGTAGACTTTAATCATATGCATCATCGCTAGAATATATTCTTATGTCCGATTTACCTGATTCTTTTTGTTTGTCTTATTTTGATCTTGGGTATGCATATTAATAACCAAATCACTCGAATCTTAAACACATATTTGACTTGTAGGAATCCAAAGTATAACACATAACTTACACAGTTTTACCACTTTATAATATCCTACATTCTAATATTGATTAATGTACCTATATGGTATAAAACCATCATTGCAACAAACTCACAACATAAACATTCCCATTGTTCAAAAGCTTACCTTTTTCAAGTTTACGGGTGTTACACCCACCAAATTTGCTCTAAAACAAACGTCATACAAAACTTGGACAGGTACAAAGGCTAACAGTAAGTCACTTAAAGATCTTTGGGTGTATAGTATGTGCTTTGGCAATATATTAGTCAACCAAATTTGATGAAAACATGAGAATAATCTCTTGCATATTTTTCTTTCTTAAAAGGTTCCCACTTTTACAATCATTTTTCTCTTGTTACTTTTTAATTGCAAAACCTGATCAAATTATGCAAAAATGCATACAATCCTAAAAGAGGGTTTGGGGATGATAAGAAACCCTAAAATGAGTTAGAGGTGATTAAATACGAAGGAAACCCTAAAATGACCATGGGCTTGGACTGCATCAGCTCTCACGTCAGTCCCGGATAAAAGTTTTCATGCAACCCATCTCACGTCGTGAGCCTCCAATCTCACGTTGTGAGACTTCTTTTCTTCTAAAATCCAACCTTTTAACTCCACGAAATCGTAATTCGATTCATCCTGGAAAATGGGTGTTACAATCTAAATCTTTCTGTAACATCCTGTTTCGGATCGTCCGTGATTAGGGTTCGTGGGCTGCAAACCGGGCATGAGGAGGTCTCGGGGTTGCGACGAGTTGCTAGAAGCTTAGGGCATCTCGTCACCTTGTCGTGGGTTTAAGGTTCATGGGAATCGGGGTTATATCGAGGAAGCGATGGAAGTTTGAAGTTGTGGCAGGATAAGTCCCTTATTTGAGAAAGGTGGCAGCTGAGTACGTTGGGCGTACATATGTGTACGCTTAGCGTACTCATGTGCGTGATTTTCAAGCGGAACCACCTAGTACGTTGGGCGTACTAGGAATAGAGTGGAAACCCTAACTTTGGATGTGTCCCTATATAAAGAATGAGATGGCCTCATACCTGGCCACTATCATCAGTCTATAAACCCTCTAAAACCCTAATCCTCCGTTCATGGAGCTTGTGAGTGCATTTGAGAGCCTTGAGTGATTTTGGTGTGTTCTTGGAGTAAAGAAGGAGCTTTGGAGAAGAAGGAGTGAGAAGTCCAGGCCTTGGATCTGAGCATATCTGAGTTGGAAGCTTCATATAGAGGTATAAAGCTTCAAGCTTTCTCACTCTTTTGTTTTGAGCATCATATTAGAGTATTTTAGGGTTTTGTCCCAAAAGGTGGAGACTTTATGAGATATTGAGCTCCAGAGACTATGATCAACCCATTTAAGTGTATTTAGTGGTGTTATGTCATAAAAATCCAATCTTGGACGTTGGAATCAATCAATGCATGAGATAAGAGCTTTTTGAGATAAGGAAGTGAGTGTTTTGGGTGTTTGTGACCTTTTCAGCCATGCAAAGGCTTAAAGTCACTGACTTTATGGAGTAAGTGCCATTAGGGAGTCAAGATCTGGGATTTGAGGTAATGTCTTAACCATTTAAGACCAAATGAGTAGAAAGAGTGAATATGGGGAGTACGTGAGCGTAATTACTGTACGCCCCGCGTACTACCCCAGTGTCCTCGATGGCCAATATAGATTCGCGAGTACGCTGAGCATACCAAGAGAGGTACGCCCCGCATAACCTCACTGTGGGCTTTTGGGCTAAGTCTCATTTTGGGCCTTGAGTGTTGGGCCTGGAGTTTGGGCTTGTTGCAATAGAGTATTGGACCAGAGGAATATATATATATATATATATATATATATATATATATATATATATATATATATATATATATATATATATATATATATATATATTCGTGCTTGGGCCCTTGAGTTGGGCTTGCCATTTAGTTTTGAGAGTGGGCCTCGGGTGAGCCTATTTATTATTGGGCCTTGGTGGGCCCAATGGGTTTTAGGCTATTAATGGGATGGTTAATGGTCTACCCTTACACCTAATGAGTGAGAGTTTGGACTTAGTTCCTAATTGGGTTAATTGTGGGTTTGGCTCAGAGTTAGAGGCCGGTGCGTAGCAGCAGCGTTTTTAGGGGCTGTTCTTCATCCGAGGTGAGTCTTCTCACTATACTTACCATGAGTGGTATTTTTGTGTGACTGAGATATCCTATGTGCTTACATTGTGTATTGTGATATCCTGCATTATTTCTCTGTGATTTATGTTGTGTATTATTCAGAGCTTACAGAGTTAGGACCGGAGGGTCCAACAGAGTTGTGGGACCGGAGGGTCCCACAGAGTTGTGGGACCGGAGGGTCTTACTGTGTTATAGCCTCGAGTGGCTACAGAGCTGTGTGTGGTATTTTGGGGAACTCACTAAGCTTCGTGCTTACCGTGTTATGTGTTATGTGTTTCAGGTTTTTCTCAAAATCGCGGGAAGGCACCGGCTCGATTGTACACACCAGAGAAAGAGTTATGTTTTGGGGATCCTGGATTATTAATCAAACAATTATGGAGATGCGTTTTGTAAACTAAATAAATGAGATTTTGTGAAATGCATTATGAGAATTATATGATTTTAAAATGAAAATTTTGTTTGGAAATTTACGGTGTTACACTTTCACTAAAAAAACTCATATTTTTTTATTAAAAAACAAACAGTGGTAATTTATATATCATTTTTTGATTTTTTTTTATTCTTTTTAATAAATATCATTAGGACAATCATAAATATATCATCTAAATACAATTCCTATTTAGAGCTGCATTATATATTTTTTTTAGCTTCATTATATATGTAGCCTAAATAGAGCTCCATTATATAAAGCTCCATTTTTTGTGATTCTCTTTAATAAATATCATTACTACAATCATAAAGATATCATATATATCTTATATAACTTAACACGACTTTGTTGATTTGTCGCAAGAAGTGCATATCTAGGCCAAATGTTACTTCATTGTTGAATTTTTAGGTCTTGGGTGTAAAACGTTTACCATAAAACTACAACCTATCGAAGATATTTTCACAATCGATCGACACCTCAAAAAATAAAGGTTTTCCAGAGGTTGTTATTCCTAAATATAGCTCCATTATACACACTATGTGGCCAATAAACGCACTTCTTACAACAAATCAATAAAATTCCTTTTAATTGTATTTAGAATGTGTTTTTATAACTATTCTAGCTCTTGTATTAATAAAAGAGTTATAATGGTTATAAAAACACATGCTAAATACAATTAATATGACTTTTATTGATCCAACCACAGTCTTTCATATCAGTGTTATGATCCAACCACAGTCTTTCATATCAATGATGTGATCCAACCACGGTCTTTCATATCAGTGCTATGATCTAACCATAGTCTCGCATGCAAATCATAAAGTCATATGTAGTCAGGGATCAGATAGACAGTCGAACAGAAGACCCACCCGAGAGCGAACAATCAAACAAGAACATCACAATCAGGTATTAGACAAAGAGTTCTCAGGCTATCCGACTTAAACTACATAGAACCTAATCCTTCACTATCACATAATCATGTCACATAAACACATGGCAAATACTAGCATGTATATACCCTTAGAAACTAGCCATTCCTAGTTCACTGCCATTGACCACTTCTCAATTAAGTCCTTTGGTGGCCAGTCATATATAACCCTAATAATTGGTCTACTCCAATTACCCTAACCAACCATAACTCCTATCAGTACCATAAGTACCATACGATCTACAGTCAATAGCCTATCAGCTTAGCATACCGAGACACCAAGTGTCCTAAACTGCACATACATACAAAGAAGTTATCCTGGGCACTAGCATACTTGTACTGTAACAGCACCTCTATCCTATCATGCAAAGACATACAATAGGATATGTGGCATAGTGAGAAACACACCTGAATTGCAGAACTAGAGAATCACATCAACACACTAACTCCTTGCACTGATCAATCCCTCGAACCTACTAACACCATGATAGATAAATCCTCAAGCTACAACCCAAATCCTCCAAGTTTGAACCTAGGTTAAACTTGTCAAAAGTTAACGGTTAACCCAGTCAAAGTCAGCGATACTTCGTGGTCCTTCCTTCACCACGTCGTGGAAATGTCAAGATCAACAGTCAACATTCATGACATTGCCACATCGTGGACCCTCTTTGGCCACGTTGTGGCAATGGCTGGAGAAACAGTCGCGGATCCAAACATTCACCATGTCATGGCTATCCATTGGTCATGTTGTGGTCACTAGCAGAATGTCATTTCTCTCATTAATAGCTTAATCCTTACAGATCAAGGCTCATACTTCCATATCTACTTCTTCTCAATGACTTAATGAATAAAGTTTCCAAATTTATCCATTAGGACTCCACCCCAAGGCAAGATCTTAAACCCTAAGTCCATTAAGCTCTTAATATGCCCAAAACTTGAACATGGGACCAAGAACACTCAAGTTATGACCCCTTTTTATCCATTACAGAAGTTCATGAGCACAAGAGTCCTATAATAAGCTCTAGAGTTTCCCTAAACTCCAAGAGCTTCCAAGAAGGGAAAAACCCCTCATTAAAGATCTTAAACATGAATCTTGAAAGAACAAGGTCAAGATGCAAGATTTTTACCTCCAAAGGTCCATAAACTTGAAGAAGATGATGGACCTAGTCTTGCTCTATGCTTCCTTGCACCAAGAAAGACTTCTTTTCTTCACAAGCTTCACTAAGACCAGAGGAACAACTTCAAAATCTAGCCACCAAGCTCATAACTATGGAAGAGGGGTTAGGGTTTTGTTTTAAGAAGATTGAGGCTAAAGGGATGCCCTAAAGTGGGACTTAAGGTGCTTAAATGTAACACCCAAAAATTTCAAGACAAATTTGAACTTTTAAAACATTTCAACCCATAAAAAAATCATTACAACTTTGTTTTCAAAATTTATAATATCAGAGTTTTTCCCAGAAACATAAACAAATCATAAGGAGCTGTACGATCATGCATTCGCCTTGCCGCGATCCCCTGATGTACCTGAAACAACAAACTGAAATTGTAAGCTCGAAAGCTTAATGAGTTTCCCCCAAAATACCAACGCCATACCAATATAACCACAACAAATAACAATTACAGATCAGCATGCATAATGAGCCTTCAGCCTGAATGGACCGCCTCACAGGGCCTACAGCCTATCTGGACCGCTCCCGAGCCTTCGGCATGACTGGACCGCCTCACAGGGCCTACAGCCTATCCGGACCGCTCCCCGGGTATGTTGGCCTACAACACAAATCAGGACCGCCTCAACCCAACCCCCAATCAAACAAACATGTGCACATAAATATCATACGCTAGCTCATATCATATAACAGTCAAACCGATCTAACAGATCACTAATCATAGCAACATCCCAATAACCGAGATACAGACCTAACCGGTCACTAACATAGCATCATCCTATAACCAGGACACTGACCTAACCAGGTCACTAAGCATAAGCATACCATCATCCTAACTACCAGGATGTAATCATTAAACATATCATGCCATAATCCAGATACAATATATAAAGGGCCGGCCTTGGTGCCTTAGACCCATTGGTATAGTGAGGATAACTCACCTTGCAAATGTCGACTCGAAAGATAAGCTCGCACTCTCGGATCACTGCCGAAAACTCCACCACCTATAATCGCCATACAACCATGTTCATAAGTTCCCAAAATGCCCCCAAAAGTCCAAAAGTCAACCTATGGTCAAAGTCAAAGTCAACTGCCAAGGTCAACAATCCATGTTGACCTGAACTCGTTGAGTGCAACTAGACACTCGCCGAGTTCCTTGCATAATTAACCCTCTCGCCGAGTCACTCTACTGACTCGCCAAGCCTACGACAATCTTCATCGGACTCGCCGAGTTGTTCATCCAACCCGTCGAGTTCATGACCATCTTCATATGACTCGCCGAGTCTACCATGCGACTCGCCGAGTCCCTGCAATCCTCCATCCTTACAGGTGCTTTTCTAAGCCATGCAAAGGCTCCATATTGCAGATCTAAGCTCCTAGGGCATGTTTATCACGTAAAGTTGCAAACTTTATGTGCATGCAAGATGATAATGCCCCAAAACAAGCTAAAGGAGTGGCTTAAGGTAAGGGAAAGGTCATAGCTTGACAAAGACTGAAACTTTATGACAAATAGGGGCTAAAGGAGTCCAGATCTGAGGTTGCAAACCTCAGATCTTGACCCAAATCGGAGAACCACCTCAAAACCCCAAAAAGGGCTCTAAACCCATAAATGAAGAGATCTAACCAAAGGAGAGTCAAGGTAACAACTTGTTACCTTCAAAACGATGCCAATACAGAGAAGAATTCGGATCTACAACAGCCCCTTGCTTCAAACTTCTTGAACTCCAAGTCCTTTACTCTAAGAATCTTCTTTCAAGATAAGAAGCACACAAAAATAGAGGGAAAGCACAATTAGGGTTTCTGAATTCGAGGGAGGCAGTAAGAGAGGTTAGGGGGAATAAGTGATCCTTAAATAGGGTGCAAAACCCCAGAAATTAGGGTTTCATCCTCCAGCTCCTACTCGTCGAGTCCCTTCTTGGACTCGGCGAGTAGGTCACTAAAACACGCGGACCAACCCGCTGCTACTCGACGAGTAGGGCAACCAACTCGTCGAGTAGACCTTGAAATCAATAAAATTCTTATATAAAATCGATACCTGAGAATCGGGGCGTTACATTAAATATGGGAGAACCCATAAAATCCATGGCTTTGGGCTGCAACGCTTGCCACGTCATAGCGCTCACCCAAAACACGTGATCCATAAAATCTCTGTCACGTTGTGGTCATCCATGCACCACGTCGTGGCAAAGGTTTTTCTCCAAAACTCCATCTTTGATCCCATAAGTCTTTAACTGATCCACTATGAAAAACGGATGTTAAAAAAAATCCCAAAAATGATATATAAATTATCATTATTGTGTTTTTTAATAAGAAAAAATGAATTTTTAGTGAATATGATGTAGTTAGTATCTTTATTTTAAGTTTTTTAATAAATAAATATAAGTTCTTCAAATAAATTTAGTATATATGAAAAGAAAATTTTCGTCGTCATTGACTTTTTTTTACAATTTAACCCTTAAAACTAGGACTCACAGGTTACAAGGGTTATTTTATAAATATTTACTAGTTTCAATGGTTAAATTGCAAAAATAAAATAAAGTAAAATAAAATAAAACAAAATAAAAAAAAACAAAATAGAATAGAATAAAAAAACAAAAGAGAGATGACTATTTGTCAATAGAGACAAAATATAGGGATTACTATTTGTCAACAGAGACAAAATATAGGGATTTTTATGCAGATTTCTTTATGATCTTCACAACCACCATGAATACATGATCTAACAAAGTCAAACAATGTGATGAAACTCGTCATTTCAAAGGTATATCGTTGAGTTGAATCAAACTTGCTACTTTTAGAAACCAAATTTGATGAATATTTGAGTGTAAAGACACTTGTCATTATATGTATACTTACAAGTGTGCATATGGACTAGTTTGGCTGAAACTAGACCGAAAACAAATAGATGAATAATACTAAATAGTATATTCACCATAAACCATTCTTATGTCACATGAGACCACTTAAATTATAGTTTAGAGTTGCTTTGGTTTTAAACAAGCCGGTAAAACGAATATAAACTTGGGATTTTCTATTTTGAAAATATAATCAACTATAACATTTGAAACTTAGTATATGTAAGTTTTTAATTAAAATCAATTCGATTTTGATGCGTTACTTGGTTTTGGGTTCCAAATTTTAATTTACAAAGCCTAGTTTTAATTAAGTTTTAACTCGATTATTTTACCACATTTAATTTATGATCTTCACAACCACCATGAAAACGTGATCTAAGAAAATTGATGATTGATGAAACTGAGTTCAAAGGCATATCGTCTACTCGAATCAAACTTGCTACTTTTAGAAACCAAACTTGATGAACATTTGAGTCTAAAGACACTTGTCATATTTACTTCCTACGTGCCCAAATACACCTACAAAGATGACATCCAATATCCCCAACATCACCGATCACCTCGTACTATAAATCACCCACACGATCACACCCCACCCCATCACCAACACAACACAAAAAGCAAATATGAAAGGAGCAACTGTAGCAATGTTGGCAATGATAGCCATGGCTCTACTCATGGTGCACCAAACAGAAGCCATTAGTTGCGGTGACCTTGCTAACATGATCAGCCCATGTTTAGGGTACCTGCAATCAGGAGGTTCACCGACGAAGCAATGTTGTGATGGCGCCAGGAAGGTTCAGGGTGCCACTCACAGCCAAGCTGACAGGCGAACAGCTTGCAATTGTGCCAAAAGCGCCGCCGGACAGTTCAAAGTTAGACAGGATACCGCCTCTAATCTGCCGGGCAAGTGTGGTATCTCCACCTCCATTCCCATCAACCCAAACGTCGACTGTAACAGGTGAGAGTTTGTATACTTGTGTGGAATGTTTGTTTAATTGGATTTATAGTTAATTAATGTAAGGATTTGGTGACTGGATTTCTTTAATGGTGCAGCATTCCTTGAGGTGGTGGTTACATGAATAATAAATAATGGAGGAGCTACGACGTGGTGTGCATGGTGTATCGCCGCCGGAATAAATAAACGTGTAGTTGTTTCTTTGTTTTGTTTTATATGTTGTCTTGAGTCTGGTATTGTATGTAAGTTGTGCCTACAGTGGTTAGGCTAGGTCATGCCCTCTATGGCCTTGCCTTATTAAATAAAACTGTCAACTTTCTGTCACATATCATCTTACACCTTTTTTTTTTATAGATTATTTAAAATAATTGGAGACTAAGATAACGCATTAAATCTAAAAGTTTAATCAAAAATAAAAAAATAAAAATAAAAAATACAACTAGATAAATAACATCAAAAATGACATATACATATCGCTAGACATTCATTTTTCAAAATCATAATTTTTTAAAATGTTAAATATAGTGTAAGGGTATAAAACATTAGATGAAGACGAAGTGTATGATGACAAAATGTAAGTGTTACATGCGTATGTATTAGTAACATAACATTCCCCATACATAATAAAAACAACATAACATACACCAACAAGATCAACGTAGTAAAAAAATGACATATCAACATAGCCATCCATTTTCACTATTCAACCACTTATACATTCAAACATGTCCCCAAACTATCCTCGGATCACTAGTTAGTCACCATCCATTTTGTTTTCATATGAGAACTATCCTTAGTTCACTTGATAGTTTGTCATGTTATCATCACATCTGTCCCCAAACTATCCTCGGATCACTAGATAGTCACTATCCATTTTGTTTTCATATAAGAACTATCCTTGGTTCTCTTGATAGTTTGTCATGTTATCATCACATCAACACAATCTCGAAACACTAGCTAAGCAGCTAGTGTTGAGCTTTCATTCACTTGGCAATGCCTTGTGAACCCTTTCCATGGATATTTACCTAGGAATTACTAGGTAGTCCCACATAGATACACAAACTCTCTACCCTCATCCTAGGTAGACTCTAATCATATGCATCATCACTATAATATATTCTTATGTCCGATTTACCTGATTCTTTTTGTTTGTCGTATTTTGATCTTAGGTATGCGTATTAATAACCAAATCACGAATCTTAAACACATATTTGACTTGTAGGAATCCAAAGTATCACACATAACTTACAAAGTTTTACCATTTTATAATATCCTACATTCTAATATTGATTAATGTACCTATATGGTATAAAACCATCATCGCAACAAACTCACAACATAAACATTCCCATTATTCAAAAGCTTACCTTTTTCAAGTTTACGTGTGTTACACCCACAAAATTTGCTCTAAAACAAACGTCATACAAAACTTGGACAAGTACAACGGCTAACAGTAAGTCACTTAAAGATCTTTGGGTGTATAGTATGTGCTGTGGCAATATATTATTCAACCAAATTTGATGAAAATATGAGAATAATCTCTTGCATATTTTTCTTTCTTAAAAGATTCCCACTTTTACAATCATTTTTATCTCTCGTTACTTTTTAATTGCAAAACCGGATCAAATTATGCAAAAATGCATAGAAACAAATCCCATAAATTATATAAATTTTCTCATCTAAGAAGAAAATAAGGATCGAAACGATCCCACCCAACTTCATCCCCGGTCAACTCACTGGTCAAACAGCCAGCATTTTCACCCAATGATTCCTCATGTAGTCTAACAACCGATAAAAACAAGTTACAAATAAGAGGGTTACCAAGGAAAGGTTTAATAGCATCTTTAAGATCCGCCATTTCTAACAAACCGGAACCGGAATCGGAATTGGAATTGGAATCGGAAACGGAACCGATGTTGTTTGACTTTGACTTGAAAATACACCGTGACAAAGCATAAACACCAAGAAGATTCGAATAAACCGGCAAAAACGCATCTTTATGGTTACCCAAACCGCCAATCCACTTCACCGCCTGCTTCCCACCAAGGTCTCCGGAAACCACCATAAACCGCCGCAAGAATCTCCTCCGCCATTCATATAACAAATCCAAACCTCCAGACACCGGAAGCTTCTCCAAATGCAAACAACAAATCTGACAAATAAGCAACTTCTCTTCATGATGATTATCAATCTCCTTATCAAAAACACGTCTCACAAGATCCCCACGTGACACAACATTTTCAGAACCACTCAACACCCAATCACAAAGATAGTCAAAGTAGTCAACCCATTGACCAAAAACCGAAGTCAAATACTCAAAACTCGAGATTATCACTTTATCGACTTGGCTCGGGATTCCGTATGTTTCCGAGGTGAAACACTTTTGAACATCGGTTGCTAGTTTGCTTCTAAGAGAAGCATCCTCGTCTTCTAGAAGCTTTATACACACAGACCACAAATCAAGTGTTCTAGAAGCATACATGTTAATAATGGAAGTGTCTAGATCACGATCAAAGTCAACATGTTGACCAATGAAGTCAACCGTTTGAAGTAACCCAGATGCGATTATCGATTCGGAAACCGCTTTCCTGATGTTAACAGGCTCTGACGCGTTTGAATGTAGTTTGACCAGGTCAACATAGTAGCTGATGCTATCGTACACTTCATGGTTATTCCTCATGAACATGTTAGCAAACTGTTTTACACAAACTGCCATACAACATAGAATCGTTTCGCGGGTCTTCATATGTCGGGTGAGTTTGTATAACGAAACTAGTTTCTCCCAGAAGAGGAGTACGGAATCGGAATCGGTGATTCCCGGGAATCTTGATTCCGGAGATGATTTGTGGAAAGCGAAGAGTATTTTTAAAATGTAGTAAACACATTTGTGATTCCTTTCTAAAGACAAAAGATTCACCATTTCCGTATGGAGATGGAGATTCATCCACTCGATCAAGACTCCGGAACCGGAATTGGATTCCGAGGTTTTAAGAAACAGAAGAAGCCATTTGAACGTTGCGATTCGAACTTCATAAGATGGATCGGAAAAACACCGGATTAATCGATCTTGAATCTGTGATTCATGTTGGATCGAATTAAAATACGAAGTGGCAGCTTGTTTTCGGCATTCGGATATTGTCGGATCGAAATAAGGTAATCCAAAAGAAGCTTCCATATCCAAGCTTCTAGAAGATAAATCCGAAAGAAGATCGCGAATTTTGCCAAAGCTTTTGCTTCCATCGTACGTTTTCGCAATACTTAGCATGATATCAAGAACCCGTAAGAAACTCGTAACAAGCGTCGGGCAGGTCGGGCGGGTTTCCGGGTAGGCGATGGAAGAACGTGTGACGAGGGTTTCAACTAACTCATCTAGAATCTGATCTTTTTTATCAGAATCTATTAAGTTTCTGCAATTGATATCGAGAAGAGAGATTAGTTGTAGGAGTAAGCCGTGAATTGTGTTTGAAGAAACGGGAGGATTTGTTTTTGTTGTGGAAGGTGGTAGGTCGTTGACTGTGTTGACTAAAATGAGGGGGAGTTTTTCGTTTGAGATTAAACCGGTTAAAGCGCGTGAAGCAAGGACACGGACTCGAAGGTTGCTTTGAGTGGAGCATTTTCTGATGAAGGGGGTGAATAAAAAGGGGTCCAATTCGTCTCCGGATTCACTTGCAATTGTTGAAGGCTTGAGCCGGGATAAGAGAATTAGCATGGGACATAGGCTTGGGTGCACCGCTTGAGCCAGGTCACGTGAGCCGGTGGTTAGCAGCTCAGTGGCTATTTTTAGTTCGCTGTATAAGAATGGATGCAATGATGGGTACCTTCACACACACAAAAAAAAAAAAAAACATAAATAATTTTTTTAGTGAATTACGAAACTGCTCTGACAATTTTTTACTGGGTTTATTTAGTCATTAATTGATTCTGTTCCATGTGTCATTTATTTTAACGACCCGTTTGTTAAATTTGTAAAATCACCATTTTGTCCTTTAAAAAAGTTTTCCATTTTTTACCTAAAATTTATCAGAATTGATGATTTTGATTAATCCAACCTAAATGACATCATATTCAAAATCTTCAGTATCGAAACACCAGAAACTTTTCGAATATAAATATGAGTTAATCTTAAAAAAAAAAAACCTTACATTTTGTGTTTTTTTCAAATTAAAGCTCAAATTTATTTTTGCCTGAAAAAAAAAAAAAAAAAAAAACTTGTATTTTTTCATTTTTTTCCCAAAAAAAACCCTCAACTTTGTATTTTTTTCCGAAAAAAACCTTCAACCTTCTAAATGCTTCCAAATAAACCCTCAACTTTTTTAGTTTTTCTCGAAAAAAAAAAAACCTTACACTTCACAACTTTTTTTCGCAAAAAATGACTAAAAGGGCCAAATCAGGAAAAAATAAATTTTAGGTTTCATCTGTAAAAAAACACAAAATATAAGGTCTTTTTTAGACTAATTTTAGAGTGTATATAACTAAAATATAACAAACATAATTAAAATCATAATAATACGAAGTGGAAGAATAAAAATAACAATAAGAATGGCACTTCATCAGTTTTGGACTTTTGGTGTAATAAAGGGTAAAATGGTAAAATATTAAAATACCTGTGGAAAAATTCAAGGCCAGTCAACGCGCGTCTAGCAGATTCACGTTTTTGCACATTAAGGAATCCAATCATCCGACGAACTAAAGCTGTATACGCAAGACACGCGCTATTTCTAACTTCCCAATAATTCGAAGAAAACGAGCGTATACAAATAATCATAGCCTCAGCGGAAAACCCAGAAGTATCAGTCGCAAGATTCGTATCATTAAACGCTGCTTTAAGAACATTGAACGCATGTACTGTTGGAATCACGCCTTCATCTCGGATCTTTGGGTCCGATTTGGATCCGGATCCAGATCCAGATTCGTTTTGATTGGTTATGGATTTGTTGGATAGATCGATTAGCCAACGTAAGGCGCGTGGGAGGAGTCGCTTTGGTGTGCCTTCGGGTTCTGAAAGGAAAAAGGCGATGAATGCAGCGGGAATTCCCGCGCTTCTTCTTAGTAAGTCGTCTACTGTTTGTCCTTTCGCTATTGTTCTTTCCATTAGCTGTTCCATCCATGATTCCGGTAATTTGCTAAGTCTGGAATGTGAAGATGGAATTAATTACAACGATGGAATTAGGGAAGGAATGTGTACAATAGAAAAGTGAATAAATGAATACAGAAAAAAAAAATGTATAAATATATGATTTATAAAGGATTAATCTTATAAAAGACCTTATATTTTGTGTTTTTTTCCAGATTAAACCTAACCTTTATTTTTTTTTTCTGAAAAAGACCTTGGATTTTTTCATTTTTTTCAATCTGGCCCTTTTACTTTTTTTTTCGGGTTTTATGTAGAAAAGGAAAATTTTTGATAAAGTCCTAAATGTATTTTTTTTAAACAGAAAAATCTCATTATTTTGGGAAAATCACATAATCTTTCATTTCCTGTTAAAAAAAAATCTTTTTCACTAGTTTTGGCAAAATGTTAAATAATCAGGTCTTTTATGTTCAAAAAAAAATTATAACTTTATTAAAAAATTTCCCAAATAATGGCACTTTTCTGCATAAAACCTTTTTTTTTTTCAAAAGCTCTTGTCAAATGGGAGGGTTTTATTCGGAAAAAACTAAAAAAGCTGAGTGTTTTTTCCGAAACAGTTGCAGGTTGAGGGTTTTTTTCGGAAAAAAGAAAAGACAAAATTGAGGATTTTATTTGGAAAAAATGAAAAAATACAAAGTCTTTTTCAGGAAAAAAAAATAAAGTTAGAGGTTTAATCTGGAAAAACACAAAATATAAGGTCTTTTATAAGATTAACCCTTTTATAAAAACAAAAAATGCATATAAACGTATTTCATGTTGCTTGAAATGTATATACTATATTTACTTCAAGTAGTCAAAAAAAATTAATTATCACTTCGAAAAAACTGTTTACAAAAGAAGTTGAATAAAATTGAATACCATGAAATCTTGAAACGGGAAAATTATAATTAACAAATATTTTTAGTTATGTATAGCAAAAAATAACAAAAAGTAATTTAACTGAAGTTTTGAAATATCATTGTTATTTAAGATTTATTTAAATAAAAAAGTAATTTATACTAGTAATAACATATAATTCCATTCCATCAAGGAATGAAAAGAAAACAACAATACTCCTCCATGGAAAGGAATCACATTCCATTAAGAATCCTCCATTCCATTCCTATGTTAAAAAAAGTAGGATTTTTTTCACTCCATTCCATTCTATCCAAAACAAACAGATAGAATTCCAAAAACATACCTTGGATTATCTGAGCAAAGTAATCGATTGCATAAAGCAGTAAAACCTGCCCTAGTTTTATCAATTGCACCATTATGCTTCATTTTCATTAGAACTTCCAAAAAGTGATTCCCAATAGTCTCTAGCTGATTGAAATCCAACACAACATCATCCGAATCCCTTGATATATCTGATGTAGGCAAAGGAATTTTCCTTATAATAGTTCCCAAAAGAAGACTCACCTGAGAATCACATAACAAACAACTTAATTAAAACTGATTACATGATACTAAATAGGGAAAATAGTACAAAAGTCACTATGTTTGCACCAAAATTCTAATTTCACACTGTTTTTTTTTGTCTCAATTTTGACATTGTGTTTTCTAATTTTTTACAGTTCTGACCATTTTACGGCCTGCTGACATGGCATGATGACGTGTCAGTATTGATGACGTGGCATGCTGACGTGTTAAATTTGAATTTTTTTTCCACAAAAAACACTAAGTTTTCACTTTTTTCGATTTTGATACTAAGTTTTAATTTTTTTTTCAATTTTGACACTATTTTTTTGTTCCAAATCGAATATCATTTTTTTCCAATTTTCTTTAATGTAAAAAAACCTTGTAGTTATACAAAAATGTGGTTTTTAAATGAAAAAAATTATTTACACGCTTTAAAATGTAATAAAAAAAATATTTATACGGCTTCAAATGGAAAATGGTCAACATTGAACAAAATTTTAAAAAAAAATAACAAAAAAAATAGAGTGTCAAAATTGAAACAAGAATTAAAACTATTTCAAAATTGAAAAAAGTGAAAACTTAGTGTCTTTTGTGGAAAAAAAATCAATTTTAACTCGTCGGCATGTCATGTCCGCATGCCACGTCATCAAAACCACATGTCATCATGTCACGTCAGCAGACAACCGAGTTGACCAAGTAAAATGGTCAGAATTGTAACAAACTGGAAAACACAGTGTCAAATTTAAGACAAAAACACACACACACACACACACGCGGTGTCAAATTAGAATTTTGGTGTGAAATTAGTGACTTTTATGCTATTTTCCCTATTAAATAACAAGTTTTAGATAATGAGTAATTGAGTATTGAGTATTGAGTACCTCTTTCATTGCAAGCCAACAACCAACCATAACAACTTGATCAGAAGGTCCAACATCCTGCACCAATTTTGACCCATTCCTTTCTTTTTCAGCATCCACGTCAGCATTACCTTCCCCCCACATGTAAGAATCATCATCAACATCCACAAGGTCATCCTCATCCATGTCAGCAGGTATATGCCATGCATCAGCCGAAACCACAGAAAGAGCCATTGAAGTAATTCTCATAATCAACTCAAGAAGCTTCTCAAATGCACACTTCATTCCATAAACATTATCACAACTCCAATCAAGCTCCTCAAAACCATAACGAAGTGTTAGCAAAATCCCATGAACAAAACTGTTCTTACACGCATCTGAAAGATCATGTTCTCCCATTTCAACAGCAGATTGCAACCAATCAATAAGACATGTCACATATTCCACAACAGGGGAATTGAAACAAGTTTTGGAATCATCATCAGAAGAAGAAGAAGAAGAAGAAGACATAACAACATTAGAAGATGTGTTCACAATCCATCCGAGGTCTAAAACGTATTTTCTAAAGATAAGTCTCATTGTTAATGATCCAGCATCACTTTCTCTAACACGAGGACTATAAACTAACTTCTTAGCCCAGATAATTACATCTTTGACTTTTTCTGTGGTCAAAATTCCAGGAAGTGGAGTTGGAAAATTGAGAAGAATGCGAAAGGAATTCTCTCTTAATCGATCCCAGCTGTCAACAATTGATCCCACTAGCAACAAAGTTGATTCAGGTGATGTGAACTTCGCATCATATGGAGTTATGGTTTCAGAAGGGTGTTTTTGTAAAATTGGCCAAGTGTTGTTCATTATGAGGATAAGTTCCATTGCCATTATTTTCCTCTCGTATGGAGCTGAAGGGTAGCATGAGAAAAACAAGAAGGTGCTCAACCACTTCATGAAATGGAAAAGTTCTTCTGCTTTTTTGAAATTGGAATCTTTTTCTTCTTTATAAAGAATGTTCCCATTGTTAGGTTTCCATGTTCCTTGTTTGATTTGTCTCTCTAATGCAGTTTTAACACGTGAAAAGAATTTTCTAAACAAACTTGTTAACTTCATTTGAAAAGATGTTGAGGAGCATCTCATGTTTAATGGCATTGCTTCTTTCATCATGCTTAGCTCTAAAGAAGATGGAAGACTTGCTGTTTTAGGGTTTAAAAAGAGGGATTCTACTGCATCTGTTCGAAGAGACTCATCAACATGAGTTAAAGCCAAGGTTAGCCAGTTTACAAGGACTTTGACCTTTATACCCTTTACACAGACAAGGGCGTATTCGGAATCTGTATTTGCTTCAGAACTCTCGAATCTATCAATATCTCCTTCTATCAAAGCAAGAGAACGTGAAACTTTGAGGAGTGAAACAAGAACAGCTACCTTTTGTTCAACTGTGAGATTCAGATTCATATTTGAATCTGTAAAAGAGAGTAAAGTGTCTTCTCCAATAGATATAAAAGAAAGCATTGAAAATATACTGTCAACATCCACTTCAAGAATCACTGGAAACGCATATGTGTTTAAATTTGACCTTAGCTTTGAGTTTCCAGAAGCAAGCCCGTGTAAAAACGGAGGCAAAAGGGCATTTCTGTAATTTCTAGACCCGATTTCCACTCCATCAGAACTCCAGAATTCATCACGCAAAGATGCAAGAAAACATTTCAAGAAAGTGGTGGAAGCACAACATACATCATCATCAACATATGCCCATGCTGTTTCAAACATCATATCAGGATTCATTTCTAAAATCCTTTTTGCTCCAAGTCTTTTTGTAAGAGAAGCTAATGGGACATATCTACCCTTGCAACGTCCACCCATTCGAAGAAGATTGGAAGCAATCTTTCTTAAGAACAATTGGATTTTATCTTTTCCATTTGTTGAAGGGAGACTGGATTGTATGTCTAGATAGATATCAAAAATCAAATGAACTTGTTTCACAGTTTGGCTTAATGGATCTTCAAGATTGTTCCATATAATTCTTAATACACGGGCACCTATGTCATCTGAAATGGGATTATGATTCTTTGCATCATCAATGTAAGTGGTTTGTATCAGAGTTTTTATCTGTTGCAGACAAATCTGCATCACTGTTAATGCATGAAAATTGAAGTGGCTATCGGTTGGATTCTCACAATATTTGCACAGCTCAGGTAAGATGCCATTGTAAAGTATCGTTTCACAATCTTTAGAACCACATTCAAATGGAATATCGAGTAATGTTCTAGGTATTGAAGTTAGGATGCCTCTAATCAAACATAGCCTACTGAGAAGAGAGAAACTCTGAATTTCTGAAAACAGATTCCCTTTGTATGGAATCTTCATGACAACAGTTTGAAATGTGTTACTGGGATTTAAAGAATGATGAAAGATACCTTCCATAAGTGACAATCCAAGTTCTTCAGGACAGAGACACACTTGTAGAGCTGCACAAAAGCTCACTCCTGCAGCCACGAAGCAATCCCTTGAAAACGCTTCAGATTTCAAAATACTTAAAATGGTGGTGAGGATCGTCTCCATGATATTGGAATCATGTAATCCAATCAAACTGGTGAATCTAGAAGGACATCGCTGAAGCAAGTAATAGGTACAAGATAAAGCCTCTTGGCATTGTTCCATAACGATTGGTGATGGCCTACACCAATCATTAGTCTCTAAAACGACACTTTTCAAACTGGAAACCACATCTAAACTCATTAGAATCGCACATTCTTCAACAACTTCCACTAGATACCCAAGTTTTGGGGAGCTCATCATCGACAGACCTACACGTGAAACACAAAACCTCTTCCTTTTTTCATTTCCATTCCCATTCAAATCTGCATACTCTTCGCATAGAGAACGAAAGCAATCACCGATTACAGACTGGAAATCTCTAGTTTTCGCAAGAACAGAAACCAGAGTTCTGTGTAATGGTACAGAGTTTTCGAGGAACAGGATCTCGAGGTAGAATCTGGACGCTTGAGAAACAACGATTTCATTGCTGATTTTAAGTAGCTCTGTGAAAGCGGAGGCGAGTTTTTTAGCGTGACTGAGTTGTGCGTAGGTTGACTTGAGAGAAACGAGTTCATTGAGTTGTGAGTAGAACACACGAGTGGATGCATCATGGTCTTGAGATACAGACAAGTTAATGAAGTCGTTGAGACTTTGCTTGTAGTATTGAGGAAAGACGATTGCGCTGTAAGTGTAGCGATGACGATGCTGTAAAGCTCGCCATTTCGCAGACATGGTAGAGTCACTTGAAATAAGTATAGGAGGTTTAGGATTTAAGCTGATACTGATGGAAACGTCAACAATGGCAACCTGCAAGTGCGAAAGTTCCGGCAGGCTTAGCGCAGCCTTCTTTCTCTCTCCCTACGGCGGCGAGAGGGAAGGAGAGGCGAGCTTGATTTTGCAAAGAAAGATACGGCGGGTTTTCAGAGATTTTAGGGTAATTTTTGCTTTATTTGAAGCACCAACTTAAATTTATGGAAATGTTCATAAAAGAACCAACATTTCAAAATTTTAAGTTATAAGATTGGGATAATGACACTCTATTTTATTAAATTTTTGGTTTTGGTTATTTTTTGATTTCATGTGGCATTAAGAATGTCTAGGTTTTGGTTTAAAAGAAGTTACTTTTTGGTTTTTTTAGGCATAAAATAGATGTTGACCATTTTTTTTTCACTCATATTTAATATAATCGGTTTCATAAGTCACGTAAGTACTTGAAGCTTATATGATTTCCTTGGCATCCCAATAAAATGTAACTTGAAGAAAGTCATCCCCAATAAATTAAATCACAAATTATTCATCTAATCGAAAAAGCGTCATTTAAAATCATTTTCGAGACTCCAATGAAAATTAATCGGTCGAAGCTTTACTTCATACTTGAATCCTCTTCAAGATTGATTCCAACGAAAATTCACTAAAAATTGAAACTCGCATCTAGGCCCATCATAGAAAAGAGCAACTTGACTCACAGCCAATTTCGATCCTTTTTCATCTCACTGAAAACCATCGAAACTTTATATCCTTCATTTAAATTCGAAACAACAATTTCGATTCACTTCACTCATCGAATCGATTGGACATTATTTTTGGAGCAAATTGGTCCCAGGCCACTCCTCCAATTTTGTTCACAAGTGTAATATATATATATATATATATATATATATATATATATATATATTATAGATGCAACTGTTGTCCAAAAAAAAGTTATAGGTGCAACTCCAATTTTTAAGACTAGGTAAGACCACACCAAGCTAGAAATAAAATATTAGCCCACAGCCCATTTAAACCTAATACTCAATTACCTAGTTATGGGTGTAGCCATAAGCACAATCGTACAAAGCAGGAAAGAAAAGAGAGAGAGAGAGAGAGAGAGAGAGAGAGAGAGAGAGAGAGAACTCATCTCTGCCTCTCTGTGAAGCTGCGACAGAAACATCAACAGGAAGAGAAAAAAATTCCAATTTTTATCCCCAAGCTCCATTGCTCTAAGCTATTTTAATTTTGCTCCAACTCTCCAAACTATTTCAATTTTGTTCTCTTCAATCCTACGATGAAACAAGTAAGTATTTATATTTTTAGGTTTATAAAATTATTCAAATTAGTTGCTTTTTTGATGAAATTTCTTATTGTTTAGGTGAAATTAGTAGTTGTTTATCTTGAAATTAGTTGTTGAATTGTTGTTACTTGTTAGATACTTAGATTGTTAGATAAATTGATTGCTTACTTGTTTGATATTGAATTGTTAGGATAAAATTGGATCCTTTTTTGGAAGAACAAGCATCAATAAATCAAGTGTTGGAGAATCCTCCAAAAGACCATGCTCCAATGATTTAAGTTTTGAAGGATCCTCTAAAATAACATGTCCTTCTAATCAATCATTCTCTTTGGTTTCTAATGTAAATCCACAACCTACAGCTACTCCAATTACAAGTGTTGAATTGAAAGATCTTCCAAATGACCCAGGTGTTAGACCAGAGATTACAACTTACAATCCAAATCAAAGAGATGAAATAAGGAGGGCATATTTGCTTCAAGGTCCTTGTCAACCAAGAGGTCATATATTCCCTTCAAAGAAAATAGATACAAAAGAAAGATGTTTTGTTGTTAAGTGGTTTGATGACTTTGATTTGTTAGAGTATAGCATAAAATAAAACAAAGCATTTTGTTTATTTTGCTATGTATGTGGAGACATGGTGGGAAAACAAAATGGGAGAGATGCATTTGTTTCACAAGGTTTTGATACTTGGAATAAAAAATTCATTGATAGATCATATGGGTGGTATTGATAGTTTTCATCACAAAGCAAGAGAAATTTGTGAATTTTTATTGAAAGAAAAACAATCTATTAGTGCAGCCTTCAAGAAGCAAACCAAAATTGAGGAGAGTAATTATAAACTTCGTTTAGGTGCTTCAATTTGGTGTTGTAAATTTTTATTGAAAAATGGTTTACCATTTCGGGGTCATGATGAGTCGAGTGACTCCCTTAATAGAGGGTTTTTCTTTGAGTTATTATCTTTCATGAGAGATCATAATTAAGACATTCGCAATGTTGCCTTAGAAAATGCTCATCAAAATAATCAAGTAACATACCCGAGGACTCAAAAGCAAATAGTTGAACGTTTTTCAACAGAGATAATTTTAAGTATTTGCAAAGAAATTGGTAAGGATGTGTTTGTTGTATTGGTTGATGAATCTAGTGATGTATCAAAAAAAGAACAAATGGTCATAGTTTTGAGATATGTCGACAACCTTAGAGTGGTGAAGGAAAGATTCATTGGAGTTGTGCATGTGAAAGATACATCATCTTTGACTCTTTAAGCGGCCATAGATGAAGCTTTTACCCATAACAAGTTGAGTATGTCCCAGCTAATTAAAACCTTTCTCCTTTATTAAGAATTTTAATTAAATATTATTCGCTTTAATGTTTAATATGTTTTTTTATCAGGTAAGAGGACAAGGTTACGATGGGGCAAGCAATACGCGAGGTGCATTCAATGGTCTAAAAGCTTTGATTTTACAAGATAATGATTCAGCGCATTATGTGTATTGCTTTGCACACCAACTTCAGTTAGGTATTGTGGGTGTAACAAAAAAGCATGATGGTGTTGAAGACTTCTTTAAACAACTTTCTTTGGTGGTTAATGTCGTAGGTGGTTCATGTAAAAGACAAGACATGTTACGGGAAAGTCAAAGAGATAGGGTGCAAAAGTCAATTGGAAATGGTGAACTTGAAACCGGAAGAGGGTTAAATCAAGAGAGCTCTCTTGTTCGAGCGGGAGATACAAGATGGGGTTCAAATTTCAAAACAATCACAAGTTTGATGAACTTATTTCCGGAGGTTCTTAATGTTCTTGCTTATGTTCAAGAAGAAGGATCCAGTTTAAGTAACCGAAATCAAGCATTTGGTATCTTAAGATATTTCAAGACACTTGATTTCGTGTTTTACTTACATTTGATGTATGAAATTTTACACCTTACGAACGTATTGTCAAAGCATCTTCAAAAAAAGGATCAAGACATTTTAGAACTGACTTCTTTGGTTAGAGGGACAATAGAGGCATTAAAGTCTTTAAGAGACATGGGTTTGCTAAACTTTTATCGAAGGTATTCTCTTTTTGTCAAAAATATAATATTAATATTGTAGATATGACGGAAAATTATGTCACATCGAAAGGTCGTAAGACTAACGTTGTTATCAATTTCATTTTGAAGTTGAAATTTTCAACACGGTTATGGATATGCAAAATACAGAATTCGGGGACGAATTTAGTGAACTTAACACCCAATTAATAGAATACATGGGGGATTTGATTCCTTGTGATTCATTTGCTAAATTTGACAAAACAAAGTTGCTAAAGTTGAGTGAGTTGTACAAAAAAGATTTTGATGATGTGGAAAGGATGCAACTTGATGGTGAACTTGAGATATATTATCATGCATTGCATAAAGATGATCGGTTCACTAGTTTGCAAGGAATTTCCGACCTTTCTCGTTTGATGGTGGAAACGGGGAAACATCGGTATTATCCGATTGTTTATAGGTTGTTGAAGTTGGTTTTGGTTTTACCCGTCGCGGCCACAACAGTCGAAAGATGTTTTTCTACGATGAAATTTTTAAAGACAGACTTAGGTAACAAAATAGGTGATGATTTTCTGAACGATGCCATGATTTTTTATGTTGAAAAAGAAGCTCTTAAGAAAGTGAAGATCGAAGATGTAATGGATCGGTTTCAAAAAATGTGTACTCGTAGATGTCAAATTTAAATATTAAGATGTAATGGATCGGTTTAATGTACTAGTACTTTTTAATATATATATATATATATATATATATATATATATATATATATATATATATATATATATATGTATGTTATTATATTTGGACGAATTTTTTTTTGTGCCACTGCTATTAAAAATGTTTGCGTCCTCCACTGTTCATCTAATCGAAAAGGTGTCATTTAAAATCACTTTTGAGATTCCAATGAAAATTAATCGGTCGAAGCTTTACTTCATACTTGAATCCTCTTCAAGATTGATTCCAATGAAAATTCACTAAAAATTGAAACGCGCATCTAGGCTCATCATCGAAAAGAGCAACTCGACTCACTGGATAAACCTAGCCAATTTCGATCCTTTTTCATCTCACTGAAAACCATCGAAACTTTAAATCCTTCATTTAAATTTGAAATAACAATTTCGATTCAGTTCACCCATCGAATCGATTGGGCATTATTTTTGCAATCAACATTTAATCATTCATGGAAACAACTTTGAAAATCCATCAACATAAAATTACATCCATCTTCATTTTCAACATAACAATTTCAAGGCTTTATTTCGATTCAAGCAATGTTACCCATCAAAACTTCATTTAATCGAAATCAATGTAAGCATCAAAATGAGTGGTATTTGAGCATGACCTTTGTTTTTGTTTGTAGTTTGTATGGTAACCTTTGTTTGTGTGTTTGCTTATATTCATATGAGTCTAACCTTTGTTACCTCTTTATTGTCGGCATGTTTTTGCTAGTATATGTTCCAAGCCTCACGATTAGTGTAGGGTCCATGTTTTATTGCTAGTATTTACTTCTATTATTTGTGTTTTTGTACATTGTGCATTGTTTAACTTTAACCCTCTTTATGTTAGGCTTAATTGTTTATACTTGTTTTACCCTTTAATCAATATGTTGCATCCCCAAAATCGGCCATTTTCAAAATTAGCTTATGATTTATTTTCAAGAAAACTCTTTAAACATAACAGTGAAAATTCTAATTATTTTCAAAAACATTTTAATGATAACTATTAATCAAAACTTGTTGAGTTGGAATCTTTAAACGTCTAACAACAAACTTAATATATTTGGAATTATAAGTTGTGGAATATGTAAATCAAGCAATAAACTTAGAATGTAATAACATATAATGAACCGGATAAATAATTATGGGACTAGCTTTGTATTCATTGGGTTACACACATAGTTTAATCTTAAAAACAAGTATAAATAATTATGGGACTAGTTTTGTATTCATTGATAAACAATGAGTTAACCATAAATTAAAGGAGAATGATCATTTATGAAATAAAGGTTAATATTTTAAATTATGGTATTAATATCATAAGTAAGCATTAAGCAAACTTGGAGGGGAGATAATCTCTATAGGTTGTGCACCATATAAGGCGTGCAAATCCTTGAGATACAAACACAAGACTTGCCTAATATTCGTGATTTATCATTTCCCCTATCTTTTCTCTTCTTGACGGTGCCAATCACAAAGGAGGAAATCCTTTTAATGTTTGAGATTTCATCTTAGTAACCTAAAAATAACTTGATTGATTGTTGTTGTGGGATGCAATACTGATAGAGGAACTATACTTTGCGTTCTTTTCATCTTTAATGCTTTAAGAGGTAAATATGTTTTTCCCTCTATGATTGTTTGGGTTGCTTGTAGTTGCAAAAACTTTTGATCCATTGTTCATTCTTAGTGTTTAATTATTATGCTTTCGTTGCTAAGTGTTTTGTGTTCTAAATTCTCAATAAGAACCAATAGTGGTATAGCCAAAGTCTTGAATACTAACACATGAACAAATCGTGTTTATGTTAAAAATGATGGGTATAAGTTGTATACACTAAATGGGGAATTGATGCGCATCACATTATAAGTATTGAGTTTCATGTTTATAAAAAAAAACAACGCCCTTTCATTGAGTTTGTATTTAATTTTATATGTTTTCCACAATGTTTTGTTTCATTAGTATGTAATTTTGGATGTTTTTATGGCATGATAAACCATAGAAAATTATATATAATGTGTTTGTATATGAGTTAATATGTATGGAGTCAGTAAAACTTGTAAATGTGTCATATCTCAAGTTGAGCTAAGGAGTATTTCACCATGATGTGTGATATAGAGATACGGTTGCTCGAGTTAGAGCGACCAAAAGAGGAAATATGATTGTCGTGGAGCTATTTAGTAGACTAAAATTCCCAAGTCAGAGTTGTTAATGCGAGTTAACGTGATTACTTGGGGATGCTGAAAGAAACACCATTTAATGCAGATTGACAACATAGTTGCGAAGCAGAATAAGTTATTCGTTGCCGACTTATTGTAACGTCCCACAAATTTATGACCAAAAATTTCATTTTTTTTTTAATATTATCTTTAACAAAAACATGTTTATAAAAATCATAAGGGAAATCAGAGTATGTCAATAATGATCCAAAAGTACATCAGGATCAAATAAAGCAGAAAATCATGGTGTGTGCAATGCGATCATCCCGAGCTCTTCCCCTTCGAACCGAGAGTACCTGAAACATAAATTGAAACTGTAAGCACAAAGATTAGTGAGTTCCCCAAAATACCACATACCATACATAAATGTCAGCACAAGGCTGTACCAGGTCTATTTCACGCCCGAGTCTATTTCAACTCATATGACAGCTCAAGGCTATACCGAGTCTATTTCGACTCAATCATTATTTTTCAATTGTACAAGTCTATTTTACCCCCGGGTCTATTTCACCCCGCATACATATAGCAAAACAGGCATACATACATACAACAAGAGTCACAAAGACAACAAGCACATACAACCCTAGTATCCAACGGTATACCGATCAAACTCACCTTGATCCGCTGATAAACAAATAGATGTTCGGGCTACTGAACTGGAGAATCCCCGCACTAATAAATCAAATAATACCCTAATTAATAATTAGGTCATAAACCATAATCGGAAACCTAATTCATTAATCCCGACTCCTTAGGGTAAAAGGCCATTTTACTCTTTCCCTTAATCGGCCCAAATAATCGTGACCCAACCCAAAAGCACCCGAAGCCCAAAACGGCCCAACCTTCTAAACTCACAGTTGGGAGTACATTGAGCGTACCCAACTCATACGCCCCGCATACTCACCCTTGATCAGATTACGGGGTTCGAACCCAGTACGCGCATCGTATATAGAAGTACACCCGGCATACTGGTCTGTGAGCCAAACCTCCTATGGATGGCTTAATCCCTTAAGACCCCTTCCTCCAAACTTCAAATCTACTCTAAAACAAGGTCTTAATCCATAAAGGTGGAAGCTTTAAGCTTATTTATGACTTTATAAGCCCCAAAACCCAATTTTAACACTCTAACCTCATGAAGCGAACATCAAACCTTGCATGGTTGAGTTAAACCCATAAATCTACCATTTTTATGCACATGGGACCTCAGAAAACACTAAGATCTAACATATTAATCTTCTAGAGTAGCTTATACTCACAAGAAACAACTCACGGGACCAAAATATGCCAAGAACTCCAAACTAGCTAGATTTAAGAGATGAATCATCAAGGTTGCAACTTTATACCTTCTGAGACTTGTCAAGATGATGAAGATTCAAGATCTTCAGGCTTCACTCCAACTAATGCTTGATCACCAAGCTCCTACTTTGTAACATCCTGACTCTCAGGTATTACATTTATATATTTATTTTTGGGATTTAATGAATGACTCGACGAGTTGTGTGCCCGACTCGTCGAGTAGGGTTGGATTGGTCACGTGGGTTTAATGACCAACTCGACGAGCCAGAGAGTCGGCTCGCCAAGTTGGCACTGTGTGAGGAAACCCTAAATCCCCGGGTTTGTGACCTATTTAAGGGGCCTTAAGCCCTCATTTCCGCCTCACCAGCCACCTTACATCCTTGAGAGAAACCCTAATCGTTCCACTTGAGCTAGAGAGTGAGAGAGAAGCTAATCTTGTGATTATTAGTGCACTTTTGAAGGAGAAGAGGAGATCATCAAAGCTTGGATCAAGAGGAGGCTTTGGATCTACAGGTTCATCAGGGTTTTGCTTCAGTTGGAGGTATAAAGTTGTTAACTTAATCATTTCCTTATGAGTCTTGGTTTAGGGAGTTTTCTAGGGTTTTCTCCCATCCTTTTGTGTCATTTGAGTCCTTTGAGCATGATTTGAGGTTGAAACCTTAGATATGGATTGTAGGAGGTCTTGTGAGTCCAAAGACCCAAACTTTATTGAGCTAGAGACAAGATCTTGTGCATCTAACCCTTGTTGGAGCTTGTATTGGCACTATGGAGCAAATATGCCATGCATGGAAGTAAAGATCGAAGCTTTACGTGACATTCGAGCCTTAGGATACTAGCTTTAGAGTTTGGAGTAGTGGATCTGCTTAAAACGTCTGAATGAGAATCCAGACTGAAGGGACTCGCCGAGTCAATGAGCTGACTTGACGAGTCAGCTAGGGTTTTCCCGATGAATCTGGACAATGGTAACTCGGTGAGTTGATGAGACAACTCGACGAGTTAAGTTGGGTTTTCACGATGTTCTGAGGAATAATGGGGACTCAGAGAGTCACATAGGTGCACCCGACGAGTCAGGTCAACATGGACAGTTGACTCGAGTGTTTACTTCTGTTGACTTTAGGGTTTGGTCAAGGCAGTGATTATGGGGACCATGGAGGGGTAAAATGGTCTTTTACCCATCCTAGGAGCTAAAGAGGGACTATCATGAGTTTATTTAGAATTGTGATCTTTAAGTGTTAATTAGAGATGCTTGTTACATGTAGGCGGGGGTTAGACTGTTCGAGGGGTATTTAGTTTCCTTGCTTGCTTACGAGGTGAGTCTTCTCACTATACTTACCTGAGTGGTAATATCGAGTGACCGGAGGGTCTTATTTGAGTTATCCACCGGAGGGTCCTATGTGCTTATATTGAGTTATGTGATACTACACATTTCTTTCTTTGTGATATATGCTATGTTATTCTGTGTTTTACTGAGATCGGACCAGAGGGTCCAAACCGAGTTGTGAGACTGGAGGGTCTTCACTGAGATATAGGACTGGAGGGTCCAAACCGAGCTGTGAGACCGCAGGGTCCTCACTGAGACACATGACCGGAGGGTCCACACTGAGCCATGAGATTGTAGGGTCTTCACCGAGACGCATGAGACCGGAGGGTCCATGCCGAGTTATAGCCATGAGAGACTTATTATTTGTGTATGTGGTATTTTGGGGAACTCACTAAGCTTTGTGCTTACCGTGTTGTGTGATATGTGTTTCAGGTACTTCTCAGGATCGCGGGAAGGCGCCGGATTGATTGTACACACGAGGCGGAGTCACATTTTGAGGATCCTGGATTGTGTTTAAAATAGTTTTCTGAATATGTGTTTTTGAAACATTGTCTTTTGGGGTTTTGTGTACTATGTTATGAGAACTATGTGGTTTCTAAAATGAAAATTTTGTTTGAAAATTTACGGTGTTACATACTTCTTCATAATGCACAAAAACACCAAAGTTTTACTTCTAAAGCTCAAGAACACATAAGGAAATGCTAGGGTTTTGTGGTGAGTCTTTAGAGGGAAAGAGGTTGATGATGGGGCAGCCTCAAGGTTCACATTGGCATTTGAGGCCAAATCCAAAAAATTAGGGTTTGTGGTCTGCTTATGTACACCCGACGTACGTATGGGTACGCCCAACGTATGCCACCAACACCCGCAACCAAGTTAAGGAAGTACGCCCAGCGTACTCCATGTTACGCCCAACGTAACAGGGACCAAAATGCCAATTTTTTTCAAAACTAAATCTAATATTAAAGAGTACTTGAAACTCGATCATTACAATTCTCCCCCATTAGAATAATATTTCGCCATCGAAGTACGTTGCTGGAAATAAGGATGTTATTCGAGTCGGAACCGGACCGAACCGACCCAAACCCCAATAACTAGAAAACCTAATAAGGGTAATTGCATGAACCGAAAACCAAACCAATTAACCAATACGGGTTTGGTTTGGTTCGAATATTAATCGGTTCGGTTCGGTTATTACCCGAATAACATATTCAAGATGATTAAGGACCTAATATAAATGAAAAAAAAAGTATAAACTGTATTAGGAGTCTATAACCCGAATAACTCGAATAATATAATAACAATGTACTTTTATACATCAACGTAAAACATTCAAAGACTAACTTAACACAATAATACATTGAAAGATTAGCATTTATATAGTAGATTAACATAATGAGAATTAACTTCTTACTTGAGTTTCTTGAGTTGAAGCCTAATTTTTCATGACTAGACAAAGTAGGAATTCGTGAATCCTTACAGACAATAAGAATGGTCGATTTTTGAAAGTCTGAAACAAGAGGAAGGATAGAAAAAATGATTTCGAGTTTGGAAATAGTTGATAAGATTGGTCGATTTTGAAACGACGAGAACGAGCATAGGGTTTTTTTTGTTATGAACGACGAGGACAGAAGTGTGAATTGTGATTTTGATTTATGTCGTTAAGATAAAGGGGACGAAGAATGCTTATTCGGGTTGGGTATTTAGAACTGAATAAGCTCTTATTTGGGTAACCCGAACCGAATAACCCGAGAACCGAATAAGCATAATACCGCACAAACCGCATAAACCACTACAGACTCATCGACCATACAGTTTCGCAACTGAGAGACGTGGAAAGTGTTATGGATTTAACTGAGATCTTCTGGTAGATCCAAACGATATGCAACCCTGCCAACACGGGCTAATACCCTGAAAGGACCAATATATTTGGGGCCCAACTTATCCTTCTTCCTGAATCGGAACTTCAGGAGCACCATGTCCCCAACCTAGAATTCTAAGTCTGACTGGCGTCTATCTTCATAGCTCTTCTGTCGACTCTGCTGTCTAAAGTCTACCACAAACCTGCTGAATCAACTCAGTCGTCTGAAGTACCACCTCCGTACTAACCACAACCTGCTGACCGACCTCACCCTAACATATCGGGGTCCTATACTTCCTCCCATAGAGCATCTCAGAAGGAGGTCGATCAATGTTGGCGTGATAACTGTTGTTATATCAAAACTCTGCTAAGGGAAGACACGTGTGTTGAGTTTTGTGGGCTATAACACTCCTATGGTGCACATACAACCCTAATAGCTTTGGATCTAAGTTTTCTCTAGTTATACATGCAACAAAAAATTATCCAAATCATGAACCTATCTAGCATACAAATTTGGTAGATGAATCATAAAACTAGTTAGAAGAATACCTCTTATTTGTAGCTTGTAGTTGTTGGCCTTTCAAGTGCTTAGCACCTCAAGTGTGATGCCTCAAACAAGTCACAAACACCATGAACAAATGGAGGATTTTGAGAGAGAGGCTAGAACCACCAAAATCAGCTAGGGTTCTCTTAGAACCCTTGGGGTAGTGAATTTGGAGCTAAGGGGTTACTTTTATAGTATGGAATTCCCAGGGTTTCAGCTTGTAAACCCTAATTCATTCCTTGGGCCTTTAATCCAATAATCCATATGATAAGCCTTATGGACTAATATTTCATGGACTCTCACATAAACTTAGTCCATCACTAATTAATCATGGATCATTGGCCCAAACTATATGTATTACTGATTTACTTAATCAGTCCCCTTAATTTAATTAATCTCTTTTGATCACTAAATTAATTCCAAATTAATTCTTGACCAATATTAATTAAATAATATGATTTCTCAGTTAATATATTATACTTATAATATATTAATAAATCACAAATAACCTCTTTCTCAATTATCCATCCTATCAGATTGTTCTGGTGAAGGCAACCCGAAATGGACCATGCTACTCTCGGGTCAAGTACATACCAATTATAGTTATGGGCTTAGACACCTAATCCAACAGTCTCCCACTTGGATAAGTCTAATAACTATAATTGCAGGTACGACTTCAAAACCCGACTAGAAATCGTAGCTCTCAAAAGCCGCTGTCGAACTTTGACCTAGTCAATGACGCGTCCATTAGATAAGGGATCATATATTCCTCCATTCTACAAGATATCGTATGAACTGAGACATGGATTATAATCATTCTCTCTGTTCATGTGTTGTTTCCCGATTTCCGATTTATGACAACTGACTAATTGAACAAATCAAATTAGTCCAGGCTTGGCCAAGCGCTTAGGGTTGTCATCACTAAATCATCGAGGGGCCCATAGATATCGCTTTTATCCCTCTTAGGGTAAAAGGAACGGATAAACTTCGACTCATATGCTTGCTCCATTTACTCATCAAATCACACACAACGATACATTTTATAACACCAAGTTACTGGTGCGTTTACATATCATCAATGTGTAACCGACTTGTAAACTGCAACTCATATCTCTCCGTTTCGAGAATATAAGATATTATCGTCTCACAATCACTCGTGATAAAATTCATGAAGTGATTCAGATGAGCGTGGGTTTAATCCAATACTCAAAATCTTATTACAGGAGTACTCATGAATACTGCAGCAAACTTGTGCTATGTCTAACACTTTAGACAATCTACAGACGAATTCATGACAGTCTTACCTCAATACTTACTTCCAAAGTATGATTGACTGTAGATGTTTGAATAATCTTATTATTAGGGAAGTCAAAACATGCGAAGTGAAACATAAGAATAATCAAATCCAATATGGTCTCAAAACTTTTGAATATAAATAAAACACCTTTTATTTAATCACCATATTGATTACACATTATTCATTGTATAATGTTTCGATTAATCAACTTAATACTTGAATTAAAACAATAGTTATCCCATGCTCCAAGCATGCACACTATGTTTACATATGGTCCTTACTTTGTGAAATAGATCAATTGTAAACATTTCCAATGACACTCATTTCACAATTCCAAATCCTTATCGTAAGTGTGAGAATACTCCTTGCCACTTACTGTAATCTGTTAGATTCTAAGCTTATATGCAGTGATCCTTTTGTAATGACTATGTACACAAGTCACAGAGACTATGCCAATTACAAAACTTTCCATTGGAGATTGTTACAAGACAAATCCATAGATACGAAGTCTCATATTCAAAGCACATTCCTTTGAACATCCTTCTTGCATAAAAGTTTCTAACTTACTCATAGATTCTTGATATCCAACTCCCATTATGGAAACTTTTCCATAATTGCCATATGACTATCCATTCTTAATAGAATCCTATCTATTCGGAATTATATCAATATGGTTCATTCATTACTATACTTCTAACTATCCACAAGCAACCAATCCTTGGTAAACCTCAGCTCGTTCTTAACAGTTGTTTAATAACTTTTGTCATATCCGATTCTTGTCCTTTTTCCGTCTTAATGCCCTAGGAATTTAGAAAATTAGAACACGTGAATATTATAGCATATGCAATCGATCCTATACCCGAAGCATATGGGATACGATTCATAATGTCTCTGTAACGCCCGTGTTTCCAGGATAGACAATAATGATGATGAAATAGTCTAGGTCAACATTTGTAACTCATTTTGAAGAAATGAAGAGGAATTATGTGATTATTATGTGAATTATGTGTGTATGCTTAATTATTAGGATTTAATTAATTAAGAATAAAAATGAGCGTCGAAAATAAATATTAGATAAAGCCGATATCTATTAATAAATTTGTAGTGGTCGTGACAAGGATTCCGGATATATAAAGAATACCGAAATCCGAGTTATAACGAAGAAGTTATGACCTGTCGAAGTTTCGCGACAAAACCGACACGGTGCCGAATGACGTAAAAAGTGAGTTTTTGATAAACTACTTTTTAGCCTTAGTGATCTAAATGAAAGTCGTAGTGTTCGTTAAACCGAGAGTATGCATAAAAAGAACGCCTAAATCTGACTTCGTATGAGGAAGTTATGATTTTTCTAAGTTTCAGCTTAGTAGTAGACAGCTAAAAACTCGAATTTTAGATCGAATGATTTTTAGCCGACACAACCTAAACGAGAATCGAAGGTCTCGTCAATAGTAGTACAACGGTAAAAAGACAGACGAAAACGGACGTCGGATGAATAAGTTATGAACTTTTAACGGATTTTCTATCCCGGTATGTTAAAAATAATAATATAAAAATTAAAGTCAAAAATAGCCGACGAAGTCTAAACGAAAGTTGTAGAGCGAAAATTTTCCTACGCGTGTATATAAAGAACGTCGAAAACGGAGCTCGTATGCGAAAGTTATGGATTTTAGAAGTTTGAGGCACAAAAATCGAGAAAAATCCCAAAATCCGAGAAATTTCGCATGGTCATGCTTCGGCCACGTCACCCTCGCTCGTAGCATGCCACATGTCTGAATTGCTGATTCATCCGAGGCCAGCTGGCGAGGCGTGTCGCACCATCCTTGCAAGGAAGGCTTGGCCAATCAGAAGCTGCCCCGTGTCCGACCCACGTGTCGCAACCCTCGCATCCGAAGCGCAGGTCCAATCCGAAGCAGACGCGTGTCCGAGCCTCGCACGAACCACCTGGAGCCTCGCACGTACGCACCACCTGCCCCTCGCATCTGCTGCCATCTGTTCGCTTCTCAGCCCTCAGATCCGAAGCTCGCACCCTATAAAAGGGAGGGCTGCGATACTTTCCGAGTAATTTTGGGATTTTGCCTTTTTTCACCCCTAAACTCATATTTTCACTATTTCGACCTCCCCCGAAGCCCCGAGATCATTTTCAACACCCGAAACACGCCCTGAAGTGCCCGAAGACCCGGAAAAATTTATCTTTTCGGTTTTGAAGCCCAACCCTCGCAGAGCCCGGTTTCTCAATAAAACTCCCGATTTTATTAGAAACGGTTGTTTTAGGAAACGAAGTGCTGCCCGATTATCATTAAATCAAGTGAGTGTACAGTCACTTTCATCTTACACATAGATATGAAGTATTTTATATAAAATACGTGCTATGTGAATATATATTGTTTGTTTATTTGAGATGGATGTTGAAGGAATGATTTATACAGATTTTTAAATAATTTAAAGTGTATATGTATTTTTTTTATCTACAAAAATGTTGGGTAAAACATGGGTAGATGAAATAGTTGGTATGTGATGAAAGATGAGTTGGATAAATGAGATGATCAGTGTTATAGATCATGAGATGAGGGTGAGTGGTAAAATATGAGAGAATCACTTACCCAAACGTTGGCCCCCGTCATTCCACAGAGTATGGATGATAACCATGGACTATTCTAGATGATCTGTGGAACACTAGCAGGCTCGCAACCTATAAGTGTGTGAACTATATGTTCATCAGTTGTACTCTAAAAACCCATTGACATGTATTGCAGGGGAATTCCCGTGAATAATACTGTCGATAAATAAGAGCTATGGACGTAGCACATGTTGTATAAACCCTGGCAGCTATGGACTTAGTGCCTGTTGTATAAACCCTGGCGACGATGTGACTTCGTGCTTAATCCTTTGGTTACCTTGGCAGTTATGGACTTACTGCCTGTTGTATAAACCCTGGCGACGATGTGACTTCGTTCCTATTCCTTAGGATGAACCCTTAGGAATGAGTGATAGTTGATTCTTAGGGTAAATCCTTAAGAAATAAATAAGATAATGGGGTTGGGTAATTAGGTTGATTTTTGATGTTTAAGCATAATAAATTTATTTATTGTGGGTTGAAAACCCTATATGCTCACCAGGCTCCCAAGCCTGACCCACTCAGCTTTTTATCTTACAGGTAGTGGACCCCGAGCATAGTCGGATGATGATGAGAGATTTTTGGATTATAGGCCAGTAGTTGTAAATAACTGTTGTAAGGCTTATAATGTCTTGTTTATGCTTTTGATCTGTATCGGAACATGACATCCCGAGGTTTTGATATAAAATGAAATTATATATTTCTTAAAGAAAGGTTTTGATAAACTTTTTTCATGTTTTGTTTTGGGAATAAATTATGCAACATCTTTTAAAAGGATTACTCTGATTTTATTTTAAAAGCATAAATTAAATCGGTCTTTTCTGGCCGAGAAATTATGGGATGTCACAGTTGGTATCAGAGCATTAGTTTAAGCGAACTAGGAATTTTTAGGATTTCTAGACTTAAACTTAGAATGCTAAGTGATGATTATGAGATGAGTGTCTAGTATATTTTAGACACGAGCACTAGTTTATTTTAGGAAAGATGCCTAAAATGCTTTTATGTGCTAAATGCTATATGTTTGCCATATATGCCATTAATTGTTCGGATCTATGGTCTGTTGCCAACCGGATCTGGAAACCTTATGTGTGTAGGATTCTAAGCGTACGATTACGATATTAGAACTAACATATAAACGTTTCAGTGTAATAACGAAGATTTAACGTCTATAAAAAAATAAATAAATACATAAAGATCTAAATTCACCTACGATTGGTGTATAGATCGAAATGGCGAGTACTCAAAGTGGATTCGGAAACGATAATCCGCAGCCTGAGTCAATCACGATGGCTGGGGTACAGGCAATGGTGCGGACGATGTTGGATCAACAGATGGAAGAGACAAAACGTTTACTTCAACAAAGTAAGGACGAATTTATTGTGCCAATACGTCAGGCATCTGATCTTGAGGCAACTATTTGGCTTGCTAAGTTTATTGAAGAAATGATCAACGACAGGACCGCCAACAAGGTTGAAGTTGGCAAAAAGAGGAAATTTGAGGGGTCTTCTAGGTCCAACAAGAACAACATGTTCTCAATGTCTGGCAAAAGAGGAGGTAAAGGAAAATGGTGCGGGAAGTGCAATAACAAACACTCTGGGAATTTTGGCAGGAAGGTAAATTGCTTCAAGTGTGGAGAAATTAGGCATTACGTCGATGAGTGTACGATTCCCAAGAGGGTGTGTTATAGATGTAAGGAAGAAGGCCATATTTCTAAGGACTACCCGAAGAAAAATGAAATAACAAGGCCAAGCGCACCGCCAACGCCAAGGGAATTTCAGAATATCCTCGACGAAGCAAATAACAACGCTAGGAATTAGAAGTAAAGACTTGATACCCGAGGATCAAGCTATGAAGTAGTAATGTGAATAGTAACAAGTGGTTTAGCCTATTAGAGGCATAGTATAGGGCAAACTTGAACCTCTGTGTAATCGTTTCAAGAAATAATATAAACCCTGGTTTTGTCATCTGATGAATTGAATGACTATGTGAAATTCTTGTATGGTGACTTGGAGAACTGCGAGACAATACTTGGGACGAGTATGAGTAGGTGTGAATAGTAGTAGAGGCCTATAATACTGGAAGCACATGACTCACACTTGGATCAAGGAAAGTCACAAGGTTACCAAGAAGCTAGAAATTGATTCCGTCTTTGTTCGAGTATTTCATTACCTTCGTTTTGGTAATGACTAAGAAGATGATTGTTATTCTGACCCTAGAGGTCATATCGAATCGAGTCCGACTAAGATGAGTATGTCACGTGGTTCAGAGAACCGAGTTCGATGTAGTATTTGACTTAAGCCAGAAGATTGAAGTGAAAGATGATCAAAGCGATCAATAGAAGTATCACGCTCGTTGTTAAAGAAGTTGGTAGTTAGAAATTATACATGTTGCAATGTGATTGTATCACATTAGAACATGAAAGAAGGTATAGTCTGTTCCAGAATTTGTCTCTAAGAGACGTGAGTCTAAGAATTTCATTATACGATGGTAGATCATTAGAACATGACCCATCTGTCTGTTACAATAAATGAAGGAAAGTACTTATTCTAAGAAGAAGAAGGATTCCTCAATAAGGATTTACTTTGTAACTCGAAGGTTACAATTGAAAGTCCTACGGAGATCTGAAGCTTTTTAGGATTAGCTGGATATTACCGAAGGTTTATCCAAGGCTTTTCTTCGATCGCTACTCCATTAACAACTTTAACCCAGAAAGGAGCTACTTATACTTGGAATGAGAAGCATAAGGAAGCTTTTGAGAAGTTAAAGAAGAAATTATGTGAAGCACCGATTCTTTCTTTGTCTGAAGGAGTTGATGACTTCGCAGTTTATAGAGAAGCATCTGGAGTTGGGTTAGGTTGTGTTCTGACCCAAAGAGATAAAGTGATAGCATATGCATCGAGGCAATTGAAAGAGCATGAAAAGAACTACCCCACTCAGGATCTGGAGTTGGTAGCGGTAATATTCGCCTTAAAGATATGGAGGCACTATCTTTATAGCACTAAATGCAAACTTTTCACTGATCATAAGAGTCTTCAATATCTCTTTAATCAAAAGGAATTGAACATGAGGCAACGACGCAGGCTAGAGTTACTCAAGGACTACGACTGTGAGATACTTTACCACCCTGGTAAAGCAAATGTTGTTGCTGATGCTCTCAGTTGGAAGGTAAACCTTGAAAAAAAAAGGCCAAGAGCGTTGAGAATTGAAGTTGTCTTGATAATTGTGGAAAGTATAAAGAAAGCTCAAGAGGAAGCTTTGAAGAAAAATAACCGAAAGAAAGAACGTTTGGGCAAAACATTGGTGTTTGATACAAACGGTCAAGGACTGAAGGTATGCCAAGAAAGGATTTGGGTACCTAAGACGGGAGGAGTAAGAGATCTTCTGATGAAAGAAGCTTACAAGACCATGTACTCGATTCATCCCGGCAGCACAAAAATGTATAGGGATCTAAAACCCTACTACTGGTGGCCGACGATGAAGCTCGATGTTGCTAAGTATGTGGCCGAGTGTGTAACATGTGCTAGGGTTAAGGCACAACATCCGAAACCGCATGGGAGTTTAGAACCTTTACCTGTACCCATGGGTAAATGGGAAGACATCACCATGGATTTTGTGACTAAACTGCCCAGAACAAAGAACGGTCACGACATGATTTGGGTGGTCGTTGATCGCTTCACTAAGAGTGTGCATTTCATAGCAGCCAATGAGAAATGGTCTATGGATAAACTTGTGAATTCTTACGTGAAGGAAATTGTGAGGCTTCACGGTGTTCCGTTAACGATTGTATCAGATCGTGACAACCGTTTTACCTCAAGGTTTTGGAGGAGTCTACAAGAGGAATTGGGTACCAAGTTGTGTTTGAGTACAACTTACCATCCGCAAACCGATGGTCAGAGCGAACGAACAATTCAAACGTTGGAGGATATGCTGAGAGCATGTACCCTGAAATTCCAAGGTAACTGGGATGAACCGTTACCTCTGGTAGAATTTCCTATAATAATAGTTTCCACTCAAGTATCAAGATGACACCTTACCAAGCTTTGTATGGAGAAAAGTGTCAAACGTCGTCATATTGGATGGAAGTTGGGGAAAAGCAGTTTATGGGACCTGAAATAGTCCATCAGACTGCTGAAAAGTTGAAAGTGATTAGGGAAAGGATGTTAGATGCTCAAGATCGTCAAAAGAGCTATGCTGACAAGAAAAGGCAACCGATATCATTCAAAGTTGGAGATTTGGTTTTACTTAAAGTCTCGCCGTAGAAGGGACTTATAAGATTTGGTAAAAGGGGAAAATTGAGTCCAAGGTTTATTGGACCGTTTAAAGTTCTTCAGAGGATCGGGAATCAAGTTTACAAGCTAGAATTACCAGAAGAACTAGAGGGTATTCATAACACCTTTCATGTGTGTTATTTGAGGAAGTTCACGAGAGATGTGCCCGACATAATTCCAATTTCTGAATTAAGGTTGGATGAAAACAAGATGTTAATTGAAGAACCAGAGGCAATCGTTGACCGTAAGACTATGAAGTTACGATGTGAGATGGTCGATTTAGTGCTTTTGCGATGGAAACATACGAATGGGCCAAATCTCACCTGGGAAACGGAGAGTGACATGATGAGTCACTACCCGCATTTGTTTGCTGATGTGTGATTCCGGGGACGGAATCATCCAAATGGGGAGAGAATTGTAACGCCCGTGTTTCCAGGATAGACAATAATGATGATGAAATAGTCTAGGTCAACATTTGTAACTCATTTTGAAGAAATGAAGAGGAATTATGTGATTATTATGTGAATTATGTGTGTATGCTTAATTATTAGGATTTAATTAATTAAGAATAAAAATGAGCGTCGAAAATAAATATTAGATAAAGCCGATATCTATTAATAAATTTGTAGTGGTCGTGACAAGGATTCCGGATATATAAAGAATACCGAAATCCGAGTTATAACGAAGAAGTTATGACCTGTCGAAGTTTCGCGACAAAACCGACACGGTGCCGAATGACGTAAAAAGTGAGTTTTTGATAAACTACTTTTTAGCCTTAGTGATCTAAATGAAAGTCGTAGTGTTCGTTAAACCGAGAGTATGCATAAAAAGAACGCCTAAATCTGACTTCGTATGAGGAAGTTATGATTTTTCTAAGTTTCAGCTTAGTAGTAGACAGCTAAAAACTCGAATTTTAGATCGAATGATTTTTAGCCGACACAACCTAAACGAGAATCGAAGGTCTCGTCAATAGTAGTACAACGGTAAAAAGACAGACGAAAACGGACGTCGGATGAATAAGTTATGAACTTTTAACGGATTTTCTATCCCGGTATGTTAAAAATAATAATATAAAAATTAAAGTCAAAAATAGCCGACGAAGTCTAAACGAAAGTTGTAGAGCGAAAATTTTCCTACGCGTGTATATAAAGAACGTCGAAAACGGAGCTCGTATGCGAAAGTTATGGATTTTAGAAGTTTGAGGCACAAAAATCGAGAAAAATCCCAAAATCCGAGAAATTTCGCATGGTCATGCTTCGGCCACGTCACCCTCGCTCGTAGCATGCCACATGTCTGAATTGCTGATTCATCCGAGGCCAGCTGGCGAGGCGTGTCGCACCATCCTTGCAAGGAAGGCTTGGCCAATCAGAAGCTGCCCCGTGTCCGACCCACGTGTCGCAACCCTCGCATCCGAAGCGCAGGTCCAATCCGAAGCAGACGCGTGTCCGAGCCTCGCACGAACCACCTGGAGCCTCGCACGTACGCACCACCTGCCCCTCGCATCTGCTGCCATCTGTTCGCTTCTCAGCCCTCAGATCCGAAGCTCGCACCCTATAAAAGGGAGGGCTGCGATACTTTCCGAGTAATTTTGGGATTTTGCCTTTTTTCACCCCTAAACTCATATTTTCACTATTTCGACCTCCCCCGAAGCCCCGAGATCATTTTCAACACCCGAAACACGCCCTGAAGTGCCCGAAGACCCGGAAAAATTTATCTTTTCGGTTTTGAAGCCCAACCCTCGCAGAGCCCGGTTTCTCAATAAAACTCCCGATTTTATTAGAAACGGTTGTTTTAGGAAACGAAGTGCTGCCCGATTATCATTAAATCAAGTGAGTGTACAGTCACTTTCATCTTACACATAGATATGAAGTATTTTATATAAAATACGTGCTATGTGAATATATATTGTTTGTTTATTTGAGATGGATGTTGAAGGAATGATTTATACAGATTTTTAAATAATTTAAATTGTATATGTATTTTTTTTATCTACAAAAATGTTGGGTAAAACATGGGTAGATGAAATAGTTGGTATGTGATGAAAGATGAGTTGGATAAATGAGATGATCAGTGTTATAGATCATGAGATGAGGGTGAGTGGTAAAATATGAGAGAATCACTTACCCAAACGTTGGCCCCCGTCATTCAACAGAGTATGGATGATAACCATGGACTATTCTAGATGATCTGTGGAACACTAGCAGGCTCGCAACCTATAAGTGTGTGAACTATATGTTCATCAGTTGTACTCTAAAAACCCATTGACATGTATTGCAGGGGGATTCCCGTGAATCATACTGTCGATAAATAAGAGCTATGGACGTAGCACATGTTGTATAAACCTGGCAGCTATGGACTTAGTGCCTGTTGTATAAACCCTGGCGACGATGTGACTTCGTGCCTAATCCTTTGGTTACCTTGGCAGCTATGGACTTACTTCCTGTTGTATACACCCTGGCGACGATGTGACTTCGTTCCTATTCCTTAGGATGAACCCTTAGGAATGAGTGATAGTTGATTCTTAGGGTAAATCCTTAAGAAATAAATAAGATAATGGGGTTGGGTAATTAGGTTGATTTTTTGATGTTTAAGCATAATAAATTTATTTATTGTGGGTTGAAAACCCTATATGCTCACCAGGCTCCCAAGTCTGACCCACTTAGCTTTTTATCTTATAAGTAGTGGACCCCGAGCATAGTCGGATGATGATGAGAGATTTTTGGATTATAGGCCAGTAGTTGTAAATAACTGTTGTAAGGCTTATAATGTCTTGTTTATGCTTTTGATCTGTATCGGAACATGACATCCCGAGGTTTTGATATAAAATGAAATTATATATTTCTTAAAGAAAGGTTTTGATAAACTTTTATCATGTTTTGTTTTTGGAACAAATTCCGCAACATCTTTTAAAAGGATTACTCTGATTTTATTTTAAAAGCATAAATTAAATCGGTTTTTTCTGGCCGAGAAATTAGGGGATGTCACAGTCTCACATAAAGACATGATACTATACCAGTCTCTTGCTATAATACTTCCATATATAAAATTCCCATGTTGAAACATTCCAATATGGTAATCATATATATATCCATGACTAAGTCTAATTAATACTTCAATCTAAACGTTTAGATTCGAAATAAAGTATAAGTATCCTCTCCCTTATTATAGCGAAACAACTTTTCAAACTTTGCAACTTTGCAAATTTGTAACCTTTGTTTCCTATAACTAGTATTGCTAACTTGCAACACTTCACATAATAATCATGCTCCCACTATCATGATAATTATATTCTTACTAGCATAACACTTATGCTCCCACTAGCTTTGACATGTACTCGGAAATCAGCTGGACTTCTAGAAATCAATAATTTATTGACTTTCTTACCAAAGTTTAGATTTTTGATATGAGATGTTTCGATAAGACTTTATCTAGGCTTCTCAAAATCATACACCTTACCTTAGATAGCTCATATGTGTGTCTAAACTATTTCAGAAATTACAGCAGTAAGTTCCGAATGTTCAAACTATTTGCCATTTCTCACAATTCGAACTATGAAGAGGGATGTTGTAATCATAATCGAATTTGATAATGAATTAACACAACTGCTATCTCCTTAAAATCTACTTAGTGAAAGCGTTTCCTCACAATCATTTTCATGAATTGGAGAGAATCCTTATGACACTTAGATTTTATGGTGTATGTGTTCCTATCCATGTGAACCTGTCATTTCCAACCATTATCATTAGATAAGGTCTATGGCAGATACAAAATCATATGGACTAAACTTGTTCAATCTTAATTTCTTGCCACTTGGCAACACAAGGGCCTACCATGTCTTCCAAGTTGTTGAGCAGATCACCCTTACTGATCAATGAACTTTCACTAATCAAGGTGCCTTGCCTTATGCAAACAATTGAGAACTCATAGAACTCACATGCATAGTCAACTTTAACTGGAATGGGCACAGAAACAAGAATATGTCAACACGATAGGTTACAAACCTCAAGCCGTGTGCTAGTGATAAACAATGGTTTATTCTTAATCAGTTCCTGAACCTTTTCAAGATATTTAAGACTCCCACTGACTTCTTGACATATAAGATTCTCTGGTCAAGAAACACTCCTTGACAAACAAATATTCAAGAGTTAGTGCGGATTCTTATCAAGGAAAAACACTTCATACAATTGGTCTTAGTTGGTCTTTGTCTTAAAGACATCACAACTACCAATTCTAAATGTGTTATAAACCTACTTAAGATATGTCACTCAAGGAACAATCTTGGAGTATGACTCTAAGACTTGATTTTGGAACGAAGTATGACTCACCTTAATTGATTTAACCATTTCAACAATTCCTAATTCCTCTTCTTAGCCATACAAGTGCACTAAGGTGACCTTAGAGGATCAATTGTGATATGGTTTTCATAATCATTAATATTGTAACGCCCGTGTTTCTAGGCTAGACATTAATGATGATGTAATAGTCTAGGTTAACCTTTGTAACCCGTCTTGAAATAATAAAGATGTATTTTTTGAGTATTATGTGTTTTGTGTTTAATTGTGTGACTTAAATGAATTAAGGATAAAAATAAGCGTCAAAATGAAATGTTAGATAAACCCGATATCTATGAAGGATGTGGTAGTGGTCATGACGAGGTTTCCGAATATATAAAGAATGCTGAAATCCGAGTTATAACGAAGAAGTTATGACTTGTCGAAGTTTCGTGACAGAACCGGCACGACACTGTGTGACATAAAATACGAATTTAAGATAGAGCGATATCTAGCCAAAACTTTCTAAATGAGAATTGAAGATCTCATCGATAGTAGTCCAACGGTGAAAAGACAGACCAAAACGGACATCAGACGAAGAAGATATGATTTTCTAACGGAGTTTTCCTGTCCCGGCCTACTAAAAATAATATAATAAAAATATAATAAAAATAAAGTCAAAATTAGCCGACGGAGTCTAAATGAGAGTTGTAGAGCATAATCTCACCTACACGTCGATTTAATGAACGCCGAAAACGGAGCTCGTATGCGAAAGTTATGAATTTTTGAAGTTCGGGGCGCGAACCCCAAAGCTGTGTCAGGGTTCACGACGTGAACTCAGTGATTTGACCTTTCAGAGCTTGTCAGACGCAACCTGTGATGACGCATGCAATGACGATCAAGCCCACGATGTGGGAGTACTGTTCACGACGTGAATTTCATGAAATCAGCCCTATAAATAGAATTGAAGGGGCAGCCGGCCAAGGTTGCTAATTCACTCTTCTCTCACCCATATTACCTCGATTTATGTGCAAAGAAGTACCCCCGAAGCCCCGGTATCATTCCCGAGACCCGAAGCAAGTCCCGAAGCCCCGAGGATCCCAAGAAGTAAAGTTTCTGAGCCGAAACTCTGCCCGCGAGAAGCCCGGTTTTCAAGAAAGCATCCCAGTTTCACCGAAGAATACTACTCTTAGAGCCGTAGTGCTGTCCGATCATCTTCTAATCAGGTGAGTGCATAGTCCCTTTCATATACACGATTTTATGTGAACGCTGGCAGGTTCATAACCCGTAGGTGTTGTGAACGATGTGTTCACCGGTGTACTCTATCCCCCTCATGGTTGCCTTAGGACATTCATTGCTGAGGAAACCCCTTGGCAGTAGTGTCCATCTCGATGAAAATCCTAGATTAGGTCCCTGGTAATAGATGTTGTTTTAGGGACATAAAGTGAGGATAATGGGAATGGATAATCGGGTTATTGTTGGTTGGTAAAATTACATATAATTAATTATTGTGGGTTGAAAACCCTATATGCTCACCAGGCTCCCAAGCCTGACCCACTCAGTCTTATTTGCATTACAGGTAGTGGCGCGAGGGCATAAGATGGATGAATCATCAAGTTATTTTGTTTATAGGCCTGTAGTTATATATAATTGTTGTAAGGCTTATAATGTGCCGTTTATGCTTTTTGGTCTGTATCAGAACATGACATCCTGAGTTTTGATTATATAATGAAAATACATTTCTTTACGAAATGCTTTGGTAAATATTTTATTTATCATGTTTTGTTTTGGGAACAAATTCCGCAACTCTTTTAAATCAAAGGATTACTCTGAAAATTAGTTTAAAAGCATAAATTAAATCGGTCTTTTCTGGCCGTGATTTTGGGGATGTCACAGTTGGTATCAGAGCATTAGTTTAAGCGAACTAGGAATTTGTAGGATTTCTAGACTTAAACTTAGAATGATAAGTGAAGATTGTGAGATGGGTGTCTGTTATATTTTAGACACAAGCACTAGTTTATTTTAGGAAAGTTGCCTAAAATGCTTTTATGTGCTAAATGTTATATGTTTGCTATATATGATATTATTTGTTCGGATCTACGGTTTGTTGCCAATCGGATTTGGAAAGCTTATGTGTTTAGGATTCTAAGCGTTGGATTACGGTATTAGAACTAGCATGTAAACGTTTCGAAGTGATTTGGATAATTATCTATCGTGAATAAAGATCTAAATTCACCTTATTCAGTGTATAGATCAACAATGTCAAGAACAAGAAGTGGCGTTGGAAACGCTAACGAAAACAAGAATCAACCACCGGTGATTGAGCAAATACCTGTTGTAGCTGCTGCACCCGAGCCAATGACAATGGCTGGTGTACAATTGATGATTCAGACGATGTTGGATCGTCAGATGGAAGAAACTAGACGCCTGCTTCAACAAAATCGCGAAGAACTTACAATTCAAGTTGAAGAGCCCGAAGTGAATGGAGGGTCGTCGGAAGGAGGAAACTTCAGTGGGACTGTTGGTCAAGCCAACCCACCAATTGTTAGACAAAACAATCGTGATGGAGGAAATGATGGGAGAGGATGTAAATACAAGGATTTTATGGCATCTAAGCCACAGTGTCTATCCAGAAGCCCGACGCCGGCGCAAGCTATGGACTGGATCTCTGAAATGGAGACAATGTTTGAAAGTTGCGAATGCAGCAACAGGCAGAAGACCGCTCTTGCGATCCCTTTGTTAAAATCTGGCATGTTGAGTTGGTGGAAGCTGTTAGCTGACTCTATGCCCAAGGGAGAAGCGAGCAAAATGTCTTGGGAAGACTTTGTGGTGCAACTTAATTTGCAATACTGCTCAGAGCAGGACCTTCTGGAAATCAATACCGAGTTTCAGAATTTGAAGAAGGGAAAGATGAGCGTTGCTGAATACGCTGTAAGTTTCACGAAGAAGATGAAACTTATTCCATACCTAGTTCCAACTGAACTCTCAAAAGTCAACAAGTTTGTCCTCGGACTACCAGCGGACTATGGTCCAATGGTTAAGCAAGCAACCACATTGAAAGCCGCCATCTGGGCTGCCAGAAATGTTCAGACCCAGATCAGGGAGAAGGGTCTGGAGAGGTCAGAGGTTGGTGAAAAGAGGAAGTTCGACGGACCCTCAGGGTCCAGTAAAAAGGGTAAATTCTCGAAGTCTAGTTCGAGAGGAGGTGGAGGAGGCGAAGCGAAATGGTGTGACAAATGCAAGAAGAAGCATCTTGGGAAATGTGGCGGGGAAGCCACATGCTTCAAATGTGGAAAGCCAGGGCACTATGCCAACGAATGCACCCTTACCAAGAAAGTCTGCTATGGGTGTGGTGAGGAGGGGCACATCTCGATGGATTGTCCGAAAAAGAAGGAGGCAGCAAAGCCCAACATTCCACCAAAGCCGAAGGCGAGAGCCTTTCAGATGACACTGGAAGCTGCTAAAGAAGAAGTTGATGTCGCTTCAGGTACCTTTCTCGTAAATGAATTGCCTGCCCAAATTTTGTTTGACTCAGGAGCCAACTACTCCTTTATTTCGCATGAAGTTGGTAGAAAACTAGCTTTGCCTGTCGATAGACTAGATAATGCTTTATTAGTCGAAGTTCCTAGTGGCAAGTTTATACCTGTTAGCCATCGTATGAAAAACATCTTAATTGATTTGAATGGGAATAAGTTCCCTGAGGAATTATTGCCTATTGAGTTAAATGGTTTCGACATCGTGCTGGGAATGGATTGGCTTAGCGCCAATGATGCCGAGATATTATGCAGAAAGAAGATAGTCAAAGTAAACCCGCCAGGGAAAGAGTCATTTATGGTGTATGGGGACAAACGCAGGGTAAATTCTGGAATCATTTCTCTAATGAAAGCCAGAAAGTGTTTGGCCAAAGGATGTATATCATATTTGGCATTCGTAATTGATGCAAAGAAGGAGAAAAAGGATATGCAGAGCATTCCCGTCGTGTGTGAGTATCCGGAAGTATTTCCCGAAGATCTTCCCGGATTACCGCCTGATAGACAAGTGGAGTTCAGAATCGACTTGTTACCAGGAACGACGCCAATAGCAAAAGCACCTTACCTGTAACATCCGGGAATTTGGATATATCTATTTAACCCTTCTTCTTCTTCAAGTTGTCAAGATTAGCCCTTAAATGAAAGTCATGGCAAATGAGTACGCTGGGCGTACTAAAGAGTACGCTGCGCGTACTCATGCGCTTAAGTTGGACGCGGAATACTCACGGTACGCTGGGCGTACCTTGAACTACGCTGGGCGTAGTGGGCCCAGACTCAAACCCTAAATGAGACTTATGCACTATATAAGGAATGCTATGGCCTTATCCTCAGCCACCATTTCACAAAGAGAAACCCTAAGAGAGCATTATCTTCGTTCTAAAGCTTGTGTGTGAGTGTTTTGAGCTAGAAAGTGCCTTTGTGTGTTAGTGAAGAAGAAGGGGAGGTGCTTATGGAGGCTAGGGTTTGGAGTTCAAGCTTGGATCTGAGTTCTTCAGAGGGAGGAGCTTCACTTGGAGGTAAAAAGCTCAGAACTTTCCTCTTTATTTTGGTTTTGTGTTTCATAGTCCATTTTCTAGGGTTTTGTCCCAAGATGGAGACTTTTTGGTGTAAATGGTCTCCCTAAGCCTTGATCTGACCCATTTCAGTTTAGGATGTGTTGTGGATCTATAAAAATCCAAACTTGGTCGTGGTTATGGGGTCATGCATGAGTTTTGGTCTTAATGAGAAAAGGGGATAAAAGGTCGGAGTGAGTTATAACCTTTTCATCCATGCAAAGGCCTAAAGGTCTTGACTTTATGGTTTAGGAGACTGAGGAATGTCGAGATCTGAGATATGAACTGTTGTCTTAATCTATTTAGACCAAAAATATAGAAAGGATGAGTCTGGGACTTACGCTGGGCGTAAGTCTCAGAACGCGCAACGTAGTGGGTTGAGGTCCCCGATCAGTTCCATGCGCGTTTGGGTACGCTGAGCGTACCAAGGGGGTACGCCCCGCGTAACTCCTTCTGGGGGTTTTTGGGCTAAGCATTGTGTTGGGCATTGAGTGTTGGGCCTGGAGTTTGGACTTCATGCAATAGAGTCTTGGACTAGAGAAGTGTATATATGTGCTTTGGGCCCTTGGTTTGGGCTTGCCTTTTTGTTTGGGAATTGGGCCGTGTGAGGGCTCATTTATTATTTGGCCTTGGTGGGCCCAATGGGTTTAGGGCATTGATGGGCTGGTAGGTGGTCTATCTTTAGACCTAATAAGTAAGGGTTTGGACCTAGTTCCTAATTGAGATAATTGTGGGTTTGGCACAGAGATAGAGGCCGGTGCGTATCAACAGTGTCTATAGGAGTTGTTCATCATCCGAGGTGAGTCTTCTCACTATACATTACCTAGAGTGGTATCTATGTGTAGACCGGAGGGTCTTGTGTGCTATGTGTATGTATGAGATTTTGTGTTATGTGATAAATGCATGTTATGTGTTGTATAGACCGGACCGGAGGGTCCAATAATATAGATCGGACCGAAGGGTCCAACGATATAGACCGGACCGAAGGGTCCAACGATACAGACCGGACCGAAGGGTCCAACGATACAGACCAGACCGAAGGGTCCAACGAGCTACGGGACTGGAGGATCCCGCTGAGACACATCGACCGGAGGGTCGTACTGTAGCCTCGAGTGGCGTATGTGTTGTATGTGGTATTTTGGGGAACTCACTAAGCTTTGTGCTTACCGTGTTATGTGTTATGTGTTTCAGGTTTTCTCAGGATCGTGGGACGGCACCGGCTTGATTGTACACACCAGAGAAAGAGTTATGAGGATCCTGGATTATTAATGGAGTTGTGCTTTGTAATTTGAATAAACGAGATTTCTATACAATATTTTATGAAAAGTATGCGATTTTAAAATGAAAAATCTGTTTGAAAAATTTCGGTGTTACAAGTTGGTATCAGAGCCTTGGTTTGAGGGATTCGGATGCACCTTCGGGCGTATCTGAACTTAAACTGAGGATTTGAGGAAATTTTTCATAAAAGAAACAATTTTTCTAAAAAGAGTAAAAGATTTTTGAGAAAATCAGAACGGAGCAGTGTGTACGATCAGCCAGCGCCCGAACGGTGATTTCCCAAAATTCCCTTACATTATGTGTTATGAGATATTATGTGATATGCTATGCATGCTAGAGATAGGCTAGGTATTTCATATTTTAGGACTAGAGTGGCCTGATTTGTGATGCCTTAGCCTAGGAGTTGCTGTTATATGTGATGTGCCTCGAGTATGTGCTGAGTATAAGTATCCAGCAGGAATCCTTTTAGAGAGGGATCTGAGTAGAGGAGTAATCTAGGAGAGATACCTAGATGAACATTTAAGGAGCCTACTGAGAGAGTAGTCAGATGCCCGCGTGGGGTAAAGTTGCTTGAGTTCGGTGATATCCTTTAAGTATGAGGAGAGCAAGTGGGTAATGACCTAGAGTGGTTTTACATGTTGGTAGAGGTTATTCGATGCCCGAATGCTGCTTGCTTCGTGCTTTGTGGAATTCTTGATGATGAGAGTCAGCTACTAAGTGAATATGACGATATTCAGGAGGTAGATGGCTGGCATCATAAAGAGTTCTTCAGCAGCTGATGGCAGAGAAGTGTGAGAACCTAGGAAAAGCCTATGAAAGGGTGACCCTAGTCAGATGAGTACGCTGACAGAGTAGGATATTTCGCAGAGGAGCGAACACGCATGACGGGGTTGGTGATTGAGAAGGTCGAGCAGCTACTTAGGAACTCGGGGATGGTCCGTGTGGAAAGTATGGATAGATGTGGCAAGTAGTATGGGCCTGTACTACTGAAAGCAGAGGACCCATACTCGATATAGGGAATATTCTAGAGGTTTTAAGTAGCAGATCGAGAGGTGATTTCATGGTTCGAGTACCATGATTTGTAGTAGATCGAGAGGTGATTTCATGGTTCGAGTACTGTAACATCTGGATTCCCAGGTATCTTATTGTAATTATTTATCTTGAGTTTTATGGAGGGACTGGCAAGTAGCCGCTCAGACTCGCCGAGTAGGATCGCGAGTTCTTGTCTGGATTAATGACTGGACTCGACGAGTCGATGAGTGGACTCGGCGAGTCCGCGCTGTAAAGTGAAACCCTAAATCTCAGGGCATGATCCCTATTTAAAGGCCCTTATGGCCGTCATTTGCGGCCACTACTCCCCTGTGAAAACCCTAGAGAGCAAAGAGAGCTTAGAGAGCAATTTGGAGGCTAATTCTTCATCCTTTGGTGTGATCTTGCAAGAAGGAGTGGGAAAATCCAAGCTAGATCGATTGTGGAGCTTGGATCTGTGTTGTTCACACTGAGATTCACGTTTTGAGGTACAAGTTCCTTCCCATTTCGTGTATTTGATAGATTCCTTGAATCTAGGGTTTCCTTTGCACAATTTTGAGTTAGATTGTGAAGCATATGAGGTTCCTTTGGGTATAGATGATAGATCTGGACCTTGAGAGGTCCAAAAGGTCCCAAGCTTCCAGCTTTATGAGGTTTCATGTGAGCCTTGAGAGTAGAACCCCATTTTAAAGGTTATTTCTCCATTTTTGGTCTTATAAGCATTGCATGAACGTAAAGTTTGAACCTTTACGTGACTTTCGAGTGTTAGAAGGATAGATCTACTGATTGGTGAATCAGATCTGACCTCAAAAGATCATTTGAGCATTTTCATGGGAGGAACTCGCCGAGTCCATAAGGGACTCGACGAGTCGAGTCGGGTTGCCCCGCGATTCGCGGCCTGTGATAATCCGTTGAGTGTAGGGTTGACTCAGCGAGTCGAGTGAGGACCAGGGGCGAAAAGGACACGCATGGACTCGCCGAGTCGCCCATGTGCACTCGACGAGTCGGGTCAAAGTTTGACCGTTGACTTTCGTTGACTTTTAGGGTTTTGGTCGACATTTGAACTTTTGGATCAAGGAGGGGTAAAATGGTCTTTTACCCTTTTGAGGGATTGTAGAAGGGGAGTTAATCTAGCCTTTGAGAGCCATTATTTATTTGAGGATATTGTGTATGTGATTAGGCGGGGGCTAGATCAGTATATTCGTGTGAGAGATCATCCGAGATACCCGAGGTGAGTCTTCGCACTATACATTATCTAGAGTGGTATTTATGTGTAGACCGGAGGGTCTTGTATGCTATGTGTATATATGAGATTATGTGCATTGTGTTATATGTATGCTATGTGTTGTATAGACCGGACCGGAGGGTCCAACGATATAGACCGGACCGAAGGGTCCAACGATACAGACCGGACCGAAGGGTCCAACGATACAGATCGGATCGAAGGGTCCAACGAGCTACGGGACTGGAGGGTTCCGCTGAGACACATCGACCGGAGGGTCGTACTATAGCCTCGAGTGGCGTATGTGTTGTATGTGGTATTTTAGGGAACTCACTAAGCATTTATGCTTACCGTGTTGTGTGTTATGTGTTTCAGGTACCAGTGAGGATCGCGGGAAGGCGCTGGCATGATCAGTACACACTCATAGAGATTATGTTGAGTTTCTGGGAATTGTTTTGTGATGATGACATTGGATACATTATGTTTTGATATTGTTTTATGATTAAAAGTACGATTTAAAAATGAAAAATTGTTTTGGAAATTTACGTCGTTACAAGTACCATGATTTGTAGCAGGTCGAGAGGTGATTTCATGGTTCGAGTACCATGATTTGTAGCAGCTCGAGAGGTGATGTCATGGTTCGAGTACCATGATTCGTAGCGGATTGAGAAGAGATAACATGGTGCGGGTACCATGATTCATAGCAGATCGAGAGGTGGCCACATGGTTCGAGTACCATGACCCGTGGCGGTTAGTGTTACTGGTTCTACCAGTTATTTCGTTGTGATTATCTAGACTGAGATCTGATGTGAAAGAATATGGGGCCAGAGGGCCATGATGAACGAGCATCCCTTTAAAGGGAAATCGAGTTAGCTCCGAGGGATTGTTGGTGAGATGCCAGTTGGAGTCGCAAGACTCAGGGATGAGTAGAGATGGTGCGTTATGGGAGAATACGGTCTGGGCTGAGCAACCGGCCGATGGTGGAGATGTCATTTTCTGTGACCTGAGCGGTGCTATTTCTATTCCTGTGGGAAACATGAGAGGTATTGAGATTTTCAGTTTCCAAGGTTGGGGGCGAGCCCTGTGGGGTAGCTTTAGTTACGATCTTTCATCAGAGTATTTGGGCAGTATGTCTGCCGAGAGGTAATGTTAGAGCATGAGCAGGTTGTCAGCGGGGGCTGAGTTGGTTAAGGACAAAGATACACCCTATTTGAGCATAGTAGGGCATTCATTAGCTGCAGCGGCAGACGATCAAGAAGAGGATATTGGGGCGGTGGCTCTTTTTGTCTATGATGAGTATCGAGTGTGGTAATGAGGACTCCACTCTTATTACAACCCACGTGATGGAACGTTGGTTGAAGAGTCGAGGATGAGGAATATGTTAGTTCGTTATTTTCAGACTGAGAGTCAGGGTTACGATTGGACAGTTGAGATGTCCGGTAGTGGGATGGTACGAGATTCTGAATGACTAGAGGTAGTCATGATGAGAAGTTTTTGAGGATTTCATCGGAGATTCGGGGTATTTGGAATTGCTTGACCTCCATCGGGGAGATCATCGAGCATTGCGTATCACCTTCCAGGAGTAGGTACGATGTTATTGGTAAAAACAGTCTGTGGGTTAGATTGTTGGCGAACCAATTGGTGATGGTTCGAACCCTGAGTGGGGGAGAACCGGGTACTTTTGAGGAGATCAGAGATTTGTTCGAGAGCGGTTAGAGAACTAGATAGAGATGGCTTGCGGTGCGGATTCCTAAGACCAGGGTTATTGGTGGTCAAGGAGAGGTGCAGAGTGAGATAGTGCATGTGGTACGTGCTTGAGAAAGGATGAGTGTCTCCACAGCAAGTGGCCGTTGGTCGGAGACCTTGTGGTGGTTAGGAATCCTTCAAGATTAAAAGGGTGAATTCGAGGTGGTTGGCTTGTGAGGTTAGTTCGGCGGTTGAGGAATTCTGGTTCAGAGTATGGGCTATTATATGCAGTATGGGAAGGGAAGAAGTTGATTGGGCAACCAACTTCAGGGTCGTTATGAGTATTCTTGCATGAGTTTTGAGCAATAGAGGAGGAAGTTTCGGATTGTCATCTTCGTGTTCTGAGTCGTTGGCAATTCCTCCGTGTTTTAATTTGGGAGATGGAGTATTCCGGGGTATCCGAGTTTAATGTCCTAAATCTCGGATTATTTTGAGTTTTGAGTTTGAGATGACAAGTGGTGTATCGAGTGTCTATGGTTTCGGTGGGGGCCCTTCAGCTAATTGACATCAAAGGGATTTCTTTGAGAATGTGAATTGCAGCGAGAAAAAGAGGTCTTGTCACGACGGTGGTCGTCCGAAGCAGTGATGCTTAGCCTGGATGGGTGTGTGTGTACCTATCTATGCTGGGCCGCAGAGCATGAGTTAATGATCGTAGTGTGGTGCCAACCTGAGGATGAGTTTGTGAAGTGGTAAGAGTAAGTGCGGTAAGACTGCGGAGAGCTGCAGTTTCAATGAGTCAGTGCAGAGAGGTTGTGGTGATGCTACGGGGAGCCGTAGTACTCACTATTCAGTGAAAGGTTGTGGTGATGCTACGGGGAGCCGTAGTACTCACTATTCAGTGAGGGGTGTGGTGATGCTACGGGGAGCCGTAGTACTCGCTATCCAGTGAGAGGTTGTGGTGATGCTACGGGGAGCCGTAGTACGCATTATTCAGTGATGGGTGTGGTGATGCTACGGGGAGCCGTAGTACTCACTATTCAGTGAGGGGTGTGGTGATGCTACGGGGAGCCGTAGTACTCACTATTCAGTGAGAGGTCGTTGTGATACTGTGGGGAGCCGTAGTACCCATTAGTCAGCGAGAGTTATAGGCTTGGGTAGCCCTAATATTTGAGTTTGTGAAAGCCTGGGGTCGAACCAGGGGCGAGACTGGGGTCTCCATATTTGTCGAGAGTCGTTATATTCTGAATTGAGTAGTGGTTGTCGCAACCAAAGGGAAGTGGATAAGTGAGGAACGCATGGGTTGCGGGTCATGAGTCATGAGTTGAGTGGTTCATTGGGACGAGTGGTTCCAACTCTGTGTCGGACCAGACTCTCGAGTTGAGTTCGATTCTAGTGGTGTATTGAGTAGGCAAAACGAGATTCTGGATTCAGAAACGAATTTCCTTTGGAAGGGGGTATTGGTTCCATCTGGTGTCTTAGACCTGAGTGGGTCAATTCGTTGGTATGAGAAAACCGCGAAACGCATGGAACTAATGAGTAGTAGACGGCAGAGATCGAGAGTGAGTCGAAGTCCGTATTCGCTTGAGGTAAAGCAAACTTTGCGACTTGTGTGTCGCACTGGGCCGAGATAGTTGTATTGATAAGGAAGTCAGTGAGACGTTTTGGTACATGCAATGGGTAACCTTTGGAGGTTCAATTGCTGGGTCGGGAGATGACCTGGTGCTCAGTCTTGAAAGGGATATTGAGAAGGGAGTTGAGGTTTATGTTTGTCAGATGTCGGAGGACGCTTCTGAACAAGCATGGTCATTGTTCGTGTCTGAGGACAGGGTGTTGAGGGTTCGTTGTTCAGAAGGGTTGTGATTGCAGTACAGTGGATGAGTCCCTGGTGTGATGTGATCCTCCCATTCCTTGGTATATGATCTGGATTGTTTATCATGTCTGGGACGAGTGATCGGTAGCTAGTTTTGGGCATAGACTTGTTTTATCGGTCCCCACTGGAGAATCAGAGGGGCAAAGAGCTATCGTGGTTTGTTATTCGACGAGTGAATAACGTGGTGACATATGGAGAAGGCGGTCTGGCAGAGATACAGGCCACTAGAGTTTCCAGATTCTGGAGAGTCAGAAGGGTTATCGTAACAGCAGAAGGGTCTGTCCTTTTTCTGGGTGGGAGTTCCTGTTTGGATTTAGGTGTCCGGGGAGGGAGATAGTTGTGTGGTATTAGATCCTCTCGGTGGTGCATTTCGGTTATTGGATTCGATCTATGTGGTTTGAGGAGCGATTTCGAGGACGAAACCTAATTCAAGTGGGGGAGAATTGTAACATCCGGGAATTTGAATATATCTATTTAACCCTTCTTCTTCTTCAAGTTGTCAAGATTAGCCCTTAAATGAAAGTCATGGCAAATGAGTACGCTGGGCGTACTAAAGAGTACGCTGCGCGTACTCATGCGCTTAAGTTGGACGCGGAATACTCACGGTACGCTGGGCGTACCTTGAACTACGTTGGGTGTAGTGGGCCCAGACTCAAACCCTAAATGAGACTTGTGCACTATATAAGGAATGTTATGGCCTTATCCTCAGCCACCATTTCACAGAGAGAAACCCTAAGAGAGCATTATCTTCGTTCTAAAGCTTGTGTGTGAGTGTTTTGAGCTAGAAAGTGCCTTTGTGTGTTAGTGAAGAAGAAGGGGAGGTGCTTGTGGAGGCTAGGGTTTGGAGTTCAAGCTTGGATCTGAGTTCTTCAGAGGGAGGAGCTTCACTTGGAGGTAAAAAGCTCAGAACTTTCCTCTTTATTTTGGTTTTGTGTTTCATAGTCCATTTTCTAGGGTTTTGTCCCAAGATGGAGACTTTTTGGTGTAAATGGTCTCCCTAAGCCTTGATCTGACCCATTTCAGTTTAGGATGTGTTGTGGATCTATAAAAATCCAAACTTGGTCGTGGTTATGGGGTCATGCATGAGTTTTGGTCTTAATGAGAAAAGGGGATAAAAGGTCGGAGTGAGTTATAACCTTTTCAGCCATGTAAAGGCCTAAAGGTCTCGACTTTATGGTTTAGGAGACTGAGGAATGTCGAGATCTGAGATATGAACTGTTGTCTTAATCTATTTAGACCAAAAATATAGAAAGGATGAGTCTGGGACTTACGCTGGGCGTAAGTCTCAGAATGCACAGCGTAGTGGGTTGAGATCCCCGACCAGTTCCATGCGCGTTTGGGTACGCTGAGCGTACCAAGGGGGTACGCCCCGCGTAACTCCTTCTGGGGGTTTTTGGGCTAAGCATTGTGTTGGGCCTTGAGTGTTGGGCCTAGAGTTTGGACTTCATGCAATAGAGTCTTGGACTAGAGAAGTGTATATATGTGCTTTGGGCCCTTGGTTTGGGCTTACCTTTTTGTTTGGGAATTGGGCCGTGTGAGGGCCCATTTATTATTGGGCCTTGGTGGGCCCAATGGGTTTAGGGCGTTGATGGGCTGGTAGGTGGTCTATCTTTAGACCTAATAAGTAAGGGTTTGGACCTAGTTCCTAATTGAGATAATTGTGGGTTTGGCACAGAGATAGAGGCCGGTGCGTATCAACAGTGTCTATAGGAGCTGTTCATCATCCGAGGTGAGTCTTCTCACTATACATTACCTAGAGTGGTATCTATGTGTAGACAGGAGGGTCTTGTGTGCTATGTGTATGTATCAGATTTTGTGTTATGTGATAAATGCATGTTATGTGTTGTATAGACCGGACCGGAGGGTCCAACAATATAGACCGGACCGAAGGGTCCAACGATATAGACCGGACCGAAGGGTCCAACGATACAGACCGGACCGAAGGGTCCAACGATACAGACCGGACCGAAGGGTCCAACGAGCTACGGGACTGGAGGGTCCCGCTGAGACACATCGACCGGAGGGTCGTACTGTAGCCTCGAGTGGCGTATGTGTTGTATGTGGTATTTTGGGGAACTCACTAAGCTTTGTGCTTACCGTGTTATGTGTTATGTGTTTCAGGTTTTCTCAGGATCGCGGGACGGCACCGGCTTGATTGTACACACCAGAGAAAGAGTTATGAGGATCCTGGATTATTAATGGAGTTGTGCTTTGTAATTTGAATAAACGAGATTTCTATACAATATGTTATGAAAAGTATGCGATTTTAAAATGAAAAATCTATTTGAAAAATTTCTTTGTTACATTACCGACTAGCGCCAACGAAGATGAAGGAGCTGATGATGAAACTTCAGGAGTTGTTGGACAAAGGTTTCATTAGACCTAGTTCATCACCCTGGGGAGCTCCGGTGTTATTTGTAAAGAAGAAAGATGGAAGTATGAGAATGTGGATCGATTACAGAGAGCTGAATAAATCAACGATAAAGAATAGATATCCGTTGCAGAGGATTGATGACCTGTTCGATCAGCTTCAAGGTTGAAGCTATTTTTCGAAGATCGATCTGAGGTCAGCATATCATCAGCTGAAGGTGAAAGAGCAGGATATCGAGAAGACTGCATTCAGAACACGATATGGACACTACGAGTTTTTGGTTATGTCGTTTGGACTAACCAATGCTCCAGTAACATTCATGGATTTAATGAACAAAGTTTGTAATCCGTTCCTCAATAAATCTGTGATAGTGTTCATAGATGACATTCTGATTTACTCGAAAATCCAGGAGGAGCATGGCCAACACTTGCGCGAAGTGTTAGAAGTCTTGAAGAAGGAGAAGTTGTATGCTAAGTTCTCCAAATGTGATTTTTGGATTCGAGAAGTCCAATTATTGGGTCACGTGGTCAACCAAGAAGGAATAATGGTTGATCCAACAAAGATTGAAGCTGTGATGAAGTGGGAACAACCGAAAAGTCCCACGGAGATCCGAAGCTTTTTAGGATTAGCCGGATATTACCGAAGGTTTATCCAAGGCTTTTCTTCGATCGCTACTCCATTAACAGCTTTGACTCACAAAGGAGCTACTTATGCTTGGAGTGATAAACACAAAGAAGCATTCGAGTTGCTAAAGAAGAAGCTATGTGAAGCACCGATTCTTTCTTTACCCGATGAAGTTGAAGACTTCGCTGTCTATAGCGATACGTCTGGTGTTGGGTTGGGTTGTGTTTTGACCCAAAGGGAAAAGGTGATAGCATATGCGTCTCGACAGCTAAAAGAGCATGAAAAGAACTACCTCACTCATGATTTGGAGTTGGCAGCGGTAGTATTTGCTATGAAAATATGAAGGCATTACCTCTATGGCTCGAAGTGCAAACTTTTCACTGATCATAAGAGTCTCCAATATCTCTTTAGTCATAAGGAATTGAATATGAGGCAGCGACGCTGGCTAGAATTACTTAAGGACTACGACTGTGAGATACTTTACCACCCCGGTAAAGCCAATGTTGTTGCCGATGCTCTCAGTCGGAAAGTCAATCTTGAAAGAAAAAGGCCAAGAGCGTTGAGAATAGAAGTTGTCTCGACAATTGAGGAGAGTATAAAGAAAGCTCAAGAGGAAGCTTCTGAAAAGAATGACCGTAAGGAGGAACGTTTGGGCAAAACGTTGGTGTTCGGTACAAACGGTCATGGACTGAAGGTGTTCGGTACAAACGGGCATGTACCCTGGAATTCCAAGGTAACTGGGATGAACATTTACCTTTGGTAGAATTTTCCTACAATAATAGTTTCCATTCGAGCATCAAGATGGCACCTTATCAAGCTTTGTACGAACAAAAGTGTCGTACACCGTCTTGTTGGCTTGAGGCTGGAGAAAAGCAGTTTATGGGACCTGAGATAGTCCATCAGACTGCTGAAAAGTTGAAAATAATTAGGAAGAGAATGTTAGCAGCTCAGGATCGTCAAAAGAGCGATGCTGACAAGAAACGACGACCGATGACTTTTGAGGTTGGAGATTCGGTTTTACTTAAAGTCTCGCCGTGGAAGGGACTTATAAGATTTGGTAAAAGGGGAAAGTTGAGTCCAAGATTTATTGGACCTTTTAAAGTTCTTCAGAGGATTGGGAACCAAGCTTACAAGCTGGAACTACCAGAAGAACTGAATGGTATTCATAACACTTTTCATGTGTGTTATTTGAGGAAGTTCACAGGAGAAGTTCCCGATATAATTCCAATTTCTGAGTTAAGAATTGATGAGAACAAAAGGTTAATTGAAGAACCAGAGGCAATCGTTGACCAAAAGACTAAGAAGTTACGACGCAAGATGGTCGAATTAGTGCTTGTCCAATGGAAACATACGAATGGGCCAAATCTCACCTGGGAGACGGAGAGTGACATGATGAGTCGCTATCCGCATTTGTTTGTTGATGTGTGATTCCGGGGACGGAATCATCCTAAGGTGGAGAGAATTCTAATGCCTGTGTTTCTAGGCTAGGCATTAATGATGATGTAATAGTCTAGGTTAACCTTTGTAACCCGTCTTGAAATAATAAAGATGTATTATTTGAGTATTATGTGTTTTGTGCTTAATTGTGTGACTTAAATGAATTAAGGATAAAAATAAGCGTCAAAATTAAATGTTAGATAAACCCGATATCTATGAAGGATGTGGTAGTGGTCGTGACGAGGTTTCCAAATATATAAAGAATGCTGAAATCCGAGTTATAACGAAGAAGTTATGACCTGTCGAAGTTTCGCGACAGAACCGGTACGACACTGTGTGACGTAAAATACGAATTTAAGATAGAGAGATATCTAGCCAAAACTTTCTAAATGAGAATTGAAGATCTCCTCGATAGTAGTCCAACGGTGAAAAGACAGACGAAAACGGACGTCAGACGAAAAAGATATGATTTTCTAACGGAGTTTTCCTGTCCCGGCCTACTAAAAATAATATAATAAAAATATAATAAAAATAAATTCAAAATTATCCGACAGAGTCTAAACGAGAGTTGTAGAGCATAATCTCACCTACGCGTCGATATAAAGAACGTCGAAAACGGAGCTCGTATGCGAAAGTTATGAATTCCTGAAGTTCGGGGCGCGAACCCCAAAGCTGTGTCAGGGTTCACGACGTGAACTCAGTGATTTGACCTTTCAGAGCCTGTCAGACGCAACTTGTGATGACGCATGAAGTGACGATCAAGCCCACAACGTGGGAGTACTGTTCACGACGTGAATTTCATGAAATCAGCCCTATAAATAGAATTGAAGGGGCAGCCGGCCAAGGTTGCTAATTCACTCTTCTCTCACCCATATTACCTCGATTTACGTGCAAAGAAGTACCCCCGAAGCCCCGGTATCATTCCCAAGACCCGAAGCAAGTCCCAAATCCCCGAGGATCCCGAGAAGTAAAGTTTCCGAGCCGAAACTCTGCCCGCGAGAAGCCCGGTTTTCAAGAAAGCATCCCGGTTTCACCGAAGAATACTACTCTTAGAGCCGTAGTGCTGTCCGATCATCTTCTGATCAGGTGAGTGCATAGTCCCTTTCATATACACGATTTTAATACAAGTATCGATTGAATGTATTAAGTATATGTTTTATGTGAGTGTATTAGTGTTATCTTCTAACACATAAATATGAAGTGTCTCTATAAGATATGTGTTATGTGTGTATAAATATATGTGTATATATATATATATATATATATATATATATATATATATATATATATATATATATATATATATATTATATGTTTATTTGGAATGAGTATCAAATGAATATCTTATCAGTTTTTAAGTTGCATGTTAATGCATATGTATGTTGTTATCTACAAAACTGTTGGGTAGAACTTGGTTAGATAGTTGACGTGTGATAAACTGATGAGAGGCCTCGATGTTGTTGTTGATTTAGTCATCTAGCAGAGTATGGATGACAACCACAGACTCTTTCTAGACTGTCCAGTGGAACGCTGGCAGGTTCATAACCTGTAGGTGTTATGAACGATGTGTTCACCGGTGTACTCTATCCCCCTCATGGTTGCCTTAGGACATTCATTGCTGAGGAAACCCCTTGGCAGTAGTGTCCATCCCGATGAAAATCGTAGATTAGGTCCCTGGTAATAGATGTTGTTTTAGGGACGTAAAGTCAGTATAACGGGAATGGGTAATCGGGTTATTGTTGGTTGGTGAAATTACATATAATTATTTAATGTGGGTTGAAAACCCTATATGCTCACCAGGCTCCCAAGCCTGACCCACTCAGTCTTATTTGCATTACAGGTAGTGGCGTGAGGGCATAAGATGGATGAATCATCAAGTTATTTTGTTTATAGGCCTGTAGTTATATATAACTGTTGTAAGACTTATAATGTGCCGTTTATGCTTTTTGGTCTGTATCGGAACATGACATCCTGAGTTTTGATTATATAATGAAAATACATTTCTTTACGAAATGCTTTGGTAAATATTTTATTTATCATGTTTTGTTTTGGGAACAAATTCCGCAACTCTTTTAAATCAAATGATTACTCTGAAAATTATTTTAAAAGCATAAATTAAATCGGTCTTTTCTGGACGTGATTTTGGGGATGTCACAAATATGATCATAAAACACGATACTAAAGTACTCTCCTTTCCTTTCAGATTGGAGAAACTTTTATCTTTCTGTCTAATTTGATTATTCTTATTCGTTCTGCTATACCTTGAAACTTTTTCAATGTACTTGAACTTGTAAGCATAACCATATTTACTAAACTTTTAGTAAATCATGACGAATAGTCTTATCGTTCTTTGTGGTGGACCCGACTAGTGCATAACAATGTGTACTTGATCTCTTAGTCCTTCTCTTGACTCACATCTATATGTGAACAAGGAATTAGTCTTAATTTCCCAAAGATGAATGTTCTCATTCATTATACAATACAAGTTGCATGATTCCAAGTTTCTGTCCAATTGAAACTTGGTGATGAGAATCTTTCCTTATTTGGTAAATTTAGACACTACCACAAATTAAAGAATCAAATCCATATTGCTAAAAATAGAAACATACAAACATCAATTTTCACAAATGTCATTGCAAGGAAATATGAAATAAGATAAAATCAGAATTTTTCTTTATTTATAAGATGCGGATAAACTTGTCCTTACAATGCAATTACAAATGAAAACTATGTTACTACATATTTCTAAGCAATCTATCATAACTCTTAAGTAGCAGCTCAAAAATCCGATCATCGAACCATGCGATCGAAATCCATCTCTTCGCGATCAGACTCATCGTACTCTTTCTTTAAGCTTCCTTTCTCTTCTTCGATCCTACAAAACATCAAAATGTGATCTCATCACATCATGTATTAAGAATCTTCAAATAGGAACTGAATAGAGTTAGATAGTGGACTTACCTGAAGCAGAGTTATACACTCTGACTTTAGCATCCTTATGATCCTTCAAGTAGATAATGCAGCTTCGCCACCAATGCCCCTTCTCTTGGCAATAGAAGCAAGTGGACTCTTTTGCATTTGCACATGGAATTATTTCAGAACTAGCTTTTCTCTTATGGTCAAATCTTTTGACCATAGCCAATTCCCTTCCTATAGGAGAATGGATCATTTCTGGACTATCTATGTCATTGCCTATGTCCATGGCAGCTTGGGAAGTAGATATTCCAATCAAATTTGCTTGACCAGTGCGCCAAATCATTGCTGATTCAGCAGCAATTAACAAACAGGTAAGATCGATAAGGGTCACGTCGTGATCTGTCATATAGTAGTCTTTAACAAACTGACCATATGACTCGGGAAGTGACTGAAGAACCCAGTCAACAGCCAACTTCCTTGGAAAAATGACACCCAACATTCTTAGCCTATCAATGTGTGACTTCATCTCCAAGACATGTGCACACACAGACCTTCCATCTTCATGTTTGCTTGCCAATAGGGCTTGAGTGACCTTGAACTTTTCAAGTCGACGAACATGTGGGTTAGGGAGAATTATTGGAGGAGGTGGAGGAAGTGAAGTATGATATTGTAGAATATCATCTTCATGTGGAAAGCTTTTTCCAACAGGATAAGGCAGGCCATAGTTGTCTGACCTAGACATCTATAAGGGGAGAATTTCAAGTTAGTTGATTTAAGTCCTTAATATAACACCCAAAATGAAATATTAAGGCTAGGACCCAACACAATATTGTACAATTCGGAAGAGGGATGCTGTAATCCAATTGTAAAATATTTGAAGGTAGGTAAATGAGGATTTACCAATTTCCACCATGAAAAACGAAAATGAATATTAGGTTTTAAATGAATTGAAATTCCTCGATTCTTTTGAGATTCATTGAACTTTTCAATGGCATGTTTAATCTCGATTATGCCCTTCAAGTTTGTGATTGGGATACCGAGGATCACAAACAAGGTGTGAATAACCATGCAAATTAGCTTGGTACTCTCGAAGTTATTTATCACCTAACCAATGTGTCGGTTAACCACACACGCTCCATTGATCTATGACAAACTACGAGCTACCTATTTCCATCCTTCATTAGTCCCATATTAGTGTGCCGGTTAACCACACACGCTCCACTAATGACTAATAAGGTGCAATGTTCAATTTCATGGGTTAGCATCAAATTCACATTTTTCCTAAGTAACTAAGATTGAGAATTTATAAAAGGTTTAGTTACTTTATATTTCATTATACTTTTAATGAGGATTTAAATGTCATATCAAACCCGTTCGGCTAACGACCCTCCACTAGTCAAGAGTTCGGTGGGTAAGAGTGGATACACATTCAATCGCCATTTTATAGGCAATTTCCCTAAACACCCCTTATAGACCAGCTTCGTGAATGAGGCCTACTAACGGTAAGACTGACTTTTAACTTATACATATATAATATATTAAACTTTTAATTGTATATAGTATAAGGGTGTATTTTACCCATTTAAAATACTTGGTTGTTTAATCTATTAATAAATTATACTCTTAATTTAATTAACTTTAAACCATATGATTATGGATTTATTAATTCTCTTTTAATTAAACACTTTAATCAATTTAATAAAGTCCATAAGGTGTAATTTAACTATTCAAAGCATCTAGGTTATTAAAAATTCAAAATTAAAACTATTTAATTAATTTTTAAGTTATGAACCCAAGAGTTGCACCTTTTGAAACATTTCAATTACTAGATGTTTTAGAATTCAATATTCCAAATTAAAACTTTTTATTCAAACTTTTCAAATTCCAAAACTTGAGGGCAAGTTTTGAAACTCTTCAAAACCTTTTGGATTCCATAACTTAATGACAAGTTTTGTAACCTTTCAAGACTCTTGAAATCCATAACTTAAGGAGTTAATTTGTTTCATGAATACAAACTTTTCAAGTTCCATAACTTGAGGACAAGTTATGAAACTATGCAAGACACATTTAGATCAAACTTTAAACTAATAAAACAATCATATCATTTTATCTATTACTAAATTGATCTAATTCAAGTCGCTTAGCAAGATGATCCAAATTTTACAAATAATTAGTTTTTCACAAAATCAAGTAATTATCTTAAAGTTTGGCAATCATCATATTATTGGATGGGGATAATCATTACCATACCAACAAAATCAAATTTTATGAACCAAAACATTTTGTGGTAATGATCGTAATCCAAAACAGGCCAAACTCGAAAATTCTGCCAACAGACTGCCTAACTCGTCGAGTCAAGGCATGGACTCGACGAGTTCATCCCCAGATGATCCAACTCGGCGAATCCACCCATGGGACTCGTCGATTCCAGTAGTCAGACAGCAAAAAATTGAAAATTTTCAGCTTTGAAAGTTAGCCATGCATCAAATATAACAGATAACTACCCATGTCTCTGATACCACTGTTGAGTTTTGTGGGCTATAACACTCCTATGGTGCACATTCAAACCTTATAGCTTTGGATCTAAGTTTTCTCTAGTTATACATGCAACAAAAAAATATCCAAAGCATGAACCTATCTAGCATACAAATTTGGTACATGAATCATAAGACTAGTTAGAAGAATACCTCTTATTTGTAGCTTGTAGTTGTTGGCCTTTAAAGAGCTTAACACCTCAAGTGTGATGCCTCAAACAAGTCACAAACACCATGAACAAATGGAGGACTTTGTGAGAGAGGCTAGAACCACCAAAATCAGGTAGGGTTCTCTTAGAACCCTTGGGGTAGTGAATTTGGAGCTAAGGGGTTGCTTTTATAGTATGAAATTTCTAGGGTTTCAACTTATAAACCCTAATTCATTCCTTGGGCCTTTAATCCAATAACCCATATGATAAGCCTTATGGACTAATATTTCATGGAATCTCACATAAACTTAGTCCATCACTAATCAATCATGGATCATTGGCCCAAACTATATGTATTACTGATTTACTTAATCAGTCACCTTAATTTAATTAATCTCTTTTGATCGCTAAATTAATTCCAAATTAATTCTTGGCCAATATTAATTAAATAATATGATTTCTCAATTAATATATTATACTTATAATATATTAATAAATCACAAATAACCTCTTTCTCAATTATCCATCCTATCAGATTGTTCTGGTGAAGGCAACCCGAAATGGACCATGCTACTCTCGGGTCAAGTACATACGAATTATAGTTATGGGCTTAGACACCTAATCCAACAACGTGTCCCAACTCCCGCCAAAATCCAGTATACATTCCCAAAGCATGTCCTCCAAGGTCTGGATAGTCCGCTCACTCTGACCATCAGTCTATGGGTGGAAATTTGTGCTGAAATGCAGACGAGTACCTAACTCCTCATGAAACCTCTTCCAGAACCTGCAAATGAATCAAACATCCCTATCAGAAGCCACCAAAACCGGCACCACATGTCGTGCCACAACCTCCCGAATGTAGATATCGGCTAGCTTCTCAACCGAGAGTTGTCGATTGGATTAATGACTTACAGGGTGAGTCGTTGGGTGATTATATTTAAAAGATTGAGTAGCTGGTGACAATTGGTTACCGAGTCTGGTCAGTGATCAGGTAATTGATCATTGTGGTTGATATAGTGATAAGATTGGACAAGTCCTAATGAACTTGATATATTGTCCAAATATGGTTAGACAAGTGATGAATTGAAACGCAATATAACGATGGAGGTCAGAATAATAGTTAGTCTTCACTAGCTAACCAAGTGAGTAATCTTATCTTTTTCGAGATAAATGTTATCCAGATATGTGATAATTATTGTGTATGTTTAGAGTAGAGTATAATATCTAAAATTTTATTTATTATTATCACATGAGATGAGTAATTGTTATAATTGAGCATTATAGCTATCTAATGTTATACGAGACACTAAGTGGAGAAATTGATATATATATATATATATATATATATATATATATATATATAGTACTTTATTACTATCTTAATAATTAGACAGAGATAATTGAGATGCATAACAAAGCATTATATTTTTAGTGAGTATTCAAGATATGAATAGAGTATTAAAAGATGCATTAACAAGTGACTATGGTTGAGATGCATAATTTTATATTACTATAAAAGTTAAGGAAAAAGTGTTACCGAGATACATAGTAGAGTATTGTTATATGAGTTGATGAGCTAGCATAATTGAGATCTATATATATATATATATATATATATATATATATATATATATATATATATAGGAAGAGTGTGAATATATATATAGAGAGTGTATGAGTATAGAGATAGAACGAGTGTGAGTATAGAGCGAGAGAGTGTGTGTGTACGTGTGTGTGTGTGTATGTGATAAGACTGAGTATGAGTATAAAGAAAGAGTATAAGTATAAAGATAGAGTGAGTATAGGTATAAAGAGTGAGTATGAGTATAGAGATGGAGCAAGGTGAGTATAGAGAGTGAGTATGAGTATAAAGATAGAGATACATAAAGATATATATATATATATATATATATATATATATATATATATATACATACACACACATAGAGATAGTGTATAAGTAATAAGCCATATATATATATATATATATATACATATATATATATATATATATATATATAGAGAGAGAGAGAGAGAGAGAAATAGAGAGTAAGTGTATAAAGAAAGAAAAAGAATAAAGTATGTGTAACATTCCGTTTATTAAATAAATAAATAGATAAAATTTATTAATGAATAGTGGCCCTAAATGCGGAATAATTTAGCAAGACGTTGGTTTTGGGAGTTAAAAAGTCATAATTGAGAGTTTGGGGGTTAAAATGTAATTTCCGGATTTATTTGTAAAGAGTTTTGAAGGTTGAGGGCTGTTTAGTAAATTACGGATTTAATTTGAAAAGGATTTTAGAAGTGAGGGTATGCTTGGTAATTATTAGGACTTATTATGAAAGGAATCATGGAAGCAAGGGCTGAAAGGTAAATTATGGATTTAGTTTGAAAAAGATTTGGTAATGAGAGATTGGTTGTGACAAAAGTGTATGGAAGTTTGGTATGGACACGGGACTTGAACCCGGCGGCTTATTCCCTCCCGTATGAAGATACATCAGCTAACCCTAACCCTAAAACGTTGCTAGCCGCCACCTTGGAGTGCCCTCAGCCGCCGCTGCATTAGCGAGTCCGTTGTCGCCGCTAATTCGCCATCGGAATGCCACCACGACTGTCGGACGTCGTGAGCAACGTTGAAACGTCACGTGGGTCGCAAGAGCTGTGAGGCGCGATCGTTGCTGTCGTTTGTCGGTAAGGACTCAACCCCCGGTTCTCTGCTGCGACTATTCTCTTCCCCTCCGCCTATTCTGTCGCTGCGCTGCCATCGTCATCTCTACTCCAAGCATCAGTCGCGATGGACATCCTTTCCTCCGACTGCCTTATGCCGCCACGAGGATGGCCCAGAGTAGGTACGCATTTCAGTGCTGAATCGTGATCTGAGTATGCTGGTTTGTGTTTGGCGATTGTTGGCTTCTTTGGGAACCAATGGAGAACCCACCACCACCGTGAGGTGGTGGCTGTCACCCTCAACCACCACTTGCCGCCACCAGCCACCGCGTGGAGGTGGCTGTGTACGTATGTATGAGTGTAGTAAGGTGTGTGTTGTGTGCCCTGGGTTTTTTTGACGAGGTTTAGGTCAAAATTATAAGCCACCGCCTGTCACACCCCCGAAACCAGACGACGGAAAGTCCGGGGGCTTGCGTGACTTAAATTGAATACCATCACAATGAATATACATGAATCATAACATAAACATCACCATGCATCAATACATTACAACTGATATTGTTTACATCTAATACATTGTTTTAAATATTACACATTCATAACACAAAATGTTTCAGAGTTTTCAAAACAAAACATCCTAACATACTTGGTATTACCCTTCCGCTTACCTGTTACCTGAGAATACAAGTTATTTTGGAAAACGTCAACATATGGAATGTTGGTGAGTTCATAAGCAGAGTTGTGATAAAAATGATTTGTATAGTTTGTAAAACCCAAAAAATCTGATATTTTCTGAAAAGACAATAGTTTATCAAAGTGTGAAGATCCATAAGTTGATGCATGAATGATTTCAAGGCATATATATAAAAAGGGTGTTTTGTATTATAGTTATAGAGTTTACGAGCGAGTGGTGTTGATTTCCCCGGAAAACCCGATGTTTTCCGATGTCGAAAGATATACTTGATTACTAATTGTTATACCGTCACGTCGAATGAATATTGATTACTCTTCCTTGATTTCTCGGGTGGTGTCGGATAGTATCATTACTAGTGAGTCATTATAACGAGGTCCGGTAAAGGCTGGTTATAACTGTCAACTACGAACGACCCATAGAGGTACCGTCCGTGATTACTCACGTAATCCAAACCGCCTTGATTACTGTTGAATAACGTCCTAAGTTCGTCTACTTTGATGACTCATAAGCCTTAGCAAACGAAGAGAAGAGGAGTACGAAGTCCTGCTACCATCGTAAGTACTTTTAGGCTGTCGAGGATGCGAAGGACACGTTGGCCCATCTCGCATTTGATTACTTTGACCTTACTAGCAATACTAATGGACCACTAGGGCCCAATAGCACATAAAAGCTATTGAAAGTCCTTTTATATGGAATTGGGCCATAGGAGGCCCAATGACACATAAGCGTTATCCCCTTTGGGCCCATAGATCATGTAAATGGACTTGCAAGGTCCAACAAGCATGATTTGAAACTTTCAAGCCCAAAGTTTGAATGTTTACTCGTCTTAGGTAACGCATCTCTAGTGGAGGGTTTGGTTGAACGTTCGTTGTTTTTGTATCGACTCGAGACCGAGCGATTCGTTTATAACGATATTTGGAGTTATACGTGTATTTGTCCTTCGATTTTTGTAAGCCGTATATTAGTATTTTTGACTTAATATTCTATAAATAAATAAAATAATTGATTTAAAAACAGTAGTTTGACCTTTTCAGCCCCTTTCTTTTTATAAAATAACAATTTTAGTCCTTTATATAAAAGAAAAGTCATTTTAGGCCCTTAAAAAATTTTCTTGACACTTTTGCATCATAGATTTGTTGAAATGATATTTCTAACTCAAAACTTATTTTGTTGACAGTTTCAGCCCTTCCAGAATAGTATTTTCCGGTTAAAGCCCAACTTTTTGCAATTTTTACACTTTTAGCCCAAAATCCAAAAACTTTACATTTTTGATCCTTTTTGGAAATGAAAAGCATTTTTAACCCTTGAAATAGTTTTATTACACTTTTTATCCCCTATTTTGAAAAGTTTACCAATTCAGCCCCTTTAAATGCCATTTTTTCACAATTTTGGGCTTGTTGGGCCGAAAAGCCCAAAATTAGCCCATTAAGCTAGAAATTCCATTTTAAGTCCTTTAAAAATCATAATATTCATAAAAACAACTACTGTAACTGTTTTGGCTCTTTTAACCCTTAAGAAACTGTGATTTGGCAACCTTTAACCCAATTTTTGTATATTTGACAATTTAAGCCCAAAAATGGATTTTTATGTTGGAATATGTTCATCACAATCTTATAAGCTATCATTCTTGACTTGTTTAGTGTAACATAACTTAGATCATGTTTGTTTTATTTCTCGTGTCATAGATCTCGAGATATCACTCCTTTTTGGCTACATGTTTATCACAAAAACACATAAAATCACACATACATACATAAAATCACACATAGCATACACATACACATAGATCTACACATTTTTCTTGTATTCTCCCCGATAAAACATATAAAAACCGAAAAAAGAGGGGTATGAAGCTCACCTTGAGTTGTGGGTTCGGTTTTTGAAGAGAGAAATGAAGAAGATTCGATCCTAGCAAGTCTTCTTGGAGAATCTCGAACTTAGATGTTTCTAAGAGGGTGATCATGAGTTTTGTATGAGATAAGGGAGATTGTTGATGAAATGAAGAAGATATGTTATGAATCAAAGCAATAACTTACCAAGGATGTGAACTACTTGATGAAAATCCTTAGATTTCTAGCCAAAGTTTCGAGATCTTCAAAGGAGAAGAGGATGATCTTGAGAGTGGTTTAGAGAGAATTTTTGTGAGGTGTGTGTGTTTCTTTGTGGTTCTCGGCCGAGGGTAGAAAAGAGAGAGGGGAAGAGAGAGACTTGTGAGTTGACATGCATGGAAACATGGGAATTTGCATGGAGAACCAAGATGTAATAGGGAGGTGGCAATCCTAAAGTCAACTCTTCCTCTTTTGTGTTGCTGGGCCGAGAAAAGGAGAAGGAAAAAGAAGATTTGGGCCCTTTAATGCTTAAGCCCATATCATAATTCCATTAGGTGATTTTCGACCCAAAATAAATCAAGGAATGATTTTTATGATCTATTAGGGCTACATAAATTTGTTGTGGTCCAATAAGGCCCATTAAAGACAACCTAGTTCATTTTAGGCTTATAAGGCCCAAAATATTATGTTTCATGTATATGGGCCCAATTAGGGTCCATTTGAGGGTTCTATGGTCATGATAGTTAAATTTGAAGCTTATTGGTCCATTAGGCCCAATAAGGAAATCCTAGTCCAAAATGGACTTAAACCGGGATCTCTAGGGTTTCCAATTCTTGGTTAACTATTTGTAGTGCTTGAATACAATGTTGGATTGAAGTTTTGTTGTTATTGAATAAGCATCATACATGTTTTCACATTGTTGGTTCATAATTGATATAATTGTTGTAGTTACAAGCATCAAAATTCCTAGTTGTGACATCATCCCCCCGTTAGAGGGAATTTCGTCCCGAAATTCTTTTGAAAGCTAGATTTGAGAATGCGAGAATAGGTGAGGGTACTTCTGCTTTATTTGATCCTCGCGTTCCCATGTGAATTCTGGTCTGCGTCTCGTGTTCCATCGAACCTTCACAATCGGAATGCGGATCTGCTTAGTACGCTTCACCTCTCTGTCCATGATTTCGACTGGTTCCTCGATAAACAGAAGATTCTCGTTGATTTCGATTTCTTCTAATGGAATGACGAGAGTCTCGTCGGATAAGCACTTTTTCAAATTGGAAACGTGGAACACAGGGTGTACACTACTGAGCTCAGCGGGTAGCTGAAGTCTATAAGCCACTAGACCGATTCGTGGAGTCTCACGATTTCTTTGATGTAGATTCTTGTCAGGCGCTCCATCTTGTATGATTCTTTTATTGGTAGGAAATGAGCGGATTTTGTTAATCTATCAACTATTACCCATATGGTATCCAAACCATCCGCCGACTTGGGTAGTTTGGTCACAAAATCCATGGTAATCCTTTCCCACTTCCACTCGGGAATTACTGGTTGGTGTAGTAATCCGGAGGGCTTCTGATATTCCACCTTTACTTTAGCACATGTGAAGCACTTGCTAACATAAGTGGCAATCTTTGCCTTCATGTTAGGCCACCAATAATGTTGCTTAACATCCAAGTACATTTTATCTGAACCCGGATGGATGGAGTATCGCGTCTTGTGGGCTTCGTTCATGACTACTTCTCTGAATACCCCAAGTTTAGGGACCCAAATGCGGTTCATGAAGTAACATGTCCCGTCCTCCTTCACTTTGAAGTTCTTCTCCATTCCACGCAACACTTCGCTTATTTTGTTTTCTGCCTTCATTGCATCGAACTGGGCTGCCCTGATTTGAGAGGTTAGGTGAGATCAAATGGTTATGGAAAGAGTCTTCAAGCGACGATTCGAGTATTCTTTCCGACTCAAGGCATCAGCTACCACGTTAGCCTTGCCTGGGTGGTACTTGATTTCGCACTCGTAGTCGTTCAGCAGTTCAACCCATCTTCGTTGCCTCATGTTCAGCTCTTTTTGATTCAAGATGTGCTGGAGACTCTTGTGGTCGGTGAAGATGGTGCACTTAGTACCATAAAGGTAGTGCCTCCAAATCTTCAGGGCGAAGACCACTGCTCCCAGTTCCAGATCATGAGTGGTGTAATTTACCTCATGCGTCTTTAGTTGTCGGGATGCGTAGGCTATCACCTTTCCACGCTGCATGAGTACACAGCCTAAACCCTGATTAGACGCATCACAGTAAACTATAAAGTCTTCTGTTCCTTCTGGTAGTGATAGCAACGGCGCACTGCAGAGTGCTTGCTTCAGGGTCCGGAATGCAGCTTCTTGCTTGTCCGTCCATTCGAAGGGTACACCCTTTTGTGTAGCGAGGTAAGTGGCTTTGCTGTTTTGGAGAAGTTTTGAATGAATCTCATGTAGTAGCCTTGGAGGCCTAAAAATTGGAGAATTTCGGTAGGTGTTGTTGGGATCGCCTATCCTTCGATGGCTTGGATTTTAGAAGGATCCACATGAATTCCTTCCTGACTAACAACATGTCCCAAAAAGTTCACACTACGGAGCCAAAACTCGCACTTAGAGAGTTTTGCGTATAACTTTTCGATTCGCAGGGTTTCCAGGATTTGTCGGAGATGTCGTCCGTGTTCTTCCTCGCTTCGAGAATAGACGAGGATGTCATCGATGAAAACGATGACAAAGTTATCGAGGAATGGTCGGCAGATTCGATTCATTAAGTCCATGAATGCGGCAGGAGCATTCGTTAGACCGAAGGGCATTACGACAAATTCATAATGTCCGTAACGAGTTCGAAAGGCGGTTTTAGGAATATCCTCCTCCCGGACCTTGAGTTGGTGGTATCCAGATCACAGATCTATCTTTGAAAAGTAGCTAGCTCCTTGGAGCTGGTCAAATAGATCGTCGATTCGCGGAAGTGGATAGCGGTTTTTGATGGTAAGCTTATTAAGTTCTCTGTAGTCGATACACATCCTAAAGGTACCGTCTTTCTTTTTGACAAAGAGAACCGGAGCTCCCCAAGGTGAGAAACTGGGTCGGATGAATCCTTTGTCCAAAAGCTCGCTGAGTTGACTGGACAACTCTTGCATCTCCGCAGGAGCCAATATGTAGGGTGATTTGGCGATGGGAGTAGATCCTGGCACTAGATCAATTCGGAACTCGACTTGTCTTTCTGGGGGTATCCCCGGAAGGTCCTCTGGAAAGACATCCGGGAAATCACAAGCCACAGGGATGTTTCGAATATTGATCTCTTCTTTGGACTTATCCACTATATGAGCTAGGAACGTCAAGTCCTTCTTTCGTAGGTACTTTTGTGCCTTAATGCACGAGACGAGACGAAGGTTCGTGCTGGGTTTGTCTCCGTAAATAACTAGAGTTTCGTGATTTGGGAGATGAAGGCGAACGGCCTTCTCGTGACACATAATTTCAGCATGGTGGGGGCTTAACCAATCCATGCCGATAATCACATCAAAACTCCTAATGGAAACATGCATTAAGTTTATTGGAAAGACGTGATGATTTAAGGTTAGGGTACATCTGATGTAGATTTCCCCAGTGGATTCTGTTTTCCCATTAGCCATTTCCATTGTGAAGGTTTCATTAAGCTTTTGGGGTTGTTGTTTTAATAAGTGTTTGAATTTATTGCTCACAAAACTTCGTTCTGCCCCGGTATCAAGTAGGATGCATGCATAAGTGTGGTTTAGGAGAAACGTACCGGTAACCACAGCGGGATCCTGAACCGCTTCTCCCTGACCCATAGCTAGCACCCATCCTGTACCTCCGTTCCCAGGGTTGTTGGTGTTGGGGCAGTTTCGACGGATATGCCCAGTCTTTCCACATCCATAGCAGGTGGGGCTTGATCCTGTGTTATTGCCGCTATTGTTGGTGTTGTTGTTGTTTCCTTGTGGTTGGTTCTGGGGAGGATAGGTCCTGCAATATCTTGCCGTGTGACCCTTCCGATTGCAACTGGTGCATTGCATTTCCTTGCATTCACCATTATGATGGAAATTGCACTTGTTGCACTTTGGGAGATTCCCAGAATACTGCTTAGGAGTGCTTGGATTAGCTGAGGCTGGAGGATGTGGTGTGGAGGGTACTTGGGTGGTTGCATCGTTGATTGTCACTGTTTGTTGCTTCTTTGTCGACTCCGAGCCTTGTCGCCCTTTTCTCTTGTTGTTCTTTCCCTTCTTGTTGTCACTCTCCTTCTTGCCTTCAATTTCTGCTGACTTCTCGCCCTTTTTGTTGTTGTGGTCGTACAATTCCTTGGCCAACCTCTTGGCATTGTCGAAGGTTTCAGGATTTGCAGCGATTACATTTCCTTGAATTGGGGAGGTCAATCCCCAGATGAATCCTTCGTTTTTCTTTCCTTCTGACGTAATCATGCCAGGACACAACAATGACAACTCGCTAAATCTTGATATGTATGCATCAATATCAGAGTTTCGGACGGTGAGATCCCACAGCTCTTGCTCCATTTTCTGAATTTCGCCACGAGAGCAGTACTCAGCCATCAACATTTCTTTTAGCTCCGTCCATGGCATAGCGTTGGCTATGGGGAGAGTCATGGCCTCTATATGTCCATTCTACCAGGTGAGAGTCTGGTCAACAAATGTGCATGCGACAAACTTCACTTTCACCTCCTCGGGGCATTCACATATTTTGAATATTGATTCCACCTTTTCCACCCATCTCTTTAGGGTTATCATTCCGCCCGTGCCATTAAAGGTTCGTCGCTTGGCGTTGGTGAAGTCCTTGTAGGAACATGTTCTTGTAGGTCCGTGATTTGTTCCATTGTTCGAACTCCCATCCCCTTGTCCATTGACTCCACCATTGTTCCCTTGTTGGATTTGTGCCATGGCTGCAGTAACTGCAGCAGATACAGCTGCTTGGAATGCAGCTGAGTTGACTTTGGGTGGGGTTGGTCCAGGGTTTCCACGGGTTGGTCGTTAGGGCATCTTTCTGTCATGGAACGGAAAGATGTTGAGTGCCTATTATTTTTGTGAGATTGTGGCCCTACAACTAAGTGTTTTGCATGAAATTAAGTGGTTTCACAAATTAGCATACAATCATGTATATATAGCACATAGAAGATCGCGACATCACAATAGAACACATAAAACTTTTCATTAATATTATCCGAATTTTTGATACATGAAAATTTTGCTCAGAAGAGCATACATAAGTGGTGCAAGTTCGGTAGCGTAACGGCTCTATGAGTAGTGTAATCACTAAAACATAGATTCGATGGTACATAGCATAGATCACCTAAGCATAATACTAAAGATATATATGACTAGTCCTAGTCATGGTGGGATGCGCCAGGGGGTGGTGCTGAAGAAGTGGACACTACCTGAAGGTGAGCCACCTGTCGTTCTGCATCCCGGAGGCGAGTCTCCCATCTCACCTGTCTCATGTGGAACTCTCGAATAACCTCTCGCGTCTCCTGTTCTGCATGCTCAACCCTAGTCCGCATCTGGTGTATCTGATCGGCGGTGCTCTGCGCCAGGTCGCCAGTGTTCCACAGTCGTCTCACCATGACCGGAAGTGCGCGATCAGCTGGTCCTCCCCCCCTCAAGTCGTAGAACTCGCGTGACATGCCGAATTGAGGTCGTTGTCCCTGCTGCCTGCTCCATCTCCAAAGGTCGATACCCCAGGGGGTGTAGGGCCGGTCGGGCCCATCCGGTGAGCGGGCACCCTCGTCGGGTAAGGGGGGTTGATGACTTCGGACTCTGTGTCCGAATCATCATCATCGCCAGGTTCTTCCTCGGAGTCCTCTCCGACTTCTTCTTCTTCCAGGACCTCCACCGGCTCTGCAGGTCCACCCTCGGCTTCCTCCTCAGGTTCCTCTTCAGACCCTTCCTCGGGGTCTTCTTCGGGTTCCTCTTCCAGCCATCCGTTATTTCCCTGGTTAGGGAAATACGGATCTCCGGGGTGATGGAAGCCGGCCATACTGTCTGCGAGAGTGTATAAATGTACTAATCATTATTTCTAAGATGTTTTAGTTACTATGTAATTTGAATTTAATGTTCTCTTCTTGGTATCAAGGGGTATGCTTTTAGGTTTACTAATCATCGAGGTTTTCCCGGAGCATGCGATAGTTGCACTTCGGAGGAAATGTAGTTGATCAGGCTACACTCACCCCTTACTACAACCATGAACAGTCCCGACTTAACCGAGATGTCGATGTTATCTTATTTGATTTGGTATCATATTCTTTCTCCTATATCACACAAGTAAAGATGTTCTATCGTTGTGTTTTATTTGTTTTGTTCAGAGTTGTGTTAGTCCCTCTTTGGTTTATAGTTGCATATCAATGTGTGGTTAGATATGCCAGTTCACTATAAACAGAGCTCTGATACCAACCTGTCACACCCCCGAAACCAGACGGCGGAAACGTCCGGGGGCTTGCGTGACTTAAATTGAATACCATCACAATGAATATACATGAATCATAACATAAACATCACCATGCATCAATACATTACAACTGATATTGTTTACATCCAGTACATTGTTTTAAATATTACACATTCATAACACAAAATGTTTCAGAGTTTTCAAAACAAAACATCCTAACATACTTGGTATTACCCTTCCACTTACCTGTTACCTGAGAATACAAGTTATTTTGGAAAACATCAACATATGGAATGTTAGTGAGTTCATAAGCAAAGTTGTGATAAAAATGATTTGTATTGTTTGTAAAACCCAGAAAATCCGATATTTTCTTAAAAGACAATAGTTTATCAAAGTGTGAAGATCCATAAGTTGATGCATGAATGATTTCAAGGCATATATATAAAAATGGTGTTTTGTATTATAGTTATAGAGTTTACGAGCGAGTGGTGTTGATTTCCCCGGAAAACCCGATGTTTTCCGATGTCGAAAGATATACTTGATTACTAATTGTTATACCGTCACGTCGAATGAATATTGATTACTCTTTCTTGATTTCTCGGGTGGTGTCGGATAGTATCATTACTAGTGAGTCGTTATAACGAGGTCCGGTAAAGGCTGGTTATAACTGTCAACTACGAACGACCCATAGAGGTACCGTCCGTGATTACTCACGTAATCCAAACCACCTTGATTACTGTTGAATAACGTCCTAAGTTCGTCTACTTTGATTACTCATAAGCCTTAGCAAACGAAGAGAAGAGGAGTACGAAGTCCTGCTACCATCGTAAGTACTTTTAGGCTGTCGAGGATGCGAAGGACACGTTGGCCCATCTCGCATTTGATTACTTTGACCTTACTAGCAATACTAATGGACCACTAGGGCCCAATAGCACATGAAAGCTATTGAAAGTCCTTTTATATGGAATTGGGCCATAGGAGGCCCAATGACACATAAGCGTTATCCCCTTTGGGCCCAAAGATCATGTAAATGGACTTGCAAGGTCCAACAAGCATGATTTGAAACTTTCAAGCCCAAAGTTTGAATGTTTACTCGTCTTAGGTAACGCATCTCTAGTGGAGGGTTTGGTTGAACGTTTGCTGTTTTTGTATCGACTCGAGACCGAGCGATTCGTTTATAACGATATTTGGAGTTATACGTGTATTTGTCCTTCGATTTTTGTAAGCCGTATATTAGTATTTTTGACTCAATATTCTATAGATAAATAAAATAATTGGTTTAGAAACAGTAGTTTGACCTTTTCATCCCCTTTCTTTTTATAAAATAAAAATTTTAGTCCTTTATATAAAAGAAAAGTCATTTTAGGCCCTTAAAACATTTTCTTGACACTTTTGCATCATAGATTTGTTGAAATGATATTTCTAACTTAAAACATATTTTGTTGACAGTTTCAGCCCTTCCAGAATAGTATTTTCCGGTTAAAGCCCAACTTTTTGCAATTTTTACACTTTTAGCCCAAAATCCAAAAACTTTACATTTTTGATCCTTTTTGGAAATGAAAATCATTTTTAACCCTTGAAATAGTTTTATTACACTTTTTATCCCCTGTTTTGAAAAGTTTACCAATTCAGCCCCTTTAAATGCCATTTTTTCGCAATTTTGGGTTCGTTGGGCCGAAAAGCCCAAAATTAGCCCATTAAGCTAGAAATTCCATTTTAAGTCCTTTAAAAATCATAATATTCATAAAAACAATTATTGTAACTGTTTTGGCTCTTTTAACCCTTAAGAAACCGTGATTTGGCAACCTTTAACCCAATTTTTGTATATTTGACAATTTAAGCCCAAAAATGGATTTTTATGTTGGAATATGTTCATCACAGTCTTATAAGCTATCATTCTTGACTTGTTTTGTGTAACATAACTTAGATCATGTTTGTTTTCTTTCTCATTACATAGATCTCGAGATATCACTCCTTTTTGGCTACATGTTTATCACGAAAACACATAAAATCACACATACATACATAAAATCACACATAGCATTCACATACACATAGATCTACACATTTTTCTTGTATTCTCCCCCATAAAACATATAAAAACCAAAAAGAGAGGGGTATGAAGCTCACCTTGAGTTGTGGGTTCGGTTTTTGAAGAGAGAAATGAAGAAGATTCGATCCTAGCAAGTCTTCTTGGAGAATCTTGAACTTAGATGTTTCTAAGAGGGTGATCATGAGTTTTGTATGAGATAAGGGAGATTGTTGATGAAATGAAGAAGATATGTTATGAATCAAAGCAATAACTTACCAAGGATGTGAACTACTTGATGAAAATCCTTAGATTTCTAGCCAAAGTTTCGAGATCTTCAAAGGAGAAGAGGATGATCTTGAGAGTGGTTTAGAGAGAATTTTTGTGAGGTGTGTGTGTTTCTTTGTGGTTCTCGACCGAGGGTAGAAAAGAGAGAGGGGAAGAGAGAGACTTGTGAGTTGACATGCATGGAAACATGGGAATTTGCATGGAGAACCAAGATGTAATAGGGAGGTGGCAATCCTAAAGTCAACTCTTCCTCTTTTGTGTTGTTGGGCCGAGAAAAGGAGAAGGAAAAAGAAGATTTGGGCCCTTTAATGCTTAAGCCCATATCATAATTCCATTAGGTGATTTTCGACCCAAAATAAATCAAGGAATGATTTTTATGATCTATTAGGGCTACATAGATTTGTTGTGGTCCAATAAGGTCCATTAAAGACAACCTAGTTCATTTTAGGCTTATAAGGCCCAAAATATTATGTTTCATGTATATGGGCCCAATTAGGGTCCATTGGAGGGTTCTATGTTCATGATAGTTAAATTGGAAGCTTATTGGTCCATTAGGCCCAATAAGGAAATCCTAGTCCAAAATGGACTTAAACCGGGATCTCTAGGGTTTCCAATTCTTGGTTAACTATTTGTAGTGCTTGAATACAGTGTTGGATTGAAGTTTTGTTGTTATTGAATAAGCATCATACATGTTTTCACATTGTTGGTTCATAATTGATATAATTGTTGTAGTTACAAGCATCAAAATTCCTAGTTGTGACATCATCCCCCCGTTAGAGGGAATTTCGTCCCGAAATTCTTTTGAAAGCTAGATTTGAGAATGCGAGAATAGGTGAGGGTACTTCTGCTTCATTTGATCCTCGTGTTCCCATGTGAATTCTGGTCTGCGTCTCGTGTTCCATCGAACCTTCACAATCGGAATGCGGCTCTGCTTAGTACGCTTCACCTCTCTGTCCATGATTTCGACTGGTTCCTCGATGAACAGAAGATTCTCGTTGATTTCGATTTCTTCTAATGGAATGACGAGAGTCTCGTCGGATAAGCACTTTTTCAAATTGGAAACGTGGAACACAGCGTGTACACTACTGAGCTCAGCGGGTAGCTGCAGTCTATAAGCCACTGGACCGATTCGTGCAAGAATCTCGAAGGGTCCAATGTATCGAGGGTTTAGTTTTCCCCGCTTTCCAAAACGAATCACTCCTTTCCAAGGAGAGACTTTTAGTAACACCCTATCTCCGACTCTGAATTCCAAGGGCTTCTGCCGCTTGTCGGCGTAGCTCTTTTGTCTGTCTCGTGATGATTGCAGTCGGGCCCTGATCTGAACTATCTTTTCGGTCGTCTCACGTATGATTTCCGGTCCCGTGAAGGCATTGTTTGGCGTTTGCCCTCTTGCTACTTGGGTGTCCCATGGCTTTCTGAAGCGATTGCCAAAAGCGTGAAGTAAATCTACTGTCTCTATCTGAGATTATAGATATGGGCACTCCGTGGAGTCTCACGATTTCTTTGATGTAGATTCTTGTCAGGCGCTCCATCTTGTATGATTCTTTTATTGGTAGGAAATGAGCGGATTTTGTTAATCTATCAACTATTACCCATATGGTATCCAAACCATCCATCGACTTGGGTAGTTTGGTCACAAAATCCATGGTAATCCTTTCCCACTTCCACTCGGGAATTACTGGTTGGTGTAGTAATCCGGAGGGCTTTTGATATTCCACCTTTACTTTAGCACATGTGAAGCACTTGCTAACATAAGTGGCAATATCTGCCTTCATGTTAGGCCACCAATAATGTTGCTTAACATCCAAGTACATTTTATCTGAACCCGGATGGATGGAGTATCGCGTCTTGTGGGCTTCGTTCATGACTACTTCTCTGAATCCCCCAAGTTTAGGGACCCAAATGCGGTTCATGAAGTAACATGTCCCGTCCTCCTTCACTTCGAAGTTCTTCTCCATTCCACGCAACGCTTCGCTTACTTTGTTTTCTGCCTTCATTGCATCGAACTGGGCTGCCCTGATTTGAGAGCTTAGGTGAGATCGAATGGTTATGGAAAGAGTCTTCAAGCGACGATTCGAGTATTCTTTCCGACTCAAGGCATCGGCTACCACGTTAGCCTTGCCTGGGTGGTACTTGATTTCGCACTCGTAGTCGTTCAGCAGTTCAACCCATCTTCGTTGCCTCATGTTCAGCTCTTTTTGATTGAAGATGTGCTGGAGACTCTTGTGGTCGGTGAAGATGGTGCACTTAGTACCATAAAGGTAGTGCCTCCAAATCTTCAGGGCGAAGACCACTGCTCCCAGTTCCAGATCATGAGTGGTGTAATTACCTCATGCGTCTTTAGTTGTCGGGATGCGTAGGCTATCACCTTTCCACGCTGCATGAGTACACAGCCTAAACCCTGATTAGACGCATCACAGTAAACTATAAAGTCTTCTGTTCCTTCTGGTAGTGATAGCACCGGCGCACTGCAGAGTGCTTGCTTCAGGGTTCGGAATGCAGCTTCTTGCTTGTCCGTCCATTCGAAGGGTACACCCTTTTGTGTAAGCGAGGTAAGTGGCTTTGCTGTTTTGGAGAAGTTTTGAATGAATCTCCTGTAGTAGCCTGCGAGGCCTAAAAATTGGCGAATTTCGGTAGGTGTTGTTGGGATCGCCCATCCTTCGATGGCTTGGATTTTAGAAGGATCCACATGAATTCCTTCCTGACTAACAACATGTCCCAAAAAGTTCACACTACGGAGCCAAAACTCGCACTTAGAGAGTTTTGCGTATAACTTTTCGGTTCGCAGGGTTTCCAGGATTTGTCGGAGATGTCGTCCGTGTTCTTCCTCGCTTCGAGAATAGACGAGGATGTCGTCGATGAAAACGATGACAAAGTTATCGAGGAATGGTCGGCAGATTCGATTCATTAAGTCCATGAATGCGGCAGGAGCATTCGTTAGACCGAAGGGCATTACGACAAATTCATAATGTCCGTAATGAGTTCGAAAGGCGGTTTTAGGAATATCCTCCTCCCGGACCTTGAGTTGGTGGTATCCAGATCGCAGATCTATCTTTGAAAAGTAACTAGCTCCTTGGAGCTGGTCAAATAGATCGTCGGTTCGCGGAATTGGATAGCGGTTTTTGTTGGTAAGCTTATTAAGTTCTCTGTAGTCGATACACATCCTAAAGGTACCGTCTTTCTTTTTGACAAAGAGAACCGGAGCTCCCCAAGGTGAGAAACTGGGTCGGATGAATCCTTTGTCCAAAAGCTCGCTGAGTTGACTGGACAACTCTTGCATCTCCGCAGGAGCCAATCTGTAGGGTGATTTGGCGATGGGAGTAGCTCCTGGCACTAGATCAATTCGGAACTCGACTTGTCTTTCTGGGGGTATCCCCGGAAGGTCCTCTGGAAAGACATCCGGGAAATCACAAGCCACAGGGATGTTTCGAATATTGATCTCTTCTTTGGACTTATCCACTATATGAGCTAGAAACGTCAAGTCCTTCTTTCATAGGTACTTTTGTGCCTTAATGCACGAGACGAGACGAAGGTTCGTGCTGGGTTTGTCTCCGTAAATAACTAGGGTTTCGTGATTTGGGAGATGAAGGCGAACGGCCTTCTCGTGACACATAATTTCAACATGGTGGGGGCTTAACCAATCCATGCCGATAATCACATCAAAACTCCTAATGGAAACAGGCATTAAGTTTATTGGAAAGACGTGATGATTTAAGGTTAGGGTACATCCGATGTAGATTTCCCCAGTGGATTCTGTTTTCCCATTAGCCATTTCCACCGTGAAGGTTTCGTTAAGCTTCTGGGGTTGTTGTTTTAATAAGTGTTTGAATTTATTGCTCACAAAACTTCGTTCTGCCCCGGTATCAAATAGGATGCATGCATAAGTGTGGTTTAGGAGAAACGTACCGGTAACCACAGCGGGATCCTGAACCGCTTCTCCCTGACCCATAGCTAGCACCCTTCCTGTACCTCCGTTCCCAGGGTTGTTGTTGGATTAATGTCTAAGTCCATAACTATATTTGGTATGTACTTGACCCGACCCGGCATGGTCCATTTGGGTTGCACTTCACCGACACAATTTATATGGATAGTCTTTTGAGAATAGTATAATTATGATTTATATTAATATATTATAAGTTCTAATATATTAATATGGAATCATATTATTTAATTAGTATTGATCAAGAATTAATTTAGAATTAATTAAGTGATCAAAAAGAACTAATTAAATATGGACTCTTATATATATGGAATGGGCCAAGTTCATTTAGGTTGGGCTAAGCTTTCATGGATGGTCCATGGAGCTTTTAACCCATGGATCCTATGTAAATGAAAGGTCATGGGTATTAGGGTTTACATGAATGTAACCCTAATCCTCCATAATATATAAAGGGGTCTTTGGCTCATTAAATTGGCACAAGTGTGTGAAAATAAGAGTGGGCCGATTTTAGTGTGCATACATATTCTCTCAAGTTCTTCCAAGGTGTTATGGTGATTTGTGATTCCATTTGAGGCTTCCACACTATTGGGGCTAAGCTCTTAAAGCTTGAAGACATCAAGCTACATCAAAAGGTATGTCATCTAACTAGAACTTTATAATATAGGTGCTTCATAATATGCTAGTTAGGATGAAACCTTGCAATAGTTAATATTTGCATGTATAATAGAGAAAACATAGATCCAAGGTTTATAGGGTTGCATGTACACCATAGGAGTGTTAGAATGCTCAAAACCCAACAGTGGTATCAGAGCCATGGGTTGTTTTCTGTTATATTGATGCAAATGTTTTATTTTCAAGTTGGAAAAAAAGGAAAAAAAAACAAGACGTTTGTCAAATTTTAAAATAATTACTTGTTTTGTGAAAAAAGAATTATTTGTAAAATTTGAATCATTTGTTATATGAGTTGAATTAGGTCAAATTTAGTAAAAGATAAAATGATATGATTATTTTATTAGTTTTAAAAGTTTGATCTAAATGTTTTAAGGAGTTACATATTTTGTCATAAAATTTTGGAGCTCAAAAGTTTTTTTTTAAAGTTGTGATCTTTAAGGGTTTTTGAAACTTCCATAAGTTATGGATATGAAAGTTTTTTTTTAAAAAAAATTTGATTCAAACTTTTATGGAGTTACAAAATTTGGTGTTAATGTCTTAAAGAATTCCATAACTTGTTCTTAAGTTATGGAACATGGAAAGTTTCATCATAAAACACCATTAATTCCATAAGTTATGGAATCCAAAGGTTTTCAAGAATTACAAAACTTTCCCTCAAGTTTTGGAATATGAGAAAAGTTTTTTATGAAAAAAAGAATTGAAATCTAAAACTCTTGGGTTCATAACTTAAACAATTAATTAAATGGTTTTCATTTTGAGTTTAATAATTGGAATTATAATGTTTTGTTGAATAGTTCAAATTAACTCTTATGGACTTTATTAATAGTTAATTAAAGCGTTTAATTAAAAGAGTATTATTAATCCATAAATATATGGTTTAAATTTAATTAAATTAAGAGTATAGTTTAATTAATAGATTAAACCACCAAGTATTTTAAATGTCTAAAATACACCCTTATACTATTATAATATTAAAAGTTTAATATATTATATGTATAAGAGCAAGTCGTCTTACCATTAGTAGGCCTCATTCACGAAGCCGGTTTATAAGGGGGGTATAAGGTTACAGCCTATAAAATGGCAGTTTAATGGGTGTCCACTCTCACCCACCGCTTCCTTGACTGGTGGAGGGTCGTTAGCCAAACAGGTAGGACAAGGACTATAATTCTCCCTTCATTAAAAGTATTAATGATAAATACTAAGTAACTAAACTTTTTATAAATTCCCAATCTTAGTTACTTAGGAAAATGTGAATTTGGTGCTAACCCATGAAATTACACTTTGCACTTTCTTAAGTCAGTTAGTGGAACGTGTGTGGTTAACCGGCACACTAGCTTGATTTAACAAGGTAGGCAAAGGGTAAATTAATGTTTATCATAACATCGGTGGAGCGTGTGTGGTTAACCGGCACATCGATTGAGGGGTAAGTATTAAGGGTACAAAGTATATTTGCATGGTTACTTCACACCTTGTTTTGTGATCCTCGGCATCCCAGTCACAAAACCTGAAGGGCACACTCGAGATTGAAACATGCCATTGAAAAGTTCAATGAATCTCAAAAGAATCTAGGAGTTTCAAAACCAATTAAAACCTAATAATATATTTCGTTTATCTTGGTGGAAATTGGTGAATCGGCATTCACCTACCTTCAAATATTTTATAGCTTGGATTACGGCATCCCTCTTCCAAGTTATAAAATAGTTTGTTGGGTCCTAGCCTTAATATATCATATTGGGTGTTATATTAAGGACTTAAATCAACTTTACGTGAATTTCTCCCATTGTTGATGTCTGGTTTAGACAACAATGATCTTCCCAAACCAAGCTTTCCTAATGAATATGACTTCCCGAGTTTGGCTCATGGAAGTCATACTTCTCTTCCTCCACCTCCTCCAATTATTCTCCCTAACCCACAAGTTCAAGGTCACTCAATCCCTAATGGAAAGCAAGGTCTATGTGTGATCACATCTTAGAGATGAAGTCACATATTGACAAGCCGGGAGAGTTGGGTGTCAAAGTCTTGAGAAAGTTGGATGTTCAATCACTTTCTAAGTCACATAGTGAGTTCCTTTGGGACTACTATGAAACAGACTATGACATGAACCTTAATGATCATATCTATTTGCTTGGTGCTGCTGAATCAGCAATGATTTGGAACGATAGTAAAGCAAATTTGATTAGAAGATCAACTTCCCAAAAACTTTATCGACAGTAACAATGGTGACACTGGAAATCCAGAAAAAGCATTCTCTTCCCAATGGAAAGGGATTGGCCATAGTCAACCCGGTTGACCAAATGGTAAAGAGAAAGGCTAAGTCTGAGATAGTACCATTACCAAAGGGTCCATTTGTTAAAATTGCCAAAGGAAGGGCACTGTTTGCGAAGCTGCCAAATTTACCTAAGGATGTTAAAGTCAATAAGTTTGACTCTACTTCAGGTAAAGTCCATTGTCTAACTCTGTTAAGCTCCTATTTGGAGATTCTTATTACATAATGTGACTGAGTCACATGGTGATGTTATAAGAATCAAAGAAAAGAGAGAAAGCTTAAAGGAAGTATATGCTGCTTCTGATCGCGAAGATGGACTTCGATCGCATCAGAATTTTGAAGGTGTTACTTAGGAGTTATGACACATTGCTTAGGAATATATAACAACAAGGTTTTCATATAGATTGTAAGGATAAGTTTTTCCGCAAAGTTTTTTAAAATAAAAGGAAATTTTTGATTTTATTTATTTGAAGTATCCTTACAATGGCATTTGTGGAAAATTGTTGCTTATATGATTCCACTGACAGCAATATTGGAAAATGGATTTGATTCTTTCATTTGTGGTAGTGTCTAAATTTACCAAATCAGGAAAGTTCCTCATCGCCCAAGTTTCAATTGGACCGAAACTTGGAATCATGCAAGTTGAATAGTATGATGAATGAGAACTTTCAAGCATTGGAAAATCAAGACTAATTACTTGTTCACATGGATGTGTGAGTCAAGTGAAGGACTAAAGGGATCGAGTACACATTCTTGTGCACTGGTCATGTCCACCACAAAGCTCGTTAAGAATATTTGATTTACTAAAGTTTAGTAAATATGGTTATACTTACAAGTTTAAGTATAATTCTGAAACATTGGAAAAGTCTCAATGTATGGTAGAACGAATGGGAAGAATCAAATTAGGCAGAAAGATAAAAGTTTCTCAAATCTGAAAAGACGGGAGAGTACTTTAGTATCATGTTTGTGATCATCTTAATGATTTAGAAATCATATCACAATTAGTCCTCTAAAGGTCATCTTAGTGCATTCTTATGACTAAGAAGAGGAGTCATGAATTGTTGAAATGGTTAGATCAGGAAGATGAGTCATACTTCGTTCCAAAACAATTCTTAGAGTCATACTCCAAGATTGTAACTTGAGTGACATATCTTAAAGAAAGGTTTAAAACACTTGTCAAATGTAAGAGTAAAAGTGTCCTACTCTTGTACATTTGAAATTGGTAAGTTGTGATGTTTTGGATAAAACAAAGACCAACTAAGGCCAATTGTGTGAAGTGTTTGTCTTGATAAAGAATCTGCACTATCTCTTGAATATTTGGCAAGATAGTCTTATATGTCAAGAGGATAGTTGGAGTCTTAAAGATCCTAAAAAGAATTTCAAGAACTAATCAAGAATAAAACCTGAGGTTCTTCACTAGCACACGACTTGAGGTTTATAACCTATCGTGTTGACATATTCTGTGCCCATTCCAGTTAAAGTTGGCTTTGCATAGGAGTTCTGAAAGTTCTCAATTGGTTGCATAACAACTTGGAAGCAATGGCAGGCCCTGTACTGCCAGGTGGCAAGAAGTTAAGATTGCATAAGTTCAGTCCATATGAGTTTGGATTTGTCATTATCCTTGTCTTATGACTATGGTTTTGACGATTCACATGGATAAGAACACATACACCATAAAATCTAAGGGTCATAAGGTTTCTCTCCGATTCATGAAAATGATGGTGAGGAAACACTTCCACCAAGTAGATTTGAAGCAGATGGCAAAAGGTCTAAACAATTGAGACTATGATTACGACATCCCTTTTCATAGTTCTGAAATTGTTTAGACACACATGCATGCTATCTAAGGAAAGGTGTATGATTTTGATAAAGTTTTATCAAAGCATCTCGTATCAGAAATCTGAACTTTGGTAAGAAAGTCAATAAAGTATTGATTTCTAGAAGTCCAGCTGATTTCTGAGTACATGTCAAAGCTAGTGGGAGCATAAGTGTTATGCTAATAATCATCATGTTAGTGGGAGCATGATAATTATTGTTAGTGTTGCAAGTTAGCAATGTTAATTATAGAAAACAAAAGTTTCAATTCGTGAGGCTGCAGGGATTGAAAAAGTTGTTTTGCTATAATTAAGGGAGAGGATATACTTCATTTCAGTTGTAAAGGCTTAGATTGAGACCTTAATCATCTTTAGTCAAGAATATATATATGAATTTCATGTTGGATTGGTTCAACTTAAGGAAATTCTATATATTGCGTTCTCAAAATTCGATTATGATTACGGCATCCCTCTTCATAGTCAAATTTTGAAAACATGGCAAATAAAAATATTGTAGCAAAAGACTGGTCTAGAGTCATGTCTTTATGTGAGACATCATGAATCGTGTACCATTTGCTTTGGGTACAGGATCGATTGCATGTGCTATAATATTTGTCATTTCTAAATTTTTCCAAATGCCCAGAGGCATTAAGATGGGAAAAGGTCTAGAATTGGATATGACTAAAATGATTAAGCAATTGTCGAGGACAATCTGAGGTTTACCGAAGATTGGTTGCTCAGGGACAGTTGGAAGTATAGTGCTAATTTTGGAAGGACCATATTGACATATTCTGAAAAGAGGCATCTCTTATTCAGAAGTGATAGTCAAAATGAGAATATGGAGTTGTCTCCATAGGTGGAAGTTATCTGTGTAAGATTAGAAAACTTAATGCAAGAAGCATGTCCAAAGCAATGTACTTTGAATATGAGACTTAGTTTCCATGGAGTTGATCTCCATTGGAATACCTTATAATGACTGTTGACAAGTCTTTGTGACTTTGTACATATTCATTACAGGAGGGTCAGTGCATATAAGTTTAAAATCTAAACAGATTTCAATAAATGATAGGAATTTGAAATTCTCACATTTTTCGATAAGCATTTGGGAGTGTGAAATTAGAATCATTGAAATTATGTTCAATTGGTTTATTTCACAAAGTAAGGATCATAGACAAACATAGAGTGCATACTTGGTGTATGGCAAAGCTATTGTTTAAGAAAAACATAGTGTACATGCTTGGAGCATGGGACAACTAGTGTTTTTAATTCAAGTATAAAGTTGATAAAACCGAAACAATGAATAATGAGTAATCAGTATGGTGATAAATAAAAGTGTTTATTTATATTCATAGGGTTTGATACCATATTTGATTCATTTATTCTTTTGTTTCACTTTGCATGTTTTGACTTCCAGAATAACTAAGTCGCTCTTCCTGAATGATTAAGTTATTCAAACCATCCATAGTCGGTCATATGTTGGAAGTAGATATGAATCAAGACTGTCATGGGTTGGTTTGTAGAGGTCCAAGTTGGTGGACAAAGTGGTGCTACAACACTCATGAGTGCTCATAAGTTCTGAGTATTGGATTCAACCCGCGCTCATTTGAATCACTTCATGGATTTTATCACAAGTGATCATGAGACGCTAATATCTTATATTCTTCAAACCTAGAGATATGAGTTGTTACTATGAGTTGGTTATACATTGATTGCACGAAAACGCATTGGTAACTCGATGTTATAAAACGTGCCTTTGTGTATGATTCAACAAGTAGTAGAACAAGCCATATGAGTCGAAGTTTATCCATTCCTTTTACCTTCGGGATAAAAGCGATATCTGTGGGCCCCTCGATGATTTAGCGATGACACATGTGAGTGCTTGGCCAAGCCAGGACTGATTTGATTTGTTCAATCAGTCAGTCATCATAAATCGAAAATCGGGAAACAACAAATGGACAGAGAGAATGATTATAATCCATGTCTCAGTCCATATGATATCTAGAATGGAGGAATATATGATCCCTTATCTAATGGACAAGTCATTGACAAGGTCAGAGTTCGACAACGGCTTTAAGAGCTACGATTGCCAGTTAGGTTTTGAAGTCATACTCAATAATAGTTTTAGACTTATCCAACTGGGAGACTGTTGGATTAATGTCTAAGTCCATAACTATATTTGGTATGTACTTGACCCGACCCGGCATGGTCCATTTGGGTTGCACTTCACCGACACAATTTATATGGATAGTCTTTTGAGAATAGTATATTTATGATTTATATTAATATATTATAAGTTCTAATATATTAATATGGAATCATATTATTTAATTAGTATTGATCAAGAATTAATTTAGAATTAATTAAGTGATCAAAAAGAACTAATTAAATATGGACTCTTATATATATGGAATGGGCCAAGTTCATTTAGGTTGGGCTAAGCTTTCATGGATGGTCCATGGAGATTTTAAACCATGGATCCTATGTAAATGAAAGGTCATGGGTATTAGGGTTTACATGGATGTAACCCTAATCCTCCATAATATATAAAGGAGTCCTTGGCTCACAAAATTGGCACAAGTGTGTGAAAATAAGAGTGGGCCGATTTTAGTGTCCATACATATTCTCTCAAGTTCTTCCAAGGTGTTATGGTGATTTGTGATTCCATTTGAGGCTTCCACACTATTGGGGCTAAGCTCTTAAAGCTTTAAGACATCAAGCTACATCAAAAGGTATGTCATCTAACTAGAACTTTGTAGTATAGGTGCTTCATAATATGCTAGTTAGGATGAAACCTTGGAATAGTTAATATTTGCATGTATAATAGAGAAAAAATAGATCCAAGGTTTATAGGGTTGCATGTACACCATAGGAGTGTTAGAATGCTCAAAACCCAACAGTTGTTGGTGTTGGGGCAGTTTCGACGGATATGCCCAGTCTTTCCACATCCATAGCAGGTGAGGCTTGATCCTGTGTTATTGCCGCTATTGTTGGTGTTGTTGTTGTTGCGGCTATTGTTGTTGTTGTTTCCTTGTGGTTGAATCTGGGGAGGATAGGTCCTGCAATATCTTGCCGTGTGACCCTTCCGATTGCAACTGGTGCATTGCAATTCCTTGCATTCGCCATTATGATGGAAATTGCACTTGTTGCACTTTGGGAGATTCCCAGAATACTGCTTAGGAGTGCTTGGATTAGCTGAGGCTGGAGCATGTGGTGTGGAGGGTACTTGGGTGGTTGCAGCATTGACTGTCACTGTTTGTTTCATCTTTGTCGACTCCGAGCCTTGTCGCCCTTTTCTCTTGTTGTTCTTTCCCTTCTTGTTGTCACTCTCCTTCTTGCCTTCAATTTCTGCTGGCTTCTCGCCCTATTTGTTGTTGTGGTCGTACAGTTTCTTGGCCAACCTATTGGCATTGTCGAAGGTTTCAGGATTTGCAGCGATTACATTTCCTTGAATTGGGGAGGTCAATCCCCAGATGAATCGTTCGTTTTTCTTTCCTTCTGACGTAATCATGCCAGGGCACAACAATGACAGCTCGCTAAATCTTGATATGTATGCATCAATATCAGAGTTTCGGACGGTGAGATCCCACAGCTCTTGCTCCATTTTCTGAATTTCGCCACGAGGGCAGTACTCAGCCATCAGCATTTCTTTCAGCTCCGTCCATGGCATAGCGTTGGCTATGGGGAGAGTCATGGCCTCTATATGTCCATTCCACCAGGTGAGAGCCTGGTCAACAAATGTGCATGCGGCAAACTTCACTTTCACCTCCTCGGGGCATTCACATATTTCGAATATTGATTCCACCTTTTCCACCCATCTCTTTAGGGTTATCATTCCGCCCGTGCCATTAAAGGTTCGTGGCTTGGCGTTGGTGAAGTCCTTGTAGGAACATGTTCTGGTAGGTCCGTGATTTGTTCCATTGTTCGAACTCCCAGCCCCTTGTCCATTGACTCCACCATTGTTCCCTTGTTGGATTTGTGTCATGGCTGCAGTAACTGCAGCAGATACAGCTGCTTGGAATGCAACTGAGTTGACTTCGGGTGGGGTTGGTCCAGTGTTTCCACGGGTTGGTCGTTGGGGCATCTTTTTGTCATGGAACGGAAAGATGTTGAGTGCCTATGATTTTTGTGAGATTGTGGCCCTACAACTAAGTGTTTTGCATGAACTTAAGTGGTTTCACAAATTAGCATACAATCATGTATATATAGCACATAGCAGATCGCGACATCACAATAGAACACATAAAACGTTTCATTAATATTATCCGAATTTTTGATACATGAAAATTTTGCTCAGAAGAGCATACATAAGTGGTGCAAGTTCGGTAGCGTAACGGCTCTATGAGTAGTGTAATCACTTAAACATAGAGTCGATGGTACATAGCATAGATCACCTAAGCATAATACTAAAGATATATATGACTAGTCCTAGTCATGGTGGGATGCGCCAGGGGGTGGTGCTGAAGAAGTGGACGCTCCCTGAAGGTGAGCCACCTGTCGTTCCGCATCCCGGAGGCGAGTCTCCCATCTCACCTGTCTCATGTGGAACTCTCGAATAACCTCTCGCGTCTCCTGTTCTGCACGCTCAACCCTAGTCCGTATCTGGTGTATCTGATTGGCGGTGCTCTGCGCCAGGTCGCCAGTGTTCCGCAGTCGTCTCACCATGACCGGAAGTGCGCGATCAGCTGGTCCTCCCTCCCTCAAGTCGTAGAACTCGCGTGACATGCCGAATGAAGGTTGTTGTCCCTGCTGCCTGCTCCATCTCCAAAGGTCGATACCCCAGGGGGGTGTAGGGCCGGTCGGGCCCATCCGCTGAGCGGGCACCCTAGTCGGGTAAGGGGGATTGATGACTTTGGACTCTGTGTCCGAATCATCATCATCGCCAGGTTCTTCCTTGGAGTCCTCTCCGGCTTCTTCTTCTTCCAGGACCTCCACCGGCTCGGCAGGTCCACCCTCGGCTTCCTCCTCAGGTTCCTCTTCAGACCCTTCCTCGGGGTCTTCTTCGGGTTCCTCTTCCAGCCATCCGTTATTTCCCTGGTTAGGGAAATACGGATCTCTGGGGTGATGGAAGCCGGCCATACTGTCTGCGAGAGTGTATAAATGTACTAATCATTATTTCTAAGATGTTTTAATTACTATGTAATTTGAATTTAATGTTCTCTTCTTGGTATCAAGGGGTATGTTTTTAGGTTTACTGATCATCGAGGTTTTCCCGGAGCATGCGATAGTTGCACTTCGGAGGAAATGTAGTTGATCAGGCTACACTCACCCCTTACTACAACCATGAACAGTCCCGACTTAACCGAGATGTCGATGTTATCTTATTTGATTTGGTATCATATTCTTTCTCCTATATCACACAAGTAAAGATGTTCTATCGTTGTGTTTTATTTGTTTTGTTCAGAGTTGTGTTAGTCCCTCTTTGGTTTATAGTTACATATCAATGTGTGGTTAGATATGCCAGTTCACTATAAACAGAGCTCTGATACCAACCTGTCACACCCCCAAAACCAGACGGCGGAAACGTCCGGGGGCTTGTGTGACTTAAATTGAATACCATCACAATGAATATACATGAATCATAACATAAACATCACCATGCATCAATACATTACAACTTATATTGTTTACATCCAGTACATTGTTTTAAATATTACACATTCACAACACAAAATGTTTCAGAGTTTTCAAAACAAAACATCCTAACATACTTGGTATTACCCTTCCACTTACCTATTACCTGGGAATACAAGTTATTTTGGAAAACGTCAACATATGGAATGTTGGTGAGTTCATAAGCACAGTTGTGATAAAAATGATTTGTATAGTTTGTAAAACCTAGAAAATCCGATATTTTCTGAAAAGACAATAGTTTATCAAAGTGTGAAGATCCATAAGTTGATGCATGAATGATTTCAAGGCATATATATAAAAAGGGTGTTTAATATTATAGTTATAGAGTTTACGAGCGAGTGGTGCTGATTTCCCCGGAAAACCCGATGTTTTCCGATGTCGAAAGATATACTTGATTACTAATTGTTATACCGTCACGTCGAATGAATATTGATTACTCTTCCTTGATTTCTCGGGTGGTGTCGGATAGTATCATTACTAGTGAGTCGTTATAAAGAGGTCCGGTAAAGGCTGGTTATAACTGTCAACTACGAACGACCCATAGAGGTACCGTCCGTGATTACTCACGTAATCCAAACCACCTTGATTACTGTTGAATAACGTCCTAAGTTCGTCTACTTTGATTACTCATAAGCCTTAGCAAACGAAGAGAAGAGGAGTACGAAGTCCTGCTACCATCGTAAGTACTTTTAGGCTGTCGAGGATGCGAAGGACACGTTGGCCCATCTCGCATTTGATTACTTTGACCTTACTAGCAATACTAATGGACCACTAGGGCCCAATAGTACATGAAAGCTATTGAAAGTCCTTTTATATGGAATTGGGCCATAGGAGGCCCAATGACACATAAGCGTTATCCCCTTTGGGCCCAAAGATCATGTAAATGGACTTGCAAGGTCCAACAAGCATGATTTGAAACTTTCAAGCCCAAAGTTTGAATGTTTACTCGTCTTAGGTAACGCATCTCTAGTGGAGGGTTTGGTTGAACGTTTGCTGTTTTTGTATCGACTCGAGACCGAGCGATTCGTTTATAACGATATTTGGAGTTATACGTGTATTTGTCCTTCGATTTTTGTAAGCCGTATATTAGTATTTTTGACTCAATATTCTATAGATAAATAAAATAATTGGTTTAGAAACAGTAGTTTGACCTTTTCATCCCCTTTCTTTTTATAAAATAAAAATTTTAGTCCTTTATATAAAAGAAAAGTCATTTTAGGCCCTTAAAACATTTTCTTGACACTTTTGCATCATAGATTTGTTGAAATGATATTTCTAACTCAAAACATATTTTGTTGACAGTTTCAGCCCTTCCAGAATAGTATTTTCCGGTTAAAGCCCAACTTTTTGCAATTTTTACACTTTTAGCCCAAAATCCAAAAACTTTACATTTTTGATCCTTTTTGGAAATGAAAAGCATTTTTAACCTTTGAATTAGTTTTATTACACTTTTTATCCCCTGTTTTGAAAAGTTTACCAATTCAGCCCCTTTAAATGCCATTTTTTCGCAATTTTGGGCTTGTTGGGCCAAAAAGCCCAAAATTAGCCCATTAAGCTAGAAATTCCATTTTAAGTCCTTTAAAAATCATAATATTCATAAAAACAATTATTGTAACTGTTTTGGCTCTTTTAACCCTTAAGAAACCGTGATTTGGCAACCTTTAACCCAATTTTTGTATATTTGACAATTTAAGCCCAAAAATGGATTTTTATGTTGGAATATGTTCATCACAATCTTATAAGCTATCATTCTTGACTTGTTTAGTGTAACATAACTTAGATCATGTTTGTTTTCTTTCTCATGTCATAGATCTCGAGATATCACTCATACATGTTTATCACAAAAACACATAAAATCACACATACATGCATAAAATCACACATATCATACACATACACATAGATCTACACATTTTTCTTGTATTCTCCCCCATAAAACATATAAAAACCGAAAAGAGAGGGATATGAAGCTTACCTTGAGTTGTGGGTTCGGTTTTTGAAGAGAGAAATGAAGAAGATTCGATCCTAGCAAGTCTTCTTGGAGAATCTCGAACTTAGATGTTTCTAAGAGGGTGATCATGAGTTTTGTATGAGATAAGGGAGATTGTTGATGAAATGAAGAAGATATGTTATGAATCAAAGCAATAACTTACCAAGGATGTGAACTACTTGATGAAAATCCTTAGATTTCTAGCCAAAGTTTCGAGATCTTCAAAGGAGAAGAGGATGATCTTGAGAGTGGTTTAGAGAGAATTTTTGTGAGGTGTGTGTGTTTCTTTGTGGTTCTCGGCCGAGGGTAGAAAAGAGAGAGGGGAAGAGAGAGACTTGTGAGTTGACATGCATGGAAACATGGGAATTTGCATGGAGAACCAAGATATAATAGGGAGGTGGCAATCCTAAAGTCAACTCTTCCTCTTTTGTGTTGTTGGGCCGAGAAAAGGAGAAGGAAAAAGAAGATTTGGGCCCTTTAATGCTTAAGCCCATATCATAATTCCATTAGGTGATTTTCGACCCAAAATAAATCAAGGAATGATCTTTATGATCTATTAGGGCTACATAAATTTGTTGTGTTCCAATAAGGCCCATTAAAGACAACCTAGTTCATTTTAGGCTTATAAGGCCCAAAATATTATGTTTCATGTATATGGGCCCAATTAGGGTCCATTTGAGGGGTCTATGTTCATGATAGTTAAATTGGAAGCTTATTGTTCCATTAGGCCCAATAAGGAAATCCTAGTCCAAAATGGACTTAAACCGGGATCTCTAGGGTTTCCAATTCTTGGTTAACTATTTGCAATGCTTGAATACAGTGTTGGATTGAAGTTTTGTTGTTATTGAATAAGCATCATACATGTTTTCACATTGTTGGTTCATAATTGATAGAATTATTGTAGTTACAAGCATCAAAATTCCTAGTTGTGACACCGCCATTGGAAATGGTGGCTACCGCTGCCTGTCGCCGTTGGGGGTGAGCATAATAACCGGGTACCCGCTTTCGGAACCGAAACCGCCACGGAACTGCTGGTTTCAGAACCGAAACCGCCTTATGCGGTTCCGGTTCCGGTTCTTAAAGTTTAAGAACCGCCTTAAGCGGTTCCGGTTCCGGTTCTTATATTTTCGGAACCGCTACCCGCTGGGTACTTGCCGAAACCAGTATCTGCGTGTGTGTTTGTGTGTGTGTGTATATATATATATATATATATATATATATATATATATATATATATATATATAATTCATGTACTCAATAACAGTTTACACCTCGACCTATGTATTAATCATATTTTAGGTTGTTTTATATTTAACAAATGATTGCATTTACTTTTTGTTATACCTTCATTTGTAAACCTTCTGTAGTGAAAAAAAAATATAACCCTGGCCATTATCGTAATATTTCTTTATCATTTTTGTGATACCCACTTTGAATGATAATGACGCTCACATTTTTTTAAACTTAGATATGAAGTTGTCTTGGTTTTAATTCTTTAAAGTAGCAATGGAACAATGCAACAAAAATCGTGAATAAGAGTTGAGAATATGAGATAACATAAATATAGGAAAGTATAAGGACTAGTCGAGAACTCAAAGTGTAGGATATAATATCCCATATCGCTTGATGCAACAATGCTTGAATGTTGTTTAACTTATAAAAGGAGAAGGCGCCTTATTTATTTGCCACTACAAACAATAAGGCTTGAATTGCGAACTTTAAATGGGTTGGAGTATTTGAGCCAGTTGTCAACATAAAAAAGTTATACATTTTTCAAAACAATGAGTGTGAGGTCTCAAAATATGGGCATATGTTAAGAATCCCATTACGTTTGGCTTAAAACAGTTTAAAAGTTTTTAGCAGGCGGGTACCCAGAACCGGAACCGGTTTCGGCGGTTCTGGGAGTGGTTCTAAAATTGTAGGAACCGATGTAACCGGTTCCGGTTTCGGTTCCAACATTTTAGGAACCGGCGGTTCCGGTTCCACTAAATTTGGCCGGGTACCCGCCTATGCTCACCCCTAGTCACCGTGAGCCGCCGCCGACCACCACTGCCCGAGGTGGCAGTGGGTGGTGCCCGGCCTAGTGTGACATCCCCAAATTTCTCGGCCAGAAAAGACCAATTTAGTTTATGCTTTTAAAATAAAATCATATTTTAAAAGATGTTGCGAAATTTGTCCCCAAAACAAAATATAATAAAATTCATCAAATCATTTCTTAAAGAAATATATTTTCCATTTCGTAACAAAACCTCGGGATGTCATGTTCCGATACAGACCAAAAGCATAAATAGTATATTATAAACCTTACAACAGTTATTTACAACTACTGACCTATAATCCAAAATCCCTCGCCATCGTCCAACTATGCTCTTGTTCCACTACCTTAAATAATATAGAAAACTGAGTGGGCCAGGGTTGGGAGCCTGATGAGCATATAGGGTTTTCAACCCACAAATAATAAATTTATTAATTTCATCAACCAACAATAAATTTATTTATTATGTTTAAACATCAAACAATCAACCCAATTTCCCATCCTCATTATCTTCTTTATTCTTAAAGATCTTAAGAATCATCTGTCCTCCCTTCATTCATTCCTAAGGATTATCCTAAGGAATAGGCACGAAGTCCATCACTACCCGAGATTCATACAATAGGAACTAAGTCCATAGCTTCCAAGATAACCAAAGGAATAGGCACGAAGTCCATCGCTGCCCGAGATTCATACAACAGGCACTAAGTCCACAGCTGCCAAGGTTCATCTATACGGTACTAAATCCATAGCTACCAACATACATCTATACGGTCTTTCATCCCTCATTCTTTATCTACCCATGTTTTACCCAACATTTTTTTAGATATAATATATATACATTTTAAATCATTTTAAACATGTATAAAACATTCATTCAACATCCATCTCAAATAAACAAACAACATATATACACATAGCAAGTATTATATATAACATACTTCATATTTATGTGTAAGATGAAAGTGACTATACACTCACTTGATTTAACGATAATCGGGCATCACTTTGTTTCTTAAAACGATCGTTTTCGATAAAACTGGGATGTTTTCTCAAAAACCGGGCCTTGCGAGGGTTGAACTTCAAACCGAAAAGATAAATTTCCCGGGCTCTTCGGGCACTCCGGAACGTATTTTAGGTGTTGGAAATGATACCGGGACTTCGGGGGAAGTCGAAATGATAAAAATATTGTTTAAGGGGTGAAAAGTGGCAATTTTTCCAAAATTACCCGGGAGATCTCGCAACCCTTCTATTTATAAGGGCGAGGTTCAGAGCTCCGGCCAAAGGAAGGGATACGCGGCAGCAACAACGAGGCTCTGACAGGGTACGTGGCGAGACACGCGTCGGTCTCGGATTGGACCGAGCCTTCGGTGCGAGGAGGGTGCGACACGCGTCGGATGCGAGGGTGAGGCACGTGGCTCACTTCGGATTTGTCACCGGTGCGAGGCGCGTCGAGTTCTTACTGGGCCACACCTTCGGTCGAATCAGCAACGAGCACGTGGCGGACACGAGGCGGCCTCGCATGCGAGGTGACGTGGCCGAACCCCAGCCATGCGAAATTCCTCGGTTTTAGCATTTTTCTCGAATTTTGTGTCCCAAACTTCTTAAATCCATAACTTTCGCATACGAGCTCCGTTTTCGACGTTCTTTATATGAACACGTAGGTAAAATTATGCTCTACAACTTTTGTTTAGACTCCGTCGGCTAATTTTGATTTTAATTTTAATATTATTAATTTTAACAGACCGGGACAGGAAAATCCATTAAAAATTCATAACTTCTTCATCCGATGTCCGTTTTCGTCTGTCTTTTTACCGTTGTACTACTATTGACGAGACCTTCGATTCCCATTTAGGTTGTGTCGGTTAAAAATCACTCGATCTAAAATTCAAGTTTTTAGCTGTCTACTCCTAAGCTGAAACTTAGAAAAATCATAACTTCCTCATACGAAGTCAGATTTGGGCGTTCTTTTTATGAAAATTCTCGGTTTAACAAACTCTACGACTTTCATTTAGATCACCAAGGCTAAAAAGTAGTTTATCATACATTCACTTTTTACATTATACGGCGTTGTGTTGGTTCTGTCGCGAAACTTCGACGGGTCATAACTTCTTTTTTATAACTCGGATTTTGGCGTTCTTTATATATTCGAAATCCTTGTCACGACCACCACAACTTGGTTAAGATTATTCATTCTAAATAATATTCTATCAAAAAGTCATTTTCGACGCTTATCCTCTCTAAATTGACTAGCCCGAATCTGCGGGCGTTACAATTATCTCCCCCTTAGGATGATTACGTCCCAGAATCATCAACGAAATAGGGCTTGGATAATGATTCCATACATTTTCTCTTCATCCTAGGTAATAACCGTGACTTCTTTGTTCCTTCGAACGAGTATCTAACTTTTGGACTTCTCGACCGCAGATAGTGCTCAATCCTCCACATGCTCCACGTATTATGTCGGACAAGATTTGATATGACCATAGGGTCAGATTAACAATCATCTCCTTAGTCATTACCGAAACGATGGTAATGATATACTTGAAAAAAACATAATCAATTACTAGTTTCTTGGTAACCTCGTGACTTTCCCTGATCCAAGTGTGAGTCCTTGCTTCCAGTAGTATAGATCTCTACTACTATTCACACCTACTCATACTCGTCCCAAGTATTGTCTCGTAGTTTTTCCAAGTCACCATACAAGAAAATCAAATAACCATTTAACATATCAGATAACAAAACCAAGTTTTATATTACTTCTTGATATGATTACACCGATGTTCATGTTTAATCTATATTATGCCTTTAATAGGCTACACCACTGGATACTAACTGCATGGCCACATTATATCTTGGTTTTGGGAATGTAAGGTCCTTACTCCTGATCCCTTGCATTTCCATCTGCCTCGTCAAGGATCATTTGGAATGCCCTTGGTTTTGGTTTTGGTTTTGGTGGAACATTGGTCATTGCTGCTTCATTTTTCTTCGGGCAGTATCTAGACATGTGCCCCTTGTCTCCGCATCTGTATCATACCTTATCATTATGTGTACAATCCTTGGAATAGTGACCGATCCTCCCATACTTGTAACAAATCACTTCTTCGTCGCATCTCCCATAATGCTTCTTCTTTCACTTATCACAACATCTTGCTTCGCCTCCTCCTCCTCCAGACTTCGAGAATTTTCTTTTCTCGTTAGACCCTGAAGTTCCTTCAAACTTTATTTTCTCGCCAACTTCAATCTTGTTGGCGGCTCTTCCCTTAATCATATCTTCAACAGACCTGGCAACCCAGATAGCTGCCTCCAAAGTAAGTGTTTGACGCACTGGCACTGCATACTCCCATGGAAGTCCCTTTGCGTACGTGTCTATTTTCGTCAGCTCATCTGGGACAATACGCAAAGCAAACTCCATTTTTTCTGTGAAGTTATTGGTGTATTCATCAATGTTCATACTTCCCTTCTTCAGTGTCAGAAATTGGTTTTCTAGCTCAAGCACATTTTGGGCCGAGCAGTACTTGCGCTTGAATTGCACCAAGAACTCTGCCCAAGTCAGTTTCAGTGGCTCATTAGGGCTTAGAGTCTTCCCCAAAGTGTTCCACCAGCGAACAGCGCCACCTCTGAACTGACGCACCGCAAATATGGTTTGTAACTTACATTGACAACCACATGTCATGAAAGCGAATTCCATTTCCGAGATCCAATCCATTACTCCGACAGGATCTTCTTTTCCAGTGAAAGTTAATGGCTTGTAAGTCATAAAGTCTTTATACTTGCATCCATTTCTCTCCACTCCATCATCGTGGTTATTCCTCCTAACCACAAGCGGTTCAGTTTGATCAATAATCTACTATAATTTCCTTCCTCAGACTGATCATCATTGAGTTCAGGTTGTTCAACAAGCATTGAAGGTTTATTCCTGTTGTTCAACAATATTTGCCTCATTTCCTCCCTTTATTCAACCATCATTGTCTGAATCATGTCTTGTACCCCAGCCATTGTGACTGGCTCTGGTGCAACTTCTACCACAGGCACCTGCTCAATCACTTGGGTTGAGGTTATTGATTTCTATTTGCATTTCTAGCTCCACTTCGGGTTCTTGCCATTATAATCTATATACCAAATAAGGCGGATTTATATCTTTTATCCACGACAGATATTTAAATTCTCTTTATCACTCCGAAACGTTAAATGCTAGTTCTAATATCGTAGTCATACGCCTAGAATCCTGAACACATAAAGTTTCCAGATCCGGTCGGTAACAGACCATAGATCCGAACAAATAATGGCATATATGACAAACATATAGCATTTAGCACATAAAATCATTTTAGGCATCTTTCCTAAAATATACTAGTGCACGTGTCTAAAATATGGTAGACACTCATCTCACGATCATCACTTAACATTCTAAGTTTAAGTCTAGAAATCCTACAAATTCCTAGTTCGCTTAAACTAATGCTCTGATCCCAACTGTGACATCCCCAAATTTCTCGGCCAGAAAAGACCGATTTAATTTATGCTTTTAAAATAAAATCAGATTTTAAAAGATGTTGCGAAATTTGTCCCCAAAACAAAATATAATAAAATTCATCAAATCATTTCTTAAAGAAATATATTTTCCATTTCGTAACAAAACCTCGGGATGTCATGTTCCGATACAGACCAAAAGCATAAACAGTATATATTATAAGCCTTACAACATTTATTTACAACTACTGGCCTATAATCCAAAATCCCTCGTCATCGTCCAACTATGCTCTTGTTCCACTACCTGTAATAATATAGAAAGTTGAGTGGGTCAGGCTTGGGAGCCTGGTGAGCATATAGGGTTTTCAACCCACAAATAATAAATTTATTAATTTCATCAACCAACAATAAATTTATTTATTATGTTTAAACATCAAACAATCAACTCAATTTCCCATCCCCATTATCTTATTTATTCTTAAAGATCTTAAGAATCATCTGTCCTCCATTCATTCATTCCTAAGGATTATCCTAAGGAATGGGCACGAAGTCCATCGCTACCCGAGATTCATACAACAGGCACTAAGTCCATAGCTGCCAAGGTAACCAATGGAATAGGCACGAAGTCCATCGCTGCCCGAGATTCATACAACAGGCACTAAGTCCACCATAGCTGCCAAGGTTCATCTATACGATACTAAATCCATAGCTACCAACGTACATCTATACGGTCTTTCATCCCTCATTCTTTATCTACCCATGTTTTACCCAACATTTTTGTAGATATAATATATATACATTTTAAATCATTTTAAACATGTATAAAATATTCATTCAACATCCATATCAAATAAACAAACAACATATATACACATAACAAGTATTTTATATAAAATACTTCATATCTATGTGTAAGATGAAAGTGACTATACACTCACTTGATTTAACGATAATCGGGCAGCACTTTGTTTCTTAATACGATCGTTTCCGATAAAACCGAGATGTTTTCTCAAAAACCGGGCCTTGCGAGGGTTGAGCTTCAAACCGAAAAGATAAATTTCTCGGGCTCTTCGGGCACTCCGGAATGTATTTTGGGTGTTGGAAATGATACCGGGACTTTGGGGGAAGTCGAAATGATAAAAATATTGTTTAAGGGGTGAAAAGTGACAATTTTTCCAAAATTACCCGGGAGATCTCGCAACCCTTCTATTTATAGGGGCGAGGTTCAGAGCTCCGGCCGACGGAAGGGACACGCGGAAGCAACAGCGAGGCTCGGATAGGGCAGGTGGCGAGACACGCGTCGGTCTCGGATTGGACCGAGCCTTCGGTGCGAGGAGGGTGCGACACGCGTCGGATGCGAGGGCGAGGTACGTGGCTCGCTTCGGATCTGCCACCGGTGCGAGGCGCGTCGAGTTCTTACTGGGCCGCACCTTCGGTCGAATCAGCAACAAGCACGTGGCGGACATGAGGCGGCCTCGCATGCGAGGTGACGTGGCCGAACCCCAGCCATGCGAAATTCCTCGGTTTTAGCATTTTTCTCGAATTTTGTGTTCCAAACTTCTAAAATCCATTACTTTCGCATACGAGCTCCGTTTCCAACGTTCTTTATATGCACGTGTAGGTAAAATTATGCTCTACAACTTTTGTTTAGACTCCGTCGGCTAATTTTGACTTTAATTTTAATATTATTAATTTTAACAGATCGGGACAGGAAAATCCGTTAAAAATTCATAACTTCTTCATCCGATGTCCGTTTTCGTCTGTCTTTTTAGCGTTGTACTACTATTGATGATACCTTCGATTCTCGTTTAGGTTGTGTCGGCTAAAAATCACTCGATCTAAAATTCAAGTTTTTAGCTGTCTACTGCTAAGCTGAAACTTAGAAAAATCATAACTTCCTCATACGAAGTCAGATTTGGGCGTTCTTTTTATGAAACTTCTCAATTTAACAAACTCTACGACTTTCATTTAGATCACCAAGGCTAAAAAGTAGTTTATCATACATTCACTTTTTACGTCATACATCGTTGTGCCGGTTCTGTCGCGAAACTTCGACAGGTCATAACTTCTTCGTTATAACTCGGATTTCGGCGTTCTTTATATATTCAGAATCCTTGTCACGACCATTACAAGTTGGTTAAGATTATTCATTCTAAATAATCTTCTATCAAAAAGTCATTTTCGTTGTTTATCGTCTCTAAATTGACTAGGCCGAATCTGCGGGCGTTACACCTAGTGGAACTCTAATGGACCTAAAAACTTAATAATTGACTTGGTTGGCTTGTGTATGGGTTTGAAACCCTAATTAGGGTTTAGAAAACCCTAATTTTGGAAGATGTTAGTTTTGGATTGTCGGGACATGCGTTTGGACCAATGGATTGAAGTATGGATTAGGCCCAATTACACTGTATGATTGACCTAGTAGATCGATGGACTTAATGGATTAAGTCCTTAATGGTTAAAGTGTTTCTAATCAACCCTAATCGTCATTTCATGTGAAAACCCTAATTGTGTTGGGTTTTGAGTTGGGCCTTTTCTGTTGGGCCTAGATGTTTGGACTATTGATGGGCCAACCAAGAACAAATATATGGACTAGAATATTGAATTGGGCTTTAGGATAAGGCCCATTGGAAAAGCTTGGGCCCAATTTGGAAAATTGGGCCATAGATGGGCCATAATTGGGCCTTGATGATTATGAGATATTGGACCATTGGAATGCCAAGTGTTTGGGCCAGAATAAATGGTTGGGCCTTAAGGTAGGACCATGTGAGGGGTATGGGCCCAATTTGGAAAATTGGGCCATATGTTGGGCTTTGGTTCATTGTTTGACTTTTGGGCCTTTGGATTGGGCCTTGGGATTGAGTCAAGCTAAGTTGGGGGTAAAGTAGTCTTTTACCCCAAGCATGGAATTATGGTTATGTGCTGGAACCCAATTATTAATTGGGTGTTATTTTGAAGTTGATAGTTCGGGAATATGTTATCTAGCAGCTAGAGTTTTGTCCGCAGGGCTTTAGCAGTGTGAGGTGAGTTTCCTCCTAGGAACGGGTCTAAGGCACCAATGTCGGCCCGTTTATATATGTTAGCATGTGCCGGACTACAGCCCGATGTCGGGCAGTGCTCGATGTAGGTTTATATGTTTATATGTTTCCGGACTTCGGTCTGATGCCGGGGAAAGCCCAAGGAATGTTTGTATGCTTGATGTCTTCGTGATTCTTGCATGTGTTTGTGTTATATGTTTCTGGACTTCGATCTGATACCGGGGTAAGACCGAGAAATGTTTATATGTTTCCGGATTTTGGTCTGATGCCAGGGAAGCCCAAGGAATGTTTATATGTTCACGTTATGTGATTATGTTTATGTATAGCTGATATGGTCGTATGTATACTGAATTTCGGTCTGATGCCGGGCGGGGCCCGATGTTGAACTTCAGTTTGATTTCGGGTGGGTTCCGATGTAGTGGGCTAGGCCAAGTTATGTTTATGTTATGTGTTTATGTTATATGCATTGTTGATATGTTTATATGTATACCGGATTTCGGTTTGATCCCGGGCGGGGCCTGACGTCGGACTCGTCCGATGCCGGGTGGGGCCCGATGTAGCAGGCAAGGCCCAATATTATGTTATGTGATTATGTGTATGGTATGTGGTAGTTTGGGGAGACTCACTAAGCTTCGTGCTTATAGTTTTTAGTTTTGGTTTCAGGTACTTCCAATAGTAAGGGGAAGAGCTCAGGATGATTGCAGTGCACACACCATTTGTTCAACCTAGGATGTTTATACTCTTATATATTTGAAAGATGTTATGATATTTTTGAGATACATGTCTTATGATTTTTATATGATGAATGATATTTATGGTTTTATTAATGATTTAAAATGAAATTTTTAGACTGTATATTTTGGGATGTTTTAGTGTGAGCATGGAGATAAAGAGATATAGAGTATGGGTATAGAGATTGATAAAGATAGACTATAAGTATATAGATTGAGATAGAGAGAGTGGAGAGAAAGAAGGAGAATGAGTATAGACAATGAGTAGAGAGAATACGAGAATAAATAGGAAAGAGAATGTGTGTGTATATGTGTGTGTGTATATATATATATATATATATATATATATATATATATATATATATATAGAGAGAGAGAGAGAGAGAGAAAGATAGTAGAAAGAGAAAATGAGAATATATATAAAGAAAATAAAGAATGAGAATGAGAATGAGTATCTTGTGAGAGTCTAATGGCAGATTGAGTAGTTGTAAGTCCATAACTATTATTATTAGAGAAAATAGTTGAGTTGTAAATCTTTAATTGATAAACGAGTCTTGAAAAAAGTTATACACTTGATGATTGGTGTATTTGTGATATATAATTATTATGTGTCTTGTAATAAGGATTACTCACTAAGATCCTTGTAGCATATGCTTTTTGTGATATATGTTTTGCAGGTTAATTTGATGAAGATGAATGAAAATGAGAATGAGTATCATGTTGATAACTACTTGTGTTGGATTGTTAAGGTAAGCATACACCAATATGTTTTATAAATAATAAGTGAAATTTTTGGGTGTACCTTGTGTTAAAAAGTCGGATGTTTCAAGTTGGTATCAGAGCCGTGGTTTTAATGAATTAGGTATCTTGTGTTAGATTCCTAAATTTAAACCAATGAGTAAAGAAGAGGAGTATAATTTAACTTAATTATACGGGTCTAAGTTAGTTAACTATTATATGTAACTAGAGAATGTTGTGGTGTTTATACCTTAATTGTTATTGAATAATATTGTGAATGTGAGAGTTGAGTAATAAGAGTGAGAGATTTAACTATCACTATAATAAGATTACGATGAGTCACAATACAAGCTTTTTGTGACAATACCCGACGAGTAGAGAGAATGAGTATGGTGAACCACATAACGAGTATTTTGTGGGAAAATATTTTGTGCAAGTGTGATATAACTATATTGTTGCTATATAGTGTAAAGAGTTGAGTATAACTCTTGTATATATTGAGAATAGAGTGTCGAGATTGTGTATAGTGTTTTAGAGTTATTATATAAAATATATCACATGTCGAGTTTCTTGTGATATCGAGTAACGAGAAAATTGAGGTCGCATAATGAGTATCTTGTGACGATTGTAATGGTAGCTTGAGTAGCTCACAATCCATTACTAAGAATTCTTATTTTAAATGATGCCCTAAGTATCCGCAAAACTATTATCATTATAAAGAAGTTTTCGGCATCATAGAGTTTTTTACTATAATATGTGAATTTTATGTGTTAGTGACATTCAAAGATTTATTTTACTATAGTTGTGATGTAGTCATTCCCATGAATATGTGAATAAATTTCGATATCTTTAAAACTAGCTTTAGTAAAAATATGTTATGGATATTTTTTTTGAATAACGAGACTAAATTGTAAAGAGTACAATTGTCATAGTCGAGTTAAAAGTAGCAATGTACTTTGGTATATCGTGGCGCATATAGAGTTGGTTTGTGACACGTCCGGTATGTGTAAATGGATGAAATGACTTAGTATTTATGGATTTTATAGGAAATAACTCGTTTAGAGTAAGTAGAACTGATAAAGTTATGGTGCTTAATAGGGTTGAGAAACATATATTAAATATGCTTAAGTCGAAATGAGATGAGAAATTTTCGTTGCTGGAGTCAAAGATACCAAAAGAAGAAATGAATATATCTGAGTCAGAGTTATCGAATGAATAGATGTTAAACTAGAGTTGGCGAGAAGTATATTGAGAATAATTTGTTTGATTGAAATTACCATGATCATTTTCCTTGTCGATTAAAGCCAACCTTCGCCAAAGAGTCAGAGTAATACTTTGAGAAAAAGAGCGCAATGTAATTTAGGTTCGCGACGCGGTTAAGGAGAGACTGAGATGCAGTTAATAAGTAGCTTGCTATATTCAAAATACTAATTAGAATATGCAACATGCTTTTGAAAGTTCGCAACGCGGTTTGTGAAAAAGACGAGCTAGATTTATTAATAAACATAAGGGAAATATGTGAGTCGTTTAAACCTAGAGAAAATTAGAGAAGTGTTTGACGAGGAATAAGTGGTGTATTACATAAGTAACGCAACTAAAAGTAGTATATGAAAAGAGCAGAATGCTATGAGAGAACAAGAGTGAAGAGAGAGCAATGGACATAGGAAGAAGTCGAGAGTTTGATTGAGTATATCAAGAATAATGACCATGACAACCTGAGATAAAGTGTTAATAAGAGTTAAAAGTGATATCATTAGAGGATTGATATCATTATCAAGGATCGAAGAGTTATTCGATTTTCATATGACACATTATTCCTTGTAAATAGTTAAAATAATGAAATGAGAGGTTTCAAATTTATTGTGTGGCCGTCATGGGTATTATGAAAAAGATAGTGCATTAAAGTCTTTTAAACCGAAAGTTTGGACTAGAGAAGTCCGAATTTTTAAGATATATTACGAATAGATGAAATGAGTATTTTAATACATCTTTAACGAGAGTTAGATGTCGAGTCGATATGAGCAAGTAATAATGGCTAATAGTAAGAGAAATGCTATTAGTTGAGAATAGTAAAATACTATAGTTGATTATGAATGGTAGTAAGAGAAATGATACCACTCGAAAAGAGTTAGGAGTTATGATTGATAGAAAGTGAAATACTATCGGTGAGGATGACTAGAGTCTGAGAAGAGACTGAAATTGAGATACCTTACTTCCTTAGAAAGATTATGTGGACGGAATCCTTTTAAGGAGGAGAGAACTTATGACACCTATTTTTATAGACGGTATTAATGTGTGAGAATGAGCAACAATCAGTGGAAGAAAGTGATAGTTCACTCTGAGACGATTATGTGGATATAAAGTTTATCAAAAATCGAGTTCGTATGAGGAATTTATGACCGTTTGAAGTTGGGATAAAAGTACGTTGCTATTTCAAGAAAGTCGATGAAAGTCAGAGTCAAACGGTCAACTCTTGGGTCACCACGATGTGGTGGCACACTCACCAAGGTTCGGAGTGGAGTGAGTCGCCGACACATGTGGCGATCGGACGACACACATGGCGAAGGAGTATGACATGTGGCAAAGACGGATATATCCTCATCACCGCGACATGGAGCGTCAACATATATATATATATATATATATATATATATATATATATATACACACACAGAAAAGTTCAATAGAGAACCATTATTAATCAAGGAACCAAAGAACAATCCAAAGCGTCAGAATTTAAAGCGATTAATGGCAAAAGGAAGAGTTATAGACTTTTACAATGGACGCACATGCACCAGATTATAACAAAACTCACTTCTGTTTTTTTAGTTTAATTCTTTTAGGCCATGTTTTCTATCAAGAAAGAAACCGAATAAATCGTTGTTCATGATTTCCCGTCCTCTTTCCATAGAGATCCATATTGATATATAAAAAATGAACTCTTTTTTCAAAAAAAACTCACTTCATTTTCTTTGTTTTTTGAAAAGTTAAGGTCTATTTTTTATCGAAAAAAATTAACAAATATATCAAAATTCATATTTTTTTGGTACTTTTTAAACATAGATTCATATTGATGTTTAAAAAAATTCGAAATTTCAGTTCAAATCCACATTGTGAATAATAGTAAATCATATTCATATTGTAAATTCTGAAAACTAAATTATATACAGTTCAGATTCACAATGTGAATAAATTCATTTATTGATTTACAAAACTAATTTACGAGTAATCAAAACGTTAAAATATTATAAAACTACATGGAAATATATTTCGATTCATATGTAAATTTCACTTAATTTGTGAATGATCAAAGAGTGAATCTGAATTGATCGAGCTCTTTTAATCGATGTTGATGTTTATTAATAGATGACAAAAAGTTGAGATTTTGAGATTTTTAGTATAATTAGTTTTTTTTGAATAAAAGTAAACTTAAATGTTGAAAAAAAAAACAAAACGAAATGGGTTTTTTTTCGAAAAAAAAATTGTTTTTATATATATCAACATAGATTTCTATGGAAAGAGGACAAAAAATCGTGAACAATGGTATATTCGGTTTTTTTTTCGATAAAAAATATGGTTTAAATTAATTTAAACGAAAAAAAGAGGTGAATTTTTTGGTAAAGAGGTGGGTTTATGGTATGATCCGATGTATGTGTGTCTAATGTACAAGTGTACATCCATTCTCTTAGCCGTTGATCATTATGATTTCTGATGCACATGATTGGTTCCGTGGTTCCTTGTTATATGTGGCTGCGACACACCTTTGGGGTTTTTTTGGACATGTATGATTTTGATTTGGATCCTGACTAGTTAACTTTTGAGCATTAGGCACTGGACGCTCAGTGGAGGGCGCGTCGCGCTTGTTAACCTGATAATTGACTTTTAATCAGTTTGACTTTTGGTCAAACTTTGGTAGAATTGAGTATTTGTCTAAGAACTAGTCTCGGTTGTCATTAGGTGGCTTGTGTTAGCTGTTCTTGTGCTGGGTAGTGAGCTTCTGCTGTTTAGCTTAGGTGAGTTTTCTCACTATACTTTATATTACATTATGGATCCTATGTATGCTAGGATGTTAGTATATTGTAGCAGCCTCTAATATGTTACACTCAAAACCCTATTAAACCTTAGGATCGATATTTTAGAAAGATGGAAGAAGTGAAATCCGATTTATGCTTATGAGAGGGTTAGGGATTGGTTTTTGCAAGGGTTATGACCCTTTATATAGCTGCCAGATAACCCTAAAACCCTATATTTGAGCATTAAAATAATAGTATTTTCAAATACAATTTCTTTATTTGATCCAGGAGGCTTTCAGAACCCTTCCCAAGCTCCTTCAAACCGTCCATGGGTAGGAAGGTTCTATAATTGCCTTCCTTGTTCTGGTATTGACCAATTGCAATTCAACCCTTACATATTTTAATTAATTCTAATTAACCCAAAATTAATTTTTATTAATTCCTAATTAATTATCACTATTTCCAATTAATATATTAATCATATAGTATATCAATAATTCATTTATCTCTCTCTTAATGTCCATCCAAGCCATTTCCTGATTATGTGGGTAACCCAATAAGGACTTCACTTTTATTCACTATGAATATACCAATTTAGTTAAGACCTTTGACACTTAATCCAACAGTCTCCCATTTGGATAAGTCGCTGACTACAATTGCAAGGATAAGTCTTTGAATAACCAGTAAAAAGTGCTTTCCAAAAGCCACTGCCAAACTCTGATTAAATCAGACGTTAGCCATAAGATAAGTGATCAGACGTTAGCCATGAGATAAGTGATCATCTATCCCTTCGTTCTTCAAGATATCGTATGGACACAAGACATGGATACAAATCAATATCATGGTACAAGATTTTGTTTCTTGATTTCCTGATTTAGGAGGAGGTCATTAGACTACGAATTGAACACATTAATTTAGTCCCGGTTAGGCCCAACGCTATAATGTCAACATCAAATCACCGAGGGGCCCAAAGATATCACTTTTCCTTAAAAGGAAAATGGAACAAATAAACTTTGACTATATAATCATACCTTTTATCCATCATGTTATACATGGAATTACACTTTATGACATCTAGGTACGGATGCGTTGATGCAAACCAATGCACATCATATTCGCAAACTATGACTTATATATATATATATATATATATATATATATATATATATATATATATATATATATATATATATATATATATATTTCTTTTAAAGATATAAGATATTATCGTCTTATAATTACTCATGATTGAATCCATGAAGTAATCTCTAAGCGCGGTTTTAACAAATACTCAAAATCCATATTTCTAAGTACTCATAAATATTGCAACAATCCCTATGCAATTTCTAATCACCATGGACAATCTACAAATATTCCATGACAGTCTCAAATCAATACCTACTCCCTAAAGTATGATCGACTATGGGCATTTCGAAAAAATTAATATTCAGGAAGTAAAACATGCAAAGTGAAGCACAAGAATAAATTAATTAACTATGGTATCACACACTGTGAACATAAATAAATCTCTATTACTTAATCACCATTCAATTAGAACTTATTGTTGTTACATTGTTTCAAAACTATCAACTAACTACCAAAATCTACAATCTAATATCATCTCTTAGCCCAATACTCCTACCATGCTCGAAGTGCTTGATCTTGATTAAACCCTTTGTAAGAGGATCAACATGATTCTCCTCTGATGATACACGATTCACCACGACTTTTCATTCTTCAACTTGATGTCAGATATAATGATATTTTCTTTCGATATGCCTTGATCTCCCGTGATCCTTTGGTACTTTGGTCAAAGTAACCGCACATTCGTTGTCGCAGAAAATCTCCATGGACTCTTGGATTGATGGAACAACTCCAAGGTCTCCCATGAAATTCTTGTTGTATTAGGTGTCTAAGCCTATAACTATAATTGGTATGTACTTGATTTGATAGTAGCATGGTCATTTTGGGTTGCCTTCACCATACCAACTTGACAGGATGAATTTTGGAGAAAGAGGTTAATTAATGATTTATTAATATATTATAAGTACAATATATTAATTAGAAATCATATTGTTTAATTAGTATTAATCAGATTTTAGTTTGGAATTAATTTTGGGATTAAAGGAACTGATTAAAAGTATGGGGATTGGTTTTGCAAATCATTGATAGTTGCAAACTGGGTTACTGGACTCCCTTGGAATGGGGTGGATGAATTACTATAGGGAGGTCCTATAGAAATCGTCCAAGGCCTTCTAGAAGGAGTATCCATGTGTTGCTTGGGGCCTAAGGAGGAAATTAGGGTTTCCACCTGAAAACTCTAGCAGCCACAACTATTTAAGGACCACTAGACCTCCTGAAATCGGACACTGCTTCTCAAGAGGAACCCTAGCCGATTTTGTGCTTCTCTCTCCTTCATCCTTTGCTATTGGTGTTTATAACTCCATTAGAGGTGCAACACTTGAGGCACTAAAGATTTCAAGAGTCAAGATCATCCAAGGAATATTTGTTATTACTAGATAACAAGCAAGGTAACATTCTAACCCTAGTTTTCATATAGATCTCGAATTGTATGTTAGTATTAGGGTTGTTGCTTTGGAATTTCTATTTGTCTGTATAACTAGAGAAAAACTTAGATCCAAAACGATTAGGGTTGCATGATCACATAGGAATGTTGTTATGCTCAAAACCCATCAGTGGTATCAGAGCCTAGGGTGTTTTTCTATTATATTTGATGCAATAGTGATTTGTCCAAAGCTGAAATAATGTAGAATTCGCATCTGCTTGTTGAACTCGACGAGTTGGATGAACTCGACGAGTCCATCCCCTGACTGGACGAGTTGACTCGTCTGTTAGCTAATTTTTCGATTTTCAGATTTTGTTTGATTTAGGATAACTACCATAATTCGTTTTTATCACCATAAATTGAATTTTCTGAATGGTAATCTGATTTCCTTATCAAATTAGATGATTTGGTAAAATTTTAGATAATGACAAAATTATATGATTAATTTAATTATTTGAAATTTGATCTAGTAATTTTGAAAGTTTCAAATTACACCCTTTAAGTTTTGGAATTTAAATTTTAATTAAAAGTTTAATTTTGAAATATTAAATTCTAAAACCCTAGTATTTTAAAAGTTGAAAATACACCCTCATACTATTATAATATTAAAATATTAATTTATATATATGTATAAGACGAGTCAGTCTTACCATTAGTAGGCCTCATTCACGAAGCTGATCTATAAGGGGTGTTTAAGGAAGTAGCCTGTAAAATAACAGCCATTGGGTATCCACTCTTACCCACCACATTCTTGACTAGTGGAGGGTCGTTAGTCGAATGGGTAGGATAGGACATTAATAATCTCATTAATAAGTATAATGATAAATATAAAGTAACTAAATATGTTTTATAAATTCCCAATCTTAGTTACTTTAGGAAAATGTGAAATTGGTGCTAATCCATGAAATTGCTCATTGCACTTTGCCAAGTCGTTAGTAGAGTGTGTGTGGTTAACCGACACACTAATTTGGACTACTAAGGATGGCAATGGGTAACTCGTAAATTATCATTGATCAATGGAGCATGTGTGGATAACCGACACATTGATTGGGTGGTAAATAACATCGAGGGTACCAAGCTAAATTGCATGGTTATTCACACCTTGTTTGTGATCCTCGGTATCCCAGTCACAAACTTGAAGGGCATAATCAAGATTAAACATGCCATTGAAAAGTTCAGTGAATCTCAAAAGATCTAAGAATTTCATTTAATAAAACCTAATTTGTTTAAATTTTGTTTTTCGTGGTGGAATTGGTAAATCGTCATTTACCTATCTTCATAATAATTTACAAATGGATTACGACATCCCTTTTCTAATTTTGAATTATTGTGTTGGGTCATAGCCTTGATATTTCATTTGGGTGTTATATTAAGGAATTCATATCTAAATAAAACTTGTTCTTATTTTCAGATGTCTGGCCCAAACAACGTTTCTGGTTCAAACTCCAACTCCTCCAACAACTCCTCGAACCCACTCTCGCTCCTGAACATCTGTGGGAGGGTTACCTTTGATGGATCCAATTTCAATGATTGGATCATAAACATCATAATGGCCCTACGTTACGTGGATAAGGAACACATTCTCGACAAGGAACTCGCCGAGATAAATGAAGAAACTGCTACTCCTGAAGAAATGACTGATTATAGGGCCAAATGCAAGGAAACGACCAAATTGTCGTGCATTATGGTGGCCACTATGACTCCCATACTCCAGCGGTTCTATGAGGATTTTTGGCCTTACGAGATGTGCCGGTACTTGATGGAAAAGTACCATCAAAGAGAACGTCAAGAGAGGTACGAAATTGTCACCTCATTCATAACAACCAAAATGAAGGATGGAGAGTCCATCACGACTCACCTGTAAAGGATGTAGAGATATGTGGATCGATTGCTCAAATTGAATGTCAACTTTAACGAAGATCTGGCTATAGACATAATCCTACACTCTTTACCTCCATGCTATGATCAACTCAAGATAATTTATCATCTGAGCAAGGAGGAAGTCACCTTGAGCAAACTTCAAGGGTTGTTAAGAATTGCTGAAAGTGGATTGCAAGGAAAAGTTGTCGAATCCATTCCTGCTGTTGCTCCAGTCCTGGCTATTAGACATGGGAAAGGGAAAAAGAGGAAAGCTCCCTCAAAGAACTGGAAGGGAAAGTCTAATGATGGATCTTCTTCAAGTGGATCCAACGAAAAAATTGGTTCCGCCCCTCCCTCCTCCGATCCAAAAGAAGCAACGTGCTTCTACTGCCATGAAAATGGGCATTGGAAGAGAAGCTGCCCGAAGTACTTGCAGGACATCAAGGATGGGAAGATAAATCCCTCATTTACTGGAATTTATACTATTATGTCTAATAACTCATCACATGCTAGTTCTTGGGTCCTTGATACAGGATGTGGTTTTCACATTTGTTCTGATTTGCAAGGGCTAAGAAGAAGTAGGGATGTGGAGCATGGTAAGATGAACCTGATAATTAGGAATAGGAAATCATCGCCTGTCACCAAGATCAGATTTTAGTCTTTAGTGCTTAGTAGTGGGTTAGGATTAGATTTGAATGATTGATGTTACTCGTCAGAAATGACGAGGAATATTATTTCGTTTCATGGTTTATACAGAAAAGGCTTTAGATATTCGTTTAATAATGAAAGTGGTTCTATTAATGCTTATTATAATGGTACCTTTTATTTTGAATCATTGCCTTGTAATGGTGTACATGAAACTATGATGGTTGTAGATAACTTAAGAAATATTGTATTGCATATTGATTCGTCTAGTGATTTAGACAAGGCATGATTGTGGCATTGTCGTCTTGGACATGTCAACAAGAAGCGCATTGCCCAACTCCAAAAGGATGGAGTGTTGGAGTCATTTAACCTTTAGGTCAGACGACACATGCGAGTCTTGTTTGCTTGGAAAGATGACTAAATCACCTTTCACTGGTACTTGTGAAAGAGGTGAGGGATTGTTGGATCTCATACACACATATGTGTTTGGGCCCTTCATATCCACCACAAGGGATGCAAATCGCTTTTATGTGACTTTTACTGATAATTATAGCAGATATGGATATATCTACTTAATCAAGCACAAGTCAGAAGCCTTTGAAAATTTCAAAGAGTTTAAGCAAGAAGTGGAGAATCAATTGGGTAGGAAGATAAAGATGCTGAGATCTGATAGAGGTGGTGAGTATGTTAGTATCGAGTTCCACGATTATCTTAAGCAATGTGGAATTGTTTCACAATTGACACCTCCTAGAACACCACAACTTAATGGTGAGGCTGAGAGGCGCAATCGAACCTTGTTAGACATGGTTCGTTCCATGATGATTCGAGATTCACTACCAATCTCATTATGGGGGTATGCCTTAGAGACTGCCGCCCATATCCTTAATCTAGTCCCAACTAAAAAGGTTGCCAAAACACCTCACGCGATGTGGACAGGGAAAGTTCCCTCATTGGCACATATCAAGGTTTGGGGTTGTGAAGCCTTCGTAAAACGAGCGACTCACGACAAGCTTGAACCTCGAAGTGAGCGGTGTATTTTCATCGGTTACCCATAGAAATCCTTCGGATATCTCTTCTACAGACCTAGTGATAACGTGGTCTTCGTAGCAAGGAGAAGAGTTTTCCGCAAGAGGGAACTCATATGCCAAGGGGACAGTGGGATGACAATTGGTCTTGAAGAGATTTAAGAATCAATATGTGAAGGAACCTCGAACACTAGCAATCAACCCGAGGAAGAGATTCATGTTGAACCAGTTGACGAGTCATTACCTCTTAGAAGTTCCAGTAGAGTTAGCGTTCCACCTGTATTATATGGTTTCCATATAACTGCAGTAGGGGATACGTTTATCAGTGATAGTACACTGATAAAGTTGGATGAACCTAATAACTACAAGGAAGCCATGGCGGGCGCTGAGTCTGCTAAATGGAAGGAGGCAATGGACAGCGAGATCCAGTCCATGCATGACAATCAAGTTTGGAACTTGGTTGACAATGTACCAGGTCGAAAGACAGTTGGGTGTAAATGTATCTTCAAGAAGAAGACAGACATAGATGGAAAGGTGCACACGTTCAAGGCACAACTGGTTGCGAAGGGCTTTACTCAAACCTCGGGGGTTGGCTATGATGAGACCTTCTCACCAATAGCCAAGATCAAGTCTATTAGGGTTATGTTAGCCATCGCTGCGTTTCATGATTATGAAATCTGGCAGATGGATGTCAAAACCGATTTCCTTAATGGGAAGTTGGCTGAAGATGTTTACATGTGTCAGCCAGAAGGTTTTGTGGATTCTAAATACCCGAGTAGAGTGTGCAAGCTTGATAAATCTATTTATGGGTTAAAACAAGCGTATCGCAGATGGAATCTTTGCTTCGATGAGAAAGTCAAAGAACTTGGTTTCTCTAGGAGTGAGGATGAGTCATGTATGTATGTCAAAGCTAGTGGGAGTATAGTTAGCTTTCTAGTATTGTATGTTGATGACATACTGCTCATAGGAAACGACGTTCCAACCTTGCAGGAGGTTGATACCTGACATGGGAAGTGTTTCGCTATGAAGGATCTAGGGGAAGCTGCCTATATTATGGGGATAAGGATCTTGAGAAATAGGAGTAAAAGACTAATAGGACTCAGTCAAAGTACTTACTTGGACAAGGTGCTAAAATGTTTTAGCATGGAGAATTCCAAGAAAGGGGAGTTACCTATCCAAAGCAATACCAAACTGATTAAGACTCAAAGTGCGAGTACCGATGCAGAGATAGAGGAAATGAGTCGAGTGCCATATGCTTCCGCCGTTGGCTCGATCATGTACGATATGACATGTACTCGTCCTGATGTGGCTTTTGCGTTGAGCATGGTAAGTCGATATCAAGGGAACCCTGGTAGAGCTCACTGGACAGTATTTAAGAACATTCTTAAGTATCTGCAAAAGACTAAGGACTGGGTCCTTGTACTTGGTGGAAGTGATGACTTGAGAGTGACAGGGTATAGTGACACCAACTTTCAGACCGACAGAGATAACTTCTGCTCTCAGTCGGGCTGGGTGTTTACCCTTAATGGAGGAGCGGTGACTTGGAAAAGTTCCATGCACGAGACCGTGGCTGATTCAACGTGCGAATAAGAGTACATAGCAGCGAGCGAAGCGTCAAAGGAGGCTATATGGCTGAAGAACTTCATTGGAGACCTTGGAGTTGTACCAGCTATAAAGGAACCTATGGAGATTTTCTGTGATAATGAAGGAGCGGTTGCCTTAACCAAGGAACCAAGGGATCATGGTAGATCCAGACACATCGACAGAAAATACCACTTCATCAAACATCGGGTAGAATAAGGACTCCTCGTCGTCAAGAGGGTATCGTAAGAAGAGAATCCAACAGATCCCCTTACAAAGGGTATGAGTAGGATTAAGCACGTTCAACATGCGAGGAGCATTGGTGTGAAGGACGATATTAGTTTTAGTGATTAGATAGATAGTTTGAAACTTGTAACAATATAAATGTTATTGACATTTGATGATTAAGTAATGGAAGATTTATTTAGGAGTAAAGTTTACTATCTTTTGTCAATTGCTATTTTGTGTTTCATTTTGCATGTTTATTTCCTGAATAATTAGATTATTCAAACTATCCACAATCGATCATACTTTGGAAGTAAGTAATGAAGTAAGACTGTCATGAATTGGCTTGTAGATTTTCTAAGTGCTTAGACATAGCAAAGGTTTGCTACAACGTTCATGAGTACTCCTGAAATAGGATTTGAGTATTAGATTAAACCCATGCTCATTTGAATCACTTCATGGAATTTATCACGAGTGATCGTGAGACGATAATATCGTATAATCTTTAAACCGAGATATATGAGTTGTTTTTTACGAGTTGGTTGTGCATTGATAATGCGTAAACGCATCAGTAACTTGATGTTATAAAACGTATTGTTGTGTGTGATTTGATAAGTAAATTGTACAAGCATATGAGTCAAAGTTTATATGTTCCTTTTATCTCAAGGCGTAAAAGCGATATCTTTGGCCCCTCGATGATTTTGTATTGACATATGTGTCGGGCCCAGTCAGGACTGAATTGACGTGTTCATTTAAGTTCGTTGTCAAACAAATCTGAAATCGGGAAACAAATTGTTGGACATTGAGAATGATTTTGTTCCATGTCTTTTTCCACACGATATCTTGTAGAACGGAGGATTATATAATCCCTTATCTAAAGGATGTGTCATTAACTAAGTCAGAGTTCGACAGCAGCTTTTGAAAGCTACGATTGCAAATCAGATTCTGAAGCCATACTTGCAGTTATAGTTATTAGAATTATCCAAGTGGGAGACTGTTGTCTTAGGTGTCTAAGCTCATAACTATAATTGGTATGTACTTGATTTGATAGTAGCATGGTCCTTTTGGGTTGCCTTCACCATAGCAACTTGACATGATGAATTTTGGAGAAAGAGGTTAATTAATGATTTATTAATATATTATAAGAATAATATATTAATTAGAAATCATATCGTTTAATTAGTATTAATAAGAAATTAATTTGGAATTAATTTTGGGATTAAAGGAACTGATTAAAAGTATGGGGATTGGTTTTGCAAATCATTGATAGTTGCAAACTAGGCTACTGGACTCCCTAGGAATGGGGTGGACAAATTTCTATAGGGAGGTCCTATAGAAATCGTCCAAGGCCTTCTAGAAGGAGTATCCATGTGTTGCTTGGGGCCTAAGGAGGAAATTAGGGTTTCCACCTGAAAACCCTTAGCAGCCACAACTATTTAAGGACCCCTAGACCTCCTGAAATCGGCCACTGCTTCTCAAGAGGAACCCTAGCCGATTTTGTGTTTCTCTCTCCTTCATCCTTTATTATTGGTGTTTGTGACTCCATTAGAGGTGCAACACTTGAGGCACTAAAGCTTTCAAGATTCAAGATCATCCAAGGAATATTTGTTATTACTAGATAACAAGCAAGGTAACCTTCTAACCCTAGTTTTCATATAGATCTCGAATTGTATGCTAGTATTAGGGTTGTTGCTTTGGAATTTCTATTTGTATGTATAATTAGAGAAAAACTTAGATCCAAAGCAATTAGGGTTGCATGATCACATAGGAATGTTGTTATGCTCAAAACCCATCAATTCTTTAGTCATTCCGCTTCCTTTTCCACCTCTCTTGCTACAATGTACTCTGATTTATAAGTAGACACAACCAACGCTTGTTGCTTGGAACTTTTCCAAGTCACTGCTCCACCATTCCATAGAAACACTCATCTAGATTGTGAATAACTATTATCCCGATCTGTTTGAAAACCGGCGTCACTATAACCACTCACTTTAAGTTCATTTTTGCAACCAAAAATTAGAAGCATATATTTTGTTTTTTTTTCACATACTTAAGTATGTTTTTTTGTTGTTGTCTAATGAGCTACTCCAGGATTTTTCTGATATATGCTAACCATGGTCAAAGCATAAGCCACATCAGGTCGAGTATAGGTCATAACATACATGATCGATCCTATAACCAAATCATATGGGACTCGACTCATTGCATCTATTTCCTTATCACTACTAGGACATCGAGCCTTGCTCAATTTTATAGTATAATGTATGGCTAAGTCCCCTTTCTTGGAATTCTACATATTGAACTATTTCAATATTTTATCCAAGTAACTACTCTGGCTAAGCCCAATAAAACATCTCTGCCTATCTCTGTAAGTCCTTATTCCAAGAATATACGTTGCCTATCCTAGATTCTTCATAGCAAAACATTTCTCAAGCCAAGACTTCAACTATTGCAAATTTAGAACATTGTTTCCTATAAAGAGTATATCATTAACATACACAACTAGAAATGTCACTACACTCCCACTAGATTTTGCATACACGCAAGATTTATCCTCACTTTTAGAAAATCTAAACTCTTTGACCTTTTCATGGAAGCAAAGATTCCAGCTATGATATGCTTGTTTAAGTCCATAGATAGACTTCTCAGTCTTGCACATCTTTTCTGGCTGGGCCATGTATCCTCAGTAAAATTCCCATTTAGGAAAGCAATTTAACATCCACATGTCATACTTCATAATCATGATAAGCAGTTATGGCAAGCATTACCCTAATTGACTTGATCTTGACAACTAGTGAAAAGGTCTCATCATAATCAACCCCTTGGGCTTGAGTAAAGCCCTTTGCAACCAACCTTACCTTGAAGGTGTGTACATTACCATCCATGTCAGTATTCTTCTTGAAGATCCATTTAAAACCTACTGTCTTTCGACCAGGTAGATGATCAACCAAAGTCCATACTTGGTTATCGTACATGGATTGGATCTCGCTATCCATTTCATCTTTCCATTTTGCAACCTCAGGGCCTTCTATTTCTTCCTTATAGTTAGTTGGCTCATCCAAAATTACCAATGTGTTATCACTGATAAATGTGTCCCAATCTGCCATTATATGGAAACCACAAAACTTGGGTGACATGCTAACTCTACTGGATCGATGAAGAGGCAACAAATTGTCAATGTGATCAACAGGTTCATCCTCTGGTTGAGGGCTAGTGTCATTTAAGGTTCCTTTATTAGATAACTCATGAATTTATTCAAGATAAATTGCACTCCCACTGTCCTCTTTGGACATGAGTTCTCTCTCAAGAAAGACTCCTCTTTGAGCTACAAAAACTACATTGTCAGATGGTCTCTAGAACAAGTATTTAAAGGAATTTTGTGGATAACCAATGGAAATACACTTCTCATCTCTGGGTTCCAGTTTGTCTTAGGTTTCGCACCTAACAAGAGCCTCACAACCCCAGACCTTGTGTAACGTTCCGTTTAAAATAAATAAAATTAAATTTATAAATTAAAATTAAATAAATAAAATAAATAGATAATAAACCCTAAAACCCCGTGATGTATTTATATATATATATATATATATATATATATATATATATATATATATATATATATATATATATATATATATATTATATTTTAATAGTTTATATTGGACCTAATCCGCAATAAATTATTAGAGTATTAGCACAAGGAGTTAAATGTAATACACTATAGAAATCAGGAAGTTAAAAGTGGTATTTTTGGTCTATGGGGGTTAAAGTGTAACTTCCGGACTAGTTATGAATAGATTTTTGATGCTAGGGGTTGATTGGTAAATTTTAGACTTGTGTTGAAAGGAATTTTTTAGAGCAGGGGCTGTAGTGTAAATACTGGACCTTATCTGAACAAATTTGTGGAGTAAGGGACGAAAATTGTAATAAAATGTATCAAAGTTTCATTTGTACACGGGAATTCAACCCGTCCCTTTCCCCTCATGTTTTTAAGGCTCATGTAACCCGAACCCTAACCCTAACATCACCAGCTGCCACCTTATCACCCCTTATCCTCCAGCCGCCGCCCCTCCACCGTTGAAGCCAGAAGCTGCCAACTTTTCTGTTATCGGCAAAGACGAAGAGCCACGAACCGATGTTGTGTTAGTCGTGAAGAGCAGGAGAGTGAGGATCGTGGGTGCTGCTTCCGCTGTTCGCAAGTTGGGTCGCCAACCTTCTTCTTCTCCATTTCTCTTCCACTGTTGCATTGTTGCTTCCGCTCCGGCAGCTGTTCCGTTGTCGTCGCCTCGTTTGGCTGCCATATGCCACCGCGTGGGTGGCTGAGATTGGGTGCGCAGTTGTAACACTTCAAATCAGGTATTACCATTTGAACTCTTGAATTGAAAATATATAGCCTATTGGTCACTTAGTACACGGGGCGTACTCCAGGAGTACGCTTAGCGTACTAAGGATGAATGATCGCGGAGGGTGGCCGCGTACGCGGGGCGTATGCGACAGAGGAGCAAAACCCTAATTTTCGGACTTGACGCCAATTTAAACATCCTTAAGCCTCTTGGACCAAACCCTATTCAGCCTCCATAGCCTCATTTCTCCCTTTTACACCAGAGTTTCCTTGTGAGAGTGTTCTTGAGCTTAAAGAGTGTATTTGTGGCCATTTTAGAGTTTATTCAAGAAGAAGAAGTTAGTGAGTAAGCTTGGTGTGGTATTGAGCTTCAAGATCCTACATCTAGTTCACCTTGAGGAGCTTCTGGAGGTATAAAGCTTTAATCTTGCCATCTTATTCATTATATTGAGCTACGGTTTGCTTTATTGTCCCATTTGTGTTCATAGATCATCTCTTGTGAGTTTGAGCAACTCCAGAGCTTAGGAAGAGTAGATCTGAGGTCCCTTAGTTCATTCATACCATAAAAATTCAATCTTGATGGGTGTTTTAACCTCGTGCATGTGTTAAGACTCTTGGAAAGGTCTTAATGGGTTATAAGGGGTTTTTGGGAACATATGAAGCATGCAAGGGCATAAACTTGCCAACTTTATGCCTTAGAAGGTCTTAATGGACTCAGATTTGAAGTTTGACGTATATATCCCAAGCATTAAGAACTTAATGGTCATTTATGCATGTCAGACTAGTACGCCGCACGTAGAAGCATGTACGCAACCCGTACAGCTAAAGGAGCCGGTACGTTGAGTGTACATGAGTGGTACGCAAGGAGTACGTACTCAGATGGGGTTGGGCTTGTTTTGGGCTTGCAAGCCATTTGGGCCTTAATTAGTTATTGGGCCTGGTCATGTTTTGAGTTGGTGGTCCAATTTATCTGTTTTGAGCCATGGTTGCTATGGTTGGGCCTTAATGGGCCATATGGCCCATTAATAGCTTTGGACATGGACTTTAAGCCCATTAGCAAAGGAAAGACTTTTGGGCCATTATGTAAGGACTTGGGCTAGATAATTGGGCTCTTTAATTAGATTGTACTTAATCCTATATTTGGGTTAATGGCATTATTGTTCAGCACGGGTGGTTTCGGAATGTTACGCAAGCAACTTTCGAGTTCAACAGACAGAGGTGCGTCTCCTCACTATACTAATGGGTCGAAGGCACCAAGGCTGACCCATTTTGTGATATGTGGTACACTAGCTGGTTATATGCTAGTTGGTTATATGTTATGTGGTATGCTAGTGTTGTTGTGATATTTGCATGAAAGACCATCTGGGTGCCCGTAGTACTTGGTTGTAAGACCATGTGGGGGTGCCCATGGCATTTCAGGTAAAGACCATGGGGGTGCCCATGGCACTTGGTCATAAGACCATGTGGGGGTGCCCATGGCATTCCAAGTAAGACCATGGGGGTACCCATGTCACATAGGTCTAAGACCATGTGTGGGTGCCCATTGCATCCTGGAGTAAGACCCTGGAGGGTGTCCAGGGCATCCATATATGTTTATATGCATGGCTTATGTGATTGATATGAATTATATGTTTATGTGGATTATGTGGGGTATGCTCTGGGGAACTCACTAAGCATTAGCTTATAGTTTGCTGGTTGTTTCAGGTACTTTAGGATCTAAGGACAACGACCCGGCGTGATGGCGCGACATGCACTCTCTGGCGTTTGTTTGGGGACACTCTAAGTTTATGAATAATTTATCTGATGTTATGGATTTTGAAAACAATTGAGATTGGAATTTTATAATTTATGGAAATGAATTTCTTAATTAAAAATGAAAAATTTTATTAAGATTTTGAGCTGTTACAACATTCGGTGTTTGAACTTGTGTTTTGAGTGTGTGTACGTGTGTTAGAGACGTGTGTTGGCGTGTGCTTGTTGGCCGGAAGTCGAGGACAACCACCACGGTAGCCAACCATGGTGGCTGCCGCCACTTATGTTTTTCTGCCACCATCAACCGCCGTGTATGGGTGGCTGTGTATGTGTAATGCAGCGTGTGTGAGCGTATTTTATTGGTATGATGTTGTATGGACCTTGCTTGGCCGGAAAACCAAAGAAAACCCACCACCACCACCGTGAGGTGGTGGCTTCCACCTCCTGCCGCCGCCGACCACCGTTTTTGGTGGTTGTATTGGGCTTTTTCTTCTTCTTCTTGGTGCTAGTGTGTGTTTTGTAGGAAATTATATGTGTGTTGGATTCTTGGAATGATTACTCAAACCACCGCCGTGTGCGGGTCGCTGTCGTCTCCTGTCGCCATGAACCGCCACCGACCACCACAATCCAAGGTGGCGGTGGGTGGTTGTAACGCCCGTGTTTCGAGGCTAAGCATTAGTATAATGATGAAATATTCTAGGTCAACCATTGCAACCCATTTTAAAGTAATAAATATGAATTATTTGAATATTATGTGAATTTATGTGCTTTATGCATAATTATGATAATATAATAAATTAAGAATGAAAATAAGCGTCAAATATAAAATGTTATATAAGCCCGATATCGATGAAGAAATTTGTAGTGGTCGTGACAAGGATTCCGGAGATATAAACGCCGAAATCCGAGTTATAACGAAGAAGTTATGACCTGTCGAAGTTTCGCGACAAAACCGACACGACACTGTGATACGTAAATAGTGAATTTACGATAGAATGCTTTTTAGCCTTAACGATCTAAACAAAAGTCGTATTGTTCGTTAAACCGAGAACGTGCATAAAAAGAACGCCCGAATCTGACTTCGTATGAGGAAGTTATGATTTTTTTAAGTTCCATCTTAGCAGTATGCAGCCCGGAGTTCGAATATTAGACCGAGCGATTTCTATCCGACACAACCTAAACGAGAATCGAAGATCTCGTTAATAGTAGCGCAAAGGTAAAAAGACAGATGAAAACCGACGTCGGATGAAGAAGTTATGAAATTTTAACGGACTTTTCCTGTCCCGGCATGTTAAAAATATAATTTAAAAATAAAGTCAAAATTAGCCGACGGAGTCTAAACGAAAGTTATAGAGTACGTCTCTAACTACGCGTGGATATAAAGAATGTCGAAAACGGAGCTCGTATGCGAAAGTTACAAATTTTGAAAGTTGAGAGTGTCATTTGCGAGACTGCTCATCTACGCCCCGCGTAGGAGAAGAGTACGCCTCGCGTACTTGCATTGCAAGGCCTCAGATTGACCACGTAGCCCCAACAGTTTTCGGACACGTAGCTTCGGAACGACCAGCGTACGCACTACGCAGGTACGCCCTGCGTACCGAGGAACGCCCCGCATACCCGAAGATTACGCCCAGCGTACCGAAGCTCCAGCGGCTATAAATAGGATGCGAGGCTGCCATATTTTCTCATACATTCCACCATCTTTTTCTCTCTCTACTCTCTCTATAGCCTCCCCAAACACCCCCAAAGCCTAGGAAACCTCCCTAGCACCAGAAGGAAGCCCTGGAGCTCCCGAAGGCTCCGAGAAAAAGAGTTTTTCGATTTGAAACTCTGCCCGCACAGAGCCCGGTTTTCAAGCAAATCTCCCGGTTTCGTCAAAGGAAATCATATTTTAAAGAAGCGAAGCGCTGTTCAAGTTAGAATCACCACCTTATCAAGTGAGTGCATAGTTACTTTCATCTTACACATAGATATGAAGTGTTTTATATAAATTATGTGCTATGTGTGCATATTATCTGTTTATTTGAGATTTGTGTTGGATGGAAGATCCAAACTTTTCTTTTTAGATCTGAACCTTCTCTTTTCAGATCTAAACTTTCTTTTTCAGATCTAAAACGTATATGTATTTTATACTTGAGATCTATGCTAGATGAAAGATTTAAACTTTGTTTTTTTTTCAGATCTAAACCTTTTTCTTCATATCTGAACCGTATGTGTAATTTCTTTTCAGATCTAAACCTTTTTCTTCAGATCTGGACTGTATATGTATTTTCTTTTCAGATCTAAACTTTTTCTTCAGATCTGAACTGTATATGTATTTTATATCTACAAATATGTTGGGTAAAACATGGGTAGATGAAATAGTTGGTGTGTGATGAAAAAATGAGTTGGAGGATGAGATGAAAAAGTGATATAGATCATGAGATGAGGGTGAGGGGTGAAAAATGAGAGAAACCTTACCCAAGCGTTGGCCCCGTCATCTAGCAGAGTATGGATGACAACCATGGACTATTCTAGACGGTCCATGGAACACTAACAGGCTCGCAACCTGTAGGTGTTGTGAACAATATGTTCACCCAGTTTACTCTAAAAACCCATTGACATGTATTGCAGGTGGACTCCCGCAAATTATACTGTCGATAAATGAGAGCTATGGACTTAGTACCCGTTGGATGAACCCTGGCAACTATGGATTTAGTGTCTGTTGTATAAACCCTGTCGACGATGGACTCCGTGCCTATTCCTTAGGAAAATCCTTAGGAATGAGTGATGGATGATTCTTAGGGTAGATCCTTAAGGAATAAAGAAGATAATGGGGATGGGTAATTGGGTTAATTGTTGATGATAAAACTTAATAACTTTATTATTGTGGGTTGAAAACCCTATGTACTCACCAGGTTTCCCAACCTTACCCACTCAGTTTATTTGTATCATATGTGTCGATATAAAACTACCCTACACCGAGAGATTAAAGATCACTAATGTAAATGAATGTAAGTTCTGTTTATGCTTATGTTTCTGTATTGACGTTGACATCCCAAAGTTTTAAAAAGAATAAAATACATTTCTTCGGAAATTCTTTGATAACATATTTATCATGTTTTCTAGGAATAAAATTCCGCAATACTTTTCTATAAAAGTATACTCTGATTTTAAAAATGAAGCATAAACAAATCGGTCTTTTCTGGCCGTGAAAATAGGGATGTCACAGTGGTGCCCAATTTATTGATTATATATTTATTTAATTAGTTAATCATTTAACGTTAGGAGTTGGAAAACCTTAATATCAAGAAACCCTAATTTTGGAGTTGGTCGGGACCCGCGTTAAAACTATTAATTAAACTTAAAATAATACTTAATAATTCTCCACAATTAACTTAATGCAATATTGGACTTAATGGATTAAGTCCTTAATGGGTTAAGTGTGGAACACTAACCTTAGTTATCATTTTAGGTAAAAACCCTAGAATCGATGAGCTCTATTTTGGACAATGATCGGGCACGTATTTGGGCTGTTGATTGGATTATTATTTCACCCGAGAACGACTAAGTCAAACCTTAATCAGTCTTACCCTTAAGTGATTAAGTCCTTAATGGGTTAAGTGTTCTTACTTAACCCTAATCGTCATTTTATGTAAAACCCTAATTGTAATGCCTGTGTTTCTGGGCTAAACATTAATGATGATGTAATAGTCTAGGTCAACCATTGTAACTCGTTTAAAGTAATAAAGATTAATTACTTGAATATTATGTGAATTATGTGCTTTTATGTGGTTATATACTTGTTTGTAAAGATATAATAAAAAAGCGTCAAAAATAAAATGTTAGTTAAGCCCGATATATATGAAGAAAGTTTTAGTGGTCGTGACAAGGATTCCGGAGATGTAAAGAACGCCGGAATCTGAGTTATAACGAAGAAGTTATGACATGTCGAAGTTTCGCGACAAAACCGACATGACACCGGGAATCGTAAAAAGTGATTTTACGATAAAGTGCTTTTTAGCCTTAGGGGTCTAGAGGAAAGTTGTATAGTACGTCTCCACCTACGCGTGGATATAAAGAACGTCAAGAACAGAACTCGTATGCAAAAGTTATGACCTTCCGAAGATACAGCTGTCTGAGAGCATGACACGTGTCAGAAACCCTAATCTGACTGGACTCACAACGTGAGCATAGATTCTCACGATGTGAGGAGTCAAATCGTCACTTTTCAAGCCTAGAATGCAGCTGGCAAGTCTACGGAGTGATAGGTCAAAAGCTCACGACGTGAGCATGGATTCTCACGACGTGAGGAGTCCAATGGTCACTTTTCAAGCCTAGAATGCAGCTGGCAAGTCTACGGAGTGATAGGTCAAAAGCTCACGACGTGAGCATGGATGCTCACGACGTGAGAGATCCCAAAACTGCCTATAAATAGCAACTTCGACCATTTCATTACTTACACCTTTCTTTCCCTCTCTACTCTCTCTCTAGCCACCCTAATCCACCCGAAGCCTAGGAAACCTCCCTATCACTAGAAGAAATCCCCGGAGCGCCCGAAAGCTCCGAGAAAAAGAGTTTTTCGGTTTGAAACTCTGTCCGCGTGAAGCATGGTTTTCAAGCAAACTTCCCGGTCTCATCAAAGAAGATTATTTTAAGAAGTGAAGTGTTGTCCGAATCACTCCTTATCAGGTGATTTATAATTGAGATCTATGTTGTATAAATATATTTGCTGGATGAAAGATCTGAACCTCTTTATTTTCATATCTGAACTTTTTCCTTCAGATCTAAACATTTTCTTCCAGATCTGAACTTTCTCCTTCAGATCTAGATTTTTCCTTCGGATATGAACTTTTTCTTTTTAGATCTAAGACTTTTTCCTCAGATCTGAATGGTATATGTATTTTTGTCAGATCTAAACATTTTCTTTCAGATCTGAACTCTTTCCTTCAGATCTAGACTTTCTCACTGCAAATCTGAACTTTTCAGATCTAAACCTGATATATGGATGATTTATACTTGAGATCTACGTTGTATGAAAGATAAAAACTTCGTTTTCATATCTGAGTTGTATATGTGTTTTATATCTACAAATATGTTGGGTAAAACATGGGTAGATGAAATAGTTGGTGTGTGATGAAATAAAATGATGAGAGGCCTCGATGTTGACATTGATCCAGTCATCTAGCAGAGTATGGATGACGACCACAGACTTTTCTAGGAAGTCCAGTGGAACGCTAGCAGGCTCGCAATGTGTAGGTGTTTGTGAATGATGTGTTCACTGGTGTACTCCATCCCCCCATGGTTTCCTTACAAACACTTATGGCTGAGGAATCCCCTTAGCAGTAGTGTCCATCCCGATGAAATTCCTTAGGATAGGTCCCTTAAATAGATGATTTAGGGACGTAAGGTGAGGATAACGGGAAACGTGTAATCGGGTTTAATGATTGTTGAAAATAATAAACTTAATTATTATGGGTTGAAAAACCTATATGTTCACCAGGCTCCCCAGCCTGACCCACTCCGTTTCTTGTATTACAGGTAGTGGAAAAAGCATAGTTGGATGACTTGTCGAGAGATTTATGGATTCTAGGCCAGTAGAAAATAAATGGAATGTTGTAAGGCCTATGTTGTTTTGAGGCCAATTTTGTTTTATGGCCAATAATGTTTGTTTATGCTTTTGGACTGTATCGAAGATGACATCCCGAATGTAATGAAAATACAGTTCTTTAAGAAATGTTTTGATATATTTTTATCATATTTTGTTTTGGGAACAAATTCCACAACACTTTTCCATGAAAGATTACTCTGATTTTATTATAAAATCATAAACGAAATCGGTATTTTCTGGCCGTAAAAATGGGGATGTCGCACTAATCGTCATTTCATGTGGGGTAGTCACTGTTGCAATGACTATAACTTGTGATCAGGTATTGACTCAAGTATCTTCCTGTAGGCGATTGGAAGTGAGTTGAAGCTGGTAAAGTTCTTCGTTGCTGCAATGGTTATCTACGCGCATATCGAGGTGAGTTTCGCCTCAATGTACCCGTGGGTCGAAGGCACCAATGTCGGCCCACTAGTTTTGGTTATCCGCTAGTAGATGGATGCCCTAGGGACTATATATAGTCATGTAGGATAGACCGAGGACTCTTGATCTAAGCTCTCTTACATGTTCCTTGTTTGGTTGTGGTTTTAGAGTAGGATCACCTGTCCGGGTGACTATCTCACATCTAAGTATATACGGCCATGCATTCCTTGGATTGTTGATATTTAGTATGTTTCTATGATATAGTGATCTGTTAGATCTGTCTCATGGTATTGAATATGTTGCTTTGTGGTAATAAATCGTATAACTGTATGTTATATGTGCTTGCTGGTTATCATCTATGGAGTGCCCTTAGGGACTGTCGGTGGTCATGTAGGATAGCCTGAGAACTCTTGGTCTAGGTTCTCTTGCCTGTTCCCTGTTTGGTTGTGGCTCTATAGTAGGACCATCTATTCGGGTGGCTATCTCACCTCTGGTTAGTTATGGTTACACATTCTATGGGGGTTAGCTGGTAGTGAGGTTGTATGTTGTGAGAGGATTAGTAGGTAGTAGTGAGTTGTATGATTGTTGTTTGCCTGTATTATGTGCCTACTTGATCCTGATTGTTTATATGTCGATACATTGTGTTTGGTTGCTTTGAGATGGCCCTGTTCCAAGATACCCGGTGCGGGCCGGCTATAAGTCGTAGGCACGGAGGCTCGGGAGGAGAGGTAGGGTTGAGGCGGTAGGTAAACAAACCCTGGGTATTCCAACCCGATGGTTGATTGGACCCTACATATTGGTATTCCAGCCCGAGGCTGATTGGGCCAGGCATGAGTTTTTGTGTTTATGCCTTGTTTTGTGTGGTGGTATTTTGGGAGAAACTCACTAAGCTTGGGCTTACATTTTTGGGTTATGTTTCAGGTACCTCAGATGATCGTGGGAAGGCGAAGACTTGATCGTGCACCTCCTCGTGTTTTGTGTAATGATTTTGGGAAAACTGTGATATTAAACATAGTTTGGAAACTATGTTGTAAATTAATATGATTTCTGGTTGGTTTAAAAAGTTTGAATTTTTTCTTGAATTTAATGGGTGTTACAAGTTGGTATCAGAGCCTTGGTTTGAGTGAATTAGAGGACCACTCGTGTGAATCCAGTCTCAAACTAAGGAAAAAGATTTAAAAAAAACAATTCTCAAATAGTTTTCAAAATAATTAAGGAGGATGAGATGTGTACGATCAACCGGAGGCAGTAAGTAGACCCCAAATTACCACACAGTTATTTAAGATTATATTATGTTATGTTAGAACAACATGCTGGTGATATGATAGGGATCCTTAGGAATCGTATGATAGAATTTCCTGATATTTGATGCCATATATCTTGTAGAATACCTTATTGATTGTTGTATGACTCTTTCGTGTGTGAACTAACTATTGAGTGAATGCGCTAAGTCACATACTGCATGGGTTAAATGGTATTAGGGTGGGGGATTTAGTTCTGCTGCGCAACTCTTGTTTGAGTCCAACCATTTAGGATTGAATCTTTTAGCCTAAGATTGTTTAAGTTGTGTAGTATGTGATAGTGTTCATGCGATAGTTATCTAGCACCAATGGAGGATCGTGTGGCAGTTGATGGTAGGATGAGTTATGTTGGGTCAGTCGGCCAGTCACGATATGTTGGAAGTGAGGATATAGTGCATGCATATGCTAGAGTGCAGTGTATTGTTAGGGTTGTTGCGATGATCCTCTGAGATAACTACGGGTAGGTGTGGCAGGTAGTATGGGCCCGTACTACTAAAAGCACAGGACCCGTACACATAATAGAGAAATCACGACCCTAGGGCTTTGTTGGGAGTTGGTTTCTCTATTATGATATGTGTGTTATCTGATATCTCCCGGGTTTATTCTCCTTATGGCAATTACGAGATGATTTGAGGCTGGATCCGGATCAGAATCAGGAGCAGATGGCCAGGATGGGCAATCATTGATTGAGGACCATGTCAGGGAGATCATTCGTGAGGATGTTGTTTCTTTTGTCCGGGAGCAGATACCGGAGCTGGTTGAATCTGCCAAGGCCGCTATGATGGAGTACACTGATGACTAATATGCTACACTTTCTGAAGTTGTTGTTGCTGCAGCCACCGTGGCTGTTGCTGCCACTAAAAAACGAGGAGAGAGATTTCCAGTATCGAGACTTCGATCGTACGAAGCTGTAACGCCCCGTTCCCGGTACGTATTTAGTTCATTAAATGCTCATTTTATAAGAGCTACTCGACGAGTTGGTAGCCCTAACTCGTTGAGTAGATGCCAGTATAATCGCGGGGTTTAAGTGGACTACTCGACGAGTCAGGAGTAGACTCGGCGAGTAGGTCCATCAGGAGGAAACCCTAATCCTTAGGGTTTGCACCCTATTTAAGCAACATTATGAGTCTTCACCCCAGCCCCCATCACCTTCACAGCCTACTCTTGAAACCCTAATCAATCTTGTGCATTCTTGAGCCATTTTTCCTTACATTTGTGTGGTTGAAGCTAGGAGAAGGAAGGCAAAGAGTGAGTACAACAAAGGAGCGCAGAAGATCTAGAGTTCTTGGGTCATTTCAGACTTGTTAAAGGTATAAAGCTAATACCTTGGCTTCTACCCATTTAGATCTCCTTATAGACTTGATATTTGTACTTTTGGGGTCCTTTCCAAGGTCATTCCGAGATTTGAACCTTGGGGGAGGAAAGGACTTCAGATCTGGACATTTCTGAGCTTTAGAAGCCCAAAAGTTGTCACCTTTATTCAGCCATGACTCCATGACATGTTATAGACCTTCATATTTGTCTTGGAATGAGTGTTTTAGCTTCATAACATCATGCATGAACGTAAAGTTAGCAACTTTACGTGTAATGCTAGACTAAAGAGTCCAGATCTATGAGTTAGAAGCATTGAAATGGATTAGAATCGACTGAATGGATATGTCACAAGGAGGACTCGGCGAGTTGTTCTCGGACTCGGCGATTCGGGTCGTGAACCCTAACTCCTTTTCTGATTTGGAGTAGGACCAGTGAGTGGAGGTGGTGACTCGGTGGGTGGAACAGGACTTGGAAACGAAAGTTGAAGAACTCGACGAGTCTACGAAGGGACTCGGCGAGTTAGAGTCGATATGTCCCTTTTCTGATTACGCTAGGACTCAGCGAGTCTAAGGACGACTCGACGAGTCAGTTCGTCTAGTCGCGGTGTCGATTAGCATGGAGACTCGGCGAGTCATAGGGTGACTCGGCGACTCGAGTCGCGGATCTTAGGGTTTCTGAGTTCTAGAACTCGGCGAGTCAATAGGCTAACTCGGCGAGTAAGTCAACTCAGAAGGTTGACTTTGGTCAGGACGTTGACTTTGACCAGGGGTAAAATGGTCATTTTACCCTAAGAAGGATTATCAGTTTTTTTGATTAAGTGTTGTTATGGAATTTATAGCCGGAGAGTTGTCGGAGCAGCAGATAGGGATCCCTCACCCAGTTTTTCAGCAGTCAGTCATACGAGGTGAGTTTCCTTCCAGTAGGAACGGGTGTACGGCCACAATGCCGACCCGTTTAGATGATAGTAGTTCCGGACTTCGGTCTGATGCCGGGGTGGTCCCGAGAAGTAGTTATGTATGCTTGATGTCTTCGTGATTCATGCATGTTTATGTTATGTGTATATGTTCCAGACTTCGGTCCGATGCCGGGCAAGCGCGATGCAGTATATCTGATTATGTTATATGTTCATGTTTATGTTATGTTCAGTTTATTCCGGACTTCGGTCCGATGCCGGGCGGGGCCCGATGCAGTGGGCGGGGACCAAGTTATTCCGGACTTCAGTCTGATGCCGGGCGGGGCCCGATGCAGTGGGCGGGGCCCAATTTATGCTGGACTTCGGTCCGATGCCGGGCGGGGCCCGATGCAGTGGGCAAGGCCCAGTATGTGTTATATGTGTTATTATATGGTATATGGTAGTTTGGGGGAGATCACTAAGCTTCGTGCTTACAGTTTTTAGTTTTGGTTTCAGGTACTTCCACTAGCAAAGGGAAGGGCTCGGGATGATCGCATGACACACACCCCAAAAGTACGAGGTGAGTTTCCTTCCAGTAGGAACGGGTGTACGGCCACAATTCCGACCCGTTTAGATGATAGTAGTTCCGGACTTCGGTCCGATGTCGGGGTGGTCCCGAGAAGTAGTTATGTATGCTTGATGTCTTCGTGATTCATCCATGTTTATGTTATGTGTATATGTTACAGACTTCGGTCCGATGCCGGGCAAGCCCGATGCAGTATATGTGATTATGTTATATGTTCATGTTTATGTTATGTTCAGTTTATTCCGGACTTCGATCCGATGCCGGGCGGGGCCTGATGCAGTGGGTGGGGCCCAAGTTATTCCGGACTTCGGTCCGATGCCGGGCGGGGCCCAATTTATGCCGAACTTCAGTCCGATGCCGGGCGGGGCCCGATGCAGTGGGCAAGGCACAATATGTGTTATATGTGTTATTGTATGGTATGTGGTAGTTTGGGGGAGCTCACTAAGCTTCGTGCTTACAGTTTTCATTTTTGGTTTCAGGTACTTCCACTAGCTAAAGGAAGGGCTCGGGATGATCGCATGACACACACCACACTCTTCAGCCTGGGAGTTCTACTCTGATATTTTGATATGACATTTGACATGAGATTTGATATGTGATAGATATTATGAGATTTTGAAACACATAGTTTATGATTTTATACTTTGGTAATGAAATGATGGTTTTAATAATGTTTTAAAAATGAAAATTTTGGGTTGTATTTCTGGGATGTTTCAAGTTGGTATCAGAGCCTTGGTTTGAGGGATTCGGGCACACTTTCGGGTGTGTCTGAACTCAAACTAAGGAATTGGTATAGATATTTTCAAAAAGAAAATCAATTTTTGTAAAAAGGATATTGAGGAAAGAAAAGGATTTTTTTTTTGAAAGAAAAGAACTTTGAAAATAGAAAAGGGTGTGGTGCATGCAATCAGCCGAGCTCAAGTAAGTACTCCCAAATTACCCATACAAGTTTATGCTATGTTATGATTATCAGCTTTATTAGAACAACATGCTAGATTAGGACTAAGGATCTATGAAGGATGCCTTATGTGCCTGTTATATGTGTTTCAGCTTGATGAGAACTGCATGCTAGTACGAATTTGTTAGTATGATAGCCAGAGTAGTATATGCTTGACTATGTGTACTCGATGCTCGAATGCTGCTTGCTTCGTGCTTTTAGGAGTCTTAGTTATCTTTTACTAACTAGTAGATGAATATGTTACGTTACATATTGCGAGGATTAAATAATTTTAGAAGGTTAGGTCTAGCTCTATTACGCAACTCTTGTTTGAGTCCAACCGTTGTAGGGTAGGATCTCTCATTCGAAGAATTGTCTAGTCTTAGTGATATGTAATAGTATTCACGAGCTACTAGGGGAAGGTAGAAGGGACTTCTTATGTAGTTGATAGCGGAGAGTGGGTTGGTGATTACCCTAGGGCAAGCCTAGAATGAGTTAGCATGAGATCAGCAGTAGTAGTAGTAGAAGGGACTTGGTGGAGTCAAGGCAGTTCTTGAGGAAAGTACGGATAGATGTGGAAGGTAGTATGGGCCCGTACTACTGAAAGCAGAGGATCCGTACTCGAATCAAGGAAGGCTGAGATAAGGCCAGCGAACTTGTAGTAATTGTGATCCCTCCAGTTATAATAGTATTATGACGCTTGTTATGATGTGTTTTCAGAATGGTGGTTTTACGCCTTAGACCAGCAGTTGGTAGTTCAGGTGCAGGAGAGGGATCAGGCTCAAGCTTTGGAGCCGGGCAGTTAGACGAGCAGAACAGGGAGTTCATCTCCTCGGAGGTCACACGCAGCATATTAGACCAGACTCCTGTGATTTTTGGATCGGTCAAGGAGGGTATCTTAAAGCTTCTGGATGAGTAGTTGGGCGCGTTCCGTATTGAGATAGCAGCCATGATGGGATTGCGCACATTGACTTTCAGGGAGTTCAGAGCTTGTGGAGCTCCCGATTATCATGGGGCTCGGGACCCCATTGCGAGTACTAGATGGTTGGCAGATGTCGCCAACGCGTTCCGCACCAGCAGATGTCCCGAGGGGGACAAGTTCAGACTAGCATCCTGTCTTCTGAAGGAAAGGGCACGCGATTGGTGGGAGGAGGTCGGGAGAGCCATTGGAGACGACACTGTGTTGGATGCTATGTGTAACGCCGGGTTTCGGGGCTAAGTATTAATAGATGATGTAATAGTCTAGGTCAACTATTGTAACTCTTTCTGAAGTAATAAAGATGAATTATTTGAGTATTATGTGAATTATGTGCATTTATGTGCTTTATACTTAATTATAAAGATATAATTAATAAAGGATAAAAAAATAAGCATCAAAGTTAAAGTGTGATATAAGCCCGATATCTTTACATAAAGTTTTAGTGGTCCAAACAAGGATTCTGGGGATATAAAGAACGCCGAAATCCGAGTTATAACGAAGAAGTTATGACCCGTCGAAGTTTCGCGACGGAATCGGCACGGCACCGGGAAGCGTAAATAGCGAATTTGAGATAGATGACTTTTTGACCTTAGTGATCTAAACGAAAGTCATAGAATATGATAAACCGAGAACATCCATATAAAGAACGCCCAAATCTGACTTCGTATGAGGAAGTTATGATTTTTCTAAGATTCGGCTTAGCAGTGCACGGCCCGAAACTCGAATTTTAGTTCGAGCGGTTTTTGGCATACGCGACCTAAATGAGAGTTGAAGATCTCATTAATAGGAACTCAACGGTAAAAGGACATACGAAAACAGAATCCCTATGAAGGAGTTACGAATTCTTCGCGGTCATTTAACAGTCTAATCTCCTCCTACTATTAAATTTAAGATTGGTTGAGAATTAGCCGAAGGAGTCTAAATGAAAGTTGTAGATCTTGTTTTTACCTACGCGTGGAATAAAAGAACGTCAAAAACGGAGCTCGTATGCGAGAGTTATGATTTTTCTAAGTCGGGAGGTTGCTGTGCGAAATCGGGTGACGTGGCGAAATCCTGGTCGTTGCTTCCTCCCCAAGGCTAGCCACCAGAAGGTGACATGTTGCATGGACTCGATGAGTAGGTCCCCTTACTCGACGAGTAGAGCTACAAGCCTCACTATAAATAGAGGTGTCGGGTTCCCTCATTCTTCACACCTTCCCATCTTCTCCTTCTCTCTCTAGAACTTCTCTCTAGCCCCCCTTAAGCCCCCTAAAGTCTAGATAAACCCCCTAGCACCCGAAGGAAGCCCCGAGGCTCCCAGAGTTCCGAGAAAAGAGCCTTTCCGCTAGGGAACGCTGCTCCAGCGAAGCCCGGTTTTCGAGAAAACCCGCTGTAAGTGAGCTATGCCTACCCTATCTTTAGTATAGCTTATATTTTAATATAGTAACATTATTAGGACCTTAAAATAATTATTTGGGCTATTATTATGAGTTATATAAGAGTGTTTCTTAACGCTTATATAATAGTAGTAATAGCTAGACTATTAATTAGTCGCGGTTAACGTTAGACTAAACCCTAGTGGTATTGATACTAGGTTTTGTCAAGGGAAAATTGTTTTGAGATAACGAAGTGCTGTCCGAGTACCTAGTCACCACCTTACCAGGTGAGTGCATAGTCACTTTCATCTTACACATAGATATGAAGTATTTAATATAAACTACGTGCTATGTGCGCATATTGTCTAAATACTTGATGTCTATGCTGATGAAAGATTTTTATACATGTTTCAAATGATTTAAACTGTATATGTAGTGCATATCTACAAAAATGTTGCGGTAAAACATGGGTAGATGTAATAGACGAGTTGTGATAAAATGATGAGAGGCCTCGATGTTGTTATTGTTGATTCTGTTATCTAGCGGAGTATGGATGACGAGCACGGACTCTTCTAAACAGTCCAGTGGAACGCTAGCAGGCTCGCAACCTGTAGGTGTTTGTGAACGATGTGTTCACCGGTGTACTCCATCCCCCTCATGGTTGCCTTAAGGACATTTATTGCTAAGGAATCCCCTTAGCAGTAGTGTCCATCCCGATGATGATCCTTAGGCTAGGTCCCTTATTATAGGTGTTTATGGACATAAAGTGAGGATAACGGGAACGGGTAATCGGGTTATTGTTGGTTGATGAAATTAAGTAACTTATTTATTGTGGGTTGAAAACCCTATGTGCTCACCAGGATCCCAAGGCTGACCCACTCAGTTTCGTGTATTACAGGTAGTGGGGCTCGAGCATAGATGTGATGTTTTGGATGAGGGATTACAGATATAGGCCTATAGATATGAATAAATGTAGTAAGGCTTATATTGTACTGTTTATGCTTTTGATTTGTATCGAACATGACATGCCAAGGTTTTTAATGAAATACATTTCTACGGAAATGCTTTTATAAATCTTTATCATATTTTATTATGGGAACAAATTCCGCAACACTTTTATTTAAAATGTTACTCTGATTTTTAAACAAAGCATAAACAAAATCGGTCTTTTCTAGCCGTGAAAATGGGGATGTCACACTATGACCTGGAGTGATTTCACGACCAGGTTCAGAGCCGAGTTTGCACCTGTTATTGAGGTGCAGCAGCTTGCTAGGGAGTTTCAGGACCTCCAGCAGACGACAGAGACTGTGGCGGAGATTACCGCCAAGTTTAGGGAGAGGGCTCTCCTCGTTCTGCAGTATGTGGCAGACGGGGAGATGAAGAAGGCCCGATATCATGAGATGTTGCGGAGTGATATCTGGAGTACAAGCGATGATCCACATGATGTTGGATCGTCAGATGGAGGAGACCAGACGTTTACTTCAACAGAATCGAGAGGAAGCTACAATACTGGTCGAACAGCCCGAGCTGAATGATGGGTCGTCAGAAGGAGGAAACTACAGTTGGACTATTGTTCAAGCCAACCCACCAATAGTTAGACGAAACAACCAGGATGGAGGAAATGACGGGCGTGGATGCAAGGACAAGGATTTCATGGCATCCAAACCACAGTGTCTATCTGGAAGCCCAACACTGGTAGAAGTTATGGACTGGATCTCCGAGATGGAGACAATGTTTGAGAGCTGCGAATGTAGCAACAGGCAGAGGACCGCTCTCGTAGTTCCCCTGTTAAAATCTGGAGTACTAAGCTGGTGAAAGCTACTAGCTGATTCAATGCCCAAGGGTGAAGCGAGCAAGATGCCTTGGGAGGATTTTCTGGTGCAACTAAAGATGCAATACTGCTCTGAGCAGGATCTTCTGGAAATCAACAATGAGTTCCAGAATCTGAAGAAGGGAAGAATGAGTGTCACTAAATATGCTGCAAGTTTTACAGAGAAAATGTAGCTTGTTCTGTACCTAGTTCCAACCAAACTCTCCAAGGTTAACAAGTTTGCCCTCGGATTATCAACGGACTTTGGTCCGATGGTCAAGCAAGCAACCACTCTGAAAGTCGCCATCTGGGCTGCTAAGAATGTGGAGACCCATATACGAGAGAAGGGTCTGGAGAGAGCGGAGGTCGGTGAGAAAAGGAAATTTGATGGGTCGTCGAAATTCAGCAAGAAGAGTAAATTCTCGAAGTCTGGTTCGAGAGGAGGAGGAACCAAAGCAAAATGGTGCGACAAATGCAAGAAGAAGCACCAAGGAAAATGTGACGGAGGGGTCACTTGTTTCAAGTGTGGAAAGCCCGGGCACTATGCCAACGAGTGCACGTTCACTAAGAAGGTATGTTATGTGTGCAACGAGGAAGGGCACATTTCGAGGGACTGCCCGAAGAAGAAGGAGGCAGGAAGACCCAACATTCCACCAAAGCCGAAGGCAAGAGCCTTCCAGATGACGCTCGAGGCTGCAAAGGAGGCAGCAGATGTTGCTTCAGGTACCTTTCTTGTAAATGGTTTGCCTGCCAATATACTATTTGATTCCGGAGCAAACTACTCCTTTGTGTCACATAAGTTTGGTGGGAAACTAGCATTGCCCGTAGAAAAACTTGATAATGCTCTGATTGTAGAAGTTGCCAGTGGCAAGTTCGTACCTGTTAGTGATCGTATTAAGAACATAGTCATCGACTTAAACAGAAACGAATTCCACGAGGAGCTATTACCCATAGAGTTGAACGGTTTCGATATCGTTTTGGGAATGGATTGTCTTAGCGCCAACGACGCCGAGATACTATGCAGAAAGAAGATAGTAAAGGTGAACCCACCCGGGAAAAAGTCATTTATGGTGTACGGGGACAAACGTAGAGTGAATTCTGGAATCATCTCCCTGATGAAAGCCAGTAAATGTTTGTCCAAAGGATGCGCATCATACTTGGCGTTTGTGATCGATGCCAAGAAGGAAAAGAAGGAGGTGCATAATATACCAGTGGTGTGTGATTATCCGGAGGTCTTTCCCGAAGATCTTCCTGGATTACCGCCTGATAGACAAGTAGAGTTCATAATAGACTTGTTACCAGGAACGACACCGATAGCAAAAGCACCATACCGATTAGCACCAACGGAGATGAAGGAGCTCATGACGCAACTTCATGAGTTGTTGGACAACGGTTTCATTCGACCTAGTTCATCACCCTGGGGAGCTCCAGTGTTATTCGTGAAAAAGAAGGACGGAAGCATGGTAATGTGTATAGACTACCAAGAGCTGAACAAGGCAACGGTGAAGAACAAGTATCCATTGCCAAGGATTGATGACCTATTCGATCAGCTGCAAGGTTCGACCTATTTCTCAAAGATCGATCTTAGGTCAGGATATCATCAGCTGAAGGTAAGCGAGCATGATATTGAGAAAACTGCGTTCAGAACGAGATATGGTGTCACACCCCCAAACCAAGGATGGCGGAAACGTCCGGGGGTGGAGGACTTCATGTATAGTATCATAACAACAATTGTAATAGTAATTCAAGCAAACACAACCAACATATATATAATTGAAAAAGTTACATCATTGTATGAATTACATGTTTACGAATCAATTACAATATGTTGACAAAATATGAAATAGTAGACGCCTTAGCGTCCCATCCTCAAAAGCACTTGATTACCTGTTTAATGATTTCCTGAGAATACAAGTTGTTTGAAAAAGTGTCAACACAAAGGTTGGTGAGTTCATAAGCTTTTGTTTGGTATTATTAAAAGCCTTTCGTTTGTGAAAGTAGTATTTGTGTTAGAAAATCCAATATTTTCCTTAATGTGTAAATGTAGTCTTAAAACCCAAAGACCGAAATGTACAAGTAATTTGTCATATTTATAGTAAAACAATGCAAGTTTAAATCGACATAAACTCGTTAAATTTTAATGAAGTTCCCGTAAATTCCAACGTTTATTAATACTTTATGTGAGTTATTATAACCATGCTATGACCTAGTTGGCCTGAAACGACGTTCTTCAGGCGTCGGAAATGTTATGACATTTGTCACCCCAGACCTGCCGGTCTAGCTGTTGCATGCAGCTTAGGTGTGGGTTTGTCAAACCCAATATAGATCTATACACAAGTATCACGCTCTCCCTCAAGGAGACTCTGGTTACAATACAGGACTTAATGGTAATTTGAAGTAAATGTCTCACAAAGTCATTAACGGAATTACGTGTTATGAAAACTTGGTACCGTATGGCCCGTACCTTGCTTAATGAAAATATCCTTTGTATAAATGTACCCTTTTTAAATGTATTTGTTATGTAATGTATCATAAAATATACCTATTATAGTTTATCAACCAAGGGTAGTACGTGGTAATGTATGCAAACTATATTCAAAATAGTTTATTAAATGTTTGAATGTATCGATTGTACTTTGATTATAATCACTTGTTATTCTTTATATTTTATATGACCAAATCCATTTGTAAACTGATGTGTGTCTAAATATTAAGATAAAATGTCATATATTGCAAAAACATATAATCACATAAAGATATACACCTTGCTCAACATGTTACAAGGTGAAATGAAATTAACAGCAACTTTTCGTTGAAAAACAGTTTCTGTTACTGTTCTTAGAAAATTTATAAAAAAATCATCAAAGCTCTAAATCCAAATCCGCAAATTTTGAGAGTTTGGAATATGAGTCTAGTTTGTTCGTAAATTTTACCATGATTTTTAGTGATCTCTAACAGAGGTGAAAATGTTCATAATCACAGACTGGTCCGGGTTTGCCTCTGAAATGACAGGCAGTTTTGTAAAAATCACCATAAATTGTAGAAAAATCATATGGAGATGTGCAAGTAGCCATTTTAAAGCTAAGAGTTTGAACTACTTGCACCTGGAACAGTTTTGAAAACTAAAATATTTAAGTTGACCAAAACAGTCCGTGATTAACGTCCATCTTTTCTGATGTAATCTGTTAGAAAAAGTTTAATTGTGTTCTTGATGATTTTACTTGTATTCCCCCCTTAAAACTTAAGAAAAACATGTAAATGTAGGGGTATGAACTCACCTTATGTGATTTCAGTAGATGAAAGTGAGATAGAGGAAGTGTTCAACCCAAGAACACTAAGAAGATGTCTTGATGATTCGAGAATCTAACACCGAATAAGATGGAATTTGTGTAAGATATCAATGATTTGAGTAGAATGGAGTTTAATAATTATGTGAATGATGAAGATACTTACTAATTGAAGGAAGAAATCCCTGGAGAAAGCCTTGAAGTTCTTGAAATTGAGAGAAAAGATGAGAGAATTTTGGAGAGTGTCCTTTGGTTGCTAAGTGTAGAATGAAAGAACTTTATGGAGAATGAGGAGAGAGGATCAATCCTCCAGCTCTTAGAACATGGGAAGAGCTGGAGATTGGGTGTAAAGGTCCACTAAGGTGACAAGGAGTAGTGGGAAAGAGTGGATGATCATAGAGTGAGGTGGTGGTGGCTTGCTTTTGTCATAAAATAAGGAAAAGCAAATATTCCCTCAATAATTAGTCCAACCACCAATTCTTTTAATACATTTTTATAAAAACCCTGGAGATTTATATATTTTGGGGCCTTAGTTTATAAAATAAAGTTTTGGGTGAAAATCCCACGTTAAAATAATGAAAAACGGAGTTAAAACGAAGTCGTAGTCGAAAAACCGGAAAAATTATGACACGCAAACATGCATGTCGTCTTCTTTTATGACAGGGGCTTCCTTGATACTCATTGCGTGTCATCAACACGCGAGTCGTAAGGTTACGACAGACAAATGTGTGTCGTCTTCCTTTATGACAGGGACTTCGGTCCTGAAGCTTCAGTTTTGGGTCCTTAAGCCTATTTTACCCGTTTTTACCCCGTTTCAAGTGGTTTTTGACCCAGTTAAGGGTCGGGATGGCCCGAATGATTACAAAAAAATTAAAGGAACTTTTGAGAGAGATTTGGGAGAGATTCGGGAGAGATTTGGGAGAGATTTTAATAGAGAGAGGTTGAGTGAAAGAGATTGTGAGAGGTTTCGTTTGTGATCTTTTTGAGTGTCCGGCTTCGCAACGAAAGGTCCATAAACCCCGTTAAGCCATGATTTAGTGTCTTACACAATCCCGATGATTGTGCAATAGTGTTTTATCGCTTTGGTTTGTTGTTTAGCACTGTTAAGGCTAAGGAAAATCAAACACATGAATTTTTCAAATGATGTTTTCTCATTGAAATAGCGAATTGTATAATGTAAACCCTAACATACAAGGGTTAATGGAGTTGACCGGTTTGACTTGTTGACTTTGTTTGACTTTGACTTGAGCGAAATTTGACGGTTGTCACATCATCCCCCCGTTAGAGGGAATTTCGTCCCGAAATTTGCATTTTGACTGGGACTTCAAGAGTTTGGAAAAAGATGTGGAAAACTTCTCGTAGTACAAGAAATTGATTATGGCGAGGAACAACCTGCCTGATGTCACATGACGACCTTGGAAATTTCTTATTGTAACTTGAGCTGAGTCAATTTAAAAGGAGTTTATTGTTTTAGGATGATAGAGTATTCTATGTGTGCTTTTATACTCCCTGTTTTATCCTTGGTATTACCACTATGAATATTTTATAGTTAGCGAGTTCCATAATTACGAATGTTTCAACAAATTTTGACGAAATTTGCATTATAAGTCCTACTAGTTCTTTTATAGTCGATTGGCGTAAACTAGTCGTATATCATTAAGATTGCAAGGGCATTTTGGATGGGTGACCCCGCCTTAAGCCCACAACCAAACAAGGAACAGGGAATGAGGCGGAATCACACATTCTAAGTCCATAGAATCTTAATGATATATGACCATAACGTTTACACTAGCCATCATAGATTCCAGGGGCGTAGTATTATTGGGGCCAGGAGTAGGAATTGTAGTTCAAAATAGAATTGTTATAAGCCTGCTATCTTCAAACCTGGGCTTTGGCCCCTCCCGATTCCTAATCAGAATGGTCCAATACTCTTGCCCGCTCCAAGTTGAGAGTTGATTCATGTGGCTTGAGCTTAGGCTTGGGTCTTAGAGAAAGAGGCAATGCGTCAGGCTGGCTTCACAGAGCTGCAAAAACTCTTCTCTCTCGACAGTGGATAGATAACATGCCTCGGCTCTTCAGGCCCACATTGCCTACTGGGCCAACTCAAATGAACATCCACTTTGTTACCCCACTTGGGTTATAGGCAAGTGTTACCAAGCCCGATATCAAGAAATCAAAATCGATTCATCCCTATTTGCCCAATTCGCTGCCTATCTCGCCTGCTGTTCGTTTCTCGCTGTCTCGCTAAGTCAGTCGCCTGGTCTCACTCTCGCCAATCGCCATCGCCTAATGCCCAAATCCCTATTCACACTTCACAGAAATCAGGTATGTAATCCCGAGACCCATATCCTGTTCAACTGTTCTTTCTTTTCTGATTGTAAGATTGTTGATTGTTGGTGTTGGCGTATTGCACTGCTGCTGCTGTTTTCAGTCAATCCGTTGCCTATTTATGCGTTACTACTGTCTTACTGAGTTTCTTTTTAATTTGGCTGTCATTTGTGATTTGGCGATTTTCCAATTTGATTTACAAGTTATGAACTTATAGATTTGGTTATTGTTAAATGAGTTATTGGTTATTGTTCAAATTTTGATTTTGATTTTGATTTTTTTTTTTTGTTAATTTCAGTTTATAATATTTTCGGCCCCCTCCCCCAAGTTAATTGTTCAAGCTCCGCTACTGATAGATTCACTGGTAAAAAACCCTGAGTTTTTACATAGATGATAAGACTTATTTGGGTTTTGCCGTGTTCCCAAGATTCATGGTTTATAGACTTGAATAGATGCTAGTTTTAGTAATAAAAAGAAATTTAGAATTTAAATGTCGATGTTAGATGCTTGTACTGATATTTAAGGGGTAAAAAAAAATAAAGTTTTATTAGTTACCTATAGCGACACTCAAGTCATAATTTGCATGTGAGAAGACTTGGAGTACTTTCTAATGAAAAGTATGCTACTGGGGAAATTCGAAACTGGTACGTAGCTTCAAAGTCAAGAATATGCAGTAGGCATGTGATGCATTAAATGCATGAGGCACAAAAGTCCTAATTTGCAGCAATATATACGTATATGTGTGTGAATTGAAGAAGAAGGTTACGGCTCAAAGACCATTCATTTCCTCTTTATTTTTTTTATTTATTACTCCTCCCACTTACCTTATATAAATCATCACAGAAGAAGGTTACGGCTCAAAGACCATTCATTTCCTCTTTATTTGTTATTCGTTACTTCTCCCACTTCCCTTATATAAATCAGCACATTCTTACCGCGACTCTTTAACTTCTCCCTCACAAATGGATCCGCCTGCAGATCATCAAAACCCCATAGATGACCTCGATCGGTTTCGGTACTTTGATCATCAGTATCTGTTCAGGTATATATAAATGTCACTCATTACACCATCTTTCGCACAGAAAAGTGATTTTGTTTATATTGATCAAAACATGGTTTGATTTATGCAGTGGTGACCTGCTCAACCATCAGGATTTCGAGTTGTCGGAAAAATCGCATGAAGTGCTCGATCAGAATGTTTCCACAGTACTTAACAAAGATCAAAACATCATTTCTAGAAATGAGTTTCATGATCTTGATCCCCTTGAAGACATAAGCTTATGGGATTGTTGGGAGGATGGTAATTTACCATTGGTTAGTTTCAGTGAAGGCTGTAAATCCGGTGGTGAGGCTACAGGTAGTTCTAGTGCTGCCACCACTGATCACGGTGGCCGGAAGGTGGCAAATAGATTGAGACCATTGGAGTTTGAAGAGATAGCGAAGTACTTTGAGATGCCGATAATCATGGCAGCAAAGGAACTAGGGATAGGGTTAACATTGTTGAAGAAAAGATGCAGAGAGCTAAACATAAACAGATGGCCTCATAGAAAACTTAAGAGCCTTCAATCCCTCATTCAAAATGCCAAGGTAAACTACGATAATAACCTTCTATACATTACTCATGCATGTATGCATGCACTTGGTAACCAAAGTAGTTTTGGTATTTTCTAAAATTTTAATTATTAGTTTCTTTATAACATAAACATAGCCCTAGGCATATGCCACATCGAATCAATTGTTTTACTACGATTTCTGATTTATATTTACATAAACTTAACTCATTGTAAATTTTATGAACTCACACGAAAAATATATTGCATCTACCTAAAAAAAACTAGGAGTTGGGATTAAAGGAGGAGGTAGAGACGTTAGCAGGGCACAAGAAGATGATGGAGAAATTGCCAGGTATGGAACTGACAGAAAGAACAAAGAAGCTTAGGCTAGCTTGCTTCAAAGCTATTTATAAGAAGAGAGGACTTAACAATCCTTAGTCCTTACCTTTTCTTTTAGCCATTTTGTTATCATTAGTGGATTTTAATCTACATTGTATGTGTTTTTCTCTTGATAGTTTGATACTCTTTTTTTTTTTTTTTTGTTTCATTTTATGTATTTGTCTATTGATTTTTAATTCATAAAATTTTGTATAATTTGGGTATTATAGTTTGTATTATGTATTTAGCCATATTTTAGATTGCCGACACGACTACGCCGACGACTCTATACCAGAGGTCTATATAAATAGACTTATGAATTTAGTAGGAATAACTTGATTATAATCTTGTGATTTGTTCCATGTCTGATCCACTCCTAAGATTCTCTTGACATGCCCCCAGTTATGTGTAATTAAAATTTTATTAGACTGTTGATCCTAATGAGTCTACCCTAAGTTCACAACCAAACAAGGAACAGGTCCTAAGGCGGACTCACCATTTCTAGGTCAATCATTCCTTAATTACACATAACTTCGAGGTACACCTAAAGAATCTTAGAGTTACCAGTTGTAAATTGTTTGTAATACCAAGTAGTGAGATTCAATGAAATAAAATGCATGCCTATTTCATTGATAAACCTTTTAGTAAATATCCTTACCATTTATATACACATGTATATTTTCGCACTTTAGTGAACTATTCTTGGTGTTTCTGTTAACGTCTTGGAGATGGAGTTATGGTAGTGGGTAGAAGTAGGTTTTGTACGGGCGTTAACATTTACACATCATGTTGCTCCTGCGAGACTAGGGGTAGAAGAGATAATTAATATGGAATGACAGGCGTTAACATTTACACATCATGTTGCCTCTGAAATGACAGGCAGTTTTGTAAAAATCACCATAAATTGTAGAAAAATCATATGGAGATGTGCAAGTAGCCATTTTAAAGCTAAGAGTTTGAACTACTTGCACCTGGAACAGTTTTGAAAACTAAAATATTTAAGTTGACCAAAACAGTCCGTGATTAACGTCCATCTTTTCTGATGTAATCTGTTAGAAAAAGTTTAATTGTGTTCTTGATGATTTTACTTGTATTCCCCCCTTAAAACTTAAGAAAAACATGTAAATGTAGGGGTATGAACTCACCTTATGTGATTTCAGTAGATGAAAGTGAGATAGAGGAAGTGTTCAACCCAAGAACACTAAGAAGATGTCTTGATGATTCGAGAATCTAACACCGAATAAGATGGAATTTGTGTAAGATATCAATGATTTGAGTAGAATGGAGTTTAATAATTATGTGAATGATGAAGATACTTACTAATTGAAGGAAGAAATCCCTGGAGAAAGCCTTGAAGTTCTTGAAATTGAGAGAAAAGATGAGAGAATTTTGGAGAGTGTCCTTTGGTTGCTAAGTGTAGAATGAAAGAACTTTATGGAGAATGAGGAGAGAGGATCAATCCTCCAGCTCTTAGAACATGGGAAGAGCTGGAGATTGGGTGTAAAGGTCCACTAAGGTGACAAGGAGTAGTGGGAAAGAGTGGATGATCATAGAGTGAGGTGGTGGTGGCTTGCTTTTGTCATAAAATAAGGAAAAGCAAATATTCCCTCAATAATTAGTCCAACCACCAATTCTTTTAATACATTTTTATAAAAACCCTGGAGATTTATATATTTTGGGGCCTTAGTTTATAAAATAAAGTTTTGGGTGAAAATCCCACGTTAAAATAATGAAAAACGGAGTTAAAACGAAGTCGTAGTCGAAAAACCGGAAAAATTATGACACGCAAACATGCATGTCGTCTTCTTTTATGACAGGGGCTTCCTTGATACTCATTGCGTGTCATCAACACGCGAGTCGTAAGGTTACGACAGACAAATGTGTGTCGTCTTCCTTTATGACAGGGACTTCGGTCCTGAAGCTTCAGTTTTGGGTCCTTAAGCCTATTTTACCCGTTTTTACCCCGTTTCAAGTGGTTTTTGACCCAGTTAAGGGTCGGGATGGCCCGAATGATTACAAAAAAATTAAAGGAACTTTTGAGAGAGATTTGGGAGAGATTCGGGAGAGATTTGGGAGAGATTTTAATAGAGAGAGGTTGAGTGAAAGAGATTGTGAGAGGTTTCGTTTGTGATCTTTTTGAGTGTCCGGCTTCGCAACGAAAGGTCCATAAACCCCGTTAAGCCATGATTTAGTGTCTTACACAATCCCGATGATTGTGCAATAGTGTTTTATCGCTTTGGTTTGTTGTTTAGCACTGTTAAGGCTAAGGAAAATCAAACACATGAATTTTTCAAATGATGTTTTCTCATTGAAATAGCGAATTGTATAATGTAAACCCTAACATACAAGGGTTAATGGAGTTGACCGGTTTGACTTGTTGACTTTGTTTGACTTTGACTTGAGCGAAATTTGACGGTTGTCACATATGGACACTACGAGTTCTTGGTTATGTCGTTTGGACTGACCAATGCTCTGACAGCATTCATGGATTTGATGAACAGGGTTTGTAAACCATTCCTTGATAAATCCGTGATAGTGTTCATAGATGACATTCTGATTTACTCAAAGAGCCAGGAGGATCATGGCAAGCATCTGCGAGAAGTCCTAGAAGTCTTGAATAAGGAGAAGTTGTATGCAAAGTTCTCCAAATGTGATTTTTGGATCCGAGAAGTCCAATTCTTGGGTCATGTAGTTAACCAGGAGGGAATAATGGTTGACCCAAAAAAATCGAAGCTGTGATGAAGTGGGAACGTCCGAAGAGTCCCACAGAGATTCGAAGCTTTCTGGGATTAGCTGGATATTACCGAAGGTTTATCCAAGGCTTTTCTTCGATAGTTGCTCCACTGACAGCTTTGACCTACAAAGGAGCTACTTATACACGGAGCGAGAAGCACGAAGAAGCATTCGAGAAGCTAAAGAAAAATTATGTGAAGCACCGATTCTTTCTCTACCCGATGGAGTTGAAGACTTCGCGGTATATAGCGATACGTCGGGAGTCGGGTTGGGTTGTGTTCTGACCTAAAGAGAAAAGGTGATAGCATACGCGTCTCGACAATTGAAGGAGCATGAAAAGAACTACCCCACTCATGATTTGTAGTTGGCAGCGGTAGTTTTTGCTCTAAAGATATGGAGGCATTACCTCTATGGCACGAAGTGCAATCTTTTCACTGATCATAAGAGTCTCCAGCATCTCTTTAATCAGAAAGAATTGAACATGAGACAATTACACTGGCTAGAGTTACTCAATGACTACGACTGTGAGATACTTTACCACCCCGGTAAAGCAAATGTTATCGCTGATGCTCTCAGTCGGAAAGTAAACATTGAAAGGAAAAGGCCAAGAGCGTTGAGAATAGAAGTTGTCTTGACGATTGTGGAAAGTATCAGGAAAGCTCAAGAAGAAGCTTCAGAGAAGAATGACCGAAAGGAAGAACGTTTGGGCAAAACGTTAGTGTTCGGTACAAACAGTCAAGGACTGAAGGTATTCCAAGATCGGATTTGGGTACCTAAGACGGGAGGAATAAGAGAACTTCTGATGGAAGAAGCGCACAAGACCATGTACTCTATTCGTCCCGGTAGCACAAAAATGTATAGGGACCTAAAACCCTACTACTGGTGGCCGACGATGAAGCTCGATGTTGCAAAGTATATGGTCGAGTGCGTAACTTGTGCAAGAGTTAAGGCACAACATCAGAAACTGTATTAGAGTTTAGAACCTTTACCTGTACCCATGGGTAAATGGGAAGACATCATCATGGATTTTGTGACTAAACTGCCCAGGACGAAGAACAATCACGACATGATTTGGGTGGTCGTGGATCGTTTCACTAAGAGTGCACACTTCATAGCAGCCAACGAGAGGTGGTCTATGGATAAGCTTGCAAATGCTTATGTGAAGGAAGTGGTAAGAATTCACGGTGTTCCTCTGACGATTGTATCGGATCGCGATAGTCGTTTCACGTCGAGGTTTTGGCGAAGTCTACAAGAGGAATTGGGTACAAAGTTGTGTTTGAGTACAGCTTACCATCCGCAGACTGATGGTCAGAGCGAAAGAACGATACAAACGCTTGAAGATATGTTGAGAGCATGTACCCTCGAGTTCCAAGGTAACTGGGATGAACACTTACCTTTGGTAGAATTTTCCTACAACAACAGTTTCCACTCGAGCATCAAGATGGCACCCTATTAAGCTTTGTACGGACAAAAGTGTCGTACGCCGTCTTGTTGACTTGAGGCTGGAGAAAAGCAGTTTATGGGCCCCGAGATAGTCCATGAGACTGCTGAGAAGCTGAAGGTGATTAGGTAAAGAATGTTAGCAGCTCAGGATCGTCAGAAGAGCTATGCTGACAAGAAAAGACGACTGATGACTTTTGAAGTTGGGGATTCAGTTTTGCTTAAAGTCTCATCGTGGAAGGGACTTATAAGATTTGGGAAACGAGGAAAGTTGAGACCAAGGTTTATTGGACCGTTTAAAGTTCTTCAGAGAATTGGGAACCAAGCTAACAAGCTCGAATTACCCGAAGAACTAGATGGTATTCATAACACCTTCCATGTGTGTTATCTGAGGAAGTTCACAGGAGAAGTTCCCGACATAATTCCAATCTCGGAGTTAAGGATGGATGAAAATAAGAGGCTGATCGAAGAGCCCGAGGCAATTGTTGATCGTAAGACTAAGAAGTTACGATGCAAGATGGTCGACTTAGTGCTAGTCCGATGGAAACATTTGAATGGGCCGAATCTTACTTGGGAAACAGAGAGTGACATGATGAGTCGCTATCCACATCTGTTTGTCGATGCATGATTCCGGGACGGAATCATCCTAAGGGGGAGAGAATTGTAACGCCCGGGTTTCGGGGCTAAGCATTAATAGATGATGTAATAGTCTAGGTCAACTATTGTAACTCTTTTTGAAGTAATAAATATGAATTATTTGAGTATTATGTGAATTATGTGCATTTATGTGCTTTATACTTAATTATAAAGATATAATTAATAAAGGATAAAAAAATAAGCATCAAAGTTAAAGTGTGATATAAGCCCGATATCTTTACATAAAGTTTTAGTGGTCCAAACAAGGATTCCGGGGATATAAAGAACGCCAAAATCCGAGTTATAACGAAGAAGTTATGACTCGTAGAAGTTTCGCGACGGAATCGGCACGGCACCGGGAAGCGTAAATAGCGAATTTGCGATAGATGACTGTTTGACCTTAGTAATCTAAATGAAAGTCATAGAATATGATAAACCGAGAACATCCATATAAAGAACGCCCAAATCTGACTTCGTATGAGGAAGTTATGATTTTTCTAAGATTCGGCTTAGCAGTGCACGGCCCGAAACTCGAATTTTAGTTCGAGCGGTTTTTGGCTTACACGACCTAAATGAGAGTTGAAGATTGATGTGTATTTTTAATGCACTAGTTTTTTTATTCATAATTCCTAATTTATCGCATCTAAACCACACCTTACAGGCAGTGAACCCGCTCAAGTATAGTATAGCTTTGATAAGCAAGGGTGTTGAACACAAGGGGAACGGTAGTTAATTAATTTAAAATATTTGATTATAGGTTACAAAGCATACGAAGGGATAAAGAAATGTTTATTAAATCTCAAACGAATAACTAATAGCAATTCTTGATAAAGTGACAGGAATACAAATTTCTTTAGGTACTTTGATTTAGATAAATTACTTCTTAAATTAATGGCTAACTACTGATACAATGGATAATTATTCATTATTCACCGATTCCTAATATGACTAGTGTCATGGTCACGACGGCTAATCCTTTGATTTCAACACAATTATTAACTCATTGATCAAGTGAACAAACAATCATGCAAATCAGTATTTAGTTTGTATTAAGCAAGATTTGATCTTATTTAACTCTAATAGTCTTAGAAGTTAAATCATGCAGCGAATGGTCATTCTACTCATGCACACACATTAAAGTTCATTACTTTATTTCCTAACCCTAGGTTTTGGTCAAAACTCTAGTCATAATCACCAATGGTCATTGGACAACTATGATTCAAACTAACACAGCTAGATGGTCATCTAAACTTTATTAATTCAGCAATAGGAAACAAAACAATAATCTTTAACACATATGGATCTTCAATCAAACTTGACAAAATAAATTAAATAAGAATAAATAATCCAAATAGCAATTAGACCAATAATTCGAAGATTCATTCAGTCATAAGCACAAAGTTAAAGGTTTTAACACCTAAATCAGAAAATAAACTCAAAATGGCATCACAATGGAATCCAATCCCTTAGATCTTCGCTCCTGTCAGCTTAACGGCCTTTCGGCCGCCTTCTAGACCCTCAAAACGGCCAAATATATGTTACTTGTCGACTAAGGAACGATGGTAGTCGGAGTTTTTTTTTCTGGTTGGCCGATATCCTCTATTTATAGCTTTTAGAACCGACCTACGTACGCTGGGCGTACAAGGAATCCTATCGCGATCCATACTTCGGGACACCAGCTCACTACGCTGGGCGTAATGATATTTACGCGGGGCGTAGTCCTTATCTCAGCATTACGCTTAGCGTATGTAACATTACGCTGGGCGTAATGACAGTCTTCAGCATTTTTCTTTCTTTTAGCTTCTAAGCCCGATATCCGCTCCAATCTTTTCTCTTCCGCTCTATCGACAACTAATAGCTGTAAATTATAATTCAAAGCATTATAAGTACCTTTTAGTTCTAAATAAGAATAATAAAAGCTAAAATATTAAGATATAATGTATAAAAATATGTATTAAAAATACAAATATCAAAGATCTCATTAATAGGAACTCAACGGTAAAAGGACATACGAAAACGGAGTCCCTATGAAGGAGTTACGAATTCTTCGCGGTCATTTAACAGTCTAATCTCCTCCTATTGTTAAATTTAAGATCGGTTGAGAATTAGTCGACGGAGTCTAAATGAAAGTTGTAGATCTTGTTTTTACCTACGCGTGGAATAAAAGAACGTCGAAAACGGAGCTCGTATGCGAGAGTTATGATTTTTCTAAGTTGGGAGATTGCTGTGCGAAATCGGGTGACGTGGCGAAATCCTGGTCGTTGCTTCCTCCCCAAGGCTAGCCACCAGAAGGTAACATGTTGCATGGACTCGACGAGTAGGTCCCCCTACTCGACGAGTAGAGCTGCCAGCCTCACTATAAATAGAGGTGTCGGGTTCCCTCATTCTTCACACCTTCCCATATTCTCCTTCTCTCTCTAGAACTTCTCTCTAGCCCCCCTTAAGCCCCCTAAAGTCTAGGTAAACCACCTAGCACCCGAAGAAAGCCCCGAGGCTCCCGGAATTTCGAGAAAAGAGCCTTTCGGCTAGGGAACGTTGCTCCAGCGAAACCCGGTTTTCGAGAAAACCCACTGTAAGTGAGCTATGCCTACCCTATCTTTAGTATAGCTTATATTTTAATATAGTAACATTATTAGGACCTTAAAATACTTATTTGGGCTATTATTATGAGTTATATAAGAGTGTTTCTTAACGCTTATATAATAGTAGTAATAGCTAGACTATTAATTAGTCGCGGTTAACGTTAGACTAAACCCTAGTGGTATTGATACTAGGTTTTGTCAAGGGAAAATTGTTTTGAGATAACGAAGTGCTGTCCGAGTACCGAGTCACCAGCTTACCAGGTGAGTGCATAGTCACTTTCATCTTACACATAGATATGAAGTATTTAATATAAACTACGTCCTATGTGCGCATATTGTCTGAATACTTGCTGTCTATGCTGATGAAAGATTTTTATACATGTTTCAAATGATTTAAACTGTATATGTATTGCATATCTACAAAAATGTTGGGGTAAAACATGGGTAGATGTAATAGATGATGTGTGATAAAATGATGAGAGGCCTCGATGTGGTTGTTGTTGATTCAGTCATCTAGCGGAGTATGGATGACGAGCACGGACTCTTCTAGACAGTCCAGTGGAACGCTAGCAGGCTCGCAACCTGTAGGTGTTTGTGAACGATGTGTTCACCGGTGTACTCCATCCCCCTCATGGTTGCCTTAAGGACATTTATTGCTAAGGAATCCCCTTAGCAGTAGTGTCCATCCCAATGATGATCCTTAGGCTAGGTCCCTTATGATAGGTGTTTAGGGACGTAAAGTGAGGATAACGGGAACGGGTAATCGGTTTATTGTTGGTTGATGAAATTAAATAACTTATTTATTGTGGGTTGAAAACCCTATGTGCTCACCAGGCTCCCAAGCCTGACCCACTCAGTTTCATGTATTACAGGTAGTGGGGCTCGAGCATAGATGTGATGTTTTGGATGAGGGATTACGGATATAGGCTTGTAGATATGAATAAATGTAGTAAGGCTTATATTGTACTGTTTATGCTTTTGATCTGTATCGAACATGACATCCCGAGGTTTTTAATGAAATACATTTCTACGGAAATGCTTTGATAAATATTTATCATATTTTATTATGGGAACAAATTCCGCAACACTTTTATTTAAAATGTTACTCTGATTTTTAAACTAAGCATAAAAAAATCGGTCTTTTCTGGCCGTGAAAATGGGGATGTCACACTTGTTGGGTTTTGGTATACTACAACATCCTATGGTGCACATACAACCCTAAATACTTTGGATCTATGTTTTCTCAATTATACATGCAAATGGTTTCCAAGGCATTAAACCTATAACTAGCATGCATTTGACATAAACCATATAATATACTAGTTAGGGAAACATACCTTTTATGTGGCTTGAAGTCGATGTATTTGGCCTTAAGAGCTTAGCACCAATAGTATGAAATGCCTCAAATGGAATCACAACACACCTAGGACAAAGGTGGCTCTCGAGAGAGAATTCCATGCACCAAAACACCTCCATATTTCTCTAAGAAAAAAAGTGGTGATTTTGGCTATGGAGTAACCTATTTATATGTAGGATTCCAAGGGTCATGGGTATAACCCATAATCCATACCCATGGGTTTTATGATCCATGGTTCATGTGGCCCAACTCTTTATGTATCCATACATAAACTTGGTCCAACATGGATCATAAGCCCAACACATATAAATATAACTAATTATCATAATTAGTCCCCATAGATTTTATTAGTCTCTTTTGATCACTAAATTAATTCCAAATTAATTCTTGATCGATACTAATTAAAACATATGATTTCATATTAATATATTATAACTTATAATATATTAATAAACCATAAATAACCTTCTCTCAAAAGTCCATCCTAACAAATTGTCCTGATGATATGCAACCCACATGGACCATGCTACTCTTGGGTCAAGTACATACCAATAATAGTTATGGGCTTAGACATCTAATCCAACAGTCTCCCACTTGGATAAGTCTAAAACTATTATTGCAAGTACGACTTCATAACCCGACCAGCAATCGTAGCTCTTAAAGCCGCTGTCGAACTCTGAACAAATCAATGACGCGTCCATTAGATAAGGGATCATATATTCCTCCATTCTAGATATCATATGGACTGAGACATGGATTATAATCATTCTCTCTGTCCATTTGTTGTTTCCCGATTTTCGATTTATGATGACTGACTGACTGAACAAATCAAATCAGTCCTGGCCTGGCCAAGCACTCACATGTGTCTTCGCTAAATCATCGAGGGGCCCACAGATATCGCTTTTATCCCGAATGTAAAAGGAATGGATAAACTTCGACTCATATGGCTTGTTCTACTACTTGTTGAATCATACACAAAGGCACGTTTTATAACATCGAGTTACCAAATGCGTTTTCGTGCAATCAATGTATAACCAACTCATAGTAACAACTCATATCTCTAGGTTTGAAGAATATAAGATATTATCGTCTCATGATCACTCGTGATAAAATCCATGAAGTGATTCAAATGAGCGCGGGTTGAATCCAATACTCAGAACTTATGAGCACTCATGAGTGTTGTAGCACCACTTTGTCCACCAACTTGGACCTCTACAAACCAACCCATGACAGTCTTGATTCATATCTACTTCCAACATATGACCGACTGTGGATGGTTTGAATAACTTAATCATTCAGGAAGAGCGACTTAGTTATTCTGGAAGTCAAAACATGCAAAGTGAAACACAAGAATAAATGAATCAAATATGGTATCAAACCCTATGAATATAAATAAACACTTTTATTTATCACCATACTGATTACTCGTTATTCATTATTTCGGTTTTATCAACTTTATACTTGAATTAAAAACACTAGTTGTCCCATGCTCCAAGCATGTACACTATGTTTTTCTTAAACAATAGCTTTGCCATACACCAAGTATGCACTCTATGTTTGTCTATGATCCTTACTTTGTGAAATAAACCAATTGAACATAATTTCAATGATTCTAATTTCACACTCCCAAATCCTTATCGAAAAATGTGAGAATTTCAAATTCCTATCATTTATCGAAATCTGTTTAGATTTTAAACTTATATGCACTGACCCTCCTGTAATGAATATGTACAAAGTCACAAAGACTTGTCAACAGTCATTATAAGGTATTCCAATGGAGATCAACTCCATGGAAACTAAGTCTCATATTCAAAGTACATTGCTTTGGACATGCTTCTTGCATTAAGTTTTCTAATCTTACACAGATAACTTCCACCTATGGAGACAACTCCATATTCTCATTTTGACTATCACTTCTGAATAAGAGATGCCTCTTTTCAGAATATGTCAATATGGTCCTTCCAAAATTAGCACTATACTTCCAACTGTCCTTGAGCAACCAATCTTTGGTAAACCTCAGATTGTCCTCCACAATTGCTTAATCATTTTAGTCATATCCAATTCTAGACCTTTTCCCTTCTTAATGCCTCTGGGCATTTGGAAAAATTTAGAAATGACAAATATTATAGCACATGCAATCGATCTTGTACCCAAAGCAAATGGTACACGGTTCATGATGTCTCACATAAAGACATGATTCTAGACTAGTCTTTTGCTACAATATTTTTATTTGCCATGTTTTCAAAATTTGACTATGAAGAGGGATGCCGTAATCATAATCAAATTTTGAGAACACAATATATAGAATTTCCTTAAGTTGAATCAATCCAACATGAAATTCATATATATATTCTTGACTAAAGATGATTAAGGTCTCAATCTAAGCCTTTAGAACTGAAATGAAGTATATCCTCTCCCTTAATTATAGCAAAACAACTTTTTCAATCCCTGCAGCCTCACGAATTGAAACTTTTGTTTTCTATAATTAACATTACTAACTTTGAAAACTAACAATAATTATCATGCTCCCACTAATATGATGATTATTAGCATAACACTTATGCTCCCACTAGCTTTGACACGTACTCAGAAATCAGCTGGACTTCTAGAAATCAATACTTTATTGACTTTCTTACCAAAGTTCAGATTTCTGATACGAGATGCTTTGATAAAACTTTATCAAAATCATACACATTTCCTTAGATAGCATGCATGTGTGTCTAAACAATTTCAGAACTATGAAAAGGGATGTCGTAATCATAGTTTCAATTGTTTAGACCTTTTGCCATCTACTTCAAATCTACTTGGTGGAAGTGTTTCCTCACCATCATTTTCATGAATCGGCGAGAAACCTTATGACCCTTAGATTTTATGGTGTATGTGTTCTTATCCATGTGAATCGTCAAAACCATAGTCACAAGACAAGGATAATGACAAATCCAAATTCATATGGACTGAACTTATGCAATCTTAACTTCTTGCCACCTGGCAGTACAGGGCCTGCCATTGCTTCCAAGTTGTTATGCAACCAATTGAGAACTTTCAGAACTCCTATGCAAAGCCAACTTTAAGTGTAATGGGCACAGAATATGTCAACACGATAGGTTATAAACCTCAAGTTGTGTGCTAGTGAAGAACCTCAGGTTTTATTCTTGATTAGTTCTTGAAATTCTTTTTAGGATCTTTAAGACTCCAACTATCCTCTTGACAAATAAGACTATCTTGCCAAATATTCAAGAGATAGTGCGGATTCTTTATCAAGACAAACACTTCACACAATTGGCCTTAGTTGGTCTTTGTTTTATCCAAAACATCACAACTTACCAATTTCAAATGTACAAGAGTAGACACTTTTACTCTTACATTTGACAAGTGTTTTAAACCTTTCTTTAAGATATGTCACTCAAGTTACAATCTTGGAGTATGACTCTAAGAATTGTTTTGGAACGAAGTATGACTCATCTTCCTGATCTAACCATTTCAACAATTCATGACTCCTCTTCTTAGTTATAAGAATGCACTAAGATGACCTTTAGAGGACTAATTGTGATATGATTTCTAAATCATTAAGATGATCACAAACATGATACTAAAGTACTCTCCCGTCTTTTTAGATTTGAGAAACTTTTATCTTTCTGCCTAATTTGATTCTTCTCATTCGTTCTGCCATACATTGACACTTTTCCAATGTTTCAGAATTATACTTAAACTTGTAAGTATAACCATATTTACTAAACTTTAGTAAATCAAATAGTCTTAACGAGCTTTGTGGTGGACATGACCAGTGCACAAGAATGTGTACTCGATCCCTTTAGTCCTTCACTTGACTCACACATCCATGTGAACAAGTAATTAGTCTTGATTTTCCAATGCTTGAAAGTTCTCATTCATCATACTATTCAACTTGCATGATTCCAAGTTTCGGTCCAATTGAAACTTGGGTGATGAGGAACTTTCCTGATTTGGTAAATTTAGACACTACCACAAATGAAAGAATCAAATCCATTTTCCAATATTGCTGTTTGTGGAATCATATAAGCAACAATTTTCCACAAATGTCATTGTAAGGATACTTCAAATAAATAAAATTAAACAATTTTCTTTTATTTTAAAACTTTGCGGAAAAACTTATCCTTACAATCCACATGGAAAATTGTTGTTATCTATTCCTTAGCAATATATCATAACTTCTTAAGCAACTGCTCAAAATTCTGATGCGATCGAAATCCACCTTCGCGATCAGAATCAGCATATACTTCCTTTAAGATTTCTCTCTATTCTTTGATTATTAAAACATCAACATGTGACCCAGTCACATCATGTAATGAGGATCTCAGAATAGAACTTAACAGAGTTAGATAATGGGCTCTACCTGATGTAGAGTCAAACTTATTGACTTTAACATCCTTAGGTAAATTTGGCAGCTTTGCAATCAACGCCCCTTCCTTTGGCAAAATAACCATATGGACCCTTTGGTAATGGGACTATCTCAGACTTAGCCTTTCTCTTTACCATTTGGTCAACCAGGTTGACTATGGCCAATCCCTTTCCATTGGGAAGAGAATGTTTTTTCTAGATTTCCAGTGTCACCATTATCACTGTCCATAAATTTTTTTGGAAGTTGATCTTCTAATCAAATTTGCTTTACTATCGTTCCAAATCATTGTTGATTCAGCAGCACCAAGCAAATAGATATGATCATTAAGGTTCATGTCATAGTCTGTTTCATAGTAGTCCCAAAGGAACTCACTATGTGACTTAGAAAGTGATTGAACATCCAACTTTCTCAAGACTTTGACACCCAACTCTCTCGGCTTGTCAATATGTGACTTCATCTCTAAGATGTGATCACACATAGACCTTGCTTGCCATTAGGGCTTGAGTCACCTTGAACTTGTGGGTTAGGGAGAATAATTGGAGGAGGTGGAGGAAGAGAAGTATGACTTCCATGAGACAAACTCGGGAAGTCATATTCATTAGGAAAGCTTGGTTTGGGAAGATCATTGTTGTCTAAACCATACATCAACAATGGGAGAAATTCACGTAAAGTTGATTTAAGTCCTTAATATAACACCCAATATGATATATTAAGGCTAGGACCCAACAAACTATTTTACAACTTGGAAGAGGGATGCCGTAATCCAAGCTATAAAATATTTGAAGGTAGGTGAATGACGATTCACCAATTTCCACCAAGATAAACGAAATGTATTATTAGGTTTTAATTGGTTTTTGAAACTCCTAGATTCTTTTGAGATTCATTGAACTTTTCAATGGCATGTTTCAATCTCGAGTGTGCCCTTCAGGTTTTGTGACTGGGATGCCGAGGATCACAAAACAAGGTGTGAAGTAACCATGCAAATATACTTGGTACCCTTAATATTTACCCCTCAATCGATGTGCCGGTTAACCACACGAGCTCCACCGATACTATGATAAATATTAAGTTACCCTTTGCCTACTTTGTTAAATCCAGGTTAGTGTGCCGGTTAACCACACACGCTCCACTAACGGTTTAAACAAAGTGCAAAGTGTAATTTCATGGATTAGCACCTTATTCACATTTTCCTAAGTAACTAAGATTGGGAATTTATAAGTGTTTAGTTACTTAGTATTTATCATTATACTTATAATGACGGGAGAATTATAGTCCTTGTCCTACCTGTTTGGCTAACGACCCTCCACCGGTCAAGGAAGCGGTGAGTGAGAGTGGACACCCATTAAACTGCCATTTTATAGGCAGTAACCTTATACCCCCCTTATAGACCGGCTTCGTGAATGAGGCCTACTAATGGTAAGACGACTTTATCTTATACATATCTATATAATTAAAATTATAATAATAGTATAAGGGTTGAATTTTAAACTTTTAAAGTTCTAAGGTCTAGTTTGGAATTAAAGTATACATGGGAGGTAACTTTACAAATTCCAAAACTTGAGGACAAGTTTTGAAACCTTTCAAAACTCTTGGATTTTTCATAACTTATGAGTTTAATTAAGGTTTAATGAAAAAAAAATTCAAGTTCCATAACTTGAGGACAAGTTATGGAAGACATTAAATCATTTAATGATGACATTAAAAATAGTGACTCTTCTATTTTCATTACCTATGAGACTTAATGACACTTTAAAAAGAAAAACTCTTCACTTTCCATAACTTGAGGACAAGTTATGGAGTTCATAAAAACCATTAAGATCAAATATTCCAATTAACACAATAATCAAATAATTTTTCTATTATCTAGATTAAACTCATAAGTAAAGATAATTCACATCAACAATTTTCAAGAAATTAGATAATCATATAAACTAATGCAAATCTTGAAACTTTGACAATTATCCTTTGAAGACTCTTGGAATTCATAACCTAAAGAGTTAATAAATGAGACATTTCACATCCATAACTTATGGAAGTTTCAAAACTCTTAAGATCATAACTTTAAAAAAAACTTTTGAGTTCCAAAATTTTATGACAAAATTTGTAACTCCTTAAAACCATTTAGATCAAACTTTTAAAACAAATAAAATAATCATATCATTCTATCTTTTAATAAATTGACCTAATTCAACTCTTGTAGTAAAGTGACTCAAATTTTATAAATAATTAGTTTTTCATAAAATCAAGTAATTATCATAAAATTTGACAAACTTCATGTTTTTTTTTCTTTTATTTTCCTTCAACTTGAAAAAAAAATACATTTGCATCAAATATAATAGAAAACAACCCATGGCTCTGATACCACTGTTGGGTTTTGGTATACTACAACATCCTATGGTGCACATACAACCCTAAATACCTTGGATCTATGTTTTCTCTATTATACATGCAAATGGTTTCCAAGGCATTAAACCTATAACTAGCATGCATTTGACATAAACCATATAATATACTAGTTAGGGAAACATACCTTTTATGTGGCTTGAAGTCTTGATGTATTTGGCCTTAAGAGCTTAGCACCAATAGTATGAAATGCCTCAAATGGAATCACAACACACCTAGGACAAAGGTGGCTCTCGAGAGAGAATTTCATGCACCAAAACACCTCCATATTTCTCTAAGAAAAAAAGTGTTGATTTTGGCTATGGAGTAACCTATTTATATGTAGGATTCCAAGGGTCATGGGTATAACTCATAATCCATACCCATGGGTTTTATGATCCATGGTTCATGTGGCCCAACTCTTTATGTATCCATACATAAACTTGGTCCAACATGGATCATAAGCCCAACACATATAAATATAACTAATTATCATAATTAGTCCCCATAGATTTAATTAGTCTCTTTTGATCACTAAATTAATTCCAAATTAATTCTTGATCGATACTAATTAAAACATATGATTTCATATTAATATATTATAACTTATAATATATTAATAAACCATAAATAACCTTCTCTCAAAAGTCCATTCTAACAAATTGTCCTTATGATATGCAACCCAAATGGACCATGCTACTCTCGGGTCAAGTACATACCAATAATAGTTATGGGCTTAGACATCTAATCCAACAACACTATGACCTGGAGTGATTTCACGAACAGGTTCAGAGCCGAGTTTGCACCTGTTATTGAGGTGCAGCAGCTTGCTAGGGAGTTTCAGGACCTCCAGCAGACGACAGAGACTGTGGCGGAGATTACCACCAAGTTTAGGGAGAGGGCTCTCCTCGTTCCGCAGTATGTGGCGGGCGAGGAGATAAAGAAGGCCTGATATCATGAGATGTTGCGGAGTGATATCCGCCAGTTTGTGAGCCGCTCCAGCTGCAAGACGCTGGAGGACATGATCGCGAGGGCTCGTGAGAGGGAGATTGATCTGGAGATGGAGAGGAAGAGGAAGCCAGAAGTGGCGTCTGGCGCAGCAGGTTCGGGCAAAAAGCCCAAGGTGTCTGATAACAGGTCTAGGGGACAGCAGAGCCACAGTCGGTGTGGCATGTGTGGCAGGTTGCACGATGGTGTGTGCAAGGCGGGGAGTTCCGGCTGCTTCAAGTGTGGTCGGACCATGCATATGAGTATAGATTATACAGCTACTACCACTACCACCACATCATCTAATCTGCTTTGCTTCCATTTCAATCAGAGGGGATACAAAAGGTCCCAGTGTCCGAATTTAGCACCTGCGGGACAAGTGTGATGGGTTTGAGCCATAAGAACTTTCCTATGTGCACATGCAAACCCTAATGCTTGGATCTAGGTTTCTCTAATTGAACATGCATTGTATCCAAGACTTACAATACTAGATCTAATGTAAACAATTGAATCTAATCATATGAAATCAGATCTAAAAGAATACCTTGAATTACTTGCTTGATACTTCTTCTTCTTGGAGCTTAGAGTCACAATTGTCACTCCTCTAATGGCTTACAAACACCAAATAGCAAGAAGATGATCTTGAGAGAGATAGGAGGGAGAGAAATCGGCCCTAGGGTTTCTTGCCTTGCATGAGTGCCGATTTCCCCACCCCAAGGGATCCATTTTATACTATGAGCTACTAGGGTTTCACCTTTAACCCTAATTGAATGACTTAGGCCCTAAGCAATCCAAGATCCTTCTAGATAATAGGCTTGGACGATTTTATGGTATCCAAACCCTAAAATTCGTCCACCCTCATATCCATAAGGATACATAGCCCAAAATACAACTATCACACATTTGACAGTTTATGCCCCTTTATTCAATTAACCTCTTTAAGTCACCAAATTAAATCTCAATTAATATATGACTTATATTAATTAAATAACATTATTATTTCTTTAATATATTACTCTCATAATATATTAACAATAATATCTCTTCTCTCTTAACAAATCATCCAGTCAAGTTGCTATGGTGAAGGCAACCCAAAAGGACCATGCACAACCGGGTCAAGTACTTACCAAATATAGTTACAGCCTTAGACACTAATCCAACAGTCTCCCACTTGGATAAGTCTAGTAACTATATATGCAAATATAATCCGATTAGCAATCGTAGCTCTCAAAGACGCTGTCAAACTCTGATCTTATCAGTATCCTGTCCTTCAGATAAGGGATCGTATAATCCTCTGTTCTAGATACCGTGCGGACAATTACATGGAACATGGTCATACTTATTGTCCTGCAATTTGTTTCTCGATCTCAGATTTACTTGACTTAGAACTTAATTGAACATATCAATTCAGTCATGACCGGGCCCGGCACATAAGTCAAATCAAATCATCGAGGGGCCCTGATATCGCTTTTACCCTCTTAGGATAAAAGGAACAGATAAACTTCGACTTATATGCATTTACTATCCACTAATCAAATTACACACAACAATACGTTTTATAACATCAAGTTACTGATGCGTTTGCGCATTATCAATGCATAACCAATTAACAAACAATAAACCATATATCTATGTTTTAAGACCATATGATATTACCATCTTGTGATCACTCGTGATAAATTCCATGAAGTGATTCCAACAAGTGTGGGTTTATTCAAATGCTCAAATCAAGTTCATAAGCACTCATGAACGTTGTAGCAAACCTTTGCTATGTCTAATACACTTTAGACAATCTACACACCAATTCATGACAGTCTTCATTCATATCTACTTCCAACATATGAACGACTGTGGACTATTCGAATAATTCGATTATTATCAAATAACTTAATTATTCAGGAAGTCAAAACATGCAAAATGAAACAATAGTTAAACAATTAACATAAGACAGTAGCTTTACTTATAAATAATACTCATTTATTTAATCATCAAATGTCAATTACATTTATCTATTACATGTTTCCAAACTATCTAATCTAAACTAATATCGTCCTTCAGCCCAATGCTCCTAGCGTGCTGCAAATGCTTAACCCTGCTCAGTCCCTTCGTAAGCGGATCTGCTGGGTTATCCTCTGACGATACCCTCTTCACCACGAGGTGTCCTTCTTCTACTCGATGTCTAATAAAGTGATATTTTCTGTCGATATGCCGAGATCTACCATGATCCCTTGGTTCCTTGGTCAAGGCAACCGCTCCTTCATTATCACAGAAGATTTCCATAGGCTCCTTTATGGCAGGCACAACTCCAAGATCACCAATGAAGTTCTTCAGCCACATTGCCTCTTTTGACGCTTCGCTTGCTGCAATGTACTCTGATTCGCACGTTGAATCAGCTACAGTTTCTTGCTTGGAACTTTTCCAAGTCACTGCTCCTCCATTGAGGGTAAAGACCCAGCCCGACTGCGAACGGTAGTTGTCCCTGTCGGTCTGAAAACTGGCATCACTATACCCTCGTACCTTTAAGTCATCACTCCCTCCGAGGAATAAAAACCATTCCTTGGTCCTCCGAAGGTACTTAAGTATATTCTTGACCGCAATCCAATGAGCTCTGCCCGGGTTCCCTTGATATCTATTGACCATGCTCAAAGCAAAGGCCACATCAGGGCGAGTACAAGTCATAGCGTACATGATAGAGCCAACTGCGGAAGCATAGGGTATTCGGCTCATCTCAGCTATCTCGGCTTCTGTACTCGGGCTTTGAGTCTTACTCAATTTGGCATTAATCTGTATCGGTAGTTCTCCCTTTTTCGAGTTTCCATACTAAAACGTTTTAGTACCTTATCCAAGTAAGTATTCTGACTAAGTCCTATTAGTCTCTTACTTCGTTCTCTCACTATCCTTATTCCTAAAATATAGGAAGCCTCTCCGAGGTCCTTCATAGCGAAACACTTCCCGAGCCAGGACTTAACCTCCTGCAGAGTCGGGACGTTCTTTCCTATGAGCAGTATGTCATCGACATACAAAACGAGAAAGCTAACTATACTCCCACTGGCCTTGACATATACACATGATTCATCTTCACTTCGTACAAATCCAAACTCTTTGACTTTCTCATCGAAGCATAGATTCCATCTGCGAGACGCTTGCTTAAGCCCATAAATGGACTTCTCAAGCTTACACACTCTATTGGGATGCTTTGGATCGACAAAACCCTCTGGCTGAGCCATGTAAACATCCTCAGCCAACTTCCCATTAAGGAAAGCGGTTTTTACATCCATTTGCCATATTTCATAGTCATGAAATGCAGCAATGGCTAACATCACCCTAATAGACTTTATCTTCGCAACTGGTGAGAAGGTTTCGTCGTAGTCAACTCCAGGAGTCTGAGTGAAACCCTTCGTAACCAATCGCGCCTTATAAGTGTGCACGTTCCCATCCACGTCGGTCTTCTTCTTGAAGATCCACTTGCACCCGACCGTCTTACAACCTGGTACATTGTCAACCAAATTCCAAACTTGGTTGTCATACATGGACTGAATCTCGCTGTTCATCGCCTCTTTCCATTTTACAGACTCTGGGCCTGCCATGGCTTCCTTATAGCTATTAGGTTCATCTAGATTTATTAGTGTACCATCACTAATATACGTGTCCCCTTCGGTAGTAATATGAAAACCATAAAACTGGGGATGAACTCTAACTCTTTCGGAACGTCTAAGAGGTAAGGACTCGTCAATTGGTTCAACCGGAGTTTCCTCCTCGGGTTGAGCGCCAGCGTTAGAGGTTCCTTCATCGCTCGACTCTTGAATCTCTTCAAGATCGACTTGCCTCCCACTGTCTCCTTGGCTTATGAGTTCCCGCTCTCGGAAAACCCCTCTCCTCGCAACGAAGACAACATTGTCACTCGGTCTATAGAAGAGATATCCAAAGGATTTCTGTGGGTAGCCGATGAATATACATCACTCACTACGAGGTTCGAGCTTGTCGTGAGTTTCTCGTCTTACGAAAACTTCACAGCCCCAAACCTTGATATGTGCCAATGAGGGAGCTTTCCCTGTCCACATCTCGTGAGGTGTTTTGGCAACCTTCTTTGTAGGTACTAAATTGAGGATATGGGCGACAGTCTCTAAGGCATACCCCCAGAATGAGATAGGTAGTGAAGCACGACTCATCATGGAACGAACCATGTCTAGCAAGGTTCGATTACGCCTCTCAGGTACACCATTCAATTGTGGTGTCCTAGGTGGCGTCAATTGTGAAACTATTCCACATTCCTTGAGGTAGTCGTGGAATTCAAGACTTAGGTACTCTCCACCTCGATCAGATCGAAGCATCTTGATTTTCCTGCCCAATTGATTCTCCACTTCTTGTTTAAACTCTTTGAATTTTTCAAAGGTTTCTGACTTGTGCTTGATCAAGTAGATATACCCATATCTGCTATAATCATCTGTGAAAGTCACATAGAAGCGATTTGCATCCCCTGTGGTGGATCTAAAGGGTCCACATACATCTGTATGTATGAGATCTAATAAACCCTCACCCCTCGCACAAGTGCCAGTGAAGGGTGACTTGGTCATCTTTCCAAGTAAACAAGATTCGCACGTGTCATGTTCCCTAAGGTCGAACGACTCCAACACTCCATCCTTTTGGAGTTGGGCTATGCGCTTCTTGTTGACATGTCCAAGACGACAATGCCACAAGGATGCTTTATCCATACTATTGGAAGAATCCATACACAACACATCATTTCCTAGGTTATCTACAACCATAACAGTTTCATAAATTCCATTACAAGGCATTGCTTCAAAATATAAAACACCATTTAGATAAGCATAAATCAAACCATTCTCATTATTAAACGAATATCTAAATCCTTGTCTAAATAAACCATGAAAAGAAATGATGTTTCTTGCCATATCTGGCGAGTAGCAACAATTATTTAAATCTAAATTTAATCCATTTCTAAGCACTAAAGAATACACTCCAATCTTGGTGACAAGCGACGTTCTTCTGTTTCCCATGATTAGATTTATTCTTCCAAGCTCCACATCCCTATTTCTTCCTAGTCCCTGCAAATCAGAACAAATGTGGTAACCACACCCTGTATCAAGAACCCAAGAAATAGCATGAGATGAATCATTAGTTTTAATTGTGTAAATACATGCAAAAGATGGCTTGATCTTCCCATCCTTGATGGCTTGCAGATATTTCGGGCAGCTTCTCTTCCAATGTCCTATTTTGTGGCAATGGTGGCACTCTGCCTCCTTTGGGTTTGGGTTGGGCTTAGCAGGATCAACCTTGGTCCCACTAGAAGAGGAACCATCTTGTGACTTTCCTTTGCGGTGGTTCTTTAAAAAAGCCTTCCTCTTCTTGCCCCTTCCCTGTCCAATAGCCAAAACAGGAGCAACGGGTGGATTGGGAGTTGGTGCAACAGACTTGTCCTTGAGGTTGCTCTCAGCAGTCCTCAGGAGCCCTTGGAGTTTGCTTAGGGTGACCTCTTCCTTGTTCATGTGGTAGGTCATCCTAAATTGGTTGTAGCATGAGGGCAAGGAGTGAAGAACAATGTCGATAGCCAAATCTTCCCCAGAGTTGACATTCAACTTGCGAAGACGATCAACATACCTTTGCATCTTTTGCAAGTGCACAGTTAGAGACTCTCCACTTCCCATTTTAGCAGTGATCATATTCGTTATGATCTCATAGCGTTCTTGCCTCGCGCTTTGGTGATATCTCTCCATCAAGTTTAGATGCATCTCATAAGGATACATGTCCTCATAGGATTTTTGGAATTCTGAGTTCATTGTGGCTATCATGATGCAATGGACCTTCGTTGCATCACGCTCATGGTTCTCAAAGATATCCATTTCTTCAGGAGTAGCAGTTTCTGGATTGACCTTCTCGAGCTTCTCATCGAGAACATACTCTTTGTCCTCGTAACGCGCGATCGTGCGAATGTATCTTATCCATTCGCTAAAGTTCGTTCCTTCGAAAGTCACTTTTTGACAAAGGCTCATTAGCGGGAATGAGCTAGCAGTAGCGTTGTTTGCGTTAGACATCTACAAATAGAAAGGAACAAAGTTTGATTAGAATTAAGCCCCTAATTAATACCCAAAAAGAAAATTAGGGCTAGGACCTAACAACATTATTTACACATTAGAAAAGGGATGCCGTAATCTAACATGCAAATAATTTGGAGGTAAGTGAATGACGATTCACTAATTCTTCACCATGAAAAACATAAGCTTTAAGTTTTAAATGTATTGAGAATTCCTAGATTTCATTGAGATTCATTGAACCTTTCAATGACATGTTTAAATCTCAATATGCCCCTCTCGTTTGTGACTGGGATGCCGAGGATCACAAAGTGGGTGTGAATAACCATGCAAATGTACAAGGTGCCCCCACTGTTACAGTTACCTATTCAATGTGTTGGTTAACCACACACGCTCCATTGAACTATAACAAACAATGAGTCACCCTTTGCCACCTTTGCTTAGAACCCAATTAATGTGCTGGTTAACCACACGCGCTCCATTAATGTCTTAGCAAGGGTACAAAGTGTAATTTCATGGGATTGCATCAATTCACTTTTCCTAAAGTAACTAAGATTGGGAATTTTATAAAACATGTTTAGTTACTTTATATAGATTCATTATACTTATTAATGAGAGGAGGTTTGCCCTATCCTACCCGTTCGGCTAACGACCCTCCACCAGTCAAGCAAGCGGTGGGTGTGAATGTACACCCATTAAGCGTTATTTTATAGGCAGCAACCTTAGACCCACCTTATAGACTGGCTTCGTGAATGAGGCCTACTAACGGTAAGACTAGCATTTTAAATTATACATATATATATTAAGCTTGTAATAATATAATAGTATAGAGTTCAATTTTAAACTTGTAAAATTCTAGGGATTGAAATTTAAATTATCCAAATTAAACATTTAATCATAAAATATAAAATTTCAAAGCTTGAGGACAAGTTTAGAACTTTTCAAAACATAAGGATCAAATAGCAAATAATATAAATCAACTAATTAGATTATCTCAATTTGATCTTATTTAGAATTACTTGCAAGACAATTTACCAATTCAATTCAAATAATCAATTATAATCATATAAGGAAATTATTATTCAACTAATTGACAATTATCTTTTATTTGGTCAAGAATATACTCATATATATGATTAAAATCGGATTTTAATGACCCAAAACAGTTAAGGCAAGTATCCTCAAGTAAAACAGCAAGAAATCCCGCAACTTCCTCCTTCTGACGCTCGAACTCGCCGAGTACCTCTATGGACTCGCCGAGTTGGAGCTACTCGCCGAGTCCACAGTGGAACTCGCCGAGTTCATCAGGCAGTCTCATAAAAATCGAATTTTTCAAGCAACAAGCAATCAACCAATGCAACAATTCAATAGAAATCAATCAAAGCTCTGATACCACTGATGGGTTTGAGCCATAAGAACTTTCCTATGTGCACATGCAAACCCTAATGCTTGGATCTAGGTTTCTCTAATTGAACATGCATTGTATCCAAGACTTACAATACTAGATCTAATGTAAACAATTGAATCTAATCATATGAAATCAGATCTAAAAGAATACCTTGAATTACTTGCTTGATACTTCTTCTTCTTGGAGCTTAGAGTCACAATTGTCACTCCTCTAATGGCTTACAAACACCAAATAGCAAGAAGATGATCTTGAGAGAGATAGGAGGGAGAGAAATCGGCCCTAGGGTTTCTTGCCTTGCATGAGTGCCGATTTCCCCACCCCAAGGGATCCATTTTATACTATGAGCTACTAGGGTTTCACCTTTAACCCTAATTGAATGACTTAGGCCCTAAGCAATCCAAGATCCTTCTAGATAATAGGCTTGGACGATTTTATGGTATCCAAACCCTAAAATTCGTCCACCCTCATATCCATAAGGATACATAGCCCATAATACAACTATCACACATTTGACAGTTTATGCCCCTTTATTCAATTAACCTCTTTAAGTCACCAAATTAATTCTCAATTAATATATGACTTATATTAATTAAATAACATTATTATTTCTTTAATATATTATTCTCATAATATATTAACAATAATATCTCTTCTCTCTTAACAAATCATCCAGTCAAGTTGCTATGGTGAAGGCAACCCAAAAGGACCATGCACAACCGGGTCAAGTACTTACCAGATATAGTTACAGCCTTAGACACTAATCCAACAAAGTGGTGGTACCCGCTCCTACCACACTGAGGATTACAGACGGCCGACAGGGTCGTGCTGAGGCGCCGATAGTGAAGAGCAGAGCCTTCCAGTTGACAGCAGAGGAGGCACGAGCGACTCTTGATGTGGTTGCTGATATGTATTTTCTCCATCTTCTCCTTATTACTTTTGACTATTACTCATGTTTATGTGTTGTTTATAGGGTCGTTCCTAGTGAACATAATTTTAGATATGGTATTGTTTGATTCGGGGGCTAGCCGATTGTTTGTGTCACTTGTACTTAGCAAGCGATTTAGCAGAGCTCCGAGGTAGCTGGATTGCCCACTTGACGTTGAGATAGCAGATGATAGGACCGTCAGGGTCGCGAGAGTTCATAGAGGATGTACACTTCGGTTATTTGATGAGCAGTTTTCGGTGGACTTGGTCCATATTCCCCTGCGAGGGAATAAGGTTAATGTGGGTATGGATTGGTTGAGCCCCAACGGGGCAATGATTGATTGTGAGCTGCAGCTAGTGAGGGTTCACACTCATAGTGGGGGAGAGTTAGTGATTTAGGGTGAGAGACCACAACACGGACCGATTCTCTGCTCAACAGCGAGAGCGAGACGTTACTTTCAGCAGGGTTGCGCGGGATATGTTGCTTACGTCATGGATACCCGAGATAAGGGTAAGGCGACGGTCAATGATGTACCAGTAGTGCAAGAGTACCCGGACGTATTCCCAGAGGATTTGCCTGGGATACCTCCAGAGATACAGGTTAAGTTCCGGATTGACCTGGTCCCTGGTGCGGCTCCGATAGCCAAGGCACCATATCGGTTGGCTCCTCCTGAGATGCAGGAGTTGTCTGCGCAGCTGCAAGAGCTGCTAGACAAGGGTTTTATTAGGCCGAGCAGTTCACCATGGGGATCCCCGATCCTGTTTGTGAAGAAGAAGGACGGGTCGCACCGTATGTGCATTGATTACCAGGAGCTGAATAAGGTAACGGTGAAGAACCGTTACCCACTCCCGAGGATAGATTATTTGTTCTACCAGCTTCAGGGAGCATCTTGGTTTTCCAAGATTGATCTACGGTCCGGATATCACCAGATGCGGGTCAAAGATGATGATGTGCAGAAGACTGCTTTTAGGACCCGCTATGGTCATTATGAGTTTGTGGTGATTCCGTTTGGACTCACCAATGCTTCAGCCGCGTTCATGGATCTTATGAACCGCGTGTGCAGACCGATGCTAGATCGGTCTGTAATAGTATTCATTGATGATATCTTGGTTTATTCCAAGACTGAGGAGCAGCACGAGGAACACCTGAGGGAGGTGCTTGAGACCTTGAGGAGGGAGAGACTTTTCGCAAAGTTCTCCAAGTGCGAGTTATGGTTGCGAGAGGTGCAGTTTCTGGGGTACCTTGTCAACCAGAAGGGTATATTAGTAGATCCGGCCAAGATTGAGGCCGTGATGCAGTGGGAGGTCCCGAGGTCTGCATCCGAGATTCGGAGCTTCCTAGGTTTGGCAGGATACTATAGGAGATTCATCCATGATTTCTCCAAGATAGCAGTTTCGCTGACCCGACTGACCAAGAAGTCGGTGGTGTTTCGTTGGGGTCCTGAGCAGCAGACAGCCTTTGAGACGCTTAGGCAGCGACTGTGCGAGGCGCCGATTCTCACCCTGCCAGAGGGAGTAGATGACTTTGTAGTCTACTGTGACGCTTCGATCACAGGTATGGGAGTAGTGTTGATGCAGCGGGGGCATGTGATAGCTTATGCCTCGAGATAGTTGAAGCCTCACGAGGCTAACTACCCGACACATGATTTGGAGCTGGGGGCGGTGGTGTTCGCCCTCAAGATTTGGCGACATTACCTCTACGGGGTCTGGTGTACTATCTACACGGACCACAAGAGCTTGAGGTACCTCATGGATCTGCCGAATCTGAACATGAGGCAGCGTCGGTGGTTAGACGTGGTAAATGATTATGACTGTGAGATCCTTTATCACCCGGGCAAGGCCAACGTAGTGGCCGACGCCCTGAGCCGCAAGGCGGTGACGGCTCCGATTTGATATATCTGTATGAGGATGACAGTGATCACTCCACTGCTGGAGCAGATTAGGGAGGCGCAGGTTGAGGGCCTGAAGGAGGAGCGCCAGAAGTGCGAGAGGATAGTGGGCCGAGTAGCTTCGTTTGATTACGATAGCCGAGGATTATTGACCCTGCATGGGAGGGTCTGGGTACCGTACTGGGGCGGAGTACGACAGGTGTTGATGGATGAGGCCCACAAGTCTCGGTTCTCCATCCATCCAGGGGCGACGAAGATGTACGGAGATCTTCGACCCGATTACCGGTGGCCCTGCATGAAGCGGGACGTAGCTTGGTATGTGGAGAGATGCCTGACCTACAGGAAGGTCAAGACAGAGCACCAGAGGCCCCACGGCAAGATGCAGCCGTTCGACATTCCTGTGTAGAAATGGGAGGATATCACTATGGACTTCATTACTAAGCTTCCCAGGACCGCACGTGAGGTTGATTCGATATGGGTCATCGTGGATCGGTTGACCAAGAGCGCCCATTTTATACCGATCCAGGAGAGCATCTCTGCCGAGAAGTTGGCCGAGATTTATGTGCGGGAGGTAGTGGCACGTCATGGAGTGCCTGTCTCAGTGGTGTCAGACCGAGATGTCTGGTTTACTTCCAGATTTTGGAAGCGGTTTCACGACGAGATGGGTACTCGTTTCCATTTCAGCACCGCTTTCCACCCTCAGACGGACGGACAGAGCGAGAGAACCATTCAGAATCTCGAGGACATGCTTCGGGCATGTGTGTTAGATTTCGGTGGCAGTTGGGATACGTATCTTCCGTTAGCGGAATTTTCGTATAACAACAACTATCACTCCATTATAGACCGGCCTCCCTTCGAGATGCTCTACGAGAGGAAGTGTAGGACCCCAATCTGTTGGGGTGAGGTCGGTCAGAGAGTCATGGGGAGTACGGAGGTAGTACTCAAAACCACGGAGCAGATTCAGCAAGTCTGAAGCAGACTTCAGACTGCTCAGAGCCGGCAGAAGAGCTACGCCGACAAGCGGCGTTCAGACTTGGAGTCTCAGGTGGGCGATATGGTCCTCCTGAAAGTGTCACTCTGGAAGGGTGTTATCAGGTTTCGGAAGCGGGGCAAGCTGGGCCCCAGGTTCATCGGTCCATATAGGGTTTTGGCCCGGGTGGGTCGGGTTGCCTATCGATTAGATCTTCCAGCAGAGCTCAGCCAGATCCACAGCACGTTCCATGTTTCTCAGTTACGGAAGTGCTTACTGGATAATTCAGCAGTGGTACCCCTTGAGGATATTCAGGTTGATGACATCCTGAACTACATCGAGAAACCAGTGGCGATGTTAGACCGCAAGACGAAAGAGCTGAGGAACAACAGGGTAGAGTTAGTGAAGGTGCAATGGCAGCACCGGAAGGGTTCAGAGTGGACATGGGAGCCCGATGAGGAGATGAGGGAGCACTATCCAGAGTTGTTTTCACATTCAGTAGACTTCGAGGACGAAGTCTAAGACAAGTGGGGGAGAATTGTAACGCGCCGTTCCCGGTACGTATTTAGTTCATTAAATGCTCATTTTATAAGAGATACTCGGTGAGTTGGTAGCCCTAACTCGTCGAGTAGATGCCAGTTTAATCGCGGGGTTTAAGTGGACTACTCGACAAGTCAGGAGTAGACTCGGCGAGTAGGTCCATCAAGAGGAAACCCTAATCCTTAGGGTTTGCACCCTATTTAAGCAACATTATGAGTCTTCACCCCAGCCCCCATCACCTTCACATCCTACTCTCGAAACCCTAATCAATCTTGTGCATTCTTGAGCCATTTTTCCTTACATTTGTGTGGTTGAAGCTAGGAGAAGGAAGGCAAAGAGTGAGTACAACAAAGGAGGGCAGAAGATCTAGAGTTCTTGGGTCATTTCAGATTTGTTAAAGGTATAAAGCTAATACCTTGGCTTCTACCCATTTAGATCTCCTTATAGACTTGATATTTGCACTTTTTGGGTCCTTTCCAAGGTCATTCCGAGATTTGAACATTGGGGGAGGAAAGGACTTCAAATCTGGACATTTCTGAGCTTTAGAAGCCCAAAGTTGTCACCTTTATTCAGCCATGACTCCATGAAATGTTATAGACCTTCATATTTGTCTTGGAATGAGTGTTTTAGCTTCATAACATCATGCATGAACGTAAAGTTAGCAACTTTACGTGTAATGCTAGACTAAAGAGTCCAGATCTATGAGTTAGAAGCATTGAAATGGATTAGAATCGACTGAATGGATATGTCACAAGGAGGACTCGGCGAGTTGTTCTCGGACTCGACGAGTCGGGTCGTGAACCCTAACTCCTTTTCTGATTTGGAGTAGGACCAGTGAGTGGAGGTGGTGACTCGGTGGGTGGAACAGGACTTGGAAACAAAAGTTGAAGAACTCGACGAGTCTACGAAGGGACTCGGCGAGTTAGAGTCGATATGTCCCTTTTCTGATTACGCTAGGACTCAGCGAGTCTAAGGACGACTCGACGAGTCAGTTCGTCTAGTCGCGGTGTCGATTAGCATGGAGACTCGGCGAGTCATAGGGTGACTCGGCGACTCGAGTCGCGGATCTTAGGGTTTCTGAGTTCTAGAACTCGGCGAGTCAATAGGCTAACTCGGCGAGTAAGTCAACTCAGAAGGTTGACTTTGGTCAGGACGTTGACTTTGACCAGGGGTAAAATGGTCATTTTACCCTAAGAAGGATTATCAGTTTTTTTGATTAAGTGTTGTCATGGAATTTATAGCCGGAGAGTTGCCGGAGCAGCAGATAGGGATCCCTCACCCAGTTTTTCAGCAGTCAGTCATACGAGGTGAGTTTCCTTCCAGTAGGAACGGGTGTACGGCCACAATGCTGACCCGTTTAGATGATAGTAGTTCCGGACTTCGGTCCGATGCCGGGGTGGTCCCGAGAAGTAGTTATGTATGCTTGATGTCTTCGTGATTCATGCATGTTTATGTTATGTGTATATGTTCCAGACTTCGATCCGATGCCGGGCAAGCCCGATGCAGTATATGTGATTATGTTATATGTTCATGTTTATGTTATGTTCAGTTTATTCCGGACTTGATGTCTTCGTGATTCATGCATGTTTATGTTATGTGTATATGTTCCAGACTTCGATCCGATGCCGGGCAAGCCCGATGCCGGGCGGGGCCCGATGCAGTGGGCGGGGACCAAGTTATTCCGGACTTCAGTCTGATGCCGGGCGGGGCCCGATGCAGTGGGCGGGGCCCAATTTATGCTGGACTTCGGTCCGATGCCGGGCGGGGCCCGATGCAGTGGGCAAGGCCCAGTATGTGTTATATGTGTTATTATATGGTATGTGGTAGTTTGGGGGAGATCACTAAGCTTCGTGCTTATAGTTTTTAGTTTTGGTTTCAGGTACTTCCACTGGCAAAGGGAAGGGCTCGGGATGATCACATGACACACACCACAGTCTTCAGCCTGGGAGTTCTACTCTGATATTTTGATATGACATTTGACATGAGATTTGATATGTGATAGATATTATGAGATTTTGAAACACATAGTTTTATGATTTTATACTTTGGTAATGAAATGATGGTTTTAATAATGTTTTAAAAACGAAATTTTTGGGTTGTATTTCTGGGATGTTTTAAAAGCCCCCAGTTGATGGGGTCTCGGACCTGATCATGGCGATGAGATGGTTGTTTGACGTAGAGGGCTGTTTCTTCACGTGTTCTTGTCCAGATGACCAGGAGGTCAGGTGCACCCTGAATCTTCCCTGGTTGGGGGGGGGGGGGGATTGGTGGAGACTAATGACTAGTTCTTATACTCCTGAACAGAGGGCCGCGATGACTTAGGAACAGTTCTCAGAAAGGTTCCGTGCAAAGTACGTTCCCTTGGTAGAGAGGGAGAGACTGGCCCAGGAGTACCTGGAGTTGAGACAAACGTCCGAGTCGGTGACAAAGATCACCAATATGTTCACTGATAGGACTTTGTTCAGTCTTGAGTTTGTTGCTTCAGAGCAGGCTCAGATGACTCAGTATTTGAGCATGATCAAGACGGACATTCGATAGTTCGTGTCCACCCAGCGATATGGATCTCTCGCTGAGCTTCAAGATGCCGCGAGGAGGTGAGAGATTGAGATAGAGACCCAGGTGAGGGATCAGTGTCATGCTCCGGATCAGTCCCAACGTGCAACAAAGCAGTTCAAGTCCGCCGACCAGAGTTCGGGATCAGTTGGAGGGAGACGCAGATCTGTTGCATGTCGCATGTGTGGCAATGAGGGTCATTTTGGAAGAGACTGCGGGCGGAGTGTGCGAGTTTGTTTTCATTGCGGTCAGGAAGGCCACATCAGGGCTCATTGCCAATTTCTCAGTAAGGTGTTGGATCATACGCCCTTAGCTTGGCAGTTTCCCGATGGTCGTCAGGGGACCGTCAGGGTCCCGAGGATCGAGAATTGAGTTGGCAATTCTTCTATTTAGTAATTGTGGTAGTATTGGTATTTATCTTTAATTCCTATTTGTGTTTCAAAGTTCCATTGTAATCTTGGATGATCAGATAAATGGAGTTATCTTATTTAGCTTTGTTTCAGTTGATCTCTTGTTATGTGTGGATTAATTATCTTTGGCCTCGATTGTATGTGAGTTGGAATGTATGTGGATATCAGTGGTTGAGATCAAGTAGTAGAGTTCGAGTTAGTCGGTGTATCGAAGGACTATGAAGTTCTCAGATTCTAGCATATTTCAAGGGGGGGGGGAGAGTGGAACCTCGTAGTAGGAAGACTTGGTGCCAAGATTCGGTTTTTAGTCAGATTCTCTGAGTTCCAGACTTCTGCGCAACTGCTAAATCTTCGGGTTTCATGATAGGATCATTGTCAGTTGTTGGATTTGATGGGTTTTGCGCATTCTAACACTCCTAAGTGTACATGCAACCCTAAATACCTTGGATCTATGTTTTCTCTATTATACATGCAATTATGAACTTTCCAAGGTATTACCCTATCTAGCATACAATACTTGATACTTGGGTAATCAAATGGATAGAATACATACGTTTGTTTGATGTAGCTTGTCTCCATGAAGCTTGAGTGTCTAGTGCCCCAAGTGTGACACCTCAAATGGTTCACACAACACCAAATGCACATGGAATGACTTGAGAGAAATGGAACACTCCTTGAAATCGTCTAGCCCTCATATTCACACATTAGTGCACGATTTCTTGAGCCATGGGATTCTTTTATATGGTGGCTATTAGGGTTACACCATGTAACTCATAACTTTACCCATTCCTTATGCTCCATGGATTTTAACCTCCATGGAGTATCCATGGGTCACCCCATGGACTTAGTCCAACATAAGAAATCTTGGATCACAAGCCCACATATATAAGAATGAATGATTTACACAATCAACCCATATATTTAATTAGTCTCCTTTTGATCACTTAATTAATTCCAAATTAATTCTTGATCAATACTAATTAAATAACCTTATTAATATATTAGAACTTATAATATATTAACCAACCTTAAGTGTTATTTCTCTCATTATAGTCTATCCAAATGCATGATGCCATGCAACCCAAATGGACCATGCCGGGTCGGGTCAAGTCTTACCAATTATAGTTATGGACTTAGACATTAATCCAACAGGATTTTCCCTTCGATTCGTATTTGTCTTAGTTGTGATAACATCTCTAGGGAATACTTGTGCTTAGGCCCTAAGGTGTTAGGAGCTCAGGTTGAGGGTTTACTTGTATGCTATCGCCTGATTGGGGATGAGTCTGTTTCATGTTAGGCTTTGTTATTCATTTATTGAGTCTTAATATGGGTTTTTGGTTAGGGTTGGACCGAAATCAGTCTTGATTTCGGTCCTTAGGCATGTTGGGCTTAGGGTTTCCTTGTATAATTGTGTTCCCTATATAAGGAGACTCATATGGCCGGTTCTATTTTAGCTTTTCTGTCATATCATTGTGAAGGCCAACCATTGTGAAGATCTCCATTGTACTAGACGATTTCATCAATATAATTGTGTGCATTGGGTTGATTACGCGTTTGACGTTTGTTCTTGATTTACTTTGCATTGATTCCGCCCTTTCTTAGTGATTTCGATTGATTACTAGTTGGTTCATGCTTTTGGGACTTACAATTGGTATCAGAGCCAATCTAGTGTTAACCGTGTTCAAGAACATCAAGATCGAATTTGGCTGTTTTAATTCTTTAAGCTTTTAATCGAAAACTGTTTTAAGTTTGTTATTAGAAATCGTTCACTGTTGTTGTTGTGTTCTTGGTGTTCATCGAGGTTCAAGACAATCTTCTTCGGTTTTTTAGGGGCATCAAAATCGAAATTTTGTTTGAAATCGTCGTTTTCGGTAGAACTGGATATTTTCGGTGCACGTCTCTTATTCTCGATTAGGGTTAAAAGAGTCTTCGGCGGCACACTAGAGTTATCGATCGGTCAACAAAAGGTTAAAGTATCTTCCGATATAAAGGGTGTTTGGGATTACTTTTGAGCATCAAAAGTCCTTTTTGTGAAAGGACTTTTTGTAAAATGGCTTTTTGGAAAAGAATGTCTTTAAAAAGTGTTTGGATTGACAAAATGACTTTTAGTTTAACTTTTATAGGTAAAACAACAAAAAGTCACAAAAAATCAGATTTTGGGTGTGTTTGGCTAAACTTTTTTACTTCAAAAGTCCTTTTCATAAAAGGACTTATTGACTTGTTGCTTTTGCAAAAGATGGTTTTAAAATGTGTTTGGAATACTTTTTAGCTTTTACCTTTTAAAAACCCAAAAGTCATCAAAAGACACAATTTTATGACTTTTAAAAAAGATGTATTTTCTTCTTACCAAAAAGTGATTTTAAAAGAACTTCTAGAGTTCCCAAACATTCTCTTTGTGACTTTTAAAAACTCATTATTTTTCTTCTTTTACCAAAAGTAATTTTAGGCTTTTTATTTTTACACTCCATACTATTTATAATAAATGCTCACTCCAGTCTAAATTTAGACTATGAAAACTATAAAACTAGTCTCCAATAAAGTGTCGTCAGCCAAATTTCTCCTCACGCCTCCACTTTTCACAATTTCCATGCGGGGCCTTTTTCATTTTATTAAAGTTATTCATTTTTTTTTGATTTTATGCAAGTTGATTTTTTTTAATTGGAATAACGAAACTATTTATTTATTTTAATAAAGTGTAATATATATTTTTTATAAATGTGATTTGACTAGTTTTGCTAATTTATATAAAAATATATCGTATTTGTTTTTGTTTGAAATAATAGTATAAGATAAATTTCATAAATAATTTTGCTTTTCTTTTTTCTTTTTGGTTTTCCTTTTAGCTTAGCCACCGTTTATTTTCATATAAAACTTTGATTATTATAAAATTTATTATAGTTTGAGGTCGGAGTTTAGTAGCTTCATTGTTTTGATATTAACTAGAGGGGTTACCCACGCGTTGCACGGGGCGGAATGTGTTCGTTTTGTGAGACAAATAGTGACGTACATTGCATAAATTGGTATCCAAATTAAAGTATGTTGCTATTCTGTGTAATTTTCCATCAATCGGATGAATGGAAATGTAATGATACATCATGCTACCAAAAGAAGTACAATGCTATATTTGAATAGATTTTCGAAAACAATGAAAATACAATTTTATATCCAGGTAGTTTTAAATGAAAGTACAATGCAATCTACAATAAATACAGAAAGAACATCTTCATACTTACCGCATCCCTCACCAGTCTTCTTCGATTTAATTTCCTTGAATGATCAAATCATGCACCTAACATTAGAATTAAAGTAAAATGTTATATGTTTCAATAACAACACTATAAGGTCGCCAAATTCCAATGGGTAGTTTAAGAATTCAAGAGAAAATCTATTATGGACACTCATTTAAACAATATGGCCCTCGGTATTAACATGAGGGTACAAAAGAATGAAAGCAAACCACAATATGAGCGGAAAAAAATAAGTCAAAACCTTAATAGAAACAAAATATAAAATTAAAAAGAAAGTTTTCACATGTATATTGACATCATGCAATGCTTTTGAAAAATACACATCAGCAACCTGAGGTGCCATTTTTAATGCTTGTTTTATTTGCTGCATGTAATGTTGATTCCATTGCAGGAGAAGTCCAATGTTGTTGCTGAAATATCGTTTATTAAAAAAATTATTTATTTAAATGAAATTATTACATCATCGATTAATAAAAAAAATAAAAAAAAAGAATGTAATCTAACCATACAGCAAACCATCATTTTCATCTTTCAGAAGCGAAATAGTGGACGTGAAGTGATTGAATTGTTGGATATAGATACTAAAATAGTGGAAAATTCTTACACTACCAAAATAGAGTACTTGGAAATGTGTAAGGAGTAATAATAAACACAACTACACAAGTTGAAGCAAGTAGAAAGTAGTTGTATACGTAGATATCAGAATCATGATTCAACAACATCTGTTTATCATCAAAAATAGTTATCTATTCTAAATTCTAAAAAAACTATTGTTTTTAATGAACTTGTTTAGATGGACTACCAATTGAACTCATACGAAGTTGCTAAACAGTTCAACGGTTAGAGCTTATCGGCTATACAAAATGTCATGCTTACAATCCCCAAATTTTTTGGTTATGTTTGTCATGTATTGCAAATCTACAGTAATCAGTCAAAACTCATGCTTGTAATGGATATAACAATTAGCATGAAACAATTTTATTACTTAGTTTCTCTATTGGAAGCCCAAAATTTGATTTTTATTAAAAAAAAAACAATTGTTTTTTTAGTTACTGTTTTTTATTCAGTTTTAGTTCTTTTACACAACCCCAAGTAAAAATAATTAGTATTATTACTGCAATATCATTATTTTTGTAATATATTTTATAAAAAAAACTAAGGAAAACCTGGTCAAAGTTTTTTTTTGCAAAATGCATACCCATGGTCAAACCGTTGACCAATCAATTCACACTCTTCCGATTAACCCAAGACCCATTTTGACCGGTCAACAGATGGCTAACCATGGTCGAAGTGAAAGTCTCAGTAAAATTCAAAGCCAAACCGCTTACAACAATAACATACCTGTGGCTCGTGCACCTCCTCGATCTGAAATCTGTAAGTTTTATCTTTCATTGTTACATAAACACTTTCTTACTTTTGCTATTTGACAATTATACCCTTTTGTTGGAATGCCTGAAAATTGAAACATCCTTTATAATAAACAAATGGTCAACCAACAGAGAATGTAAAAAATGGTCAAAGAACATCATGTGTAGACAAATCTGATTCGACTCTATTATACTAAACAAACGTACAAAAAAGAAGTAATACGTATGTATTTTATCACAAAACAACGCATTTTACAGTGAAATATTAAACAAATGCTTCAGAAAAGAAAATTATACCCGACAAACCAATCGATGGTTCAGAATCCGTAGAAACATGATGTGAGAAGTCAATTTTACCTGCAAATCGAATAGGTTTCATTACAGAAAAAACAAAATACCTCTTAGGGTTAGAAAAAATCATGGAAATTAACGATGTGCATCTTATTTGGGGCATTCCATCGAACACATAGGGTGCCTTGCCTTCTTCTTTAAAACAAAATAGTTATAATTACAAACAAAAACTTAACGGAATAGTATAAAACCTGAAAAACATAATCAAACAAACAATAAATCCATTTGTAAAAAAATTTAAACCCTATAAATTACATTCGTAGTAGTGTTTATAGAATTTATGGCGCCAAATGAGAGCTGAAAAATGATAAAACTGAGCCTCCAATTGGATAGATCATTTCAAAAAGCCAATGAAGATAACTACAATCATAATATGGAATTGCTACTCACCTTTAATTTATAAATGCCAACTCTATGAAAGGAAGTTATATCAGTATCAATAATTGCATCAAATGCATTCTTGGAAGCTTTCATCTTTCTATCTGCCATCATCAAGAAGAAAACTCGAGTCCCAAGTCCGACTTACACATTCAGTAACAATCCAATAGATCATAAAACATATAAGATTTTAAAAGTTCAATAAGGATTTTTAAAGGCAAGGATTTCAACATTTAAGAAACTCACCATCCCATTCCAAACTATATTTTCTATTCCATGTGAGTTTCTTTGATATTTGAAAATTATGAAAAATAAGTATGTTTGTCATTGGATCTCTTACCTGTGCCCTTTGTCAATTGAATCATCCAGTAGCCATTACATTGATCTTCATTCATTATTCAAGAAAATCATGAAGTGTGTTAGAAAAAATCAATGAAAAGCAATCAATGAAGAGGTTTAAAAGCCCTAAACTTAAGCTACCAAAAGCAGAAACATATCAGTAACCAAAGAAATTTTTTTTTTTTTTGTGTTTTTGTTAAATCACTATAATCGATTTTTTTTTGTTTTTTTGTTAAATCACTATAATCATTTGTATTATGTTTTATTTTATGTTATCATATTTATGATCGTTGTTTGTGAGTCAGGTGGTATTATAAATTTTTTTATGTTTTTTTGTTAAATCATTATAATTATGTAATATCTAGTATTAGTGAATAATTATTTATAAAAGAAATAAAATTAATATTTATTATTAAGTCGTTTCTACAATTTCGTTATCATGTGTTTAATATTGTATCTGAGAATGTTTCTGCATGTTTCACTTCTAATGTTGCTGGTGGTGGTACTACATAATGGCCATTTTCTCCCCTATTGTTAGTATAATTGTATGTGCCCCAACCAAATCCAAAAATAAAAAACAAAGTAAACTCTGGAGACTACCAGTAATAAAAGGAGAGATCAAACATCTCTTTGAACTCGTAGTAACGACTGATTCCAGTCATTTATCATGCAAAAGCAGATAAAATGTTTTTCTTGAGGGTAAATTCATCCGCCTTTGTAGGGCTAATCGACTGCAACAATAACACAATTTAAATACAATCAGACAACAGAGACATGAGTTAATGGGTTAAGCCAAAAAAAAATATTTGATTGAATTGAATTTTACCTTAGAAAGAATACGTTCTAGACGTTGGATCTCATTCTTAGCATAATCACAACCTTTGGTCAGACTACTTTTGGCATCTTTCACGTATATCTTTCCATATCTGATAAAAAAACACATGTATAAAAATGTATTATATATATATATATATATATATATATTCAACAAACATGTTAAATGTTAATCAAAACAAAATGAATAAAAAGATAACCTTGAAGTAGAACTGGTGACTTTTCCAACTTCCTCCTCAATCTTAGCATATAATGCTTTCTTTTCATCACTACCAGCAGTCACAAACTCCTTCACTAAGCTATCCAATTCGGCAATTAAACCATCCTACATTCACCACAAAAACAAAATGTCACATGTGTAACGGATAATAAAATAATAAAATAGTAAATGTTCTTTTTTAAGATCAAATTTGAAGTCAAACACTAACGGTGGAAGTAAGTTGACCCTTGGCATAACGGCTAGTGCCGCATTTCTCATTGATGAAGGTCACAAACCTATCTATATTGCGTCCATCTTCATAGTCTTCACCATATTTCACCCAATCTTTCATGATTTCAAAAAAGACCCAATTTTATAACTGTTACTTACTTTTCACCAAGATCCTTATAATTGTCGGCATCAAGATTGACAATAACTACATCTTTCTTATTTTTATAAGCAGCTGCTAGACTTTCATAAACCTGATTAAAAAAAACAGATAATTACTGTTGTATTTGTACTGTGTATGGGGAAAAATGTATGTTTTTTTTTGAAAAGACGCAAACGCCCTTCTCATAATCATCATTGAAAATAGCTCTACAGAGCTTCTCAACTCTTGTCTTGTGTAACAAATGCATACTTTAAATGTAAAGAGTTGAGATACATATAGGAGAAAGTCTCTTGCAATGCCCACACCTGTTACAAGAGTGAAGATTGTAAGATGCAAATCAACTATAATCAACAAATTAGTGTCATAGCTTTGTACTCTGAAATCTTTTTGATTACGATGTTAAGATGGAATAAAAAAAATAAGCATTTTTGTAAGGATGGTGGAGAACATGAAACATGTAACAAAACTAAAAAAATGGCTGACCAGGGTGCATAGAATTCAACCAACACATCCTTTTTGGAATTCAATACAATCTCCTCAAAGTTATTAGAGTTTAGCACTACCACAGTTGAGGGAACTGAAGCTATCTTTACACTGGTTCCTGAAAATCGTAATAAACATTATAAACAACAATCTTATATGTTTTTTTTTCAAAAACAACGGATAAGGTGCAAAATCAAAATGGAAAAACTACTTTCCCTTAGATAAAATTCCATTACCTCATAATTATATAACATGAAAAGCAAAATACAGTAAGAAAATAAAACAAATCCTTAACAAACCCAAAAGCTATAAAAATATAAGTATATAACTTACCTGTGATCATCCATACCGATCTATCCGGCTCAAGAAGTTCATCAGAAAATGAGTGGCTCAATACAAAGAGTTAATTAGTGTGCATTTGATACGGTAAAGGAAAAGTTCATACCCAATTTGGAAGATGGTTAAAGGATAGAAGTATCCCCTCATGTAAACCACTCTTTAACTCCTGACTGAGGTAATTGAAACTCCTGATTCAATTACGATGGTTTACATGAAGGGATAGAAGTATCCCCTCTTACCCACCCTTGATTTTGATAACAGAAACCCTAGTTTACTATGATGGGTTTCTTGTCGCATAGAGGGAGAAGGTGCATACAGTGAAACCAAATTAGCATGAAACCTTACAGCCTTCGGTTGTGTTGGATACAACCGATCGATAGAAAAGTTGAAAAACAATTAGAAACCACAGAAACGTGTGTCTCACAGTTCCGAAGCAAGTGTAGAAACGGAAGAATCTTCATCTACCTTTTTCGTTACCAACAATGGAACACACAAGGACAAAGAATCGATTTGTAACCTTTGTTTCTTTACTCTCCCTATCGATCTCTCTATTTTCAGTGGAAACGTGAATTCAGAGATGACATGGTACCTTAGGTTTTTTCTTTGAGGGAAGATCTATTACAGAGAAGGAAGTCGTAAATCGCAGACGTATGAGGAAACAGGGAAGCAGAGACGACGTATGAGAGATGGAAGCGATCCATAACCATCGCAGAGTTAAAATAAGTTGATGCGAAGGCGGTGCTGAAGGATCAAGAAGAAGCAGATCGACTGCTTGGATAGTAAGGCGGTGGACTAAACGTGACTATCCCAAAAGGAAGAATGAAGAGAATATGAGAGGGTGAAGAACAATTGAGAATCTGGTGAAAGCGGTGGAGCGGAAACCCTTAAATAAATCAAAATATCGAAGAATCCAGTTTTAAAAATTGCCTTAGAGGACCCCTGAAAAAGAAGGAAATAAATACACGACATTTAGCAAACATACATAACCTTAGGGACCAATCTTGCCAAACCCTTAGGAACTTTATTATTCTTTTTCTTCATAATTTTAATATATATATAATAATTACATATTTTAAGGTTTAGACAAGTTTATCAATTTGAAAGAAAAAACATTTTAATACGTTTATTTTTTTCATACAATTATATTTAGTCTTTAAAAATTTATCTCTTAAGTTAATTAAGTTAAGTGAAGGATTTTTATAATAATATTATAGAATAAAAAAATGTTACATTTTCTATTCTTTCAACTTAATAGTTAATGAATCTTTTATATATATATATATATATATATATATAGAGAGAGAGAGAGAGAGAGAGAGAGAGAGAGAAATGAGTTATTTGGAAAACGAATAACTAGGGCAACATATGCTGGAACCAATAATTAAATGACACGTGTCCATTTCTTTATTCACAAGTAATGTATTGGGGAAGTTATTTATTTAGTTAGGGGCTGTTTGATATACGTCTGACCGAGTCGGGTCCGACGTATTTGGCTGACTCGGTCAACTGAGATTGTTTGTTAAACCGATTTTGGATGGTTGACTGGATAAGAGAAATCTGAGCGAGAAAGCTTGAGAAGAATAGCTGACTGAGAATTTTTCCTAATCTACCCTTGCCCTACAATTCCTTTCCAGCGCCTCCGTAAAGATACCATCTCCTCCTCTTTCAGCCACAACCAAGATCCTTTGAAACTGACGATTTGAGCCTGCCCCCCACCAATCGACACCCCTCTTCTCATCACTCATCAGGTATGTTGATCTTCTCCTCTTTCACTTACGTTTCTTTCTTTTTTTTTTCCAATTTTTTCTGCTCTATTCTTCTTCTCATCACTCATTAGGTACCTTGTTCTTCGTTAAATTTTGAAAATTTCTCAATAAAGTTAAGCCATGTACTCAATTTCATCATATTTCTTTTTTTTAAGACTTGTGGTCAATTTCAAGGAGGTTAGAAAGGATAGGTCCAATTTCAACCTGCTGGTAAGGGATGATCGATTGCAACCTACTGGTAAGTCCAATTTCATATTCTGTTTTATAAATCCATGTTTATAATCATAAAAAAAGTTTGTTGGTAGTGCTATAACAGATGACTGATGTGGAATTAGAAAATTCTTAAAGTCACAAAACTTTTAAGCTTTTGGAGCTCCTGATGCATGTTATATGTTTGATAAAATGCATGAACCAATATTTAGAGTTTATTAATATGTGTACAAGATACTGTTATATAATGAGATGCCCTGTTTATCTTGTGAATAAGAAGAACAATATTGTTACTATATATTATAGATAAGTATCTATTATGTATGTTGGACCTTTGTTGCTGCTATTGCATTTTTTTCGTATGTGTTCGGTTTGAAATCAAGTGTCAGATGTACGATCAAGCAGCAGGGTAAAATGGTCATTTTACATCTAGTCAGCACATTCAGTCAGATTTACAATCAAACAACATTGTTTCTTACTCAGCCAGGATTTCTTACTCGGACAGATCTTTTCAAGTAAGCACTTTTTCAGTCAGCAACTGTCAAACGGGACCTTACTCTAAAGTGATGTGTTGTCATGTTTTCATTAGTTCAAATATGTGTTGCCCTAATCATTAATTCTCCATATAACCCTTCCATATATATATATATATATATATATATATATATATATATATATATATATATATATATATATAAAATAAAAGAGAGAGAATTAGAGAAAATAAAAATAAAAAATATATTTCTTTCGGAAAACAATGTAATAAAATCTTTAATTAATAAAAATGATTAGTTAAGAGTAATGATGTCTAACCTAAAATATATTAGAGTAGGGTGGAGTGAGTAGGATGGAGTGTCCACAACAACACCCATTTTCAAAAGATCTTTTAAATTATTCAAACACTTTTGACTTTTTTTTAATTTTTTGAAAAAATTAAAAGTCAAAAGTTATTTTAAAATATTTTAACTAATGCTATTTTAAAAGCAACCCAACCACCCTCGTAATATTTGTTCTCTCGTCTCTCTCAAACCTGCAATTAGGGTTTCGTCCCTCTTTCTCGATTTCGTATCTTTTTCCCAAATCGTTTTTTTGATGGAAATTGAAACGCGCAGTATGAGTAAGGCAAAACGACGACCACCATCTGATGATATATGCGACCAAGTCGTAGGCCGTTACGGCAAATCCATCGCACCTCAACACGTCGAACTCTGCAGAATCGTTAGGCGTACCCGCAATTCCCTAAGATCTAAATATCGGCCCCTGACTCCCCACTCTTACTTCGAAACTATCATTCACGACCTATCTAGAAACCATGACGCCGATGCATATTCAGTGTCTACGATGGGTTTGTTTTTGGAGTTTGTGTTACCTCTGGTTCCTAAGGAGTTTATAACCAAGTCCGAGGCGGCTAAGGCCATGGAGATTGTTGTTAAGGCTTTGCAGGCTACGAGGGCTAGCGCTTTGGTCGAGTGTTTGGCTTGTTTTCTGGAGTTGTGTGACTTGGACAATCGGGAATCTATAAAATTAGGCGTCGGGGCGCTTATCTACTATTCAAGACATACACGGCTGGAGGTTAGAAATTCTGCTCAGATTTGTGCTATGAAGGTCGTCCGTTGTTTTGAATCCGAAAAGGTCAAAGAATGTGCAAGTGAATTGGTACTACAAATGTTCACTTCCCATGTGTCTTTACCCATAGACAAATCAAGTTCAAGTTCAGTGGATACAATAGATCCATTCATTATTCCCACGATGGAGGTGATGAGATTCCTAATACCTTATTTACCACCAACTTTTGTATAAAAAGGGATTCAATCATTACCTATAGGAGCCAAGTCCAAGTCCTCAATGGTGATGAGGCGTACTTTAGATTTCACCGAGACTCTACTTGAATACTTTGAATATGAATCCGAGGTTACACCAATGGATACTGTAATAATAACAAAAAAGTGGATTAGCGATTATTACTTTCTCATTTGTCGTATAGCAGGTAGACATATATGATATAATATATTTTTTTGATATGATTAGTTATATGACTATATATTATTTTGCATGTGTTTTTAGGTCTTTTGACATCTGATCATGCTACTGCTACAAGGGCTTCAAGTATTCTAAAAGAAAAGTTGAGACGTGTAGATATCTTTGATGATGTACGTTTTCATGAAGATGAAAGCATTGTTGCACCTGAGGAAACAAAAATGGTGGAAAACTTATGCGATGCACTTTTAGAAATTCTCAGTACCCATACAAACGAGCATTCTTTACCTGTCATCGCTGGTTTATTTCAAAATATTGGGAACAAGTCCATTGTCTACATGCACAAGATACTTGTAAAGGTTGCTGAATTCATGACAAAAGCATCTGGTGATGTAAAAAAGCATGTTGAAGACTGTATCGGGTGTGCGATACTTGTTATGACGGCTGAAAAAGTACATGAATTCATACCTATTTCTGTTGATCCCGATGAACTTACTTGCTCAAATACGTGGTTGATACCTATTTATAGGGATCATGTTGTTCAGTCATCCTTAGGGTTCTTTATTAGAACAATAGTCCCTCTCTCCGAATCTTTCATGGAAGCATGCGGAAAAGTTGAAGAAAACTCGGAAATCAGAAAACAGTTTAAGTCTCATGCACGTGGTTGTTTGGGATAATTGCCGGCATTTTGTCGCTTTCCAACTGACATACGTGAAAGTTTTGGATCCTTAGCAGATCACATGATTAAATGGCTAAAAAAGGATGTGTTTATGATCGAGTCTATTGGTGTTGCTTTGCAGTATCTTGTCAAGGGAAACAAAGGCATTTGTTTTCTCTCTGATGAGGAACTTTCCAAACTTTGGGAGATTGAAGATAGTGAAGAAGTTGCAACGGGAAACATGAAGGCCATGTCACCATGGTTAGAGGAGTTTTTGAAAGCTTTTATCCAAGTTTTCTTTCAATCGTCCCCTGAGAAACCTCTTGCTTTTGTAAAGGACACGATTAGATGCTTGACACTTGCTATTGAATCTTCAAAAGTAAAAGTGATTTTCCTTTCGTCACTTAAGAATGTTTATGTAGATGAAGGTAGACCTTCAAATTTGATACTGGAACTTGCATCGTTGTTTGTTGGGGCAACTGGAGATGATTCCGATGATTTTATATACAATTCCATCGAAGAGTGTTTGAAGGAAGGGGATGCATATGACGTGCTTTACAAAATCTTGGTGGAATCTTCCGACTTCAGATCCTCAAAGTTTAAGCAAGTTGTGGATTTATTAATTGGTTTGAAATCCCCTAAGGATATAACTTCACTTAGATGGCGGTTTTTGTGCTTCAAGATGTTGGTAGTTCACTCAATGGAGATATTTCATGATGGAAAGAACATTTATGGTATTCGTATGTTGTATGAAATCATAGTGACGCCACAAGATGAAAAAAGTAAAAAGGTGGCAGATGAGATCTTTTTAGAGACAAGTACCATTTTAAAAAAAGAATCATCTCCATCAAAACCAGGAAATCATCAAGGATTCGTCAGCATGATAACGTTGTTCCTCTTTTGGAGTCCTTATCACGTAAAAGCTCCTTCTCACGTAAAAGCTGATGCAGTCTCTGCGTTATCTTTACTTGTATCTGATGACCCAGAAATCTGCCTTCTGATACCAGATGTTGTGCCATCAATCCTTGAATTGCTGGATAAGGAAGACGACATACAAGTTGTAAAAAAGGTTTTATGGTTCATAGAGAACATAGTTGTCAATCTTCCAGTGAAAAAATTGTTAGACTTGCATGCTGATATTTTACGTGGGCTTTCTCCATGGTTGAATGTTTCTCAACAAAATATCACCTTAAAGGTGTCTGCCACTTTGAGGATTATTAGACATAAAATTCGTCATATACCACGATCTATGGACCCGCAATTACCGAAAGGTGATAATAATAATAATAATAATAATAATAATAATAATAATCTTTAGCTATTTATGTGTGTAAGTGAGATAGAGATACTTTATGATGTTTACCACTTTATACATGTACCAAGGTTGTTGCTTCTCACCTATTTATGCATGGTACATGTTGAATGTTGAAAATTTATATAAAACATTTAAGTGTTATTTTCTTAAAAAAACAAAAAATCCAAAAATATGTCTTTATGTTCTTTTTGTATTTTTATTTAATAAATTCAAAAAATTATCGAAAAATGGTTTTTCGTTTGTTGGTGTCATCTGGGAAGTGATATTAAGTATAAGTGATACACTACAAACAAAATTACATTTAGTGGCATATTATTTTTGTGCCACTAAATTATATTTTTTTGTGGCATATTTTTGTTGTGCTACTACAACTTTTCATTCCCACTTCAAACTTCAGAATTTGGATTCCCGCTTATCTCAATTTTTCATTCCCGCTTTGCTCGGTTTACATTCACCCCGTATACTTAAAAACTTTTTTATCTACTAAAATTTCCAACCCTATTGTGATGTATCTTCTGAAATCTAATAAAAAATCCCAATCTGCTCCTTGCTCCACTGTGCATTACAAATCTACCTTGCGATCTCTCCCTTGGCCTTCTCTATCTCCTCGAAAGCTCTCCATTAACACAGCCTAAGGTCTGTCTCTACTCTATTCTCAAATTTTCAGATTTTCAATTTAAATTGTTGTTGGTCAGAACTTATTTTGACTTTATTTTTTAACCCACATTGTTGTAATTTGTTGTCGTTTGGATGTTTTTGGCATTTCTATTTCATTATTAATCGAATATCCTTCATGTTTAGAGATGCACATCAAGTGCTCGAGGAAATGCCTGAAACAAATACCACTATGAGTTTAATTTTTTTGCGATTATATAATGTTTTACTCATTCACAACACATGTATTCCCATGATATTTGCTTTTGTGTCATGAATCCTAAAGTTTATAACCAGTATACACCTGAAGCAGAAGATGCTTGTATTTTTATTGCCTTATTCATAACTAGAAGAATCTTTATCTAAAATTATATTTCAAATGCAGGTATGTTGGTAACATTCACATATAAATGACTGAACCACTTATTCAAGAGGTTTTCAGAGGCACTGCTCCAACAGTGGGAAAGGAATTAGAGACTAGAAATATGAAAATCAGGGAAGACAGGAAGGAGGAAGTAAATGTAGATGTGTTGAGTGAGAAGAAAAACATGAAAAAAAGACTCAAGAGTTCCAATGAGGATCCAAAAGTCTAAACCTATAGCAAAAGAAGGGAAGCAAAGATATATCTCTCCTACGTGATTCCATTTTTGGATACATTTTGGTTAATTTTCATGTTAGTTATGAGTTGTTATGACTTTTAATTTTAAAAGAATAAAATAATTTAAAAACATAATTACTTAATTGTCCTTGAGTTGTTTCTAATTAGGTTTGTTGATAAATTGTTTATTCTTGGATTTACATGAAAGAAGAGCTCAATTTAACCAACTTCATGTTGAATCTCATACGCTTCTAAGAGGTGATTGCTTTAGTTATGCATTCTCACTTTGTGTAAAATAATAGTATAAATGTATTATATTTAATTTTATTTGATTGAACTGATTTAATTACATGTATTTCATTTGTTAGAAGCTTTTTCATGATTGTTTTTCCGTGCAAGATTTTTGGTGATTCATTTTTGGTACACATCAAGGGGGAGTATTGTGAAGTTTATTTCTCGGGCGCTTCTCACCCTTAATGGGTTTTATAATCATTTTTTGATTATAAAAAAGGGGAGAATGATGGGTATTCGAAGCGGGATTGTCGAATATTCATTTGCGGATTTGAAGACCGGTGTTACTTCGAGGGGGAGTTTGGTCTTGATCGCGCTAGCTCGTTGGAGAATGAAGCCTAGACATCCAATCCTAACTTTGAGGGGGAGAATGTTAGGGTGCAAAGTCACTCTTGGATGTAGTGTTTTAGGCTTACCCTCTTGTATGTGTAAATGGGTTGAGTCTTTCCTATAAATAGGAAGTGAGTGACTCCCATTATGTAAGGAACCATTTGGAGTGTTAGACTAGAGAGAGAAATTGTGTACAAACCCATTTGTATATCCTTTCTAGATCTAATATGAGCTTAAAAAGATTTATTTACTCCTTGTGTTCTTGATTTTACATGATGATTCACTAGATCTTTCTAATTCCGCACATGCCATCATAATCAACACCACAACAGTGGGGAACACGTTCTAGTGTACCTAATATTGAACTATTTAAATGGTTGCCTGTAGATCTCGCTGCTGAATTTAAGTGGAGAACAATATCCTTGGTCGTCGTCAGCTAAATGGTCCATTTAGGAATTTGATCTCAAATGTCCCGTCATGTATAATCTGTCCAAAATTGGTAAAAAGGTCTTTTGTGTTTAAGTGGATCACAATACCGGTGATTGACCAGATCTATTCATGCAGGTGTATGCTGAAAAACAAAGTTAAGGCTGTTTCAAAACTTATGATCCCAATGTGTTTAAATTTTAATTTTGAAGTGTGGTTAGTGTTATTTTTAATTTTCATTTTATTTTTTTCTTTTCTAAAAATTAAATTTTGTTTGCATTTAAAATTTTAGTTTTTATTTTATTTTATTTTTCAAAGTCTTCAAAAGTCTCATTATTTAAAAGGAATTAAATTATTTTTTAAAGAGGATTTGAGTTTTGGGTGAGGACCACCAAGTTTGTCTTATGGGCCGAAAACCCTAATTAGGGTTTAAAAGTTTGGTTTTCGGCCTCCCTACTCACTCTTCTCCTCGCCTCCACCGAAATCTCGCTCATTCTCTCTATCGTTCTCACTCTCGTTTGATGCTTGAATTTTCTGCTCATCGATTCATCATTCTTCTTGTGTTTCATCGTAAATTACTCACTGATTCATCGAAGTAAGTGGATTGCGATGGCTATACATCAGTTATAACACGATTTGATTGAGATTTTTGCATGTTTTAGGGGCTAATCGGCGTTTTGACGGTGGTTTTTCGTTGATTTAGGGTTCTAGGGTTTTAGGTTTTCGGTGACCCGGATCCAGCCGACAACCCGGATCTGACCGCAAACGGACCTAGTCCAACAGAGTCAAAGGACTTTGACCACAATCGTGTCCGTTGACCCTCACTTTGACCGAAAACGATGAACCTTGACCATCTTGACCGCAATCATTAACCCTTGACCGCAATCGATTTATTTTTGACCAAATTCAAGCTTGTTTGACTTTGGTTGACCGAAATCAATGTTTTGAGAAAATTAATATTGTTTATTTAATTTTGTTTTTCTCACTTGGCTCGTTTGGTGCAGATAAATGGCTGAATAGAAATTTTCTGACTCTCACAACATTACTGGATGTCTTTTTGATCCTCCACAGAACCATCAGGAGTTTAAGTCCATGGTTCATGGTCTAAACAACTGTAGGATCACTCATGCTCTTCGAGTAAATCCTGTCATTTATAAAGACCTAGTGAGGGAGTTCTGGGATAAGGCTGTTGGATTAGTGTCTAAGCCCGTAACCATATTTGGTAAGTACTTGACCCGATTGTGCATGATCCTTTTGGGTTGCCTTCACCAAAGCAACTTGACTGGAGAAATAATAGAGAAAGAGGTTATTATGGTTTATTAATATATTATAAGAATAATATATTAAAAGAGAAATCATATTATTTAATTAATATTAGTCATAAATTAATTAAGAATTAATTTGGTGACTAAAAGAGATTAATTGAATAAAGGGACTTAAACTGTCAAATGTGTGATAGTTGGATTTTGGGCTGGGAAACCCAATGGGACAAAGGGATGAACGAAATTATGATGGGAGCCCATCATATTTTCGTCCATGGCCTTATTCCAGAAGGTTCCATGGGCTGCTTAATGTCTAAGCTGTCCATTAGGGTTTTGGAGGAAACCCTAGCTGCTCACAGGCACTGTAGAGTCAAAAGTCAAGGAGAAGAAGATTATAGTGTCAGAGCAAACCATTCGTGAAGTTCTTAGATTTGGAGATCAGCCATGATTCCCAACTGAGATATCTGCTGCTCAGATTAGGGAGGTTCTCGCACGAATGTGCTATGAAGGAACCTTTCCTCCAACTTTGAAGAAGTTGCTCCCTCCCTACTGGCGCTTCCTAGCTCACACTTTTGTGATCTGCATTTCAGGCAGGAAGGGGGAGCTGATGCGATCTCCCAGTCATCTACTGGTGTCATTATTGCTCTTATTATGGAAGGATGTGTTCCTGATGTACCCAAGATTTCTACAGATGATCTTCGATGATCAACATCCTGATTTGGAAAGGACGGGTGAAACCTTAGATATGAAGTCTTTGGGTCCAAACTCTTTTGGTTTAATGAAACAAAATCGCAAGGGTTCAAAGATTGTATTCAGGGGCACAAGCCCATTAGTGAAATTCGGAAAATTTGCTGAGATTGAGGAAGCTCCAGCCTTTCAAAATATTCCAGCTGCTGAACCAACAAATGTTCCAGTTGCCAAAGCTGAAAGTATTCCTGTTTCTGAACCTGAGGTTATTTCTGCTGTCACCCCTCCTGTGGCAATTGTGGCAGAGGAGCATGTGCCAGTTCTCAATGATGATGATGATGATGATAGCGAAGGTGATGATGAAGAGGGTGATGTAGAGGGTTTTAATGTTGAGGACTTGGTGTTTGATTTCGAACGTAGTGATGATGACCTTAGTTCGTTTTTCAAGAATGATGAAGTCGATGATGTTGTGATTTCTCCAACAGAGACTGAGGGAGATTCAAACATTCTCAAGTTTCCATTACAAATTCCCGCTCAGATGGCAGAGGTTATTGCACAATTGGATTCAACTGCAAGGAAGCCTCTCCGAGCAGTTGATACTCCAAACATTATTCCATTTGAAAGTGATCTTGAAGAGTCTCAAGCCTCCTAACCGCCACTAAAACGAAAGTGTGCTGATCCTAGGTCGGGAGTGCTTATTAGGGAACAAACACGACCAACACAACATCCAACCACAACCACAGAACCAGCCCAACCGGTTCGAGTCGAAAGCCTAATTTTGCATGAGGGGTCTAGTTTTGCTCAAGAATCTTTTGAACCAGGAAGCTCTTCAGCTCCTGGTAGTTCTTCAGCTCCTCTACCTGCGCATGATGCCGCTTCTGAAAGGCTTGCAAGGTTTCTTGCTCGAGAAAATGTTGATCCTGCACCCAAAGGCAAAGGTATATCTATTGGTGCAGGGAGCTCCGATGATGAAGATCAAACAAATTTTGAGCTTAAAGAAGAAATTGGGGTCTTGAATCAGAAGATTATCGAGAAAGATGTTTTGATTGGAACTCTGGATGTTAGAGTTTCCGAGCTTGAAATGGAAAATTCTCAAAAGACAAAGCAGATTTCTGATCTGCAACTAAATCTCGGTGCTCTTACAGCCGGATATTTTGACTTGAAGAATAAACTGATCAGCGAATTTGGTGACAAATTCAAGACATCTGGCAGTGGGTCTGATGAAGCAAATGTAACTCCAAGTGAACCTGCCCAAGCACCACAAGATGTTCCTCGTCAGGTTAATACAACTCACATTGTTGATCGGTTTGAGGATGATCATGCTAATGCTGACCCCAGAAGAATAATCTTGAAGCGAGATCAGAGGCAAGCTAAAGCTCAAGGAAAAGGACAATTGCTTTTCATGAAAAACTCCGATCAAAACATTCGTGGAGATCGGCCTCAATTAAGTGTCACTGAGCTCGGTAAAAGGAGATTCACAGCTAAGTATGGCGATCGGTCGGGTATAAAGGTGTGGGGATTTCACGATAAAAAGAATATCTGGGCTGTCAAAAGAAATAGTGGTAATGTGGAGTACTACGAGCATCAAAATGACTTTAGTTCTTGGACTAAGGTTGATCTTAAAGAATTAGCTCGTGCTCCTTTCCACAACCCATCGAATGATCCTCGTGTAACTGAATTTAAGCGCTTCTTGGAGAATCAAGTGAAGAGAAATTTTGATGGAATGAAGAGTGCAGATTCCTTCGTGAAGAAAGTCAAAGGTGTAATTGATCCCAACACCAACCGAACCGTGAAGAATGTCATATGGCCTCCCACCAAGCAAATGAAACAAATTCATGTTATTCAGCAGTCATCTGACAGTTCTCTGTGTAATATGGAATATTGGGTTTTTGATGAAGCTACAGCCACTGCTGTTATCAAGCTTCCGAATGGTGTACTTCGTCTTCTTGAAGCGAATGATCTTTTACAATTCGGTGAACGTGATATTCATACCCTTTCAGGTCATCAGATCGTGGTTAAAGATTATATTTTAGAGGCTGCTGCCAAAGAGTTCACTCGTATGGTTGCAAAAATCATTAACAAGAGGATGTGGGCAGGTGCTTTGGGGGACTCAGATGTGTTGATTATTGACAAGCCTTGAGATTAAGCTAGCATCAAACCAAGGGGGATATTGTTAGGTCCTACTTTGTTGGTTTGTGCTAGGCATGTTCTTGTTAGGCATTGTTTTTTTGAAAGAGTTCATGTTAGGATTTGTTATTCATTTATTGAGTCTTAATATGGGTTTTCGGTTAGGGTTGGACCGAAACCAGTCTTGATTTCGGTCCTTAGGCGTGTTGGGCTTAGGGTTTCCTTGTATAATTGTGTTCCATATATAAGGAGACTCATATGGCCGGTTCTGTTTTAGCTTTTCTTTCATATCATTGTGAAGGCCAACTATTGTGAAGATCTCCATTGTACTAGACGATTTCATCAAGATAATCGTGTGCATTGGGTTGATTACGCGTTTGTTCTTGATTTACTTTGCATTGATTCCGCCCTTGCTTACTGATTTTGATTGATTACTAGTTGGTTCATGCTTTTGGGACTTACAAAGTCTGAGGGTTGATTGTGGATAACTTAGTTGGATTGTCGAAGCCGAGCAGAAGTGTGGTCTAGTCAATATGAGGTCAGTTAGTTTTCATTGTAGTGATGCCCTTTTGGTGCGGGATTAGAGTGCCGACATATGACCGAGAAGCTCAGAGACCGATTAATTCTGCGGGTTTTCGTTCATCTTGGTTGTTGTAGGGGAGTGCATCTTGAGGTAGGAGTGAGAGCTGATTTCGAGGACGAAATCTAATTTAAGTGGATGAGAATTGTAGCATTCCGTTTAAAATAAATAAAAATAAATTTATAAATAAAAATTAAATAAATAAAATAAATATATAATAAACCCTAAAACCCCGTGATGTGTGTGTGTATATATATATATATATATATATATATATATATATATATATATTTATATTTTATATTGGCCCTAATTCGCAATAAATTATTAAAGTATTAGCGCAAGGAGTTATATGTAATAAACTATGGAAATCAGGAAGTTAAAAGTGGTATTTTTGGTCTATGGGGGTTAAAGTGTAACTTCCGGACTAGTTATGAATAGATTTTTGATGCTAGGGGCTGATTGGTAATTTTTGGACTTGTGTTGAAAGGAATTTTGTTGAGGAGGGGCTGTAGTGTAAATATTGGACCTTATCTGAACAAATTCGTGGAGTCAGGGACCAAACTTGTAAAAAAATGTATCAAATTTTCATTTGTACACGGGAATTGAACCCGTCCATTTCCCCTCCCGTTTTAAGGCTCGTGTAACCCGAAACCCTAACCCTAACATCACCAGCCGCCACCTTATCACCCCTTATCCTCCAGCCGCTGCCCCTTCACCGTTGAAGCCGAAAGCCGCCAAATTTTCCGTTACCGGTGAAGACAAAGAGCCACGAACCGATGTCGTGTTAGTCGGGAATAGCGGGAGAGCGAGGATCGTGGGTGCCACCTTCTGCCACCGCCACCACCACCACCGTGAGGTGGTGGCTGCCACCTTCTGCCACAAACGTTGCATTACACATACACAACCACCCATACACGACGGCTGATGGTGGCAGAAAAACATAAGTTGCGGCAGCCACCATGGTGGTTGTCCTCGACTTCCGGCCAACAACCACATGCCAACACACGTCTCTAACACACGTACACACACTCAAAACACAAGTTCAAACACCGAATGCGCACCCAATATCAGCCACCCACGCGGTGGCGTATAGTAGTCGAACGAGACGGCGTCAACGGAACAGCCGCCGAAGCGGTAGCGACGACGCAACAGTGGAAGAGAAATGGAGAAAAAGAAGGTTGGCGACCCAACTTGCGAACAACGACATCAGCACCCACGATCCTCGCTCTCCCGCTATTCCCGACTAACACGACATCGGTTCGTGGCTCTTTGTCTTCACCGGTAACGGAAAATTTGGCGGCTTTCGGCTTCAACGGTGAAGAGGCAGCGGCTTCAACCGTGAGGTGGTGGCTGCCACCTTCTGCCACCGCTGGCCACCGTTTTTGGTGGTTGTATTGGGCTTTTTCTTATTCTTTTTGGTGCTAGTGTGTGTGTGTGTGTGTGTTGTAGGAAATTGTATGTGTGTTGGATTGTTGGAATTATTACTCAAACCGCCGCCGTGTGCTGGTGGCTGCCGCCTCATGCCGCCATGTACTGCCGCCGACCACCACTGCCCGAGGTGGCAGTGGGTGGTGCCCAATTTATTAATTATATATTTATTTAATTAGTTAATCATTTAACTTTAGGAGTTGGAAAACCCTAATATCAAGAAACCCTAATTTTGGAGTTGGTCGGGACTCGTGTTAAAACTATTAATTAAACTTAAAATAATACTTAATAATTCTCCACAATTAACTTGATGTAATATTGGACTTAATGGATTAAGTCCTTAATGGGTTAAGTGTGGAACACTAACCTTATTTACCATTTTATGTAAAAACGCTAGAATCGAGGAGCTCTATTTTGGACAATGATCGGGCGCGTATTTGCTCTGTTGATTGGATTATTATTACACCCGATAACGACTAAGTCAAACCTTAATCAGTCATACCCTTAAGTGAGTAAGTCCTTAATGGGTTAAGTATTCTTACTTAACCCTAATCGTCATTTTATGTAAAAACCTAATCGTCATTTCATGTGGGGTAGTCACTGTTGCAATGCGTGATCGGGTATTGACTCAAGTATCTTCCTGCAGGCGATTGGAAGTAAGTTGAAGCTGGTAGAGTTCTTCATTGCTAAAGTGGTTATCTACGCGCATATCGAGGTGAGTTTCGCCTTACTGTACCCGTGGGTCGAAGGAACCAATGCCGACCCACTAGTTTTGGTTATCTGCTAGTAGAGGGATGCCCTAGGGATTGTATATAGTCATGTAGGTTAGATTGAGGACTCTTGATCTAAGCGCTCTTACCTGTTCCTTGTTTGGTTGTGGTTCTAGAGTAGGATCACCTGTCCAAGTGACTATCTCACATCTGAGTATATACGACCATTCATTCCTTGGATTGTTGGTATTTAGTATGTTGTTATGCTATAGTGATCTGTTATATCTTTCTCATGGTGTTGAATATGTTGCTTTGTGGTAATAACTCGTAGAACTGTATGTTATATGTGCTTGCTGGTTATCATCTATGGAGTGCCCTTAGGGACTGTCGGTGGTCATGTAGGATAACCTGAGAACTCTTGGTCTAGGCTCTCTTGCCTGTTCCTTGTTTGGTTGTGGCTCTAGAGTAGGACGATCTGTTCGGGTAGCCATCTCATCTCTGGTTACTTATGGTTACACATTCTATGGGGGTTAGCTGGTAGTGGGACTGTATGTTATGAGAGGATTAGTAGGCAGTAGTGAGTTGTATGATTGTTGTTTTCCTGTGTTACGTGCCTAGTTGATCCTGATTGTTTATATGTCGACATATTGTGTTTGTAACATCCCAAAAATCATGACCAAAAATTTCGTTTTAAATCATTAAATAAAAGCATAGTTATAAAAACATTTCATCAAATCATAAGTTAAGCTATCTCAAAAACATTATTATCAGAGTTTCCTAATCAAAACATCAGAGTAATCATCCTGGGCTTAAACATAATGGTGTGTGCACTGCAGTCATCCCAAGCTCTTCCCTTTGCTACCAGAAGTACCTGAAACCAAAATTGAAAACTGTAAGCACGAAGCTTAGTGATTTTCCCCAAACTACCACATACCATACACATAATCACATAATCACATATAAACATATCGTGGGCCCTGCCCCTTCATCAGACCCCGCCCGACATCGAACAATGTCCGGCATCGGGCCCCGCCCGACATCGAGTAAAGCTCGGTATATATATAACACATCAACAAATACACATGAAATAATCACCTAACATAAACATATAAACATTCCTCGGGCCCCGCCCGACATCAGACCGAAATCCGGAAGCATACAAACATTCCTCGGGCATTGACCAGCATCGGACCGTAATCCGGGAACATACAAATACAGACACATGCAAGAATCACGAAGACATCAAGCATACAAACATTTCCTCGGCCATCGCCCGATATTGGACCGAAATCCGGAAATCATATAAGCATACATCGAGCACCGCCCGACATCTGACCTTAATCCGGAACATACTAACATAACTAGACGGGCCGACATTGGTGCCTTTGACCCGTTCATACAGGAGGAAACTCACCTCACAATTGAAAGTCAAATACTGCTGCTCATGCTATCAGCTGCACCGGTCTACTCCACACCTAAGAAATCATGCAATGAAACCCTTAGACTCCTCATTCTCAATAATTGACAAAAAGTCAACTTAGGTCAGAGGTCAACACCTTGGGTCGATGGTCAACTTTCCTTATCATTTTGTCCTCACGTCGTGACCTTCCATGGCTCACGTCGTGGGAGTCAACTCGAATTGGGTCGACACAACGAGTGAACTCGGTTCACTCGCCTCAGAGTTTCAGATTGGGGTAGTCGCCATGCTCACACCGTGACACTATACTTCTCATGTCGTGAGAACTGTTCTGTGAGCATTAAGCTCTTAATCCTTTAAAATGTGCGTTGGGACTTTCCAGAATACCATATCTAGCTTAAAGGACCATAATAATCATATCTTTTCAGTCATGCATGTCCCATGCATGACTTAAACACTAGTTAGGTCAAAAGATGGGTATAAACATCAAGATTCAAACTTGGAGTCCAAAACTTGCACCAAAATCCAGATCCAAGGGTTCTAACATAGCAAATGACTCAATGGTCCATAAAGTTGCTAAATTTATGGACCTCATGCATGATAATCCAAGATTCCATGAAAAGAAGGTAACCATAACCTAGATCTAGCAAGATTAGTAGAGAAAGGTGGGATCTTTAAGACTTACATAGGCTTATGAGCTCAGAAGTGCCACAAAGAGGAGCTTATCTCGCCAAAGGAACCACCACAAGTGGTTCTTCTTCTTCTTCTTCTTCTTCTTCGTGGAAATAAAAACGCCAATAACACACCAATACCACCAACAATGGCTCAAGGGCTCAAGAGGGCCAAATCTAGGGTTTTTTCAGTGACTTGAGAGTGAAAGAGGCCGAGGATGGCGACCCTAGCCCCTCATTCTGTTTTATACTCGATTTTTAGTGTTTGGAACCATCAGGACTGACTCATGTTGTGAGATCTTATGCCTTACGTCGTGAGGTTCGAGAACGCGGGTCAAACGGTCAATGGTCCTACTCACGACGTGACCACCATGGCTCACGTCGTGAGCCTCTTCTAAATGCAAAAATTAATATTTTTAATACCTTAGGATTCGGATGCTACAATTCTCCCCCACTAGAATCAGACTTCGTCCTCGAAGTCCGATGTCTCAAATAATCCTGGATAATGCTCCCTCATCTCCTCCTCTGGCTCCCACGTCCACTCTGACCCCTTGCGGTGCAACCACTACACCTTCAGTAACTGCACAACCTTGTTCCTCAAGGTTTTTGTCTTCCGATCCAAAATCGCCACAGGCTTCTCACCGTAGTTCAGGCAGTCGTCCACCTAAATATCCTCTAAGCGCACAACAACGGAATCATCCACTAAACACCTCCGCAGTTGGGAGACATGAAAGGTGCTGTGAATCTGACTGAGCTCTATTGGAAGATCCAAACGATAAGTAACCCGGCCCATCCGAGCCAAAACCCTGAACGGACCAATGTACCTGGGGCCCAGCTTGCCCCACTTCCTGAACCGAATGACACCTTTCCAAGGTGACACCTTCAGGAGAACGATGTCCCCTACCTGAAACTCTAGGTATGATCGACGCTTGTCGGCATAGCTTTTCTGCCGACTCTGAGCAGTCTGGAGCCTGCTGGATCATCTCCGTAGTCTTGAGCACCACCTTGGTACTCCCCATGTCTCTCTGACCGACCTCTCCCCAACAGATTGGGGTCCTACACTTCCTCCCGTAGAGCATCTCGAAGGGAGGTCGATCTATGCTACCGTGGTAACTGTTGTTATACGAAAATTCCGCTAACGGAAGATACGTATCCCAACTGCCGCCAAAATATAATACGCATGAGCGTAGCATATCCTCTAGAGTCTGAATTGTCCTTTCACTCTGCCCATCCGTCTGAGGGTGAAAAGTTGTACTGAAGTGAAGACGAGTACCCATCTCGTCATGAAACCGCTTCCAAAATCTGGAAGTGAAGCGAACATCTCGGTCTGACACAACCGAAACCGACACTCCATGACGTGCCACCACCTCGCGTACGTAGATCTTGGCTAGCTTCTCAGCCGATATACTCTCTAGGATTGGGATGAAATGTGCACTCTTGGTTAACCGATCCACGATGACCCAAATCGAATCCACTCAATGTGTGGTCCTGGGAAGCTTTGTGATGAAATCCATGGTGATTTCTTCCCATTTCCACACAGGAATCTCTAACGGCTGCATCTTGCCGTGAGGTCGTTGGTGCTCGGCCTTGAATTTCCTACAAGTCAAGCTCCGCTCCACATACCAAGCTATGTCTCGCTTCATGCAGGGCCACCAATAATCAGGGCGAAGATCCCGATACATCTTCGTCGCCCCTGGATGAATGGAGAACCTCGACTTGTGAGCCTTCTCCATCAGAACCTGGCGTAGACCACCCCAGTAAGGAACCCAGACCCTCCGATGCAGAGTCAACAACCCAAGGCTTTCATAATCGAATGAGGCCACCCGACCTATGATCCGCTCATACTTCCTGCGCTCCTCGTTCATAGCCTCGACCTGAGCCTCCCGAATCCGTTCCAACAACGGAGTAATCACTGTCATCCTCAGGCATATATCCCGAATCGGAGCCGCGACCGCCTTGCGGCTGAGAGCATCGGCCACCACATTGGCCTTCCCTGGGTGATAAAGGATCTCATAGTCATAATCCTTCACCACATCCAACCAACGACGCTGCCTCATGTTCAGATTCGACTGATCCATCAAGTACCTCAAGCTCTTATGGTCCGTGTAAATGGTATAATGAACCCCATAGAGGTAGTGTCGCCAAATATCGAGGGCGGAAACCACATCCCCCAACTCCAAAATGTGTGTCGGATAATTCGCCTCATGAGGCTTCAGCTGCCTCGACGCGTACGCAATCACGCGACCCCGCTGCATCAGCACTGCACCCATGCCCGTGATTGAAGCGTCACAGTAAACCACAAAATCGTCGACACCCTCCGGCAAAGTCAAAATCGGTGCCTCACATAACCGCTGTCTGAGAGTCTCGAAAGCTGCCTGCTGCTCAAGCCCCCAGCGGAATGTCACCGACTTCTTGGTCAGTCGGGTCAATGGAACAACAATCTTGGAGAAATCATGGATGAATCTACGATAGTAACCCACCAGACCAAGAAAACTCTGAATCTCGGATGGAGACCTCGGAACCTCCCACTACATCACAACCTCTACCTTGGCCGGATCGACCAGAATACCCTTCTGGTTGACAAGGTGCCCTGCACCTCGCGCAACCAGAACTCACACTTGGAGAGCTTTGCGAAACGTCTCTCCCTGCTTAATGTTTCCAGCACCTCCCTCAGGTTCTCCTCGTGCTGCTCCTGAGTCTTGGAATACACCAATATATCATTGATGAACACTATCACAGACCAATCTAGCATCGGTCTACATACGCGGTTCATGAGATCCATGAACGCGACAGGAGCATTAGTTAGCCCAAACGGCATCACCACGAACTCGTAATGACAATAGCGAGTCCGAAAGACTGTCTTCTGCACATCGTCGTCCCTGACTCGCATCTGGTGATAACCCGATTGCAGATCAATGTTAGAGAACCAATACGCACCCTGAAGCTAGTCAAATAAGTCATCAATCCTCGGAAGGGGATAACGGTTCTTCACCGTTACTTTATTTAACTCCCGGTAATCTATACACATCCGATGTGACCCATCCTTCTTCTTCACAAATAGAATCGGGGCTCCCCGTGGCGAACTGCTCGGCCTGATAAATCCCTTGTCCAACAGCTCCTGCAGCTGTGTAGACAATTCTTGCATCTCGGGAGGAGCCAATCGATATGGTGCCTTGGCTATCGAAGTCACACCAGGAACTAGGTCAACCCTAAACTCTACCTGCCTCTCCCGAGGTACCCCAGGCAAATCCTCTAGGAACATGTCTGGGGTACTCCCGTATGATCGGTACATCATCCACGGTTTCCTTACCCTTATCCCGGGTATCCATAACATAGGGGACATAACCTGCGCAACCTTGCTGAAGGTAGCGCCTAGCTCTCGCTGTTGAACACAAAGTCGGCCCATGTTGCGGCCTCTCGCCCTGAATCACCAACCCTCCCCCACTTGGGTGTCGAACTCGCACTAGCTGCTGCTCGCAGTCAATCACTCCCCCGCTAGGGCTCAACTAGTCCATACCCATGATAACCTTATTCCCTCGTAGGGGAATGGGGACTAAATCCACAGGAAACTGCTCATCAAACAACTGTAGTGTACATCCCCGGTGAACCCTCGCAACCTAAACGGTCCTATCATCTGCTATCTCTACATCAAGTGGACAGTCCACCTCTCCTGTAGCTCCCATAAATCTCTTGCTGAGCGCGAGCGATACAAAAGATCGGGTAGCCCCTGAATAGAATAATACCAGAGCAGATATACCGTTCACAAGGAACGATCCTATAATGAAACACATAAACATAAGCAATAAATCAATATAAATAAAGAAATAAGGAGAAGATACATAACCGTCACAACATCGGGAGCTGCACGTGCCTCCTCTGCTGTCAGCTGGAAGGCTCTGCTCTTTGTCGCAGGCGTCTCTGTCCGGCCCTGACGGCCATCGGTGATCCTCAATGTAGCAGGAGTGGGTGTTGCCACCTGTCCTGCTGCTGCTAAACTCGGACACTGGAACCTCTTGTGGCCCCTCTGATTGCACTAAAAGCAAATCAGATCAGATACTATCGTGGTGGTGGTGGTAGCAGTATAGTCCCTGCTGACATGACCAGTTCGGCCACACTTAAAGCAGCCCGAACTACCTGCCCTGCACGCCCCCTCATGCATCTTGCCGCACTTGCCACAGCGGCTGCGATCCTGCTGGCTCCTCGATTTGTGATCCGATACCTTGTGCTTTTAACCCGAACTCCCTGTCTGAACCCCCTCTGGTTTCCTCTTCTTCTTCATATCCAAATCCAGCTCCCTTTCCCAAGCCCTCGCTATCATATCCTCCAACGTCTTGCAGCTGGATCGGCTCACAAACTGGCGGATATCACTCCGCAGCATCTCATGGTACCGGGCCTTTTTCATATCGTCTGCCACGTACTGCGAAACAAGAAGGGCCCTCACCCTGAACATGGCGGTGATCTCAGTCACCGTCTCCATAGTCTGCTAGAGATCCTGGAACTCCCTCGCAAGCTGTTGCACCTCGATCACAGGTGCAAACTCGGCCCTGAACCTGTTTGAAAAATCACTCCAGGTCATCGTATCAAGAGCGGAATCATCTCTAATAGCATGTCCAACCTCCTACCACCAGTCACATGCTCTGTCCTTCAGGAGACATGAAGCAAGTTGGACCTTATCCCCCTCGGGACATCGGCTAGTACGCAAGGCGTTGGCGACATCAGCCAACCACCTGTTGCTAGCAATGGGGTCCCTAGCCCCATGATAGTCCGAAGCTCCACAAGCTCTGAACTCACTGAATGTCAACGTGCGAGCCCCCATCATGGCCGCCATCTCGGTGCGGAATGCACCCAACCTCTCGTCAAGAATCTTCAAAATGACCTCCTTGACCGTACCAAAGATCACATGAATATGGTCCATAATACTGCACATAATCTCAGAAGAAATAAACTCTCTCATCTGGTAATCGAGCTGCCCGGCTCTAGAGCCCGAGCCTGATCCCTTGCCGACACCTGAGCTGCCAACTAGTCTCGTGCGTACCGTCACCATACTGAAAATACACCATAATAAACATCAGAATACTCATCATGACTTGAGGGATCACACACATTACAATTTCCCTGGATTCATCTCAGCTCTCCTTGACTCGAGTACGGATCCTATGCTTTCAGTAGTACGGGCCCATACTACCTTCCACATATATCCGTACCTTCCTCAAGAATTGCCTTGATTCCACCAAGTCCCTTCTACTGCCACTACTCTTCGCGCTAATCTCATCATAGGCTCGCCCTAGGGTAATCTCTGACCCGCTCTCCGCCATCAGCTGCATAAGAAGTCCCTGCTATCTCTCCCTAACTAGATCGCAAATACCATTACATATCACTAAGACCAGATAATTCTTCGAATGAGAGGTCCTACCCTACAATGGTTGGACTCAGACGAGAGCTGCGAAATAGGGCTAGAACTAACCTTCTGAAATTATTTAGTCCTCATAATATGTAACTTAACGTATTCGTTTACTAGTTAATTAAAGATAACTAGAACTTCTAAAAGCACAAAGCATGCAGCATTCGTGCATTGAGTAACCAAAACCAAGCATATCCTAATCAGGCCATCATGTTACTGACTAATCAGTACTAGCATGCAGTTCAATAAGCTCATACAGCAGGCATACAAGGCATCCTTCCTAAATCCTTAGCCATAATATAACATGCAGTTCTCATACACATATAGCAGGCATATATGGCATCCTTCCTAGATCCTTCGCCCTAATCTAGCATGCAGTTCTCATAATCATATCATATCATAACAAACATGTATGGGTAATTTGGGAGAACTTATTTGAGCTCGGCTGATTGCATGCACCACACCCTTTTCTCTTTTCAAAATCCTTTTTATAAAAAATGATTTTCTTTTAAAAAATTTTATACGAACTTGTAACATCTCAAAAATCATGACCAAAAATTTCGTTTTAAATCATTAAATAAAACCATAGTTATCAAAACATTTCATCAAATCATAAGTCAAGCTATCTCAAAAACATTATTATCAGAGTTTCCAAATCAAAACATCAGAGTAATCATCCCAGGCTTAAACATAATGGTGTGTGCACTACAGTCATCCCAAGCTCTTTTCTTTGCAACCAGAAGTACCTGAAACCAAAACTGAAAACTGTAAGCACGAAGCTTAGTGAGTCTCCCCAAACATAATCACATATAAACATATCGTGGCCCCGCCCCTTCATCGAGCCCCGCCTGACATTGGACAATGTTCAGCATTGGGCCCCGCCCGGCATCGAGCAAAGCATGGTATACATATAACATATCAACAAATACACATGAAATAATCACCTAACATAAACATATAAACATTCCTCGGGCCCCGCCTGACATCAGACCGAAATCCGGAAGCATACAAACATTCCTCGGGCATTGCCCGGCATCGGACCGTAATCCGGGAACATACAAATATAGACACATGCAAGAATCACGAAGATATCCAACATACAAACATTCCTCGGGTATCGCCCGACATTAGACCGAAATCTGGAAATCATATAAGCATAAATCGGGCATCGCCCGACATCGGACCTTAATCCGGATCATACTAACATAACTACACGGGCCGGTATTGGTGCCTTCGACCCGTTCATACAGGAGGAAACTCACCTCACAATCGAAAGTCAAATACTGCTGCTCATGCTATCAGCTGCACTGGTCTACTCCACACCTAAGAAATCATGCAATGAAACCCTTAGACTTACCCTCCTTCTCGATAATTGACAAAAATTAAACTTAGGTCAAAGGTCAACGTCTCGGGTCGATGGTCAACTTTCCTTATCATTTTGTCCTCACGTCGTGACCTTACTTGGATCATGTCATGTGAGTCAACTCGACTTGGGTCGACACAGCGAGTCAAATCGGTTCACTCGCCTCAGGGTTTCAGATCGGGGCAGTCGCCATGCTCACGTCGTGAGACTATACTTCTCACGTCGTAAGAACTGTTCTGTGAGCATTAAGCTCTTAATCCTTTAAGATGTGCATTGGGGCTTTCTAGAATACCATATCTAGCTTAAAGGACCATAAAAATCATATCTTTTCAGTCATGCATGTCCCATGCATGACTTAAACACTAGTTAGGTCAAAAGATGGGTATAAACATCAAGATTCAAACTTGTAGTCCAAAACTTGCACCAAAATCTAGATCCAAGGGTTCTAACACAACAAATGACTCAATAGTCCATAAAGTTGCAAACTTTATGGACCTCGTCCATGATAATCCAAGATTCCGTGTAAAGAAGGTAACCATAACCTAGATCTAGCAAGATTAGAAGAGAAAGGTGGGATCTTTAAGACTTACAGAGGCTTATGAGCTCAGAAGTGCCACAAGGAGGAGCTTATATCTCCAAAAAGGAACCACCACAAATGCTTCTTCTTCTTCTTCTTCTTCAAGGAAATCAAAACACCAATAACACACAAATACCACCAACAATGGCTCAAGGGCTCAAGAGGGCCGAATCTAGGGTATTTTTAGTGACTTGAGAGTGAAAGAGGCTGAGGATGGCGACCCTAGCCTCCTCATTATGTTTTATACTCGATTTTTAGGGTTTGGAACCATCAGGCCCGACTCACGTCGTGAGATCTTATGCCTCACGTCGTGAGGTTCGAGAACACAGGTCAAACGGTCAATGGTCCTACTCATGACGTGACCACCATGGCTCACATCGTGAGCCTCTTCTAAATGCAAAAATTAATATTTTTAATACCTCAAGATTCAGATGCTACAGTGTTTGGTTGGGTTGAGGCGGTCCTTCTTTATGCGGTAGGCCAAGATACACGGTGCGGATCGGCTGTAAGTTGTAGGCACGGAGGCTCGAGAGGAGCGGTGGGGTTGAGGCGGTAGGCTAACAAACCCTGTGTATTCCAACCCAATGGTTGATTAGACCCAATATATTGGTATTCCAGCCCGAGGCTGATTGGGCCAATATGCTTATGATACGAGGATATTCGATCCCGAGGATGACTGGACCCATCGTGGACATGCCTGGTATTCCAGCCCGAGGCTGATTGCGCCAGGCGTAAGTGTTTGTGTTTATGCCTTGTTTTATGTGGTGGTATTTTGGTGGAAACTCACTAAGCTTGGGCTTACAGTTTTGCGTTATGTTTCAGGTACCTCAGATGATCGTGGGAAGACGAAGGCTTGATCGTGTACCTCCTCGTGTTTTGTGTTATGATTTTGGGAAAACTCTGATATTAAACATATTTTGGAAACTATTTTGTAAATGAATATGATTTCTAGTTGGTTTCAAAAGTTTAAAATTTTTCATGAATTTTATGGGTGTTACACCTTGATATGTGCAAGCGAGGTAGGTTCCCTGTCCACATCTCATGAGGCGTTTTGGAAACGTTTTAGGTAGGAACAAGATTGAGGATATGAGCGGCTGTCTCTAAGGGATACCTCCATAACAATATAGGGAGTGAAGCCCGACTCGTAATGAAACTAACCATGTCAAGAAAGGTTCAGTTGCATCTCTCAGCTACACCATTAAGTTGTGGTGTCCTAGGAGTGGTTAATTGTGAAGCTATTCCACATTCCTTAGGATAGTCATTGAGCTCAATACTAAGATATTCTCCACCTCTATCAGATCAGAGCATCTTTAGCTTCATGCCCAATTTATTCTCTACCTCGTGCTTAAACTCTTTGAGCTTTTCAAATGTTTCTGATTTATGTTTTATTGAATAGATATAGTCATATCTACTATAATCATCAGTAAACGTCACATAGTAGCGATTTGCATCCCTTGTGGCAGATCTGAAAGGACCGTATACATCATTATGGATGAGGTCTAACAATCCTTTACCTCTTTCACAAGTACCAGTGAAAGGTGATTTAGTCATCTTGCCTAATAGACAATATCCACATTCATTGTCTGATTTAAGGTCAAACGATTCCAACACTCCCCACTTTTGGAGTTGGGTGATGTGTTTCTTGTTAATATGGACAAGACAATAATGCCATAAGCGTGCCTTGTCTAAATCACTAGAATAATAAATACTAAAAACACTATTTCCAAGTTCATTCACACACACAACAGTTTCATACACGCCATTACAAGGCTATGCTTTGAAAATAAAAACACCATTTTTATACACCAAAATCGAACCATCATTATTGTCAAACACATAACAATAACACTTTCTAAAGAATGTGTGAAATGAAATTATGTTTCTTTTCATTTCTAACAAATAACAACAATTGTCTAAATCAACCCTAACACTATTACTAAACACAAGCTCACAAACACCAATCCTGGTAACAGCCGATGTACGTCTATTCCCCATGATCAAGTTTAGCTTCTCATGCTCCACCTTTGCATTTTTCCTTAGTCCCCACATATCATAAAAAATGTGGAAACCACATCCTGTATCAAGGTTCCAAGAGTTTGAAACATAAGTGTTATTGATTTCAATAGACTACATACCAGTTGTAGAGCCATGAACTTTGCCCTTTGTTTCTCTCACTTCTTGTAGGTATTTGTGGAAAATTCTCTTCCAATGTCCCTTTTGGCCACAATGAAAGCACATGACTTCTTTCGGATAACCGACATGAGGAGCATCAAAGATGACTTTTCCCTTTGATCCACCACTGGACTCCTAAATGTGGGCTTTCCCTTTACATTTGGGTTGGGAATAATCCTTCATTTTCTTCCCATTTCCTTGATGAATAGCCATAACAGGGGGAGTTGCATTATTATTAGAATGAGACTTCTTCATTCCATATTCAGCAGTTTGCAACAGACCATGGAGCTCAATCAATGTGGTTTTTGTATTGTTCAAGTGATAAGTTAAGATAACAGATCATAACTACTTGGAAAAGAGTTGAGAATCATATCAATGGCAAGCTTCTTGTCAAAATTCACATTGAGCTTCTCTAGTCTCTCTATGTGTATCTACATTTTCTGCACATGAGCACACATAGATTCCCCTTCTTTCAAATTGCACACCATAAGGGCCTTTACGACTTTGTAATGCTTTTGTCTTGTTTTCTTGTGGAACATTTGAGCAAGAGCCAATTTCATTTCGTAGAGAAAATAGTCCTTATAGGGCTTTTGCAGATGATATTGCGATATTTTTACATATTTTTAGGCAATATTTAAATACATTTTGACTAATAATTTGGTTATTTGCATAGATAAATGATACTTATAAGGATAAATTACATTTTGCAGCCAAAATAAGTCATTTTGAAAAATAAGGACTGAAAGTGACAGGAACCGAAACTTTGGAGGTTAAAAGCTTAAGAGATGAGAAATTTAGCAAAAAGGCGTACCCACGACGTGAGAAACAAAGCCTCACGACGTCAGCATGGTGATTCTAGAAGATAAATATCCGGAAGCAAAAGAATTCGTGTTGGATACGGATACATTCGAACTCACGACGTGAGCTTCCTTGCTTACGATGTGAGGAGGGCAAAATCAGAAACTATAAATATCCTTGCTCCTCACGATTTTAGGAGGTTGGCTGGTGAGAAAAGAGTTACCAGAAGTCAATTTTCAGAGGTTTAGAAGGTTAGAAACCTGGTAATAACACCAAGGAAGAAGGAGAAGATCATAATTTACTTTCTAGTTTGGTACTTTACTATGCTTTCAATTATGAATTGTTTTAGTTTGATTGCTAGTATGAGTAGCTAAATCTAGCTGCTTCTGTTATCTAGATGAAGCTAGAACTCATGGTTTGTTTATATTAATTGAGATTTTTCTAGTTGGTTAATGACTTGTGTTTGATTGTTTATACCTAGCATGCTTAATTTGATACTAGATTGCTTAAACTCATATTCTGTGTAGCTTAGTGACCAATAATCTGCATGAATATAATTACCTAAATATTTAGTGAACATTAGATTATTATAGCTAAGATTGAACCAATCTTAGATAAGTAATTGAAGTATTGAATTTGGTTGTGCTGGAGAACTCATATTATGAACATAATTGTGTTTGTTAACTCAATCTTACATAGCTCCAATTCTACTTAATAGTTAATTTTGTGTTAAATTATGTGTGACTGTGCATAGATCTACATGAATTAATTCAACATTAGTTAATTTGGAATTGAATTGCTAATAATACATTAATTGGTAACCAACGAGAATTATCATAATTAATAGTTAAACCATTGAGGGAAAGTGGATTCAAAATAACAGAAGTGTTCTTATTACTTGATTGAATTGTGTTTGAGAATTTAAGTTTGTCTAAACTTGCAAAATTAGATAAAAACAATTACTTTGCTAGAATTTTAGGTTAATTTAATAGTAAGTAGGTTAACTAATTAATATCGTTCCCTGTGTTCGATACCCGACTTACCCAAAGCTATACTATAATATGACTAGGTACACTGCCTATAGGTGCATAGTTAGCAGAAGTTTGTTAGGTTATAAATTTAAAACTAGTAGGTACTTTTGTGCACATCAAAATTTTTGGCACCGTTGTCGGGGAACGGCTTATTTGATTATTGATTTATTTGCTTTAGGTTAATCGATCCTTTTTGTGGGGTAAAACCTGCAAAAAGTTAATTTTCAACTTAGTTTTTGTTTCGGTACTCAACTCTCATGAGCCTTAAGCTCACGGCGTGAGTTCAGTAGTTTTTCGTTTTTCTTCATTTTTCTTTTCTGTTAGATTTTCAGCGACAACATGAGATGGTGACCTTTACCATGTAGTGGTGACTAGTTAGTAGGTAATTTTTATTTCGTTTTTGTTCAGTTTTACGTTTTTATTTTGTTTTTATTGCAATTCATGACCCCGAGGATCCAATACATCATTGGTGCCACCGCTTGAAGATCCTGAGTCAGCCCTTCACAAGAAGACGAACAAGGATGAAAGAGTAAACCAAACACCTAAGAAGTAGCCTTTTAAAGATCTAAAATCAGTTTTTGGAAAGAAGAAATGGAAGAATGTGGGGGAGTCAAGTAAAGAACTAGGATCCAAAAATACAATTCAAAATAAGAAGAGGGATGCCATAATCAAACTGCGAATTTATTTTAGGTAGGTAAAGAACTTTAGCGATTCCAATATCTATGAAATTCATAGATCTTTCGAGATATATTAAACTGTTGGGCCTTAAGTGTTGTGTCATTGTGATTTATAGCTTAGTCCATTTTGTATCCGGGTTGGGCCTGTCCACCCTTTATTTATTATTATGGTTTTACTATTTAATGTGCATGCATGCACCGTATCTAAGGGGTTGTCACTTTTGTAAACCCTACACGCCTTTACAGTAGCAGTTCTTTATCGAGCTCTTTGTCACACCCCCGAACCAGACGGCAGAAACGTCCGGGGGCTCGTGTGACTAACAATTGAATTATCATTACATTGAATATAAATGAAACATAACATCATCATCACCATGCATAATTTAATACAACTGCCATTGTTTACATCAAGTATAATCTTTTAAGTTACATGACCAAAACATTCACTGGATGTTGTTTTGCAGTACACAAAACAAAATCCCATATTCTTGATGATTCTTCTGCCTAACGAGTCCCTGAGAATACAAGTTATTTTGAAAACGTCAAAATATATTATGTTGGTGAGTTCATAAGCATGTTTGATTGAAAAGTTTTGTATAGTTCGTAAAGCACCAGAAAATCCGATATTTTCTGTAAAGTGGTTTGAAAATGATGTGTCAAAATCAAGTATTAATGCATGTGTGTTTACTGCTTTTGAAGTGTATAAATAAACAAAAATGTAATCCAGATAGAAACCCTGTATTTTTCTGTTGTAAGTGGAAGGTGATGTATAAATGTATTTATCCCAGAAAATCCGATATTTTCTGCATATAAAAATATCGTAATCATAAAATTTCCAAGACCATGTTTCGATGTATGTATGTTTTTAGTATCGTCTAGATTTGTATAAATATACCGAAATCCTTGATGAAGTTAGTCTCTAAGTGAGCCGTTACAACCATGCTTGATAATGACTAATTCGCCCGTCTTGACGTTTTCAGGCGCCGGTTTTGATATAGGTAAGGTTTGTCGCCCAAGACTGGCCTAGTCTGGCTGTAGCGATCAGCTAAGGCGTGGGGGGTCACCCCGTATAGATCTATACACAAACTCCTGCTCTCCCTCCAGGAAACTCTGGTTATAACTACATGCTACGATTGTACACTCAAAGGTGCCAACCGACAAGTCTCACTAGATTCTCAACCTTTCATACCATGTTTAATGTTTACGTGTGTGTTGTACGTTATCAAATCCAAAGGTACATGTATAAGTATACGAAGTTCAATAATTATGTGAAGGTATAGTTATGATCTACTAATCATGTAAATTTCAGTCCAAGCCCAATTAGCATGTAAATGGATCACAAAGGGCCAATAACATGTAAGTGGGTAATTTGGGCCCAATAGGCATGTAAATGGACCACAAAGGCCCAACAAACATGTGACACATAATTCAGGCCCAAATTAACATGTAAATGAGTCGCATGGCCCAATAAACATGTCATGGAAATTATTGGGCTCAATATACACTTGAATGGGCCCTTAACGCCCATTGGCCATGTAACGTGAATATTAGGCCCAATAAAATTGTTATCGATGTATTTCACCCATTTGTTATTATTTCGTTGATTGTTTTAGTTCGAGGTTTACCGAATTGAATATAAAAGTCCTCTTTTTGTAAAAACGACGTTCTTGGCCAATAAGTCTCAAAATTTCAATTAAGGCCAAATCTTAATAAAAATAACACTTTTGTCACCATTTTGCTCAAAACTTGTATTTATAGCTAGTTTTGGTAAAAATAACATTTCTAACCCATTTTTGTCAAAAATATCATTTTTGGCTTGATTTTTGTGAAAATACACATTTTTATGGTTTTTGACTTTTCTGACCCGATTGTTGGAAAATTTGTAAAAAAATCATCGTAAGTCGAAATATGGATCCGTAAACTCTGTAAGTTTGAAAATTTTGTATACATTGTTCGTAATTTTTCTCATAATTTTTAATGGTCTCTAACAAATGTGAAATTTCTCACCTTCACAGGCTGGTCCGAAATTATTTCAAATATGATAGGCAGTTTTGTAAAATTCACCAAAAATTGTAGAAAAATCGTATGAAAACGTGAGAGTAGTCATTTTAATGGTATAAACCTGACTTTTTTTTAATGTAAAACAGTTTTGAAACATATTATAATTAAGGTGGTCAAAACAGTTCGAGATTGGACCAAAACTTTTCTGTCAATGGCTGATTTTTTAGTTTAGTTTATAGATCTTTGAACACAATACTCATTTTTGCTATTTTAAGTGTATAAATCCCAGATCTACAAGTTTACATGTATTATATGTGATAACACATACTTTTCTCAAGGTTTTCATGTAGATCCAAGTGATAAACTTCATATTCTTAACATATTTCTAGATTTATGAAGAAAATAACACATAATCACAAAATCAACTAAGAAATCACACAAGACATGCATATAACACATAGATCTGCACATTTTACTTGTATTCTCCCCCAAAAATCATGTAAAACCGAAAACAAGGGGGTATGAACTCACCTTGGGGTTTGAATTTGGTTTTTGGTGAAGATGTGAATAGATTTTTGGTCCTAGCAAGCTTCTTGGAGAACTTTAGAACTTAGATGGCTCTAAGATTCATGATGTTGGTGAAAAATCCTCTTGAGAGCACCCAAAATCTCCAAATTTTGACGGAAGAAGGAGGTTTTTCTAGAGAGAATTCTTGAGTTGGAAATGAAGAATAATGGTGGTGGTGAAGGCTCTTAGGGCCGAGAGTGAGAATAGAAGAGAGAGAAGGACTAGACTTTGTTGTTTGTGGGATAATCTCCTCCTAGAAACATGAGATTTATCATTGATACATGAGGGTTAAACATGTGTTGTCAAGCATATGTTTAATCCTTATCCATCTCTCTTTTTTTTTTAATAGATGGGCCGAGGGTAAGGGAGAAGAAAAGAAAAGAAGAAATGGTTTGGGCCTTACTTGCTTGTTTTCGTTATTATGAGGCCCAAGTTGATGGATTTTCGGCCCGTTGGGCCTAATGAAGATTCACGGACCAATAAGATGAAAGAGTTTGAGTTTATGGCCCATTCGGGCTAATAAAATTAGTTATGGCCCAACATGGCCCATTAGGGATTATATGAACTCTTCTAGGCCCACATGGCCCAAAATGCTAAAATTTTATGAATGTGGGTCAATTTGGAGCCCAATAAGGGTTCCAAGGCCCAAAATAGTCAAATTGAAGGTTTATTGGTCCATTAGGCCCAATAAGAGAATCCAAGTCCATAATAATCTTGAACTGGGATTTTTTTAGGGTTTCCAACCTTTATTTGAACTTATGAGATGTATTTGAACGAGCATAGAGTATAGTATTCATTTAGAGTACAAGTTTTCACAATGGATGATGTTTACGTGAGAATATAATTTTCCCAGAAAAATGTCATTTGTGACATCATCCCCCCGTTAGAGGGAATTTCGTCCCGAAATTATTTTGAAAACTAGGATTACGAAGGAAAGAATAAGTGAGGGTACTTTTTCAGATTCGAGACGTGGAACACTGGGTGTACGTTGCTGAGTTCAGAAGGTAGTTGCAGCTTGTAATCCACTGGACCAATCCGGGCAAGGATCTCGAGTGGTCCAATGTATCGCGGGTTCAATTTTTCCTCGTTTCCCAAAGCAAATCATTCCCTTCCACGGAGAGATATTTAATAAAATGCGATCCCCGACTTGAATTTCTAATGGCTTACGCCGCTTATCAGCATAGCTCTTCTGTCGGTCTTGCGATGTTTAAAGTCGAGATTTGATTTGGATTATCTTCTTTGTCGTTTCGCGAATGGTTTCTGGTCCCGTGAGAGTACTAGCTAGTGATCTGCATTTACGACCATGAAGAGCCTCGAAAGGGGCAATCTTGATGCTCGTGTGATAGTCGTTATTGTATGAGAATTCAATCAAGGGCAACTGGGTATCCCATGACTTGTTGAATTCAAACATCCAGACTCGGAGCATGTCTTCGAGTGGTTGAATGGTCCGTTCGATTTGGCTATTGGTTTGAGGGTCGTAAGCAATGCTCATGTCTAGCTGTGTTCCCATAGCCTTCTGAAGTGATTGTCAAAATCTTGAAGTAATTTCGTTATCTCAATCCACGCAGTGATTCCTCCGTGATATTCTCCAGCTATGATGCTTTCCAAGGCTGGTAGTAGGTGTTGACAGTGTTTTGTTCTTGCTTCGTGAGCAGATGAGTATTTTATCGATGAAAAAAAAGGCTGACTAGGAATAGTTGGGAGAACTCGGTTCGTAGGGTCCATGAATACCGTGGGAGCATTCGTTAGACCGAAGGGTATCACAACGAATTTGAAATGGCCGTATCGAGTTCGAAAAGCAGTTTTTGGAATGTCCCCATCTCGGACTCGGGGCTGATGATAATCGGATCTTAGATCTATTTGGAGAAGTAACTAGCTCCTTAAAGCTGGTCAAATAGGACGTCAATGCTAGGAAGTGGGTATCGGTTTTGGATAGTTCTTATTCAATTCCCTAAAATCGATGCATATTCTGAAGGATCTGTCTTCTTGACGAACAAGACCGGAGCTCCCCAGGGTGAGAAGCTTGGTCCGATGAATCCTTTGCTAAAAATTTTTCTTAATTGACTGGATAAATCCTGAATTTTGGCGGAAGCTAACCTGTAGGGTAAATTGGCAATTGATGTGGCTCCCGGTATGAGGTCGGTTTGAAATTCGACCTGTCTCTCTAGGGTATTCCCGGAAGGTCTTTAGGAACTACATCCGGAAATTCACATGCCACTGGGATGTCATTAATGTTTACTTCTTCCTTGGCTTCATCACCACATGAGCGAGGAGTACATAGTTCTTCTCGTGCAGGCACTTTTGTGCCTTGATGCACGAGATAAGACGAGGATTGGCGCCAGGTTTATCACCATAGATTATTAGAGTTCCGTGATTGGGGAGGTGAAGGCAAACGACCTTTTCGCGACACATAGTATCAGCATGGTGGGGGCTTAACCCAACCATGCCGATTATCACATCAAAACTCCTAATATTTACTGGCATTAAATCCATTTGAAATGAATGGTTGTTTAGTGTTAAGGCGCACCCTACATAAATATCTTTGGTTGATTTGGTTTTCCCATTAGCCATCTCCACCGTGAAGGCTTCGTTTAGCTTCTGGGGTTGTTGTTTTAGTAAGTGTTTGAATTTTTTACTAACAAAGCTTCGCTCAGCTCTACTATCGAGTAAGATGCATGCGTTTATGTTGTTAAGTAGGAACGTACCGGTGACAATCATCAGGTCTTGAGTTGTCTCTCGTTGACCCACAGTCAGGACTCTTCCTGATCCTTCTGCCCCCTGGTTGTTGGCTTTGGGGCAGTTGCGTCTGAAATGACCGGTTCCTCCACACCCATAGCAGGTGTGACTGGTCCCAACATTGGTGTTGTTGTTACGGTTGTTGCGATTGTTGTTGTTGTTGTTCGGCTGCTGATTCTGTCGTGGATAAGTTCTACAGTATTTGGTGGTGTGACTCTTTCGGTTGCATCTCTTACAATACGGCTCCCGGCAGGCTCCCTTAAGATGGAAATTGCACTAGTTGCATTTTGGAAGGCTCCCAGCATATGATCTCGCTGGTGTTGATGTAGTAGGTGTCATGGTCGCATGGACAACAACAACATGTTGCTTCTTCGAGAACCTTTGAGTTGGCTGTCCCTTTCTCTTACTTCCAGACTTTCGCTTCCTGCTTTTAAGCTTGGGGTTTGGAGTGACTTGATAAGCTGTCACTTGTTGGTTTCCATGCTTGTTCCTTCGGCTGGAGTTGTCGATGCTATTTCCACCTCTATTGGTGTTGTTTGCGTTGAGTTGTGCCATAACAACGGTTACTGCTGCTGTTACAGCAGCTTGGAATGTAGCAGAGTCCATCCGCAGGAGCGGTGTCTTGCGGGTGTGTTTGTTATTTCTGTGGGATTTCATTTTCCTGCTACATGATAATAAGCCAGATCGTAAGTAACAATGGTCATTTCGGCTTGTACTCCATAACTTTGCGTTTTGTCGTATGACTCACGATGTTTCGATCTACATCCCCATGACGTATTGATGGTAGTAGGAAATCGTAGATTTGGCACGAATATTACGTCTATCCTTAGAGTATATAGGTTGTTTTGGTTTCGAGATCCTTGAGTATCTAGCGGTTTCGGGGGTTCGGTTGTGCATACCAGTGAATTTATGAAATAACACGAAATAAGAAGAACAAATAGTTGTTTCATTAGTGAGTACCATCTTAGTACACGAAAGAGAGTCATAACGGATAGTAGTGGGGGAAATACTGATCCTAATCATGGCGGAAAGTGTCTGGTGGTGGTACTGATGAAGTGGTTGTTCCCCGGAGACGAGCTACTTGTCGCTCGGCATCTCGTAGTCGTACCTCCCAACTAACTGTCTTGCTTGGGAGTCCCCGATCACTCCCCGTGTTTGTCTCTCAGCTCTTTCCGCAGTAGCCCGCATTTGGTCCATTTGATTGGGGGTGTTCTAAGCTCGGTTGCCAATGTCTCAGGTGTGTCGGGCCATGCCTGGGAGGGCCCGGTCAGTTGGTCCTCTATGGCCAAGATAAAAAAGACCTTAGTTTATACCGTAGGGTGGTCGTATCCTCTGCTGACGACTCCATCCCCTAACATTGTGTGCCCATGGGGGCGTGGGGCCATCGGGGCCCTTACGATAAGCCGGTACTCTGGCCATGTATGGAAGATTGATGACTTTGGACTCTGCATCCGAGTCATCATCGTCATTGCCCTCGAGCTCTTCCTCTTCGAGGTTTACTACTGGCTCGGTGGGTTCATCCGTAAGTTCTACTTCATGTTCCTCCTCTGGTTCTTCCTTTCAGTCTTCTTCTGGGTCAAGCCACCCTGTATTCCCCTGACTAGGGAGATAAGGGTCTCCTGGCTAATGATGCATGTCCATAGTGTATTGCACGAAGGGGTATAAATACTAGAAACAAATAGCACACCAAATACTCCTATAGTATTTTAATTTTGTTTAGGTTTGGTTCTATAAGCTCTTTGGATAATTAAATGGTAAGTTTTTGATTCATTGTCCATCACGATTACTCCCAAACACATGATGGTCGTATTTTGAATGAATGTAGTTGATCAGGTTACATTCACCCCCAATACGACTACATAACTGCCCGGGTTTAATCGCGATGTTCAAATCCTCCAAAGACTTTTACTGTTCTTGTTGTGTTATTACTCTAAAATGCATACATAAGTATGTATTTTAATTATTATGTTCAGAGTAGTTTAGTCCCATTGTATTTATAGTTGCATATCATGTATGATTAGATATGCTAGTTCACTATAAACAATGCTCTAATATCAATCTGTCACACCCCCGAACCAGACGGCGGCAACGTCCGGGGGCTCGTGTGACTAACAATTAAATTATCATTACAGTGAATATAAATGAAACATAACATCATCATCACCATGCATAATTTAATACAACTGCCATTGTTTACATCAAGTATAATCTTTTAAGTTACATGACCAAAACATTCACTGGATGATGTTTAACAATACACAAAACAAAATCCCATATTCTTGATGATTCTTCTGCCTAACGAGTCCCTGAGAATACAAGTTATTTTGAAAACGTCAACATATATTATGTTGGTGAGTTCATAAGCATGTTTGATTGAAAAGTTTTGTATAGTTCGTAAAGCACCAGAAAATCCGATATTTTCTGTAAAGTGGTTTCAAAAAGATGTGTCAAAATCAAGTATTAATGCATGTGTGTTTACTGCTTTTGAAGTGTATAAATAAACAAAAATGTAATCCAGATAGAAACCCTGTATTTTTCTGTTGTAAGTGGAAGGTGATGTATAAATGTATTTATCCCAGAAAATCTGATATTTTCTGCATATAAAAGTATCGTAATCATAAAATTTCAAAGACCGTGTATCGATGTATGTATGTTTTTAGTATCGTCTAGATTTGTATAAATATACCGAAATCCTTGATGAAGTTAGTCTCTAAGTGAGCCGTTACAACCATGCTTGATAATGACTAATTCGCCCGTCTTGACGTTTTCAGGCGCCAGTTTTGATATAGGTAAGGTTTGTCGCCCTAGACTGGCCTAGTCTAGCTGTAGCGAGCAGCTAAGGCGTGGGGGGTCACCCAGTATAGATCTATACACAAACTCCTGCTCTCCCTCTAGGAAACTCTGGTTATAACTACAGGCTACGATTGTACACTCAAAGGTGCCAACCGACAAGTCTCACTAGATTCTCAACCTTTCATACCATGTTTAATGTTTACGTGTGTGTTGTACGTCATCAAATCCAAAGGTACATGTATAAGTATACGAAGTTCAATAATTATGTGAAGGTATAGTTATGATCTACTAATCATGTAAATTTCAGTCCAAGCCCAATTAGCATGTAAATGGATCACAAAGGCCCAATAACATGTAAGTGGGTAATTTGGGCCCAATAGGCATGTAAATGGACCACAAAGGCCCAACAAACATGTGACACATAATTCAGGCCCAAACTAACATGTAAATGAGTCGCATGGCCCAATAAACATGTCAGGGAAATTATTGGGCTAAATATACACTTGAATGAGCCCTTAAGGCCCATTGGCCATGTAACGTGAATATTAGGCCCAATAAAATTGTTATCGATGTATTTCACCCATTTGTTATTATTTCGTTGATTGTTTTAGTTCGAGGTTTACCGAATTGAGTATAAAAGTCCTCTTTTTGTAAAAACGACGTTCTTGGCCAATAAGTGTCAAAATTTCAATTAAGGCCTAATCTTAATAAAAATAACACTTTTGTCACCATTTTGCTCAAAACTTGTATTTATAGCTAGTTTTGGTAAAAATAACATTTATAACCCATTTTTGTCAAAAATATCATTTTTGGCTTGATTTTTGTGAAAATACACATTTTTATGGTTTCTGACTTTTCTGACCCGATTGTTGGAAAATTTGTAAAAAAATCATCGTAAGTCGAAATATGGATCCGTAAACTCTGGAAGTTTGAAAATTTTGTATACTTTGTTCGTAATTTTTCTCATAATTTTTAATGGTCTCTAACAAATGTGAAATTTCTCACCTTCACAGGCTGGTCCGAAATTATTTCAAATATGATAGGCAGTTTTGTAAAATTCACCAAAAATTGTAGAAAAATCGTATGAAAACGTGAGGGTAGTCATTTTAATGGTATAAACCTGACATGTTTTAATGTAAAATAGTTTTGAAAAATATTATAATTAAGGTGGTCAAAACAGTTCGAGATTGGACCAAAACTTTTCTGTCAAGGGCTGATTTTTGAGTTTAGTTTATAGATCTTTGAGCACAACACTCATTTTTGCTATTTTAAGTGTATAAATCCCAGATCTACAAGTTTACATGTATTATATGTGATAACACATACTTTTCTCAAGGTTTTCATGTAGATCCAAGTTATAAACTTCATATTCTTAACATATTTCTAGATTTATGAAGAAAATAACACATAATCACAAAATCAACTAAAAAATCACACAAGACATGTATATAACACATAGATCTACCCATTTTACTTGTATTCTCCCCCAAAAATCATGTAAAAACCGAAAACAAGGGGGTATGAACTCACCTTGGGGTTTGGATTTGGTTTTTGGTGAAGATGTGAAGAGATTTTTGGTCCTAGCAAGCTTCTTGGAGAACTTTAGAACTTAGTTGGTATTACGAGGTCACATGAAGACGAGGTGACTAGTGAAGGAAAGGTTGTTTCTGGAATGGGTTCTCTAGCGCTTGTGGCAAAGGGAAAGAAAGTTACTGATGATGGTTCGGAGTCAGATCTCTCCGATTGTGAACTCTCAAAGGAAGATTATGCCTTATTGGTGTCCAACCCAAGGAGGTTCACAAAGAAGAATTTTGGTCGCAACAAAAACCGAAACTGGCAGGGAAGTTATAGTTCTGAGAAAGTGAAGGATGAGAGTGCGAAAAACTCTCAAAAAGAAGAAACAAAGAAAGAAAAGAAGCTTTTAGGTGACTCCGGATATGACTGTAACTATTGTCATGGAAAAAATCATCTAGCAAAGGAGTGCATGCTTCGGAGAATGAATGAGAAGAAGGAAGAAGAGGATGATGAGGCTTATTTCCTCAGAAAGTTGGAGGAAGTCAAGAAGAAGAAAAGTACTGAAGATGCTAAACCTACTTTAATTGTGCATGAAGAGGATCATGAGTTTGGCAGAGTTGAAGTGCGGTCAACTAACTTTGAAGACAAAGAAGTTCGTAGGCCAACTCATGGGAGAAGCTTCGTGGCGAAAGTTGATGATTCGCAGTTCAGCGGAAGGTGCTTTATGGTGACAAATAAAGGTTCGGAGCCTAGAGGATATGCTACTGAGGGCGGCCATGTCTCCGACAGCTATTTCGCAGCAAAACCCGTCCCTGAGCAGATTAGCGAATGCGAGAAGGTGATAAACAAGGAACACATCATTCTTAAATCTCTAATTATTCCTGTGAATCAATATGAAATTGAATTAGATGATCTAAAATATACAGTATCTAGTTTCAGTGAAAGTTTGAAAAGAACCCGTTTGAATAATTCTAACTTAACCGTTCAACTCGGCAGGGTTTCGAACAAAATTGAAAAGAGGCGCATGTGGATTGAGAAGTTAGAGTTAGATTTGTCTAGGTATAGGGATGAGTTGATTTATTTGCAAAGAGATAATTTAGGGCTTTTGAAACAACGAAACATTTTTTGTTTAATTGCTAGACGTCTTTATTTCAATATCACCCAGTTACATCTTGATTGTCAAAATGGAAAGAAAATTCATAAGATGATTCTGCCCTTTCTTGAATTAAAAGAGGACGAAATCGATGCAGATTGTTACAGGTGCGAATCCATCGTCTCATCTAACGAAGTCTCGGATGCCTACAGAATAGGACTGGAGAAAATTGAATATTTCATAAACTCCAAATATCACAAAAAACATGTTGAAGTTTGACTCATTAAACACTAAGTTGAGTTCAGAAAACAAACATAATGTTGAAAATACATCTGAATTCGACGATGATAGTGATATGAGTGAAATATCTGTAGAGGATGAGGTTGATTGCTCTGAATTTGTTAAAAGCGAACCTGAACCTGCGAAAGTCTTAATTTCTGAAAATTCAGTTGAATTTGCACGTTTTTCTGAAGTTAAATCAAAAGTTTTAAAAGAAAAAGCAACTGTTTTTCCAAAAGTTCAAACTATTCCCAATCAAGTTTTCACAACCAAGGGATTGAATAAAAATCAGATAGCAGAACTAATGTCCATGGTCGAAAATGACAATAAAGATGGCTGTGATGAATTTTTCTGGTCAGCTCCAATCGACAATGCAGATGAAACCAAAGGTCTCTCTGAAATGACCTTTTGGAAAACGAAGAGCAGATACGTAGCAGAACTGCTAAACAAAGTCAACTCAAGCTACGAAAAAGGGAGTCCCAGTGGAACCAACAATGTTCCAAGCGAGACATCGTTAGTACAGAAAAATCGCTCCTTAGAAAGCCAAAATGTAGGGCAAATATTCATAAATCTTCTGAGCAGTTCGCAGCTCAAAAACGTTAAAGAAATGCAAGATATAACAAAAATCTGAAGGAAGGAAAGCATTTATGGAGATCCAAAAATACCAACTTCGTTTAACAAGAAAAACCGTCTAAATCCAATCCAAATGCGAAAGTCTCTTCACATGCGAACCCTAAGAATTTTCCACGAACTCAGTCTTAGACTTCACAAGTTTCAAAACAAAAAGTTTTTCAAAAACCAACTTTTTCAAATCATGTGAAACCTTTGGAGAAGACAAAGTCTCACTTCTTTCCTAACAAGAATGTTTCATATTCAGCCAAGACATCGCAAGATGTTAAAGGCAAAGGAAAGATAGTTTCGGGGCCTAAAATTCCACTTAAAAGGTTCGAAAAGAAAGTTGAGAAGAAATTTGTCAAGCAACACATTCAAAATAAGCAAAGAAACATATCCACAAAGGATAAGAACTTAAAAGATAATAGGATCACTGTTTTTCAAATTAAAAAGAAAGATAGCACCACCTTGGTTAAAAGATCATATTTAGTTGATGTTGCTATTACTTTTCCTGTTTCTGTGAAAGCGTCACGTGGACCCAAACAACTTTAGGTTCCTAAATCTCTTTGATTTTTGTAGGTAATTCGTGACAAGCAGTTTAACTCCGAATGGTATATAGATAGTGGCTGCTCACGTCACATGACAGGGAGAAAGGAAGAGCTGAGACAGTTTCGAGAGTTAAAAGATGGTGGAAGAGTGAAGTATGGCAACAATTCACTTGGAGAAATCAAGGGTTATGGGATGATCACGAATGGAGAATTTTCAATTCGCAAGGTCGCATACGTAGAAGGCTTACAACACAACCTCATAAGTGTTTCGCATCTGGTTGTTGGTACATGATTGCAAGTTTCGTTCGACGACAAGGGATCAGAGATCATCGAAAAGGAGACCAAAACCGTGCTCCTAAAGTCAAAGAGCAAAGGAAAGCCTGTAATCTGAACCCCATTAAAGGGAAGCCTACAATCTGTCTACTTACGAAAGCTTCTACAGATGATAGCTGGCAGTGGCACCGAAGACTCTCACACCTCAATTTCAAAGACATAAATAAATTGGTTCTTGGTGATCATGTGTGAGGGCTTCCTCTCTTGAAGTTTGATAAAGAACATCTTTTTGCAACCTGTGAAATGGGGAAGCAGAGCAGGAAGAGTCATCCAACAATTATGAATACGAAAGTCATAGAACCACTTGAACTATTGCATATAGACCTTTGTGGTCCTTCGGCAATTGAGAGCATTGGTGGTAACAAATATATACTTGTAATTGTTGATGATTTTTCTAGATTTACTTGGGTCATTTTCTTAAGCAGAAATGAGAAGCCACTCCTAAGCTCAAGGATTTCATAAAGCAGATTGAAATACAACTACGAAAGCTGGTTCGTAACATTCGCAGTGACAACAATTTAGAATTCAAAAACCAAGCGTTTGAAGAATTTCTGACTACGAAAGGAGTAACTCACAAATTTTCGGCTCCTTATACTCCTCAACAAAACGGGGCCGTTGAAAGACGAAACCGTTCGTTGTGTGAAGCTGCGAGAACCATGTTGTCATTCGCGAATCTGCCGCTTTACTTCTGGGTGGATGCAATTGGAACAACCTGCTTCACTCAGAATCGATCAATCCTCAATAAACGATTTTTTGTTACTCCCTATGAGATTATAAATAATTTCAAACCTAATGTCAAGTTCTTTCATATGTTTGGTTCCAGGTGCTTTATCTTCAACTCTAAAGAGCAAATAAACAAATTCGATGTGAAGGACGACGAAGGTATTTTCCTGGGGTATTCTCTGACTTCTAAGGCATATATGGTTCTCAACAAGAAGTCCAAAAAGATAGAAGAAACCTACTACGTCACATTCAATGACAATTATTTGAAGAAGTATCAGAAGAATGACAGTCAATCAAAGGAGATCTTTCCTAAGTCGAATCCTGCTATAATTCCACTCTACACTCTCTACGAGGAGTTCATGAACTTATTCGACGAGCCAGAAAAGGCAATCTCCTCAGAATCCAAGGAAGTAGACAACAAGGAAGACGAACTAAAGATCATTGACGATGCTGCGAAAGATAAGGAACAAGAGCACCCCACTCCGAAAGACTCTGAAATTCCGTCTCAATCACAAGGTGCAAATGCTACACCACAGGGGGAGGTTTCCACATCAACTTCCACACCTGATACACCTTTTCAGGGGAATCATTCAACTCCTCAAGTGACTCACGATAGTTCTCTCCAGGAGAGAATCCGATTCTAGAAGAAGAGATAGATACATCATTCGAGGGGGAGAATGAAAATACGAATGATGATTCGCATGTGCAGTCAGAATTTGAGGATGTAAATGTTGAATTGGATCCAACATATGATCCTAATTACCCTCCTTTAGCCAAATGGACCAGAGATCATCCAAAAACTCAAGTAATAGGAGATTCGTCTTCAAGAGTTCTTACGATATCACAACAACAAGCGAAGCGTACTACATTATTCTCTAAAGTGGAATATTGCATGTTCAACTCGTTTATCTCCAAAATTGAACCTTAAAATGTTCAAATTGCTCTTGATCATTCTGATTGGGTGCAAATAATGCCGGAGGAGCTCAATGAATTCGAACAAAACAAGGTCTGGAGACTTATTCCCATACCAAAGGATATATCCGTTGTTGGTCTAAAATGGTTATTTCGTAACAAGCTAGACAAAGAGGGAAATGTGATAAGAAACAAGGCGCGACTCATTGTTAAGGGGTATTTCCAAGAAGAAGTCATTGACTATGAAGAAACCATCGCACCAGTTGCAAGGTTGGAATCTGTTCGCATCTTTCTGGCATATGCAGCGCACAAGAACTTTGAAGTATATCAGATGGATGTCAAGTGTGCCTTTCTGAACGGGGAACTAGAAGAAACAGTATATGTGGAACAACCACCATGGTTCATAAAACGAAAAGTATCCCAATCACTATTACATTCTGGATAAAGCAGTTTATGGTCTAAAGCAAGCTCCAAGAGCGTGGTACGAAACTCTTACTCGCTTTTTGAAATAGGCCAAATTTAAACAAGGATCGGTCGAACCAAACTTCTTTCTCAAGAAAGTTGGTGACCACTTGATAATCGTCAAAATTTACGTTGATGACATCATCTTTGGATCAACTAACCCTAGCCTAACTGCTGAGTTCCGAAAGTTGATGGAAACTAAGTTTGAGATGAGCTCCATGGGTCCGATTAACTTTTTCCTTGGTTTGGATATAAGACAGAGTCAGGAAGGTATCTTTATCAATCAGGAGGCTTATACAAAGACCTTACTCTCTAAGTTTGGAATGGTGGGAGATTCGAAGGTGAAGGTTCCAATGGCATTTGGAACGAAACTAACACCATCTCTGGACAAATCGGCTGCTGATATGACACCCTATCGCCAAATGATAGGTTCATTGATGTATCTTACATCGAGTCGTCCAGATATCATGTTTTCTGTTTGCTATTATGCCAGGTTTCAAGCAAATCCGCGTGAACCCCATATGACTGCTGTTAAAAATATATTCAGGTATCTCAAGAGAACATCCTCACTAGGAATATGGTACCCTTCAAGTTCAAGTTTCTTTGTGCCAGTGTTTTCGGATGTTGATCTCGGAGGTTGCAGTTTAGATCGAAAGAGTACAACAGGAGGATGTCAATTCCTTGATGGCAAACTCGTAAGCTAGCAATCGAAAAAGCAAACACGTCTCCCTATCAACTGCTGAAGCAGAGTACATAGTCGTTGCCTCTTGCACTTCACAAGTTATCTGGATTCAAAGTCAGCTTCGTGACTATGGCATAAATATGAAGTGAATCCTTTTATATTGCGATTATGAAAGCGTCATTCGTATTTGTCACAACCCAGTGCAACATTCATAGATCAAACACATCGCACTGAGGTATCACTTCATCAAAGATCATGTGGAAGATGGAAATGTCGAGATACACTTTGTTAGATTCGCTGATTAGCTGGATGACATCTTCAATAAAGCCTTACCTGAGCAAACCTTTAATCGCATTCTTCAAGGCTTAGGAATGATTGAGGCTGAATCAGTTTCGAAACTACGTTCACATTCAAAAAATATTATTTGAGCTGCGAATAGGTGTGAACGTTCGTAGTAATTCGCAGACAACTTTTCATCCGCGAACGCTCGTAGTGGCTCGCGGTCCACTGTTCATTTGAAGTTTTGAAGCTTCTTGTATACTTTTGTATATTTTGTGTTTTTTTTACATATCTTTCTGTTTTTATCTCTTTTTCAGAAAATCAAAAATCCAAAAATATTTTATGTCTTTCTATTTTTATTTCTTTTTCAGAAAAACAAAAAATACAAAAATATTTTTCTTTATTTTCATTACTTATTTCTTTTCATTACTTATTTCGTTTCATAATATATTCAAAAATATCAAAAATATTAGATAATTGAGCAGATTTGAAGGCACATATCTTAGTGATTTCATTTATGAATGATGGGGAAGGTATAAATTTTCCTAATCTATGCACTAGTTAAGTGTCCCTAGAAGCATGCTGCTGCATGTAGTCTAAAGCCTCTGGGACTCTATGTTGAAGCCTTAATGAATCGATAACACCAATCGTTTCTTTCCAATTAGGCTGTTTATTCACATAAGTCATGAGCTACCTTACTCTTCTCGCATTGAGTTCAGAGTTAACTGCTTGGTCACTTTTGCATAGCAGAGGTACATTATTTCTTTGGAACCACCTCCAACTACATCTCCATTACTTTCGCTTTCATAAATATAACCCTTGAGACTCTCAGAAATTACCACGGAAGTTTATGGTTTCACAATCTATGTGTTTATGATCTTAAATTCGCTATAACCACGAACTGAGTGAAATCCAAAATCCAACACACATTTGAGAATTGACGGTGAACTATTTAACTATTCTAGCTTTTCACCAACGAATTAACGAATGTCCCCTTCGTGTCCTGTACCTTGAAATCTCCTTTTATTTTTGCGAGATCTTAATGAAATGCTCTAGACCTAAGAAATTTCTACCCATAAGATCCAGTTTTTATTTTTCTTGAGATTTCTATACTTATCTTAGTCACTTAAATTAATTCCAAAACATACTTGTTCTTCTGGATACACTGGTCAGACAAGTACTTTATATGAACGTTCAGACTTATGTCAAGTTTCGTAGTTTAATTGAAGAGAAAGCCACCATTTAAGCTTAATGAAAAGAAGCCTTTCACTGTTTCTCAACAAACAGATGATCGTAATTCAACGGGACACCACACAATCACTTCAAAGTCTCTCCTGACTAGGAAGGAAGAGATCGTTTCCCGGGATCCATCTGCTTCATGTCTTAACTAACATCACTAGAATCCCATAGAATAATGTTGATTTATTGATGAAGCTCCAGTCACCAAAGGGAAACTCATGGTCATTAACGAGAAACTGGATTCGTTGATTCAATCCTCCAAAACCTCAACCAGCGATGATTATTCTCAAGCCACAATCAAATCTTTTCTTGAGACCCTCATTAAAGAACACTCTGCAAATCTCGCAAAGACGAATCAAGTTGTTGATGCTTCAGCTTCTGTTTGCAAAGAAACGACCGAAAAAGTCAATAAACTAATCACTGATGCTCGATCCTTCATGAGAACTTTTTAGTGCTCATTTGAATCAAACACTACAAAGGCGAATGAAGTTATTTCCAGTCTTGGATAAACTCTTCGCACAGAGAAGGCAAAGCTTGAAGAAGTTCGCATTGGCATCCAAACTGACAATTCAGAGTTAAACTCCTCCATTTCTTCCAAGATAGACAAGCTTCATGAAGACTTGGCTATGGAGAACAATCTTATGGATTAGCTCGCAGTGAAAACGGAAAAAGAGAAGGTTCTAGCTGTTAAGATGGAGCATGGTGAGAAGAAGATCAACGAACTCTTATCTGAAAATGCTATAATAAAGAATTGTGTGGCAGATGTGAACAACTTGCTCTCCGACATTATCGAGACCCGTGACTCGATGATCACGATCACAGTTAAGAAGCATCTGGCTGAAAAACTCAGGCCAGTGTTCGCAATGCTGAACATAATTGAAGGTGTTTCGGAGTCAAGCTCTCGTCTGAAACAAGGGGGATAAACTGTGAAACAATCTAAGAAAGAAACCCCAAAACAAACTGTGAAGCCAAAGTCTGAAAATGAACCGAAGGATAATGTAGCTTCGGATTCGAAAGGAAAAGAGAAGCTCACTGATGAAATAATCATTGATGACAACAAAGAAGAAGATCCTAATGAGCATGAGCTAAAAAGAAGGAAGGCTCGTGAAGCTCAGATCGACGAACACAATTGAATTGTGAGAGAAGCTGAAGAGAAAGAGAAAGCTGAACGTGAAGCTCAAGTCACTTTGGAAAGCCGAAAGCTTTTATTTCCATTGTGGACTTTGGAGCGAATTATGAGCGAGGCTGTAGATCTTCCAAGACAATATTGGTTAGAGCCTGTTATTTCGTTCGACTTACAGAACACACAGGATTCGCAGCTTGATCTACCAATAACACTGAAAGCCTTCAAGTTTTGTAGCTTTGTCAAAGTTGCGAACGTCCCTCTAACAGACAGCGGTGCATACCATTTGCTCTTCTCGTTTTACTTGAAGCATATGAAGCCACAGTATGAAACTTGGAGTGTGAAGAAGATAACTGTTGTGAAGGTTATAGGTCCAATCGAAACTGATAGCTTCCTGAATGCTCGCTTTAAGGTTGCTAGAGTTTCTACAAGTCAGGTATACAAATTTACACTTGTTGATCTACCTTGCCTGAACCCATACGACTGGTTTATACTGTTCAACTTGTTGCTAAAGGATAAACAGAAGTATAAACTCGTTGTTGCTCATGTTAAACAAATGTTGATCTCATACATTCAAGAGATTGGCAAAATGGACGTTGAGATAGCATCTGTCTTGCGAAAGAAGTCGTCTGTTCTCCCCAAGGAAGCTCCAGAAGACTTTGATAAAATGAAGCTGGGGAAGATACGAAAGGATGGCTGGTTCCTAGCATTTCAAATGAAAGAGTGAACTGATGCTGATTTTCACAAAGTTAGCTTCTATCTCGCTGATAAGTATCTATACACCACTACGTGCCTGCAGTACATCTTGGAGTTTGTGGACACATGCAAAGGCAATCATAAAGGGGATAAGAAGTGTTTCTCTGATATGATCATGTGGTACATCCAGGTTCGTAAGGCTCTTCTCAGCGTCATTCCGAAACTCTTCGAAGTACAGAAGTGAACTCCACAGTAAAGGTCTCCTACCTTAATTAATGCAAAGGGGAAAATTGTTGGGCCTTAAGTGTTGCGTCATTATGATCTATAACTTAGTCCATTTTGTATCCGGGTTGGGCCTGTCCACCCGTTATTTTATTATTAGGGTTTTATTATTTAATGTGCATGCATGCACCGTATCTAAGGGGTCGTCACTTTTGTAAACCTCACACGCCTTTACAGTAGCAGTTCTTTATCGAGCTCTTCTAAGGCTGTGATTATTAATCATTCGACATATTTGATATTCATTATGTGTTATTAATGCTTTTACCTGTTTGAATCTATCGATCATTCAAGATTTATTCTCAACATAAACTATTTAGTGGCATGTTTAATCTTAGATATGCTCTTCGATTTGTGACTGGGATGCCGAGAATCACAAACAAGATGTGAATAACCATGCAAAACCACGTGTCAATCTCGTTGTCATTTATGATATCACATTGATGTGTCGGTTAACCACACACGCTCGATCAACAACCTTAATTTTCAAGTTTGTTCCATCATTTCAATTATGTAGTCCCAAATTAGTGTGCCGGTTAACCACACATGCTCCACTAACGACTCACAAACAAATAATGTGCGTTTTGGCTAATGATCCTCCACCATACAAAGAAGCAGTGGGTGAAAACGACACCCATTCAATGATCATTTTATATGTCGTTTCCTTATACCTCTCTTATAGTTTGGCTTCATGAATGATACATACTCTTGATTTGATTGACTTTATGTTTTACATATATTATTATAACTCTTATATATTATTATAACTTATATATATATATATATATATATATATATATATATATATATATATATATATATATATATATAAGGATGTGTTTTAAAACATTTTGAATATACAAGGTTTAAACTTAATTATCTGAATTAACCTTTAATTAATTAATCTTTTAAACAAATTTGGATTCAATATATATCTTTTAATTAAACCATAATTTAGATATATTAAATTCTTGTTAAGGATAAAGCAATTACTTTAGTTATCTTATAATTAAATAAATTTAGTTTCCTTTTATATTACTTCCTCAATTTTTGAATTATGCTTTTATGATTATCTAGCATTAAGGTTCGGATTTTAATTAGTTAAAACAAAAATTAATGACTAATAATTATACTACAATTCAAAAAAGGCAAGTAAATCCCGAAACCCTACTGCAGCCAAAAGTGCGTCGTGTCAAGCTATATGCGCGCCGCACCCTGCGATTGACATGTTTCTTTGTATTGAGTTCCAGTTTCATAATATGTACTTATAATCGAAAATCCTAGTCTCTAATACCACTGAGGGTTTTATAGGTTACAACAAAAAAATTTGCACAATGGATTTACACATAAACTCTTATGGGTACATGCAACCTAGAACTCCTATGTCATTGTCACTATTATAGCAACATACTTTTTGAAGCAACTTCTAACCTACTATAATCGAAATAACTAGGGTTATAATCACACCTTCAACAACAAAAAATTGATGTTAGAAACCTTCTTGTAGATCTCCTTGGAAAGCTTATCTCTAATTGTGTGGTAACCTCTAATGTGTCACACCCAAAACCCTAGGATCAAAATTATGGAGAGATGAGAAGTAGAAAATCTGATTTCTATGTATAAGTAGGTAAGGAGACGGCTTTGCTAAGGGTTATGACCCTTTATGTAGATGCCAGATAACCTTGAAATCCTAGATTTAAATATTAAAATAATAATATTTCAATCTGATTCAAATACAGTTTTTGATGGGTTTTGAGCACTCAACATTCCTATGGTGTAAATGCAACCTATTGCTTTGGATCTAGGGTTTTCTCAAGTTATACATGCAAATAATCATCCAAAGCATAAACCCTAATACTAGCATACTAATTTCAAAATTCATATGTAAAATAGGGTTAGGAACATTACCTTACTTGTTATGTAGCAATAACAAGAACTCCTTGACCTTTGAAAGCTTAGTGCCCCAAGTGTTGAACCTCTAATGGAGTCATAAACACTCAATGCAAAAGGAAGACTTGGAGAGGGAAGAATTTCGGCTAGGGTTTCTCACAAAACTCATTGGGGCCAAAAAATCCTTATGTTAGGAGGGTTTATATAGTTGAGGCTATTAGGGTTTTAAGGTGGAAACCCTAATTCCCTTGCTTAGGCCTTAAGCAATCCATGAACCCCCATATGACAGGGCCTTGGACGAAAACTCTATGGGCTTTCCATAGATTTTCGTCCACCCCATATCAATAAGGTCCATTAGCCCAAACTATAATTATTACTGATTTACATAATCAGTCCCTCCATTATTAATCAGTTCATTTAATCCCAAAATTAATACTAGATTAATTTCTAATTAATTATTAATTAATAATATGATTTCCAAATAATATATTAATCATATAATATATTAATAAAATCATTCCGAGTAACAATTTATCATTCACATAATAAATCCTACTCTCTCTCCACGTGCCATCCTATCAATTTGCATGAGTAAAGGCAACCCAAAAGGACCATGATCATAATCAAATCAAGTATATACCAAAAATACTTATGGGCTTAGACACCTAATCCAACAGTTTTCTTATCTAATTCAGGAGGCTTCTAGAACCCTTCCCAAAGTCCTTAAAACTGTCAATATGTAGGAGGGTTCTGGAATTGATTTCCTTGTTCAACTATTGCAATTCAACCCTTGCACCTTTTAATTAATTCTAATTAACCCAAAGTTAATTCCAATTAATTCTGATTAATTTCTAATTAATTATTACTATTTCCAATTACTATATTAATCATATAATATATTAATAAATATTTTATCTCTTTCTTAATGTCAGTCCAAGCCATTTTCTGGTTATGAGGGCAACCCAAAAATGACTTTACTTTTATTCACTCAAAATATACCAATTTACTTAAGACCTTAGAAACTTAATCCAACAATATCATGGGCGAATTGAGGGTGGTCCAGATTTGTGATGAAGGCTAAGATACTCGGGGTGGACGAGCTTTATGCTGTAGGCCAAAGGGACGGACCAACTTTATGTTGAAGGTCGGGGTGGACAAGCTTTATGGTGAAGGCTAAAGGGGCGGACTAGGTTCCTGTTGAAGGTCATTGTTTGTATGAATTGTATGTATATTGTTGTGTATGGTATTTTGGGCAACTCACTATCCTTTGTGATTACAATTTCGGATTAAATGTTTTCCAGGTACTTATCAGATTATGGGAAGGCGAAGGCGGGACTGTACACACACATCTGCAATTTTATGATTCGATATTTCGTGTTACTTTTCTTTGCAACTTTGATTTTGAATTATGGTTTATGAACAAATGGGTGTTTATTCTATTTTCTAAATGAAAATTTTATTTCAAAAATCAGGGACATTACATCAAGATCAAATCGGAATCGATCAACATAACTCTTTTTCTGACTCTACGTAGTTTGTAGTCTCCCATATACCTGCTGAATGAGCTTGATATTATTGATCACGACATTAGTCCTCCCCATCACCCTCTGTCCAACCTCTGCCCAACTAATTGGGGTCATATACTTCCTCCCATAAAGCATCTTGAATGGAGGCACACCAATGTTGGAGTGGAAGCTGTTGTTGTAAGAGAACTCTTGAAACCCTAACTACGAATCCAGCTCCCACTGAAGCCAAGTACACATGACCTCAACATATCCTCTACAGTCTGAATCGTCCTCTCACTCTGCCCATCAATCAAAGGATAATAAGTTGTGTTGAAATGCAACTGTGTGCCCAAATCATCATGGAACCTCTTCCAAAACCTGGGAGTAAACTTGTCATTCCTGTGTGAAACCACTTTAACCGGTACATCATGACGGGAAAACCACCTCCATGACGTAGATATCACCAAAATTATTGGCTGATGATCTCTCCTGAATAGCAATAAAGTGGACACTCTTGGTCAATCTGTTCACAATGACTCAAATAGTATCCAACCCTTGATGAGTCTACGGTAGCTTGTAGATAAAATCCATAGTTATATGCTCCTATTTCCATAATGGGATATCCAAAGGTTGCAGCTTGTTATGAGGCCTTTAATTCTTAGTCTTAACTTTCAGACAAGTCAAACACTTCTCAGTGTACCATGATACGTCCATCTTCATGTAAGGCCACCAATAACCATGTCTCAGGTCTCTGTACATCTTCGTTGCACCCGAATGAATTGAAAACTTAGATTTATGTGCATCATCCATCAATGTATGTTGAGCCCCACCCGAATACAGAACCCAAACTCTGCCTTGTAAAGTCAACAAACCACAACTATCTATGTCGAAAGCCAAAATCTGTCCCACAATCATCTCGCTCTTTCGGTTCTCCTCCTTGACCACCCCAGTCTGAGCCTTCTTGATCAATTCTAACACAAGAGTAACGAAGGTCATCCTCAGACACAAATCTCGAATACATGGACTAGTCGTCTTCTGACTCGATGCATCGACCACCACGTTAGGTATGACCTCTTATCTTATTTGTTTTTTATGTAAGAAAAAATGTTAGCGAATATCAATTATAACTTATATATTTTAAGGATCGTGTTTGAAAGACCCCAAACTTTCATACTAAAAACATTATTACTCCAAAACATGCTACATGCATATTCATAAATAATATCTTACATTGATAGTGTGATTACAAAAGACTGGATACAAACCGACTAAGTTTTAGTATATTACATAACTATCCAGGATATTAGAGTTTTATACAAACGTAAACCTAAGCACAAAAGTAATAGTATAAACTATTATAAATCTTCCAACAGTATAAGACTATACAGGTTACTTATCTCCTAAAATTGTTAAACATTGAGAGGGGTAAGCGGTGACGTTTAGTGAGTTCAATAATAGATACAATATAACGTTATACCATATATATATATATATATATATATATATATATATATATATATATATATATATACACTTCAATATGGCAGAAGCAAAGAGGAACAAGGAACAACAAAGGCATATGTAAATCATGCGACAAACTTTCCATATCAATCGATGATTTGATTTAAAGATATATAATCAATGAGACATAACAATTTCAACTACTTGATATACATCAATAACACTTCGGCCCAAATGGCACAGAAGACATACAATTTTGGATTATCATTTTGCTAGAATATAAAGGCTTTCAGCCCTACATAGCCCTATGTCAATACCAGAAGTGATACGAGTCATGCTCTACATGGCCAAAGGCACAAAGCCAATACCAGAAGTGATACGAGACATGCTCTACCTGGCCAAAGACATAAATCCGATACCAGAATAATACAAGACATGCTCTACATGGCCAAAGGCTCAAAGCCAATACCAGAAGTGATACGAGACATGCTCTACATGATCAACAGTATAAAACCAAAATAATTCAGGAAAGCATATATCACATATAACACATAACATACAATTGTTCCTATATACTGAACTCACCGTGAAATAACCGGGGATTAATTTGGACAGCACTTTGCCTCTAAAAAATAACTTTCTGTGACGAAACTGGGGATTTTAATTGAAAACTGGGCCTTACTCGGACAGAGTTTCGACTTGAAAATATGATTTTCTCGGGAACTTCGGGGCGTCGGGACTTGCTTCGGGTGTCGGGGATGATACCGGGACTTCGTAGGGTGTTAGAGGGGCTTGAGAGAGGCTAGAGAGTGAATGAGAGTGAGAATTTGTAACATAAACCCGGAGGGCTCGATTTCTATTTATAGGCTGAAAAATCGACTCTCACGTCGTGAACCATGTATGTTCACGTCGTGAATTTGATCCTGGCCATCCCCTAGGCTTGCGGTGTGTCTTCTAGGCTCGAAACGCGTCGTTCACCGAGTTCACGTCGTGAATGCAGTCAAATTCTCGAAGTTTGTGCTCCGAACTTCAAAAATCCATATCTTTCGCATACGAGCTCCGTTTTTGACGTTCTTTATATGCACGCGTATGTGAGATTATGCTCTACATCTTTCGTTTAGACTCTGTTGGCTAATTTTGAGTTTATTTTTAATATTATATTAATATTATATTTTTAACGGGCCGAGACAGGAAAAGTCCGTTAAAATTTCATAACTTCTTCATCTGATGTCCGTTTTCGTCTGTACTACTATTGACGAGACCTTCGATTCTCGTTTAGGTTGCGTCGGCTAAAAATCACTTGATCTGTATTTCGAGTTGTTAGCTGTCTACTGCTATACCGAAACTTAGAAAAATCATAACTTCTTCATACGAAGTCAGATTTTGATGTTCTTTTTATGAAAGTTCTCGGTTTAACGAATACTACAACTTTCTTTTAGATTACTAAAGCTAAAAAGTAGTTTATCGAAAACTCACTTTTTACGTCATACGACATCGTGCCGGTTCTGTCGCGAAACTTCAAATAGTCATAACTTCTTCGTTATAACTCGGATTTCGATGAGGTTTTCGCCTAAAAATTTCTAACGAGATTCTTTACAACTTTCAATAATATAATTTTACTTATTTTCAATTTTATATTTTCGTTAATTTCAATAGTTAACTTTTGATTGAAATCTCATAAGACTTCCAATACATTCTGAATGATTCTAAATATAGTTTTACTTCAATTCTAATAAAAACTATCTATTAGAATTCAACGCTCAAATTCATATAATATTTCATTATATTATTCACTTTTAAAATTACATAACACGATAACCGAACGTGTATGTTACAATCGTGTGTAAAAACATTTTCCAAAATTTATTATTTCAACCATAATGCATGAAATAACATGAAATCATATTTGTGGTAATCTAGGAAACTTAATTTGAATTTCACACATCTAAAATTAAGAAATATAGAACACCTTGATTTGTTTGATGTTCTTTGAGACATTTTTTTTTGCATAGTAACGTTAAGTGAAGAAAATGTATATATGCAAGAACCAAAAATCATGAATATATACAACGAATTGTCCATTGGCAATTAAAGCAACGCTCAAACCCTCGTATTCTCGAGATCAAATAACTTATCCGATTGTTCAATTCGCACCTCCAAGCTCATATTAAAATTACATATAAATGAAAAGTACGGTTATAATATAAATAATATATATATATATATATACATAATATTATGTTTTAAATGTAAAAAAAAACCTTATATTTATATAAAAATATGGTTTTTAAATATAAAAAGATGTATTTATAGAGTTTCAAATATAAACAAAGTTATTTTATAAGATTTCAAAAAGAATATTGTTAATATTGAAAGGAAATTGAAAAAAAAATGATGTTCAATTTGGAACAAAAAAGATAGTGTCAAGTTGAAAACAAAAAGAAAAACTTAGAGTCATATTGAAAAAAATGAAAATTAGTATCTTTTGTTTCATTTTTTTTCCAACTTTGGCACGGTCATTATGCCAACTCAACGCAACATAACTAAATAATGTAATGTCATCATGTCATGTTAGTGGTTAACCGGATTGAATGATCAAATGTTCAACATTTCAAAAAATTAAAATACTTAGTCACTAAATTGAAACAAAAAAAATAATGTCAAAATTAATTTTTTGTAAAAACATAATGATTTTTATACTATTTACCTTTTAATATAATAAGATAAAATTTTTAACCTTCATACTCTCAAACAAATTTTTTTTTTAATCCAAAATTTTCTAACAGTTAAAAATAAAAACTACCTAAAAACTTTTAAAATTAAAACTAACTACACTTTTAAAAAGCTTTTGGTGAAACGTATCCAAATTGAAAAGGAAGAAACGAAGTGGAACTAAAATAGGTGATAATTTGAAAATATAAATTACAAAAATTTGAAGTTTATTTGTGAATGGAATTTTATGAAATAGATTTATCAAACTCAATCATACAATATCTATGTCGTATTTATTTCTAATTTAACTATTATTATAACGATTTCGTGTTAATGCATCTTATTCTATTTTTGGGGTCTTTTGAAATTATTGATGATTGGATAAACATCAAAGAATCGAAAGATGAAAGCTTCCACGCCACGTCGCCACCTATTGAGCCACCGTAGTTTTAATATTCAAACAGTTGGGACTTGGGAATTGGGATGCAAGCCGTAGCTAATGACAGCTATCCAGCTTTCAGCTCTTGCCAATTGACAGTGGGCCCGTGACTTGGCCCAAGGGCCCACACACAAAAAACACGTACGCAACGTAGGATTGTAGGAGGTGTAATTCAATATCCTAATAACCACTACTTAATTTGATAAATAATTAGATCTTTTGTTTCTATGAAATATATACTATGTCTCTTTCACAATATATGGTTTTACTTTAATAAAATATAATATTTTTGTTGATTAATATTAAGTATGTAAAACGCACTTGGTAAGACAAAGATAAAGAATTATGGACCATAATGGACACCACTAGTATATTATTCGATTATGTATTCTTAACTTACTATTTATTTAGTGGAACTTATGAGGAGTTTTTATGGATATTCACAAAAATGCACAAGAATAATCTCATTCATTTTACCGGTTTCTCCAACGTCTTTACCTTTTTTCGCAAGTGTCTCTAATTAACGGGTCAAGGACGTAAAGGCTATCATCTTCTTCGGTAATTTTAAGAGCATAACCGTTTTCGTCATTAGAAAATTGTCCTTTCACCAGTATAACGTATCAGCAACTTCTTCTGATAATTCCTTGTCTTTGTAACTGTAGAAACAAGGCTGGCGCAAAGAGTGTATAGGACGTCCGATTGCACAAGGCGGTTCACTATTTTGATAAAACCAAATTGTCTAATTGGACAATTGGATTGAACTATTTGGTTCGGATAATCGGATTTTTAAATTTATTTTCAACAAAACCAAATTAATATTTTAGATTTCAGATTGATTTTGATTTATAAAATAAGAACCGAATAGTTCAGAAAAAACCGAATAACAGTTATTATTTGTTTGTTTTTAACATATCTATATTATTTATTAATGTTGTAATACATTTTTTCAAATACGTTCAAAAAGTTTCACCTAATACAAACATATATAAGTATTTCCTCTCAAAAGTTTGTTTATCTATAAAATATTAAATTATAATATACCTTCTTAATAATTGTTTATAATTTTTAAATCATAACTAAATACATAGTTTTTCTGATAATTCGGTGATATTACAATTATATATCGTTGTAAAATGTTCCGGTTTTTCAAACCAAATTATAAAACCGATCCAACCGAATTATAATGAGATTGGATCGGATTGGATTTGAATTTACTTTGGATTATTTGGATTAATGTTTTAAAAACTAAAATCAATTTGAATTTACTTGATTGGATTTGATCGAACCGATCCATCCAAACAAACACCCTATGCACAGGATCCGAAAAATTTAGAACCCAATTTTCTACTTGTTTGCATACTATTTTTAAATATATAACATAATGGTTGTCCGGATGAATTGGCAAGAGGGTTTTCATGTGGTACAATCAAGTGATAATGACTTAAAAGGGTAATATATTTTTTGATTTGTACACATTTGGTCACTGAGTTTTTTTTATCCACATTTACCCATTCAACTTGTTAAACTGCACATATTCAGTCCTCATGACCAGTTACTCCAGGTTAGCCGGTAAAAATGACTTAATAGAGTAATATATTTTGCATTTTGTACACATTTAGTCCTTAATATTTTTGTACATATTTAGTCATTAATATTTCTTTTTTTCAAAATTCAGTACTTAGGAATGATTTCTTTAGGTTTTTCTCACGAGGGACAATCATTGATAAGGTGTTTGGGGCTATTGATGCTGATATCTATCGCGAGCTCGACTGCTTGGTTGCGTAGGTCTTGTGGTTTGGCTTAGGTTTTGTGTTCTGAACGTCGTAACTTCTTCATACGATATCAGATTTTAACGATCTTTATATCCACGTGTTCGTTTTTTTTGAGTCTACTATAACTTTCGTTAAGATTACTTCCGTTAAAATGTAATATATTTACTTAGGATTTTATAAAAAAAACATCGATACATGCATTCATAAAAAACGAATGGATAGAAAGATCGTAAGTAAATATATATTACTTTTTAACGAGAGTAATCTAAACGAAAGTTGTAGTAGATTATAATATGAACGCATAGATACAACGATCGTTAAAATCCAAGATAGTATGAAGAAGTTATGACGTTTAGAACACATGACCTAAACAACCAAGTAGTTGAGATTGCGATGTACATAAACATCAAAAGCCCCAAACACCTCATTAATGATTGTCCCATGTAATATTTCATAAGAAAAACCTAAAAAAATTATTCATAAGTACTGAATGAGTACAAAAACAAAAATGTCTTATGTTGCAAAAAAATATATATTAAGGACTAAATGTGCACAAAAATATTAAAGACTAAATGTGTACAAAGTGAGAAATATATTACCCTATTAAGTCATTTTTACCGGCTAATCTGGAGTAGCCGGTCATAAAGACTAAATGAGTACAATTTAACAAGTTGAAGGGGTAAATGTAGACAAAAAAAAACTCAATGACCAAATGTGTACAAATCAAAAAATATATTACCTTTTAAGTAATTGTCCCTACAATCAACTTAAATTCTAACAATGTGGTATGTGCCCATTTATTTTATAACTTTTTCACTCTACTACATATAATAATTATAGTGTTTGGACCGGTCTCTATAAATGTGTTTGAACCGGCCTCTATAAAATTCCCCCTCATTACGATTCTTGAAAAAAAAAACAGTTCAAGTTGCTTCCAAGAAAAATAAACAATTATTGTAAGATTACTAGTAAACTAACAGTAAGAGCCGGTCGTTCACAAAAAAAATAGAAAAATTAAATATTTTTTTACGTTTTGTTCATATTTATGTTCCTATTCATATGAAAACAATAACATATGGAATCTATTAATTCTTCTCTTAATCTTCGATCTTGATTTTAATACTTATCCAGATCTAATGAGTAGAAAAATTAATAGGTAGAAAATATAGAAAGATATTTGATTTCTAAAAAAAGTAACTATAACTCTATAAGAGTCTGAACGAAATAATGGAAATATGAGATTTTTCAAAAAATAAAAGAAATTCAAGTTTATACAGGAAAATAATATAAGTTTTTTATATTACTCAATTTAACTGTATATTAAAAATAAATATTAAATATTTCAGAAACCAATAAATTAATAAGTTGTCTTGAAAATTAATTTCAAACACCCCTGAAATTATATTTTTCATCTCTATTTTTTTAAATACTTTATAAAATGATTACCCCCCCCCCCCTCTTTACTTTTTAAAATGTTATTTTGATACCTTTATTTGAACTTTGTAAAATGTCATTTTCATCATTTTATTCTCTAAAAATTTGTGTTTATCCAGTATTATATGACATTTTTTCCCCATTTACTTTGTAAAATGTCACTTTCACGCCCTTAAATTTGAACTTTTTAAAATATCACTTTTACCCCCTCTATTTTCTTAACTTTTGTGTTTACCTCCATAGTATATATAATCTGATTCTGTGCGGTTACCATCCTTCAACTTTGTAGAATATCATTTTAACCCCTTTAGCTTTGAACTTTGTAAAATGTCATTTTAACCACTCTACTTTCTAAACGTTAGTTTTTACCCTATCCACCGACAATTACGATCCATCAACTTTGTAAAATTTCACTTTGACTCTATTGAGTTTGAACTTTGTAAAATGTTACTTTCACCCATCGAATTTCTAAACTTCCGTGTTTACCCTTGTTTTCGTTTGTTAATTTAAAAAAAAATACTTTTTTTTCTCGACGTAAATTTAGAACTTTCTGTAACATCCCAAAAATCATGACAAAATTTTTATTTTTAACACCATTCCAAAATCTATAAATTACACAAAAACATAGTTCCAAAACCAAAATCATGAATCAGAGTGTCCCAATATCATAAGTCAATAAAATTGAGGATGATGTGCACAATCACGCCTTCGCCTTTCCTCTATCCTCTGATGTACCTGAAACCATAAATTCAAACTGTAAGCCAAAGCTTAGTGAGTTTCCCCAAAATACCTCACGCAATACTAACAAGTACAATACATGCAAATAGGCTTTGTTGGCCCATGACCTCAACCCAACCATTCAGAGTTTGTTGGCTTACAGCCTCAAATCAACCATCCTGGGTTTATTGGTCTATCGCAAAAAGCAATACCACCTCAACCCACCCATCCAGGGTTTGTTGGTCTTCCGCCTTAACCCAACCACCAATATGTCGACATATGTAACATATAAACCATAATCAACAAATACATGACATCATATAATTCTGCCAATCTAACAGATTACTATAGTATAGCACATCGTATATACCAGGATACATAACACAATCTAGTGGGCCGACATAGGTGCCTTCGACCCACGAGTACAGTGAGAAAGACTTACCTCACAAACTGGAAGATAGCTAAACTTGTAACACCTGTTCCAATATCATTTAAATTATTCTAGTTTTTAGGGTTTTATTCTTGGACTCGGCGAGTTGGGGGAGCTCCAACTCGTCGAGTAGAGGTTATTATGAGGACGCGGGACTTTAAATCTACTCGACGAGTCGGAAGACCCGACTCGACGAGTAGGCACTGTAAAGAGAAACCCTAATTTTCAGGGGTTTACACCCTATTTAAAGAACTTATGGCTCATTTGCAGCCTCTTCTACCGTTGCTACAGACAAAGAAACCCTAGTTTGAGCCTTGCACCTTCTAGAGAGAGAAAGAGATCCTTTGAGAGTGATCTTTGGTGTGATTGTGAAGATTTTGGAGCTTGAAGAAGAAGGAGCAAAGAGGGAAGCAGTAGATCCGACTTCTACTCTGTATTGGCGACCATATTGAGGTATAAAGTCATTATCTTGACCTTTAGTTGCTTAGATCTCCTTTCTTGAAGTAAATGGTCACTTTTGGTGCCAAAAGGGTGTCATACTCGGATTTGGACTTATCACAAGGATATGATTCCAGATCTGGACATCTCTAGGTCTTAGATGACATAAAGTTTCTCACTTTGTCCAGCTTAGGCCCTTTCCATGCACTAAAACCTTGTAGGAAGCTTAGTTTTGGTGTTTTATCCTTGTGAGGCCTTGCATGCACGTAAAGTTTGCAACTTTACGTGGTAACTGCACTAGGGGAGGTTGGATCTGAAGTTTGGGATCTTGGATCCCACTGGAAAGGACTGAACATAAAAAGGACTTAAGGAACTCATCGAGTCCCATAGTCGACTCGATGATTCAGGTAGGGTTTACCCGTTTTCGAGATCCTGAATGAGTGCAGTGAAGGATTAGAGTTTTGATCTGCATGAACTTTTAGACTTCTGTACATTTGATGAACTCAGACGAGTCACTTAGGTGACTCGGCGAGTTGACTCGGGATTCAGTGAAATGGACTCGGGAGGAACTCGCCGAGTTACATAGGTAACTCGGCGAGTTGACGAGTTATTCAGTTAACTCGACGAGTTGCTGGATGCACTCGACGAGTTGAGGTTGACCATGACTGTTGACCTTGACTTTGACCAAGGATTGACCAGAGTTGACTTTGAGGGTAATTATGGTATTTTGGGATTGTGATAAGTTAATTACATGATGATTATAGGCAGTTGAGTTGGAGCAGTGCGTGGGATATATCTGATCTTAGCTTGTCAGTTCAACATTTGAGAGGTGAGTCTTCTCACCATACCAATGGGTCTAAGGCACCAAGGCCGACCCATTTTGTGATATGTGGTATACTTGTTGTTGTAGAGATATGTGGTATACTTGTTATTGTAGAGATATGTGGTATGATAGTTAGTTATGCTTGGTGTTATGCTAGCTATATATATGATACTTGTAGGGAAGACCATGGGGGAGCCCATGACACTTGGATGTAAGACCATGTGGGGGAGCCCATGGATTTTCAAGTAAAGACCATGAGAGGAGCCCATGACACTTGGATGTAAGACCATGTGGGGGAGCCCATGGCTTTCCAGCTAAAGACCATGGGGGAGCCCATGACACTTAGGTGTAAGACCATGTGGGGGAGCCCATGGTATCCTAAAGTAAGACCTTGGGAGGAGCCCACGGCATCCATATATGTTTGTATGCATGGATTATGTGGTTTATGTAGCTTTTATAGCTAATATGATTATGTGATTATGTGGATTGTGTGGGGTATGCTCTGGGGGACTCACTAAGCATTAACTTACAGTTTATGGATTTTTTCAGGTACATCTGACCCTAAGGGCAAGGGCAAGGCTTGATGACGCGGCGTGCACTCTCTCTCAGGCGTTTTTTATGGGACACTCTGATGATTTGAAATAATATTGTTATTGTTACGAATTTGAAAACAATTGTATTTGGGATTTCATGGTTTATGGAAAGTGTATTGGTTAATTAAAAATGGAAATTTTCTTTTGAAAATTGGGTCGTTACAAAACTGATCACTGCTCCGAACACTGTCTCTACAGATCACATATGTAATAAACAGGGATCCGGTCTCAATCTACAATTCAAATTACCCCAAATAACCTAAAGTCAAACTTGGTCAAAGTCAACGTTCAACGGTCAAAAGTTAAAGGTTAACATCAGCCCAAGTACGCAATGCGTACTCCATCTCTACACATGGTGTAGAGCCTCATCCCAGAATACAGGGTTCAACCAGTTTATGTGATGCGTAACCTGACGTACACCCTACGTACTTATTCTGAATCCAAACTCTCCATTAAGCACTTATTTCTTTTACACTTTCATGCAATACTCACATCTAACCCTAATGAGCATTCTAAGTCATAAAGTTTCCAACTTTATGCCTTTGCATGGATAGAAAGTGTCCATATCCAAAACCCTAACTTATCACTAGATCCTAAGCTCCATAACTCATGCATGGATGGAAAGTAAGGACCAAGATTGAATTTTTATGACACCATGCACACAAAAATGTCTGAAAAGGCTACTCATAAGGTCTGGAGTAGCTCATACCTAACTAGACCAAGAATATGGGATAAAAGGGGCATAAACCTAAAAGCTAACAAGATCTATCAAGATATTCATCAAGTTCTGAACTTTATACCCCCTGGAGAATGCTTATGAGATGTAAATCCCAGATCCACAAGGCTTAAAGCTTTCCATGTGCTCTCCAATGGAATCCTTCCTTCAAAAATGAACACAAAACATTAAAATAACTCAAAAACTCTCAAATGAAGATTAGGGTTTCGAGGTGGTGGCTTAAAGGGAGTGGAGGATGATAATAGAAGGCCTTAAGCGGGTTAGAAGCTTTAAATAGGGATCAAAACCTCGAAATTAGGGTTTGGTATTTGGCCATGTACGCCCTGCGTACACAGACTTACGTCCTATTTAAGTCATTAAAACCCCGCCTCCAAGCATCCCTCTACGCGCTGTGTAGAAGGCCATGTTACACCCTGCATAATGGCCAAGACTTCACCATTTATATTTTAATTAGGGAAATAAATTTACCTACAAGGACCGGGTGTTACAATTCACCCCTACTTGAATCAGACTACGTCCTCGAAGTCCGGTGTCGTGAATAAATCTAGGTAGTGCTCACGCATCTCCGCCTTGGGTTCCCATGTCCTGTCAGAACCCTTCTGATGCTACCACTGGACCTTGACTAAAGGTACCACCTTATGGCGCAAGGTCTTCGTCTTCCTATCTAAAATATCCACCGACATCTCCACATAATTTAGGTGCTTATCGATCTAAATGTCGTCCATGGGGACCACAACGGAAGCATCAACCACACACTTCTGAAGCTGAGAAACATGGAAAATGTTGTGAAGCTGACTAAGCTGCTCAGGTAAATCTAGTCAATAAGCTACTCTTCCTATCCTGACCACTACTTGAAACAGTCCAATAAATTGGGTCCCCAACTTGCTCCTCTTCCTGAAGCGTATAACACACTTCCAGGGTGATACCTTCAGCAAAACCATATCCCCGACCTGGAAATCTATCTTGGATTGTCGTCGGTCAGCATAACTCTTCTTTCAACTCTGGGTTGTCCGCAATATCTGACTGATCTGCTCGATAAGCTATGTAGTCTGAAGGACCACCACGGTCCTACCCATGACCCTGTGGCCGACCTCTCCTCAACAAATTGGTTTACGACACTTGCTTCCATAGAGAAGCTCGAAAGGTGGTGCACCAATACTAGAAATATAACTGTTGTTGTAAGAGAGCTCTGCTAGAGGAAGGTAGGAATCCCAACTCCCACCAAAATCGATGACACAAGCCCTCATCATATCCTCGAGTGTCTGAATGGTCCGCTCACTCTGTCCAATAGTCTGAGGGTGATAAGCAATGCTGAAATACAGTCTAGTACCCAGTCCCTCGTGAAACTTCTGCCAAAACTGGGAAGTGAAATGTACATCGCAATCAGATAGAATATAGAATGGAACGTCGTGGCGAGCGACAATCTCGCGCACATACACGTTGGCCAATTTCTCGGCTAAAGAACTCTCCCAAATAGCAAGAAAATGGGCACTCTTGGTCAACTAGTCAACGATAACCCAAATTGCGTCAAATCCCTTGGCATCCTCGACAACATGGTGATGAAATCCATAGTGATATGTTCCTATTTCCACATGGGAACTTCTAAGGGTTGTAACTTTCTATGTGGCCTCTGGTGCTCAGCCTTGACCATCCGGCCGGTCAAACATATCTCCACGTACCATGAAATCTCTCGTTTCATGCATGGCCACCAATAGCCAAGTCTCAAGTTCAGATACATTTTTGTGGCTCCGGGGTGAATTGAGAACCCGAACTTATGAGCCTCCTCTAATACTATCTATCGGATCCCGCCAGAAGATGGCACCCATACCCGACCACACCGGGTCAAAAGTCCACGAATGCCGGTAGAAAACCTGTCAATCTTACCCCTGGTGCTCTCCTGCTTCCAATTTTCCTTTTTGACTCCCTCGACCTGAGCCACCCTGATCAAATCCAGAAGTGGGGACTCGATGGTCATCCTCAAACAGTATCCTCGAGCAGGAGTACTAGCTTTCTTATGGCTTAACAACACCACATTGGCCTTCCCTGGGGGATAAAGAATCTCGCATTCATAATCCTTGACCGTGTCAAGCCACCTACGTTGTTGCATGTTCAGATTCGGCTGATCCATGAGGTACCTCAGAATGTTGTGATCCATGTAGATGGTACATCGGACCCCATAGAGGTAATATCACCAAATCTTGAGGGAAAAAACCACATCCCCCGACTCCAAGTCATGAGTCGGATACCTAGCCTCATGAGGCTTCAACTGTCTGGACACATATGCTATGACCCTACCCCACTGCATGAGTATTGGCCCCAAACCCATAATCGACGCATCACAAAATACCATGAAATCCTCAACTCCCCCAGGAAGGGTTAGTACTGGGGCCTCACATAACTTCCTCTTCAGAGTCTCAAATGCAACTTGCTGCTCAGACGGGTCAGAGGAACTACAATCATGGAGAAATCTTGGATGAATCTTCGATAATAACCAGCCAATCCCAGAAAAACTCCTAATCTCAGATAGGGACTTTGGGACCTTCCACTGCATCATCATCTCAATCTTGGCCGTATCGACCAAAATCTCGTTCTAAATGACGATGTGTCCCAGAAAATGGACCTCTCATAACCAAAATTCACACTTGGAGAAATTGGCATAAATCCTCTCCTATCTCAGTACTCCAAGTAGCTCCCTAGGGTTCTTCTCATGTTGCTCCATGGACTTGGAGTAGACCAGAATATCATCAATAAAAACAATAACTGACTGGTCAAGTATCAGCCTGCATACCCGGTTCATCAAATCCATGAACGATGCGGGTGCATTGGTGAGCCCAAACGGAATCACCACGAACTCGTAATGACCATAACAAGTCCGAAGCAATGTCTTATCCACGTTCTCCTCCCTGAATCTCATCTGGTGGTAACCCGATCTCAGATCAATCTTGGAGAACCAAGACGCACCTTGTAACTAATTGAAGATATCATCGATCCTGGGGAGTGGGTAACGCTTCTTCACTGTCAACTTGTTCAACTCCCGATAATCTATGCACATGCGATGAGACCCATCCTTTTTCTTCACAAACAGGATCGATGCTCCCCAGGGTGAACTGCTCGGTCTGATAAACTACTTGCCCAACAAATCCTGAAGCTGAGAGGACAACTCCTACATCTCTGGTGGTGCGAGGCAATACGACGCCTTAGCAATCGGGGCCGCACCATGGATCAGATCGATCCTGAACTCCACCTTCCTCACAGGAGGCACACTGGGTAAATCCTTCGGAAATACGTCTGGATACTCTCTGACCACTTGCATATCTGAATCCGAAGCTCTCCCCTCATCCCGAGTGTCAACCACATAATCAAGATAACCGAAACATCCATGCTAAAGATAGTATCGAGCCCTGGAAGTTGAAAAAAAGGTCGAACCAACCCTGGTACCCTCACCACAAATAATCAGTTCTCACCTACTTGGGGTTCGAACTACCACCCGCTGTCTCTAATAGTCGATCATGGCTCCAAATATGCTCAACCATTCCATCCTTACTATCAAGAACACATCCCCCATAGGGATGAGAATCAAGTCAATCAGGTAAGACACCCCGAATATCTCCAAAATACCATCCCAAAAAACACTCGAAGATGAAACCCCGTGTTTGTTGGCAATGGAAACTCGCAACGGACACTACAACTCCCCAATGGTCATGAAAAAATCTCCATTGAAGGACTGGGATACAAAAGACCGACTCGCACCCGAGTCAAAAAGCACAAGAGCAGGAAAATAATTCACTAAGAAGGTACCTATCAGAGATACAAGCATAAACATACATAAAAATAACTGAACATAAAATAAATGAATATATACCAGTAATGACGTTAGGCGCTGCCCTGGCCTCCTCTGATGTGAGCAGAAAAGCTAGGCCCTTGGCCTCGAGGGCCTCTGCTCTCCCATGGCGTCCATCCGTTATCCAAAGAGTCGATAGGGCCGGTGTTGCATGGGCCTACCAACAAGTAAAGGACATTGGGCCTTTACATGGCCCACCTGATCACAATGATAACAAATACGGGATCTCGACGACAGGGCCTGCTACAGATGATGACACTCCCTCACAAAATGGCCCCACTTTCCATAATTGTATCACCTAGTCACTGATTGACATTCACCCTCATGAACCTTTCCGCACTTTCCACAAGTGCGACCCTTCTGCCCTCCGGATCATGAATCATTAGGTTTGAACCGCTTCGTTGCTAGCCATGTCTGAACCGGGGTATGCATCTTCTCTCTATTTTAGGTCTCAATCTCAATCTCCCTCCTCCGAGTGAATGACTTCAACTCGGAGAAAGAGCTATACCTCTATGTCGATACAAACTCGCGGATCTCTATCTTGATCATGCTCAAGTAACGGGACATCTGGACCTTCTCTAAAGAAACATACTTGGGAAGAAAAGAGCTTTATTTGTAAACAACTTGGTGATCTCCATCACTGAATCTATCGCCTGCCTCAGTAACAGATAATCCTAGGCTAATCTCTCCCTCTCCACCAGTGGAACATCCCAACACGGAACATGTAAAAAAACTGCTCCCAAGTCTCTGCAGCTTTCCTTGCAGAAGAATAGGCACATGTAACCAACTTCCACCAGTCCTTCGCCCCCAAACAAAGAAGGTTTAGGGTGCACCTGACCTTCTATTCCTCCGGACATGAACAAGTGAAGAAATAACCCTCCACATCGGATAACCACCTCATGGCAACAATCGAGTCCTTGACCCCATCAAACTCCGGGGGCTTCGTGTTGCTGAAGTACCGGTACTGTAATGACCCTCTCCCCTGGAGTCCCGCAGTAGCAATAGTTTTAGTGGCTGCGACAATAACAACCTCGGTGACGGCAGCATAACGCTCGTCAAGCATCTCGATCATAGTGGTCTTAATAGACCTAAAAACCTCTGGGATTTCCTCCCTAACAGCCATGGTCACCTGAGTGGTGATCATTTCACGGATCTCCTCATTTGTTAATCGTGGCCTCTCCAGGCCGCCATCTCCTGATCTAGAACCTTTAGTGACCGGCATACTAAAAACAAACCGGAATACATCAGAAAAGCCACAATTCATACTATTACAACATTACGGAATGTCTAAACCCTTAGGTTTCGTGGGTTCCTTGCTACGCGTACGAGTTCCGTGCTTCCAGTAGTATGAGCCCATACTACCTTCCACACCTACTTGTATTTGTCTTAAGGGGTCGTCACGGATAACCCGATAAAAAGACCCAATATCTAGGATACGCATACATTCTATACATATTCTCTCAAGAGTGGCAAATCCTTCCTCATGTTGGTCTGCTACAATCCATACTCACTCATAGAACTCCCACCAACCCTATAGCCGCTCGTGCATGCTAATCATACATAACACTGGACTCCATAGACAGTCGACTACTTGTTTCTACCCTAAGCCCACAACCAGACAAAGAACAGGAAATAAGGCTAAATCAAACATTCTCAGGTTATAAAATCTTAGTTGTATATAACTACGGTGCACACACTAAGAAACCATAATAATGATGTCAATCCCATCTAGCATGTAACACCCATAAAAATTGAGCCAAATTAAAACATTTTAATTCATTCAAAAACCATTAAGTTCATACATCTCGTTTTCAAAATAGTTTAAACATCAGAGCATCCCCCAGAACCATATCACATAAAACATAAAACATGAGGAGCGGTACGATCACGCCTTCGCCTTGCCACGATCTCCTGAAATACCTGAAACAATACACTGAAACTGTAAGCCCGAAAGCTTAGTGAGTTACCCCCAAAATACCAACCACACATAAACATACTCATAACATATCACAAATAGAACAGCCATGCACATCGGGTCTACTGTGTGACTGGTCCGCCCGCACCGGGCCTTCAGTCCACCTGGTCCACCCTCCGAGTCCAGCCATGTACATCGAGTCTACAGTGTGATTGGTCCGCCCGCACCGGGCCTTCAACCCACCTGGTCCACTCTCTGAGTCTACAGTATGACTGGTCCGCCCACACCGGGCCTTCAGTCGGCCTGGTCCACTCTCCGAGCCTCGACACGTCTGGTCCGCCCTCTTGGGGCCTTCAGCCTATCCGGACCGCTCGCTGGGCCTTCGGAATATCCGGTCCGCCCTGGGTATGTTGGCCTACAGCACAAAGCAGGACCCGCCTCAACCCAACCCCCGTCAAACAACCATGTGCACATAAAACAATTCCTCACATAACAAATCCTTAACCAGACTATCAGTCTAACAGATCACATAGCATATCAACATCCTAACCGGGATTCCGACCTAACCGGTCACTAGCATAGCATTACCCTATATACCGGGTACCGACCTTAACCAGGTCACTAACATAACATCATCCTAAATACCAGGATGCAGATCTAGCAAAGCAATAACATAACAACAATACCCGGATTTCCATCCGATAAAGGGCCGACCTTGGTGCCGTAGACCCTGTTGAGTGTGAATCCACGTCAAAGTGGTCCACATAAAAGTTAGTCAAAAAAGAAAAAGGAATGGTCACCCGGTTCTTAAGGACCATGTTTTGTGATTTTCTTTTTCTCCATTCAATCTTATTTAAGATTGTATTCTATCTGTAGTTTGTGGATACACAAAAAAAGAAAGAGTGCATAGCACCAAGAAATAAAACTCCTAGTTACCTGTGTGTGGATGTAGGTCATCAGACTGAACCACCTTAAATCCTTGTGTTCTTGTTTTTCTATAATTCGTGAGCTGAGAGTGAGAGTTTTGTGTTCGTGTCTCGATCCTAACAAGTGGTATCAGAGCGTTGGTTTAGCTCCAGAAGGTGATTTTCAGTTTTTTGGTCGAAATTTGTTTTCGTCAAAAACGATTTTGGTGTATACCGTTGGAAAGGTCTCGTTCTGAAGATTCCGAAAATATTTTTTTCTGAATTTTTCGACCACCGGAAGACGTCCAAATCGCAAGACAGGTCCGTTGGTGTATACTGTAGCGACACTGTAGCGTCACTGTAGCAGAATTTGAAAAACTCAGATTTGGTCCCTAAAGTTCCAGAAAATTGCAAGACAGGTCCCTGAAGTTTCAGAAAATTGCAAAACAGGTCCCTGTTCTTTCAGAAAATTGCAAAAATGGCAGAAGATGGTAAAATCAAGATTGACAAGTTTGATGGAACCGATTATGGATTTTGGAAGATGCAAATTGAAGATTTGTTGTATCAGAAAAGTTTGCATTTGCCTATGTTGGGCGTACAACCGGATGACATGTATGATGAAGAATGGAAGTTGTTGGATCGACAAGCCTTGGGTGTAGTTAGGCTTTCATTGGCAAAGAGTGTTGCGTATAACATTGTTAATGAAACAACTACTTATGGAGTATTTAAGGCTTTGTCCAACATATACGAGAAGCCGTCCGCTTCCAACACAGTGTTCCTCATCAAACAATTGGTTAACACCAAAATGAAGGAAGGCATGTCAGTTACCGCTCACATAAACGAGTTTAACTCGATTATCTCTCGTTTAGCCTCAGTTGCAATAAAGTTTGAAGATGAAGTACAAGCGCTCCTCCTTTTATCATCTTTACCCGATAGTTGGTCAGGCACAGTCACAGCTGTTAGTAGTGCATCCGGCACTATCAAACTCACTTTCGAGAGTATTCGTGACTTGATTGTAAATGAAGATATCAGGCGGAGAAGCAATGGTGAGACTTCTAATTCTAGTTCTCTATTGCATACAGAAAGTAGAGGAAGAAGAAACGAAAGAGGACATAGTCGAGGCAGGTCAAAGTCCAGAAAAAGGGGGCAGTCCAAGAACCGAAAAGATATTGAATGTTGGAATTGCAAAGAAAATGGTCACTTTAGAAACCAATGTCTAAAACCACAAGCTGCAAAGAAAGAAGTACACAATATATCCTCTGAACAATCGGGAGATTGTCTCATATGTTGTGTTGAGAATTCAATGGAATCCTGGATTATGGATTCGGGTGCTTCTTTCCATGCTGTCTCATGCCCAGATATTGTCAAGAACCTACAGACAGGTGACTTTGGCAAAGTTAGTTTGGCCGATGATCAAGTGCTTGATATTACGGGTATAGGAGACGTAGATTTGAAGACCTCCATGGGAACCACCTGGACATTGAAAGATGTCAGGGTTATCCCAAACTTAAGGAGAAAGTTGATTTCAGTTGGTAAGTTGGATGATGAAGGACTTGATGTTCACTTTGGGGGTTGACAATGGAAAGCGATTAAAGGCAACTTGGTGATTGCCAAAGGAAAGAAGAAAGGAACTCTATACATGGTAGAGATACCTGGTGATGGTGTTCATGCCGTAACCACCAATCCGAGTCCATCTAATTTATGGCACCAACGACTCGGACACATGAGCGATAAGGGATTGAAGATGTTGGCTCAGAAAGGAAAGTTTCCAGACTTGAAGAAAGTCGAAACTGAATTTTGTGAATCTTGTGTTCTCGGGAAACAAAAGCGGGTTACTTTTGTAAAAACGGGGAAGACACCGAAAGCTCAGAAGTTGGAGCTTGTTCACTCGGATGTATTTGGACCAACACCAGTTTCATCTCTAGGAGGCAAAAACTACTATGTAACCTTTATCGATGATTCAACACGCAAGGTATGGGTCTATTTTCTTAAAAATAAATCTGATGTATTTGATACTTTTAAGATATGGAAATCTGCTGTTGAAAATGAAACTGATTTGAAGGTAAAATGCCTGAAGTCAGATAATGGTGGTGAATACATAAGCAAGGAGTTTGTTGACTATTGTGCCAAGCAAGGGATAAAGATGATCAAGACAGTCCCAGGAACCCCTCAGCAGAATGGTGTAGCTGAAAGAATGAATAGAACTCTAAATGAAAGGGCTAGAAGCATGAGGTTGAATTCTGGTTTACCTAAGACATTTTGGGCTGATGCAGTTAACACTGCAGCCTACTTGATCAACCGTTCACCATGTGTTCCCTTGGATTTTAAATTACCATAAGAAATGTGGCAAGGGAAGGAAGTAAGTCTCAAACACCTGCAAGTTTTTGGTTGTACTGCTTACAGTTTGTTAAAAGATGGTGACAGAGATAAACTTGATTCAAAGACCAAGAAGTGTACATTCATTGGTTATGGGTCAGACGAAATGGGTTACAGGCTTTGGGATAGTGAAAACAGAAAGTTAATCCGAAGGAAGAACGTCATCTTTAACGAAACTGAGTTATACAAAGACAGAAACAACAAAAGTCCAGAAATTCAGAAGGAGTATGTTGAGTTTGAAGATGATGAAAAGAAGAAAGAAGCTTCAGTCGAAATCCCTGAATCTGGGGATGACTCAACTGAAAGTGGGAGCTCAGGGGATAATTCCAGTAATGATTCTGAAGATGATGAAACCAGTCCTCTAACTCCAAAGTCCCCAGTCACACCTCAAGTTCAACTAAGAAGATCTTCCAGAGTCACCAGACCACCAAAAAGATACTCACCATCTGTTAACTACATTCTCCTGACAGAAAATGGTGAACCCCAGTGTTACTCTGAAGCTATAGGGTTGAAAGATTCATTGCATTGGGAGCTAGCAATGAAAGATGAAATGAAGTCGCTTGAGAAGAACAACACCTGGCACTTAACAAAGCTTCCAGTTGGGAAGAAGGCTCTTCAAAATAAATGGGTTTTCAGGGTCAAAGATGAACATGATGGTACCAAACGGTACAAAGCAAGATTAGTAGTCAAGGGTTTTCAACAGAAAGAGGGAATCGATTTCAATGAAATATTCTCTCCAGTAGTAAAGATGACCACTATCAGACTTGTTCTCAGTATTGTAGCAGCAGAAGGTTTGCATCTAGAGCAGCTAGATGTCAAAACAGCTTTTCTACACGGTGACCTAGAAGAAGACATTTACATGACACAACCAGAGGGTTTCCAAGTTAAAGGCAAAGGAAACTTGGTGTGTAAATTGAAGAAGAGTTTGTATGGTCTGAAACAAGCACCCAGACAATGGTATTTGAAGTTTGATAACTTCATGAGAAGAGTTGGTTACAAGAGATGTGACAATGATCATTGTTGTTACATCAAGAAGTTTAAGGGTTCTTATATCATTCTACTACTCTATGTAGATGATATGTTGATTGCCGGTTCAGACATGTCAGAGATCAAGAAGTTAAAGAAACAAATATCTGAAGAATTCGAGATGAAAGACTTGGGAGCTGCAAACCAAATACTCGGGATGAGTATTTCCAGAAACAAAGAAGATGGCTCTTTGACACTCTCTCAAGAGAAGTACATTGAGAAAGTGTTAGAGAAATTCAGCCTTAAAGATGCCAAGATCAGAAGCACACCTGTGGGAAGTCACTTTAAGCTTTCTAAAGTTCAGTCACCCAAATCAAATGAAGACAAGAAAGAAATGGCTAAAGTTCCGTATGCATCTACTGTTGGTAGCCTCATGTATGCAATGGTATGCACAAGACCAGATATCGTTCATGCAGTGGGAGTTATTAGTCGGTTTATGTCCAATCCGGGGAGAGAACATTGGGAAGCAGTTAAATGGTTGCTAAGATATTTGAAGGGGACTTCAAAGATGACATTGCATTTCAAGGGAAAAGATGTCATTCTGAGGGGTTATGCAGATGCAGACCTTGGTGGTTGTAAAGAGTCATACAAAAGCACCACAGGGTATGTCTTTACAGTGGGAGGCACTGCGGTAAGTTGGATGTCCAAACTACAGAAAAGTGTTGCCCTTTCAACCACAGAAGCAGAGTATATGGCAGTTGCTGAAGCAAGCAAAGAGCTTATATGGTTGAAGAATTTTCTCAACGAACTTGGCAAAGAACAAGATGATTGTGCATTATTTTGTGACAATCAAAGTGCAATTCATCTTGCAAAGAATCCCATCTTCCATTCGAAGACAAAGCACATACAGCTGAGATATCACTTCATCAGAGAAAGAATTAATGATGGCACTCTGAAGTTGAATAATATCAAAGGAACTGAAAATCCAGCTGATATGTTGACACCTTAGAGAAGTTGAAGCTTTGCATAGCTTCTACTGGCCTTCAGGATAATTGAAGAGAAGGCCGGGTAACTAGGATGGAGTCAAGATCAAAAGTGTTTTACCGAAATACAGATGCACAGTTGAAGCACAGGTGAAGATTGTTCCGTGGCTTCAAGTGGGAGATTGTTGAGTGTGAATCCACGTCAAAGTGGTCCACATAAAAGTTAGTCAAAAAAGAAAAAGGAATGGTCACCCGGTTCTTAAGGACCATGTTTTGTGATTTTCTTTTTCTCCATTCAATCTTATTTAAGATTGTATTCTATCTGTAGTTTGTAGATACACAAAAAAAGAAAGAGTGCATAGCACCAAGAAATAAAACTCCTAGTTACCTGTGTGTGGATGTAGGTCATCAGACTGAACCACCTTAAATCCTTGTGTTCTTGTTTTTCTATAATTCGTGAGCTGAGAGTGACAGTTTCGTGTTCGTGTCTCGATCCTAACAGACCCTTTCGATATAGTGAGGATAACTCACCTGCAATTGCCGACTGGAAAGATAAGACCAAGCTGCTCCGACCACCGACACGATCTTCACCACATAACACTACCAAAGAACCAATTCCATATATACCCTTGAAGGTCAAAGTCAAAGTCCAGGCCAAATTCAAACTTCCTGACTGACCCTACTCGCCGAGTCAACCCGTTGACTCGTCGAGTCCTTATACTCTGAAAACTCTTAGAACACGACTCAACTCGCCGAGTCACCCCAAGACTCGTCGAGTCCAACGATTTCCGAGTCCCATCCTGTCCAACTCACTGAGTCACCCCTCGACTCACTGATTTGCGTCTTAACCAGGAGAGGTTTGGGGTTTTGCGACCTGACTCGCCGAGTCCAAGAACAGACTCGCCGAGTCCAAGGCAATATTCAACAGACTCGCCGAGTCCATGCACATATTCATACAACTCGCCGAGTACACCCATGTGACTCGCCGAGTCTCTCCAGTTCTCAATCCATACAGTGGCTTTTCGAGCCATGCAGGGGCTCCAATCCATAGATCCACTCTTCTACAGCCTAACCCTCACATAAAGTTGGAACCTTTACATGAAACCAAGGAGATATAAACCCAAAACACTCTAGGGCTAGGGTTTATGACAATGGGGCTTCACCAATAACTCTTAGACAGGAGCTTTATGACATTAAGGACCATCACAAGCTTAGATCTGGAGTAGCAACCTCAGATCTAAGCTCCAAACCTGAAATAGATTTCAAACAAGATAAGGAACTCCAAATCAACCACCAAGGATGAACCCAAAAAGGAAATAACTTAAGGTAATGGTTCCTTACCTCTGAGATGTCCCCAAACTGATGTAGATTCCAGATCTACACAAGCCCCTTGATGCTAGCCTCCAATTTCTCAAGCTCCTTCCACCAATTTCCTCTTCCAAGCTCCAATCTCCTCAACAATGAAGTCTCACACGAAGTTAGGGTTTTCTGGAACTCTCTGGGGGATTAGGAGGCTGGGAGGAGGACATAATGTCCTTTAAATAGGGTGCAACCCTCGGGATTAGGGTTTTCTCTCTACAGCACCAACTCGTCGAGTCCAAGCCACCGACTCGACGAGTTGGCCACTTAAACCACGATAGAATCCCGCTCCGACTCGGCGAGTAAGCAGACCTACTCGTCGAGTCCCTTTCCTAAATTTGCACTTTGCACCCTTCAACTTCTTGCTTCTGAACTTGGGATGTTACAATTCTCCCCCACTTAAATTAGGCTTCGTCCTCGAAGCCTGCGGCAACACAAACTTCCGAATGACACTCCCACAATGCATCCACTGATCTCAAACCGACGCAGATTCCTTCAAACACAGCTATCGAATCTCTAAAATCCCTCTCTTCCCTCGCAGGGTCCTGAAAACTGCTTCAAGCCGGCCACCGGCTTCTTTTCTCTGATGACAACACTCATCAACTAAGTGCCACCTGAAGACATTGCCTTACTTCCGTCTTACGCATTCATTCGCAACCTGCGAAAACTGGATACCACAACACCCTCTGAGCTCCGCCAAGACACTAATCCATCTTCCTTCGCCCAATATTGGCGATAACCCTGATAACTTGCAACCTGGAACGAATCCTCATGATGGAATACCCCAGATTGGAATACCTCCACATACATAACTCAAGCCTACAACCATACTCGGAACTAAGGACCTTGTCCTTGCGTCACCCTCGAACCCTTCGGTTTGACACAACGGAGTGCAACCCACTCACACCTCCCTATAACGATCTCTAGGTCCTTGACCTCCGACTGTAATGTCCTTATATAGTCCTCAGCACCGGCCCAGACTACTCCCGAGTTTGTTAACCTGCTATCTCACCTTCCTCTGTCCCAATCTCCAATCTGGAACCACTTTCCTCCTCCTCTTCCAAGGAGACTGAAAACATGCCTGCGCATCATCCAACGTTGCCACAACCTCAACGGGCATCCAACCCGTATGTGGTTCCATATATCTGGTACAATCCCGGTGCTTACTACCAAGCACTTTCGATCATCCATTTACTCCACTGCCTTCCCTTCAGAGGACCCAAACTCCTTCCGGAGCTACATACCTTCCCTCTCCAGGAAGCCTACTCAACCACCCTTACCACACCTATAAGTGCCACTGAGCTAAACTCCACTCTACACTATCCATATAGAGCAACCGCTATTCTCGAACTCCCATATACTTCGAATCCGATCACATAACTAACAAGGCCCACGTACGGCCTCCAGCCAATACTGTCATCATGATCAATACTTGGGGCTAGACCATATCGATTACTATTGCATGGCGACATATTCACTCGTTCTCCGCATACAGATCTACTAACACATCCAGAGTCTTCAGCATGACTGGACCGCCTTACCAGGCCTTCAACCTATCTGGACCACTCTCAGAACCTTCAGCATGCCTGGACCGCCCTCCTGGGCCTTCAGCCTGTCTGGACCGTTCCCCGAGCCTTCGGTCTTACTGGTACGCCTTCCGGCCTTCAGTCTATCCGGACCGCTCAAAACTGTTGTACACCATCCTGAACCATTCTTCCTGGGAATCTCTCCCATGCATACTGTTCTAGCCCTCTTGGGGTTCCGAACTCCAGCTCCATTCCATATACTCAATTCCCGGCCTAACCCTAGGCCTTACAACAATCAGTCACCTTTCCCGAAAACCATGGTCTGTGCTCTGCCCCACTTGTCTACCACTTGCTCTCACCGATCCACACTGATGAGACAATGAATCAAGTATTGAACGAATTAGAGTGTAAATTCAAAGTAGAATTGAAAGATTTGAACACCGATGTAAATATGACCTGTTTGGCTCTATTATGCTTTTGCAAATTTTACAGAGTACAATGAATATTCTGTAAAGACTTCGTTACTAAGACACTAGTAACCACTCCTATTTATAGAAGAGAAAAGCGTACAAAAAATATACTAAGGACTAAACATGAAGCTTCGAATATTATGCCCTAGTAAAATACATTACAAAAATATTCGAAGACCCTAAATACAAACTTCGACTATTACAACATTTCGACCCTAACAATCTCCCCCTTTGTAATCAAAGTTGAAGTCTTCAGTTTGTAAGTAGAGTAATGGAGTACATCAAAACTCTTCGAACCTCAGTATACCAAGAAATAATTTTCTTCAATTCCTTCTTGTCTCCTTCATTGTTCTTTTTGCAGTGGTTCATACGAACAATCAAGTTCGTATATTGAGATGTAGAATATCTCTCCACTTCGCTAGCTTGGAACAAAAACCGCTTCGCTTTTCCAGCTTTATCCTTTCCAGCAAAAACTATTCCAAATGGCTTTAAACATATTTCTCCATCAACATATTTCTTTAACTCAGTCTGAGTCAACGAAGGAGCCATTGGAACTTTTACTTCCATTCCCTTTGCAGTAGCCAACTCCACATCAATCAGTGCTAGGCACTCATAATAATTCTCAATGAAGATTTTGATGTGAGAAACTCCAAGTTTGAATTCCTCTGGATCTGTGTTTTGCAGAAAAGAAAAGGATTTGTCTTTCAGAAGCAATGCCATTTGTATAAGGTCATACAAGTTCATCAGAGGAAAATCTGCAATAGTGAATTCGCATGTTTTTCCATTTGCCCTGGCCACAACATATTTAACATTTTGAACAATGTTTTCAAAGACCACATCCTTTTTCATGCTTATCACCTTCTTGATCTTGATCAGTGACCAAACATCCTCAGGGGCTTTGCCAAGTACTGCATGAAAATGAATTTTCATATGAGTCCCTTCATCTTTTTCTTTGAAATTCCCTTCAGCTTTGAACTGAGGCATGATGAACATCATCTCATTTATATGGAAATCCAACTGACATGCATCAGTGTTTGTAACCACATAACTCTGTTTTGGCTTCTTATCAAATGAGTACATGTGATTAAAGGCAACCAAGGCTTCGATTGTTTCATAGTTGTAATGTTTTGCTGGATCACCTTTATTCATGCCCTTCGGATCACCAACCCTATGAGTCATGATGCTTTGAATAAGCCTCATTTTCTCGAGTTCAGCTTCAGCTTCAGCCTTCTTTTCTTCTTTAGATTTTTCAACCAGAATTGATTTTCCTTTGTCTTTCGAAGCAGATTTTTCAGTTACGTCTTTTAGCTTTGAACTACTTCCACCAGATTCCAAAGGTTTACCAATTACAATTCCTTTCGAAATTGTTCTTGTAATTGGTAATGTCGTTACAATTGTTGAGGTCACTGGTTGAGCAGACACAATTACTGGTTTTGTTGAAGGGATGCTAGATGAAAATACCTTGCCCACCACTTTCTCTTCTTCTTCTGTTGACTTCCTTTCTCCCCCTTGCACCCCTGTGAAAACAGGAGGGGCAGTAGTTGTGGGAAGAAGACTGGATAAGCGAAATAGTGGAGCAAGTTGCTTGTTAAGTATGGCTTCGAACTGCACAAACTTCTGGGATAAAAATTCTGGAGTAATCAACGGTGACGAAACCAGTTTCGTTGAGATCTCCTTCAACTCCTTTAACAACTTGATCACTCCTTCAAAATTTTCACTTTCAGACTTGGAGATTTGAGTTATTTGAGGACTCAAACCTTCGTATAGCTTGACAAATCGAATGACAGCATCACAAATGATATCGACCTTCTGATTCAAGGACGCATAATCATGTTGAACAGATAGAATTTCCTTTTTCATGTCTTTACGAAGTTCGTGAATTTGAGAGTTAAAATCCTCCCTCACTTTCTTGACTTCTTGAACAAAAAGAACATGTCGTTCTTTTGTTATGCTTCGCAGATCCTTAACTTCTCCCATAAAATCAGATCTGAGAGTTTTAACACGAAGCTCAGAATTCTGATATGTGTAATCAACCTTTTCTAAAATAACAGACTCTGAGGCTTTTATCATTCCAGAAACTTTGTTGATTACTCTTGATTCAAACATCTTGAGCATAGAATCAACCTCCAAACTTGAAATAGATGAACCTCCGCCAAGATCAGCTTGGGATTGAATGATGGAGTTCAACTTTTGATTAAGAATTTTGTATTGCTTCATTGTCATTAACATATGATCAGGAAATTCTTCTTCTTCATCAAGAAACTCTAGGTCTTCGAATGTTCCACCAAACCCTTCATTATCAGTTTCAGTGGGTGAAGATGGTTTGGGTGTATCAGTGGATTGAGAAGAAAAAATGTAAGTAATTGGTTGATCGATGATATGTTCAAAGGTTGGTGAAACAGTGGTTGATGTAAGAGGAATAGTAGATGTTGGTGTAACAGAAACCAATGATTCGAAAGGAGTAGAGATAATTGGACCTTGATCTGCATCTTTCGAACCACCTTCACCCATGTTGACATTTGCATCCGTATCAGATACGTGTGCAGGGATGCCTGAAGTTCGAACCTCCTCAAAAATTGACTTGGCAATCGAAACTTCGGGTGGTATGATAACAGTCTTCTCAGGAATGGAAATTGTAATGATAGAAGTGAACTCTGGAGTTTCTGGTATTCGTTCATCCTCTTCTGTAGACTCAGTAGATAAAACAATCTTTCGAGTCTTCTTCGTCTTCTTCTTTTTCGGTTGTGACAAGTGTTTTGCCATATCTTCTGCTGCTCTTTTCTTGGATCCGGGAGAAACAGGAACATGTACCTCACGAATTAAAACTCCTTGGTGAGTAATTTGAGGCTTGCGAATCAACTTCTGTGATGGTGACTTTCGTTTGTGAGTGGATTTCATCTTGATTCTTCGAAACATCCCTGTTTTCGAAGGAATAATCACGTTCTCTTCTTTTCAGCTTTCTTCGACTTTTTGGTCTTCTTTTCGTCGCGTGGCAACAAAATTCCCGTAGGAATAGAAGAATCGAATGTTTTCAGATATGCAATCAAAACAGGATTCGTAGGATCCACCCTTTTAAGCATCGCGTCTGGAATCCGAGCAACGTTTGGAAATTCATCATCATTGTCAACAACTTCCTTCGGAAAGTGATAAGATTGAAAAGTAACCTTCTCTTCTTCATTTGAAACCAAGATGCCTTCCTTGTTGTAAAAATGTTGCAGAATTAGACTCCAGTACCTAGCACACGAAATGCCATGAACAACATTCGTATGTTCTACTCCTTTTTGGAATTCCTTCCATAGCTGTGTAGAGTAGTCTGCTGGAAGATCATAATATAAACCAGCCACCATGGCATAAACCTCCATCCTTCCTTTATCTAATCCAACTGTTCTTCCGGTTAAACAACGCAAAAATATCCCAAACAAAAAATTCCATACTTTTGGAAGACCAGACTTCTTAAAGTCACTTATCTTTGACAATGGGGGCTGATATCCCATTTCATTAAACATATGAATTATTTGGGAGAATTGAAATTCAACAAAAGGAGGTGTATTTGGAATGTCAAGAATCTGACAAAACAGTTTCTTGGAAAGCCTAACCTTTTTGTCATTGATTAGGTGAAAAGTAATCGAATCAGAGGCTTTGTTGTATGTGGCAGTAGATCCTGCTTGAGAAAGCCAGGATACCGGAACAGAAAAGGAATTGAACATTGCTTTGGATAAAACAGAGTGTTTTAAAGAAACAATAAGCATCTTGAATTCTTCTGGACATTGAGAAAATTCACCATCCACATAATAATTGGTAGATTGAATCTTCATAACTGGTGCAGAAGAAGTATCTTCAGTAGAAGGATCGACATGAGCAGTAGTCGCCATTGTTAGGGTTTGAAAAAGATGAAGAACAGAGAATTCGGGAAGTTTTGAGTTTTGATCGCGTAAACGTATAAAGTACTCTTGAACCCCCTTTTATATGTAACCCTAAATGATTTGAATTTGAAGCGGGATGCATTTAATGAGATCCGACGTGGCACCTTGAAAATCGGACCTGTACAGCGGAAAGGTAGCCATGCGTCAAAAAGTGTCTGTCACATCACCTAGAAAACTGGGCAGAATACCATACGTCACGTATACACAGCCTGTCATTATCCCCTTAATAGAATTGTAACCGTTAGAACCCTTCGAATGGAGGCAAGGCTCTTTCACTTTTGGGATAAAAAGCGAAGTCATTTGCCAGATGTTCGAAATCATCAACCTGAGTTGGTATTACTCAGAACCTCAAGGATTTCGTGTGTGTAGTGTGCCAAAGAAAGTTTAGACAAGAAACAACAATATTTTTTTTTATTTTAATTTTGTGATGTCAAAAATTTAATTTGACACGAAGGCAGTTAAACCCCGGGCAAAGGTTGCTTCGTTAATCATCAAGAGAGATTATCAACAGCTTGTGTATGTTCCCGTGAATTACAATCGAATACTTTTTGATAAGTATCAAAGGGCTTCTTTTAAGAATGCTTCGTGGGTAGGTTCAAAATTTCGTTACATGTCAACCTAAACATAAGGTGATAAAGTGTAACAGAAATTACTTGTATGACCAATGTAGTCAGTGACAAGTCGGCTTTGAAAAATTTTAACATGACTAGGACATTCGAATGAAACTCACACGGAAATCATATTCATAAAAAATTTGTATACTGGATCTTGTTGGGTAACAAACATCGTGGGTTTCGAATGCTTGATCAAGACCACTCATTCGAAATGAATATGATTTGGAGTTTCAAACATTGGTACAGAAACAAAAGTTTCGTATATATCTGGAACAATGTTCCCCGTCAATTCCTTAATTTGTAAGATTTTTGGGTTTCACTTCCATCACGGACTCATGATGTCAGATCATAAAAACAGAGTTTTTATATATCTAAGTCTCGATGGGTTTGATCAGAGACCTCTCGGATATACGTCTTTGTGTGTGATCGTGTAAGAATGTTTTGGATGAAAAAGATTGGTGTAAGACACGAAAAGTACCTCTGTTATGTTTTGGACCAAACAGGAAACTCTTAACTCATTGTGAGAAGAGTAAGGTAGCTCAGAGACTAATGTGAATATAAGCCTGATTGGGAAGAAATTTTCATACGAAACATTTCATTAAGGCTTTCGTACACACACATTGAGTCATGGAGGCTTTGGACGACATGCAACAACATGCTTCTAGGGACAACCTAACTAATTCGAATAATGAGAAACATATCAATTCATACGAAAAATTTTACCTGACCCTAAAACTGCCTGCATTGTCCCCTCTGAATCATCATCATAATCTGCAACAAAAGTCAAATAATAAAAATATTTTTGTTGTTTTGAATTTTTTTTTTTTAAAATAAAGACCGAACTAACGAAAATCTTTTTGGATTTTTGATTTTTCGAAAATTTAAGGACAAAACAAAAGAAAATCTTTTTGAATTTTTGATTTTTCGAAAATTTAAAGACAAAACAAAAGAAAATCTTTTTTTTTTGAATTTGTTGCAAACAGACGAATATTTGGCATTCCTTGAAGAGTGACAAATGTACGAATTCGAAGCGTTCGAAGCGTTGACTATGAACAGTAACCATTAACTCAACGCTGAAAATAAGTGACAATCATACGAATTCGAAGCGGTCGAAGCGTTGACCATGAACAGTAACCTTTGAATGCTGAATGACTTTGTGTTATTTTTTTTTATTCAGCGCCTCTGCTTCATTCTTTTTTGCCTATCATTCTTCTTTTTCGCATGGAACAGAATTGCCATCAATCATTCCAAGACCTTCTATTATTCGCATTAGAGATTTTTCATCCAAAGTTTTCGTGAATATATCAGTTAACTGATCAGTTGTTTTCACGAAATGTACTTCAATGTTTCCATCCTCCACGTGATCTTTAATGAAATGATAACGAAGAGCTATGTGTTTAGTCTTCGAATGTTGCACAGGATTATGACAAATTCTTATTGCACTTTAAAAATCACAATATAATGGAATCTTTTTCATATTAATTGCATAATCACGCAATTGACTTTGGATCCATATTATTTGCGAAGTGCAAGCAGCAGCAGCCACATATTCTGCTTCAACTGTGGAAATTGACACACACGTTTGTTTTTTCGACTGCCAGCTGACTAATTTGCCATCAAGAAATTGACATCCTCCACTTGTGCTTTTTCGATCAAGATTACAACCACCCAAGTCTGCATCTGAGTATGCTTGAACGAAGAATCCAGTTTTCGAAGGATACCACAATCCTAACGAAATTGTGCCTTTAAGGTAACGAAAAATATTCTTCACTGCAGTAAGATGTGGTTCGCGTGGATTAGACTGATACCTAGCACAATTACACACATAAAACATGATATCAGGTCTACTTGCTGTTAGATAAAGTAATGAACCAATCATGCTCCTATACAACGTTATATCAACAGCAGGTTTGTCCAACGATGGTGTTAGCTTTATGTCTGTTGCCATTGGTACACGAAGCTTTGTGCTATTCGTCAATCCAAACTTTTCTAACAGATTTTTCGTATATTTTTCCTGATTAATGAAAATCCCTTCTCTGTTTTGACGAATATTCAATCCAAGGAAATTATTGATTTTTCCCATCATGCTCATTTCCAATTTGCTTTTCATCAATTCTTTGAATTCTCTAGACAAAGCAGGGTCAGTCGAGCCAAAAATAATATCATCAACATAAATTTGAACAAGTATTAGATGATTCCCCACTTTCTTTCGAAATAATGTGGGATCAACTGATCCTTGTTTAAATTAGATTGTTTCAAAAATGATGTAAGTGTTGCATACCATGCTCTTGGTGCTTGTTTCAGACCATAAACTGCCTTATCTAAAATATAAACATGATTAGGATATTCTTCGTTAATAAAACCTGGGGGTTGTTCCACATAAACTGTTTCTTCAAGCTCTCCATTGAGAAATGCACATTTCACGTCCATTTGATAAACATCAAAATCTTTGTGAGCTGCATAAGCCAAAAATATTCGAACCGCCTCGAGTCTTGCGACAGGGGCAAAAGTTTCTTCATAGTCGATTCCTTCTTGTTGTGAATATCCTTTTACAACAAGTCTGGCTTTATTTCGAATAATGTTTCCATCTTTGTCGGTTTTATTTTTAAAAATCCATTTTAACCCGACAATCGAAACATTTTCAGGTTTAGGAATTAATCTCCAAACCTTGTTTCGTTCGAATTCAGACAACTCCGATTGCATTGCAACAACCCAATCTGAGTGTTCCATTGCATTCTTAATTGTTTTTGGTTCAATTTTAGAGATGAAAACATTAAACATGCAAAATTCTTGATGAGTATTCAATACCTCATTCTTTGCACGAATTTGAGCTCTTGTTAGAACTCCCTCTTGTGGATTCCCAATAACTTGATCCTTCGGATGGTCTCTTGTCCATTTTTCCATGGGTGGATATGCTTGAAACTTCGAAAGATTATCCTTGAGATTCATAATAAAACACCTACATCCGAAAACATGAAAAACTTCACATTAGGTTTACGATTATTCAGAATTTTGTATGGTGTAATATTAAATCGACGATGAATGAACAATCTGTTTTGAGTAAAACATGCAGTTGAAATAGCTTCAGCCCATAGATATTGAGGTAAATTCGCATATGCCAACATGGTTCTTGCTGCTTCGCATAATGAGCGATTCCTTCGTTCTACAACACCATTTTGTTGTGGTGTATATGGAGATGAAAAATTATGCGAAATTCATTTGTCCACCAAAAATGAATCAAGAACTTTGTTCTTAAATTCAGTTCCATGATCACTCTTGATTTTTCTAACAGTCTTCTTCAACGTGATTTCCATCTTTTTGATAAAGTCAATCATAATTTGTGCAACTTCGGATTTGAGCCTGAGAAAATAAACCCACATAAATCTGGAAAAATCGTCAACAATAACTAAAATGTACCGTTTATTGTTGAGAGTTGAAACAGTCGAAGGACCACACAAATCAATATGTATCAACTCAAGAGGTGCAACAATTTTCGAATCAATTGTGATTGGATGACCTTGTTTATGTTGCTTGCCAACTTCACAAGCTGCACATAAAGAATCATTGTCAAATTTAAGTACAGGTAAACCTCTTACCAGATCTTGTACCACAAGTTTATTTATGTTTCGAAAGTTGAGATGTGAAAGTCTTCGATGCCATAACCAGCTTAAATCAAATGTAGCTTTCGAAAGAAGACATACTGCTGGTTTGCCTACAATTGGATTGATGTCCAAAGTGAACATGTCACCTTTCCTTTTAGATTTCAGTAATATTTCATTTGTGTTAACATTCGAAATAACACTTCCTTCTTCGTTGAAAAGAACTTGATTGCCAGTGCCCACAACAAGTTGAGAAACACTAATCAAGTTATGTTGAAGACCTTCAACATATGCAACACGATTCACTGTGAATTGTCCATTTGTGATTTTTCCATATCCCATGACTTGACACTTTTGATTGTTCCCAAACTTTACTACTCCAACATTTTTTAGACTTCGAAAATCTTTTAAATTCTCCTTCTTTCCAGTCATGTGACGAGAGCAACCACTATCAATGTACCATTTGTTATCATATTGCTCGTCGCACAATACCTGCAATCAATGAAAAATTTTAGGTACCCAAGGCTTTTTGGGTCCTTGGAAATTAGATTTCAATTTCGAATGAAATGAAGAACTTTTAACCCAATCACAAACTTTGGTTTTGAGACTATCAATTAAGTTCACTTCATCATCTAAAGGAACTGAAACATAAATGTTTGATAGTTTCGAATGTTCACTGACTTTTCCCTTCACATCTTGAGTTTGTGATTGAACAGTCTTCGCTTTTGTGACAGGTCTCCATGTTTTGACTGAGATATTTGAATCCTTAGATGATGAGCTGCCATTCGAAGAAGTATTGACATACTTTTCGTATGCTTCATGAATTTGCTCTTTTGAATATTTATTTGACTGATACATTTTTCCTCTTCCGTCAAGCCAATGATCAATGTTCTTCCTTGAAGTCATTCCTTTTTCCCGTGACGTCCTCATAGTTTCTTTCTTTGTGTAATTAGGAAAATTTGGCTTTTGAGGTACAAAATCAACTTTGGGTTTGGTAACATAAGAGTAAGCATAGGATGTATCAATTTTTGATTTAAAATGTTGACGTTGAAAAACTTTTTGATTTGAATTGGATTTTTCTGAAAAATCTCTTGTTTTGTTAGTTTCAGAAACTTTCGAAAACTTTGTTTGCTTATGTACTTCAGACCTTGTTTGATTTGATTGAGATGATTGTTGAGTTTTTGAAAAAGAATCATTTTTAACGTTGAAAACCTTTTTGATGGATTGTGATTCAGACATCTTTTGAGACTCAATATTTTGCCAAAATATTTTCTTTCGTGGTTGTCTTTTTGAAATGTTGTTTTCCTTTGAAAATTTGTCAATTTGATCTTTAAATTCCTTAGAGTTTAATTTGACAACTTTTTCATTTTCCTTTTCAACACAAATTACTTTCTCTTTTTCAACTTTTGATTTTTCAACCCATTTTTTTTTGTGGTTTTTGTCGTTGAAAAATATATGAATTCTTTGTTAAGTTGTTTTCAACTGTGTTTTGATTTGCGAAAAAACCTTCCTCCGTTGTTTTTGAATTATCCTCCTCAATCATCTTCTTGAACTCTAGTTTGATATTCTCAACATTTCCGGTAGTTACGAAAACTTGATTTGGAAAAATGACATCATCTGTGCATTTGAAATTTGGAAAAACCACCGTGTTTGTTTCAAGATAATGTTCACCTTTTTCATTCATCACTTTTTCGAACTTTTGTGTATCACCATACACTTGGTCAACAACTATTCGTGGAATTACTTCTTTCTTTGAAGATTTCTTTTCTTTCGAAACTTTCTCTACATCTTCATCATCACTATCATCAGTTTGGTAATCTTTGAGATCCACGAAGTTCATTTCACTAACTTTCGAAGTTGAGGAAATATCAGTTTCTTTCTCAACTATCAAATCCTTAACTTTTTCTTTCCCTTTAGAATTCGAAGCAACATTAACAATAGACAACTGAGAACAATCAACATCTTCAAGCTCACTAATTTCACTAATATTGTCAGAATTATCTTCAATATCAGCAAAATTAGATTGAGAATCAGATGATGAATTCTCAGTCTTTTTCAAAATGTGAATTTGTTCAGATTTAGTCAAAGTATCATTTACAATGTTAACTAAATCATTCGAATCAAGACATTCATCAACTTTGACAATTCCATATCTATACTTGTCATTCGGAACTTTGTCAAAATCAGCTATTTCTTTTTCACAGTCATACGAAATGTTATCTACCTTAGCTCTTTCATAAGCTAAAAATGGCAGCAATTTTCTATGTTGTTCTTTACTGATTTCGCATGAATGATGAAGTTCAGTTATTTTCCCATATAATCTTTTAGCAGCATTACAGTAAATGTTTCTTTGTGCTAACAACAGTTTATTATCACTAGATAAATTGTCCCTATCAACCATGATATTCGTTATTTGAAGTTCTAGACAATCTATCTTAGTGATTTTCGAATCTAATTTCTTCTGTGTCTCTAGCAATTGCATTGACAGCTTCTTAGCCTCATTGCTAGCAGATACCACAATCGAATCAAAATAAGTAACAGTTTCATCAAAAGATACTAATTCAGAATTATAAGCATGTACTGGAATATTAAAAGATTCAAGAATGTTTCGTACCTTTGTGGTCATTGGTGATTTGTCAGCAGCTTTTGATACGAAGCATCTTCCATGCACTTCGTATGTTTCCTCCTCTGATTCTTCCTCTATTTTTGCAAACATAGCTCCATGGGTTGGATTTCGCATTTCCTCATCATCTGATCCAGATGACCAGATTTGATAAGTACCATCTTCATCCTCATTCGCACCCTTTGCAACCAGAGACAAATTCTTGGCTTTCGCACGAACCTCCTCCAACTTTTCAGCATAGTACGCCTCATCCTTGACCTTATTCTTTCTCTCATCCTTCTTTCGAAGCATACAGTCATTAGCAAGGTGATTAGCACCATTGCAATAATGACAATCAATCCCAACATCTCCCTTTAGCTTCTTCTCAGAATTTCCCTCAACAGGCTTCGAATCTTTCATCTCATCTTTCTTTTTCTCTTCCCCAGCACTTTTACTCAGAAAGTTCCCTTTTGTCTCAGACGACTTTGCCTTCGGATTGAAAGGCTTTTTGAAGAACTTTTTCACACGATTGTTTGAATAAAAGGCAATTGCCTCATCATCTGAGTTCATGATGAACCCTTCATCTTCATCCGAAGCATCTTTCTCAGCATCTTTTTCAGAGATCTTCGAAACCAAAGCTAGTGGACCTCCAAACATAGCCTTCGATTCTTCAGCTATTTCGTTCACTTCGCTTTCATGAGTCTTAAGTTGGTTGTACAAGTCATTCAATGTTGACGTATCAAAGCTCTGTTGATTCTTCACCATCATGCTCACACTACGCCATTCCTTTCGAAGTCCCATAACAAATATCAGATTGAATTCCATGGCTGATCTGGTGATACCATATCGATTGTATCGATATATCAATTCATTAAGACGATCGTAATAAACTTCAATTGTTTCACCATCTTTCTGTCTGAAGTCCTTCAGCTCCACTAAACATTGCTTTACAGAATTAACTTTCGTCTTCTCACTTCCCTGAAGTTTTTCCTTGAGATTGTTCCAGATTTCCTTTGCAGTTGTACAACTCCTCACGTAGTTGTAAACAACTGGAGGCAAAGCTCCTCTTAGCTCTCTTACACACCTTTTCTCCAGCTTTTTCAGACGATCAGATTGATTTTCAACTTCAGAGTTTCCAGAGGAAGAACCAATTGGTTGAACATTCGATGGTGGATTGAGATTGCCAAAAATGCAATTCCAAAGTTCTTCATCCAATCCATTGAGATAATCCTGCATACGATCAGCCCACTGATCGTAATACTCAGGGATGAGCATAGGAATTTTGGTGGATGATCCTAGAAGATGAGAAAATGAAGTCATGGAATTCAGATTGAATGACGCCATTGTTGTACGGAATAGATCCTTGAGAATTTTTGAAGAAACTTTGAGAATTTGACAACAAACTGTATGATTCAAATCACAATCACTCTTAGAACACTCGATTCAATGAATTAAGTGCATAATCGAATCACAGACTTAGATCTAAACAATTTTTCACTTTCAAAAAGTGCGGAAACTTTTGAATCAAAAAGTTGACTCAAAAACCTTTTGAACAAAGTGAAAATCAGATCAGAGATATGATTCCTGCTCTGATACCAATTGATGAGACAATGAATCAAGTATTGAACGAATTAGAGTGTAAATTCAAAGTAGAATTGAAAGATTTGAACACCGATGTAAATATGATCTGTTTGGCTCTATTATGCTTTTGCAAATTTTACAGAGTACAATGAATATTCTGTAAATACTTCGTTACTAAGACACTAGTAACCACTCCTATTTATAGAAGAGAAAAGCGTACAAAAAATATACTAAGGACTAAACATGAAGCTTCGAATATTATGCCCTAGTAAAATACATTACAAAAATATTCGAAGACCCTAAATACAAACTTCGACTATTACAACATTTCGACCCTAACACACACCCTCAGCAAAACACTGCTGAAATCCAAATAGCTAACCATCCTCGGATGCATGTTGTCTCACCGGAGAATTTTTCCAATTCTCCCCCACTTAGTGCACCGACTACTAACCACCGATGCCCAAAACCGGCATAGCTCAATCGCCCTTACTCCAAATATTCCCTCTTAACCATGAACTGACTCCCTCGGGAGTGAGTAACCTTCACCAAATAACCCTTCCACCATCGCACACCCGATCTCCAAGGAAGTCCGAATCTCAAATGAACACTTCTCGCATCACAGTTGCTATTCCTAGCAATGAGATCATAAACCTTATCTTTCGACCAAGAATCCTCCTAAACGCTAACCAACTACAACTCCTAACTACTAAGGTCCTCAATCATACTACGAAACATGCGGAAAAATGCAGACAGATTTACAATACCACACAAATAACAAGATGGATACATACCCACAGCTGCATCTGGCTCTGCCCTGACCTCCTCTGCTGTAAGCTGGAATGCGCGTCCCTGAGCCCTCAGAGGCTCCGCTCCACCCTGACCCCTGCCAGTAATCCTCAAAGTGGCCGGTGCTGGAGCCTGCACCGATCCTGCAGCAAACTGTGGGCAGTTGGCTCTCAAGTGTCCAACCTGATGGCAGCGATAACAAATCCTCATATCCTGTACCGGGGCTGACTGACGGCAATCCCTCGCATAATGCCCCTCTCTCCCGCACTTGCGGCACGCACCACCGGACCTACAAACTCCGGTATGACCCTTCCCACACTTCTCACAAGTGTGGCTGCTCTGACCCCCAATCCTGGAGTCAACGGTTTTGAACCGTTTCGGCGCCGGCTGCGACTGCACCGGGGCCTGCCTCTGCTCTCGTAACTGCAACTCCATCTCTCACTCCTGCCGCCTGGCGGCCTCCTGCAACTCTAACAAGGTATCACACCTCTGCGTGGACACGAACTGCCTGATGTCCCTCTTGAGCATACTCATATATCGGGACATCCGAGCCTGCTCCGAAGCAAACTCCGGGCAAAACATCGCCCTCTCAGTGAATATCCTGGTGATCTCCATCACCGACTCTGAATCCTGCTTCAGCTCCAGGAACTCCTAAGCCAACCTCTCTCTCTCTCAACCCGTGGAACATAACGAGTGCTGAACATCTCCCGGAACTGATCCCAAGTAACCGCAGCTCGCTGTGCATCAGAATAAGATCCCGTAGTCAACCTCCACCAATCCTTCGCCCCGAGCCTTAAAAGGTTCAGAGCACACCTCACCCCCTGATCTGCAGGGCATGAACACGTGAAGAAACTACCCTCCACGTCTGACAACCATCTCATAACAATGATAGGATCCTGAACTCCATCAAAGGTAGGGGGCTTCGTATTATCGAAATCCCGATACTGAAAACCCCGACTGGCTCCTCCCCCTGCCGCTGCCACAGCCGTTGCGGCTGCCGCGACCGTTGTCTTTGCAAGAGCTGCATAGCGCTCATCAAAATACTCAACAATGGCGGTCTTGATCGACCCAAACAGTTCCGGTAACTCGGCCCGGAACATAGCAGCAACCTCCTCATGCAGGATCTCCCGAATCCTAGCATCCAACTCATCCGTCCTCATCTGACCAATAACCTCGGGTGGTGCTGATCCATCCTGACCACCCTCTCCCGATCCCGAACCGGATCCTAACTCGAAACGTCTCGCATCCGCCATACGGCCGACACCTCTGGCGCTGACCTGATCTCCTCGCATAACCGCCGCGAAATAACCTCTACCCAACAACCTAGGGGTTGTGACTTCCTTGACACGCGTATGGGTCCTGTGCTTTCAGTAGTACGGGCCCATACTACCTTCCACACCTACCCATATTTGTCTCAAGTATCACCACAATGCCCTAAGCACAAACATACATAGCAAGCACTCAATCCTCACCCCTATAGGAATAACGAATATCTCATATCAAGAAAACCCTAGGCTAACAGGCATCACAAATTAGGCAATTCTATCATGCAATTCCTGAAGATCCCTAGCCTAGTACTCGCATGCTGTTCTAACATATCACATAATCAAATAACTTGTATGGTATTTTGGGGTCTACTTACTGGCTCTGGCTGATCGTACCCTCTGCATCCTCCTTTACTTATTTTGAAAACCTTTTGAAAACCATTTTGAAAATCCCTCCTTGATTTGAGACTGGATTCACACGAATGTTCCATCAATTCACTCAAACCAAGGCTCTGATACAAACTTGTAACACCCATAAAAATTGAGCCAAATTAAAACATTTTAATTCATTCAAAAATCATTAAGTTCATACATCTCGTTTTCAAAATAGTTTAAACATCAGAGTATCCCCCAGAACCATATCATATAAAACATAAAACATGAGGAGCGGTACGATCACGCCTTCGCCTTGCCACGATCTCCTGAAATACCTGAAACAATACACTGAAACTGTAAGCCCGAAAGCTTAGTGAGTTACCCCCAAAATACCAACCACACATAAACATACTCATAACATATCACAAATAGAACAGCCATGCACATCGGGTCTACTGTGTGAATGGTTCGCCCGCACCGGGCCTTCAGTCCACCTGGTCCACCCTCCGAGTCCAACCATGTACATCGAGTCTATAGTGTGATTGGTCCGCCCGCACCGGGCCTTCAATCCACCTGGTCCACTCTCTGAGTCTACAGTATGACTGGTCCGCCCACACTGGGCCTTCAGTCGGCCTGGTCCACTCTCCGAGCCTCAGCACGTCTGGTTCGCCCTCTTGGGGCCTTCAGCCTATCCGGACCGCTCGATGGGCCTTCGGAATATCCGGTCCGCCCTAGGTATGTTGGCCTACAGCACAAAGCAGGACCCGCCTCAACCCAACCCCTGTCAAAAAACCATCTGCACACAAAACAATTCCTCACATAACAAATCCTTAACCAGACTATCAGTCTAACAGATCACATAGCATATCAACATCCTAACCAGGATTCCGACCAAACCGGTCACTAGCATAGCATTACCCTATATACCGGGTACCGACCTTAACCAGGTCACTAACATAACATCATCCTAAATACCAGGATGCAGATCTAGCAAAGCAATAACATAACAACAATACCCAAATTTCCATCCGATAAAGGGCCGGCCTTGGTGCCGTAGACCCTGTCGATATAGTGAGGATAACTCACCTGCAATTGCCGACTGGAAAGATAAGACCAAGCTGCTCCGACCACCGACACGATCTTCACCACAGAACACTACCAAAGAACCAATTCCATAAATACCCTTGAAGGTCAAAGTTAAAGTCCAGGCCAAAGTCAAACTTCCTGACTGACCCTACTCGCTGAGTCAACCCGTTGACTCATCGAGTCCTTATACTCTGAAAACTCTTAGAACACGACTCAAGTCGCCGAGTCACCCCAAGACTCGTCGAGTCCAACGATCTCCGAGTCCCATCCTATCCAACTCACTGAGTCACCCCTCGACTCACTGATCTGCGTCTTAACCAGGAGAGGTTTGGGGTTCTGCGACCTGAATCGCCGAGTCCAAGAACAGACTCGCCGAGTCCAATGCAATCTTCAACTGACTCGCCGAGTTGTTCTTCCAACTCGCCGAGTCCATGCACATATTCATACAACTCGTCAAGTACACCCATGTGACTCGCCGAGTCTCTCCAGTTCTCAATCCATACAGTGGCTTTTCTAGCCATGCAGGGGCTCCAATCCATAGATCCACTCTTCTACAGCCTAACCCTCACATAAATTTGTAACCTTTACGTGAAACCAAGGAGATATAAGCCCAAAACACTCTAGGGCTAGGGTTTATGACAAAGGGGCTTCACCAATAACTCTTACACAGGAGATTTATGACATTAAGGACCATCACAAGCTTAGATCTGGAGTAGCAACCTCAGATCTAAGCTCCAAACCCGAAATAGATCTCAAACAAGCTAAGGAACTCCAAATCAACCACCAAGGATGAACCCAAAAATGAAATAGCTTAAGGTAATGGTTCCTTACCTCGGAGATGTCCCCAAACTGATGTAGATTCCAGATCTACACAAGGCCCTTGATGCTAGCCTCCAATTTCTCAAGCTCCTTCCACCAATTTCCTCTTCCAAGCTCCAATCTCCTCAACAATGAAGTATCACACGAAGTTAGGGTTTTCTGGAACTCTCTGGGGGATTAGGAGGCTGGGAGGAGGACATAATGTCCTTTAAATAGGGTGCAACCCTCGGGATTAGGGTTTTCACTCTACAGCACCAACTCGTCAAGTCCAAGCCACCGACTCGGCGAGTTGGCCACTTAAACCGCGATAGAATCCCGCTCCGAATCGGCGAGTAAGCGGACCTACTCGTCGAGTCCCTTTCCTAAATTTGCACTTTGCACCCTTCAACTTCTTGCTTCCGAACTTGGGATGTTACATAGCATACAAGAAATTCTCCTAGCAATTCTATCATGCAATTCCTGAAGATCCCAAGCCTACCAACTAGCATGCAATTCTATCACAACATCTATACACAAAACAAGTGTGAGTATCTTGGGGAATACTTTCCTTGGCTTCGGCTGATTGTACACATCACATCCTCTATGTTGATTATTTAGAGTTAATTTGAAAAATCATTTTGCAGATCCTTAGTTTGATTCTGGAATCACACGAATGTTCGTCCAATTCTCTCAAACTAGGGCCCTGATACAAATTTGTAACATCTCAAAAATCATGACAAAAATTTCATTATAAAACCATTCCAAAATCCATAAATTACACAAAAACATAGTTCCAAAACTAAAATCATGAATCAGAGTGTCCCAAAATCATAAGTTGTAATGCCCGCGTTGCTCGCTAGGCATTAATAAGATGATGTAAGAGTTAGGGTCAACAGTTGTAACCTATTTGATGTAATAAAGAAGAATTATATGAATATTATGTGTTTAGTGATTATTATATAATAAAATAGGAAAAATCAGCCAAATCGCCCGTAAATCGTAAAAAAAAGTGCACCAAACCATATATATATATATATATACACACACACACACACACACACACACACACACACACACACATATATATATATATATATATATATATATATATATATATATATATATATATATATATATATATATATATATATAGAAAGTACGCGTCGTCCTGATCCTGAAAATATAAATTTCGTAGAAAGCCGACTCCGTATGAATTAGATATGATTTTTATAAGATATAAAAGTCAGTCGCGGACAAGGAATGTGTGACGTAAAAAGCTACGAAGAGAATGGTTGAGTTTTAGCTAAAGTCACCAAAAGAAAATTTGTAGTACTCTTTAAGATAGGAATTTGGAGAAAAAGAATGCCAAAAATGGAGTCCGTACGAGAGAGTTACGATTTTAGCAAAATCATTTAATCATATAAAAATAGGGATGAACAGATAAATTCAGAATTAGCCGATGGAGTCTAAAGGAAAGTTGTAGATCTCATATGGAGCTTTCCAGGGATATAAAGATCGTAAAAATGGAGCTTATATGAAGACGTTACAAAATTTACAATATATGCGTTTACGCCGCGCACGGCGCGCGCCAGGTGCGCGACGTGTGCTTCTAGAAGGCGAAAATACATACCACAATGAGGCCGGCACGTGGCACAAAGTGGATGGGGAGACGTCACCCTATTTTCATGATGTGCACCCCAAATTTGGCTACAAATAGGCTGCAATGCCCCATTTCATCCCTCATACCTCCTACACCTTTCCTCTCGAGTTCTAAGGCCGAAATCCCAAAATTTCCTAAGTTTTAAGTATCTGGCGAAGTGCTGAGATCCCATAAAGACCGACATCTAAGTTGCTAGTAGGACGGAGTTCTGCTACCACAATTTATAGACTTTTGTCTAGGGAATCTCTATAAGTTAAATTACACTCGACTTTATCTTAGTGTAATTTATATTTATGAGTCAAATTCATTATTATGAACCTATAAATAAGATTTATCCTTAATTCCAAGTCATAATAGTTATCGATCTACTTACAGAAGAGGTGTCTAGAATGGTCACGTTGTCTTGGTTGTTGGATTTCAGAAAGGCTATACGCCGAAATGGTCCTGCCTCCCAATTGTCCTACATGGTTGATCCTTAATTGATAGAACTATCAGTATTCATTGGAATAATTGATAGGTGTAGGCTATTTTTAGTCATGTAGAATATTAGACTAAGACTTAGTGATAATGATACTAGGTTACGTCAAATGAAAAGTAAATTGCTAGAAACGAAGCGATCTCCGGGTTTCGAGTCATCAGTTTAACAAGTGAGTGCATAGTTACTATCATTTTACACATTGATATGAAGTATTTAAGTTAATGACATGCTATATGTGCCTATTATCTGTGTTCCTAATATCTATGCTAGATGAACGATTTATACATGTTTTCCATGATTCAAACTGTATATGTATTTTTATAGTAATAAATATATTGGGTAGAGATAGGTAGATAAAAGATGTTATAGATGATGATAGATGAAAGATTAAATAGATGATGAGAGGCCTTGACTTAAAGATGATATAGTCGTCTGTAGGGATGGCAACGAGGCAGGGTTGGGACACGTTTTGGTAATCCCGACCTGGTTCCCGAATTTGAAAACTGATCTCATCCCCAGCCCGATCCCCGATGGGTACCCGTTTACAAAACACTATCGGGTTTGCGGGTATCCCAACGGGTTGACGGAGATCCCCATTTAACATTCAAATTAAGAATAACTTTGATGCAATGAGAATACAAAACCATTAGACTTAGTGATGCAAGCTTAATTCATATCCAGAATAATTTTGATTATGTACAAAACCATTAAGAACAGACATACTTGTTGTGATACATAAGTGGTTACTAGTGGAAAAAAACAATAAGGGCACTAGAATTCATAAATCATAATATCATTATTACTCTAAATACTATGAATAAAAAATGGCAAAAAACTAGCACTACAAATAAAACAGGAAGCTATCTCAAGAAATTATCTTCAAATCGTTAAGAGCAAAGATGATAATTCAATGAAATTAATATATATATATATATATATATATATATATATACACACACACACACACATTACCATCCCCGAAACCGAACCCACGAAAATTTTCTAAAAGCATACAAAACCCGATCCCGACCCAGATTAACCGACCCAAACCCGACCCTAATATGTCGGTTTTCAGTTTTCACCATCGGGTTCAATTTCTATTTCCATCCCTAGTCTTTTGTAGGAGTATAGATTACGACCACAGACTATTCTTGAGGGTTGAAAGGTGTGATGATCAGTTGAGGGATTTACGGATTATAGGCCAGTAGAATAATAGATGTTTGTAAGACCTATATTATTTTCGTTTATGCTTATGTATTGTATTGACAATGACATCCCAGAGTTTTTAAATATACATAAAATGCATTTCTTCGAAAGTGCTTTGATTATTATCATGTTTTTGGGAACAACTTCCGAAATAATATTCTTTAAAAAGAAAACTCTGATTTAAGTAAACATAAATAAATCGGTCTTTTTCTAGCCGTGAAATTGGAGATGTCACATAAGTCAATAAAATCCAGGATGATGTGCACAATCACACCTTTGCCTTGCCCCTATCCTATGATGTACTTGAAACCATAAAATCAAACTGTAAGCCAAAGCTTAGTGAGTTCCCCCAAAATACCCCACGAATACTAACAAGTACAACACAAGAAAATAGGGTTTGTTGGCCTATGACCTCAATCCAACCGTTCAGAGTTTGTTGGCTTACAGCCTCAACTCAACCATCCTGGGTTTGTTGGTCTACCGTACAAAGCAGTACCACCTCAACCCACCCATCCAGGGTTTGTTGGCCTCCCGCCTCAACCCAACCACCAATATGTCGGCATATGCAACAGATAAACCATAATCAACAAATACAGGTAATCATACAATTCTACCAATATAATAGATTACTATAGCATACCATATCCTATATAACAGGATACATAACACAATCTAGTGGGCCAACATTGGTGCCTTCGACCCACGAGTACAGTGAGGAAGACTCACCTCACAAACTGGAAGATAGCTAAACTGATCACTGCTCCGAACACTGTCTCTACAGATCACCTATGTAATAAACAAGGCTCCATTCTCAATCTATAATCCAAATTACCCTAAATGACCTAATGTCAAACTTGGACAAATTCAACGGTCAACGGTCAAAAGTCAAAGGTCAACATCAGACCAAAGACGCCCTACGTACTCCAGCTCTACGCATGGCGTAGAGCCTCATCCCAGATTACAGGGTTCAACCAGGTTACGCACTGTATAACCATAAGTACGCCCTGGGTACTCATGCTTAATCTAAACTCTCCATTAAGCACTTATTTCCTTATGACCTTTCACCCAATACACAGATCTTAACCCTAATGAGCATTCTAAATCATAAAGTTTCCAACTTTATGCATTTGTATGGCTAGAAAGTGTCCAAATCCAAAACCCTAACTTATCACAAGATCCTAAGCTCCATAACTCATGGACGGATGGATAAAAAGGACCAATATTGCATTTTTATGACACCATGCACACAAATACGTCTGAAAAGGCTACTTATAAGGTTTGGAGTAGCTCAAACCCAACTAGACCAAGAATACGGGACAAAAAAGGACATAAAACTAAAACTTAACAAGATCTATCAAGATATTCATCAAGTTCTGAACTTTATACCTCCTGGAGAATGCTTATGAGATGTAAATCCCAGATCCACAAAGCTTGAAGTTTTCTAAGTTCTCTCTAATAGAAGTGACATTTATGTTTCATATTGTTTTGTACTGCTCAATGTATGTTCAATGACTGTGATCCAATATCCCTACTTCACAAAATTCGACGTCTCTGTCGCCGGCCGAGGGTGTGACAGAATCCTTCCTTCAAAGATGAACACAAAACACTCAAATCGCTCAAAAACTCTCAAATGAAGATTAGGGTTTTGAGGTGGTAGCTTAAAGGGAGTGGAGGCTGATGATAGAAAGCCTTAAGTGGGTTAGAGCCTTTAAATATGGCTAAAAAACACGAAATTAGGGTTTGGGCTCTGGCCACGTACGCCCTATGTAAGCCATTAAAACCCCGCCTCCAAGCATCCCTCTACGTGCTGCATAGAAGGCCATGTTACGCCTTGTGTAATGGCCAAAACTTCACCACTTATATTTTAATTTGGGAAAGAAATTTACCTGCAAGGACTGGGTGTTACACTTTCGTTTGTTAACCTTTTTTAAAAAATAATTGTTTTTTTTTTCGACATTTTCCTGCTTATTTTAAATCACGTTTTCTATGTACGAGTCACGTTAGAGTTTCTCTACGTTTCAACGTAGATTTAGAACTTTCATTCGTTAACATTAAAAAAACTTAATTGCTTTTTTTATGTACGTGTCGGCATAAATTCGTGTTCGTCTACGTTTCAACGTAATATATATATATATATATATATATATATATATATATATATATATATATATATATATTAATTTTTATGCATTTTTATGTACGATTTCTACATATGAGTCAGGACATATAATAAGTTTTTGATTATTTGAAATTTCGTTCGTTAACATAAAAAAAAATCTTACTTACTTAAGTTTATGTACATGTCGGTATAAATTCCAGTTTCTTTACTATTCCGTGCTTAACTTTATTTGCATTACTACACATGAATTTGGTCACATATAATATGGTTTTATTCGATAATATATATTGGAGTTAATAAGTGGTACTGACCTTGTATATTTATCTACCAACGAATACAACGATACCTAAATTTTATCCATACAATCGCCAAAATTCACCTTATAAAACGGATTGACGTCGCAACAATGTGTGTGACATCCCCATTTTTACGACCATAAAGACCGGTTTTGTTTATTCTTAATAAATCAGAGTATCCTTTTAAAAATATTTACTTTGCAGAATTTGTCCCAAAACATGATAGTAATATCATCAAGACATTTCCAAGAAATGTATTTTATTTATAAAAACTCAGGATGTCATCATCAATATAAGAAACATAAGCATAAACGAAGACTTACAACATTTCTTTACACTAATAGTCTACATCTCCTTGAATCTCTCAGCAGATATATATCATCACATATAATTTCTTGTGATACAATAAACTGAGTGAGCCAGGTTGGGAAACTTGGTGAGTACATAGGGTTTTCAACCCAAGATAATATGGTTAATATGTTTAATTATCAACCCATTAACCGAATTACCCATCCCCGTTTTCTAATCTATTCTTCCGTAGGGTTATATCCTAAAGGTCATCACCTACATCGTATTGACTTATCATCTCCTATATCAAATGGGAACGAAGTCCATCACTTCCAATGTTTATCTAGTAGACACTAAGTCCATAGTTGTCAACGTATAACTAATAGGTACTAAGTCCATAGCTGCCAATGTTTAACTAACCGAAACTAAGTCCATAGCTGCCAATGTTTATAGGCACGAAGTCCATCGCTGCCAGTGTTCTACGAGACTCTCATCAATCAGTCTGGTAGTTATCACCTATTTATCACCAATCTAACATCTCCTATCTAACATCACCTATTTCTCATCACCCGCCACTACCTAATTCATGTTATAAGTGTAAACTACTTATATAATTAAATCAATTAAATATCATCTAATATTATTTTATCTAACACATATCACCTTCGACACAGATAATAAGCACATACGCATGTAATTATCTAGATACTTCATATCTATGTGTAAGATGAAAGAGACCATGCACTCACTTGATAAAATGGGTGACTGGTGATTTGGGCACAGCTTCGTCTAACTCCTCAGATATTCCTTGACGTGACCTAAGTATAATTACTACATAGTTTTAGTCTAATGATCCTAGAGCCTAAGAATAGTCTAGATCCTCACTAATACCAATGGCTACATCAAGATCTATCAAGTAAGTATCATCTAGGAAGGACAGTTGGGAGGCATGATCATCTAGGAAGGATAATTCTAGACACCTCTCCTGTAAGTAGATCAATCAGTATAACGACATGGAATTACTGATAAATCTTATTTATAGGTTCATAATGACCACTTATGACTATAAACATAAGTTATACATAAAAGACTAGAGTATAGCTTAACTTACAAAGGTTCTTCTTGACAGAAGTTAGGATATTGAACTGGCCAAGCTTCTACTCGCTAGCTACCACTTCTTTAGGGATGGAAGGGCATTGTCGAAGGCTAAAACTAAGAGAAATGGGCTAAAATCGAGAGAGAGAGAGAGAGAAAGATTCGAGAGAGAGAGAGAGAGAGATAGAGAGAGGAGGATGTGGAGTGAGGAAGCAAATGAGCACTCAAAGTCTATTTATAGCAAAATTGCTCGCCGCACACACCTGAGACGTCGCTCCTCCCATTTTCTGCCACGTATCGCAAATATGGCGGTACACACCCCACCTTCTAGAAGGTGCACGCCGTGCAACCCACCTGCACGTAACGCTTCTTGGAAAAATTCATAAAATCATATATTCTTCATACTAGCTCCGTTTTCGATGTTCTTTATATCCCCAGAAAACTCTCGACGAGATCTACAACTTTCGTTTAGACTCCGTCGGCTAATTTTGACTTCATTTTTAAACCTATATTTTTAACATGATTAGACTGTAAAAGTCCATTAAAATTTATAACTTCCTCATATGATATCCGTTTTTGACTGTCTTTATATCGACGAAACCATATGGACGGGATCTTCAACCCTCGTTTAGATTGTTTTTCCTAACAATCAACCGATTTCTACTTCGGTTTCTGAGTTGTATACTGCTACGCTGAAACTTTTAAAAATCCTAACTTCCTCTTACAAAGTCAGATTTAGACGATATCTATATGCACGAATTGTCTTTTACGATATCTACGACTTTTGTTTAGATTACTAAGGCTAATAAGCAACCTATCTCCAATTCACTATTTACGACATACTGTTTGAACGTGAAACTTCAGAAAGTCGTAACTTCTTCACTCGAAGTCGGATTTGGGTGTTCTTTATATTTATGAAATCGTCGTCACATATACTATAATTTGGTTAAGATTATGTATCCTAAATAATCCCTCTTTAAAATTCATTATTATGACTTGTAATAACTTTATTGCCCAGCCCAAATTTACGGGTGTTACAATGTGTGTGGGCAAAATCCTAGTTATTATTATTAATTAGGTTTATTGCGCATGTTGTATGTTTGCCCGATCTTAAGCCCATGTATACTTTTGACTTTTGTATCTTATAGATTTGTATTATTGTATATATGTTGTGTATACACCTTTTTGGCTGATTAATGAGAATTAAAGATGGAGAAAACTGACACAATATAAAAACCGACACAAAATAAATGGGTTTAAGTAAGATAATTCAACACATTTAATTATTCGGGTTGACACGTCACGACACAAAAATTAAACGGTTAAAGTTAGGGTTGAATTTCAACTCGAATATGACTTAAATATGAGCTTTTTATTTATATATAAGTTTCTTGAATCATTTAAATACACTAGAAAGACCCAATACCAAAGCCATATGTAAAATAAAATCTTTGGTTTGAGACATTTAGTAATGTGGAAACGACTTAGACGTTTAGGTCATGACTTTATTTTTAGTTTTTCGATTATCTCCCAAACTGCACAGTCTTCCTCCTCATGACCCCACAACCCACTTCCAATTCATACTCTTTCCATTTTGCCCTCTAAACAAACTTTGAATGTAGTAATTTCGCCTCCCAACTATTACTTTTTTCTTTCTGCCTACCTAACTCATACTCTTTCAATATGATTAGTGTTTTGACCTTATATTCCACAAAATATTTTAAGATATACCCCTAACCTAAAACCTGACATGAACATATCACGAAAATAAATGGGTTGACATGACACCACACACAATTAAACATGACGTGTTAGGGTTAATCTTTCTCAACCTATTTATAGTTTTTGACACGACGTGACACAAATCAGACAAGAACATAACACGTTTGCTAGGTCAAATGAGAATACAAAGCACCATATTGTATCAGAGTCTTTCTTATATCTTTCCCACCTATCTCTCTTAAGAATCCTCAGTTTCCTTCTTGATTACTTTCTTCTCCATCACACAGCTTCACCACAATACCACCATTTACATCTTCTCTTGTTATAATGCCACAATATCATCCTCATTCTTTCATTGTCTCGCTATGTCAGATTCAACAACTCAACAACCTAGCAAAATGTTTGGGGATCACAAACATTAAAACTTATATTCCTCTTATTCTCGATCTAAACCATCTTAATTATGATGCACAAAGATAATTGTTCTCTAGACGCTGTATTGGATTTGACGTCATTGACCATATCGATGACACCTTTAAGGAGCCAAACCCTAAACTAATCGAAAGAAGATTGACTTCATTGTTATACTTTACATGTATGATACTTTATCTCAATTTATCCTTCAAATGGTGCTTAAGAAGGATTCGTTGGCCCGTGATGTGTGGATCGATCTAAAAAACTTGTTTTGTATTAACAAAGACGCCAAGGCATTGAAACTTGAAAATGAACTAAGAACCATCTTCATGGGAGACCTCACCATCATAAAATACTTCACCAAAGTTAAAACAGGGTGAAGCTTCTCTGAAACATCAAGTCTCCGGTTCGCAACGATAAAGTCTTGTGATATACTTAATAAGCAGGCTATTCTTAAAGTACGACTATGTGGAAATTATCATTCATCACAAATCGCCTCTTCCCACTTTTCTTGAAAGGTATTGCATGTTAATCCTTGAAGAAACAGGAATGTCTCAAACCAGGTTACACTCTTCTTCTTCTCACAGTGACCACGTTTAATCCTTAATCATTCTTCATGTCGGGAACAACCAAAATAGCAGGGGAAATAATCGTGGGAGCGGAAAAAAAATGGTTATCATTAATCGCTTAATCTATGTCGACAACATGAAAATACCAACCCCTAATATGGGTGGGTGTTTATTCCACCACCATCAAAAAATCGGCAGCCTACTGCCTCATCTTCTTGGTTTCAGCAACACCCAACAAATAGGATGCAATAATACACAACCTAATCGTGCAATCGGCCTACTATTGCACTTTTTAATCAGTGTCTAATGGCATTTTTTCGATCCGATATGAAATATTTCATGATGAACTAAATATCAACACCAATACATGCCCACATGCCCACATGCATGGTTTTTATTTTGGACCTCAAACACACATTAACTCTAGGCTAGAATTTTCTGGATAGGCTCAACTGCCCCCAAGGTTTTGAACAGTGGTTATCACAACTTCACATAAATTAGCCACTTCCTTACCTTTCATGTTTAACAGGGTGTTTTTACCGACCGCAAAAATAGAGAATCAATAACGGATACCGGGGCTATTAACCACATCCTTGAAAATACATGTATAATCAAAACAACAACAAACAATTTCCATATTAAATATATTTATGTTGGTAAGGGTTATAAAATGTTTGTAATTAAGATTGGATACACTGATTTTCCTATCTAAAGTCTATATCGTGCCCTTCATTGAAACAATATAATCATATCACCTCACATAATAATAAATCTTATTTATGTTCATCAATTGATTTGACGAGTTTGATTTTACTATTAAGGATTATCAGAGCCAACAACCACTAATTTGATACGATAGCTCTGAACTGCTTTATAATGTCGTTACATTACCTTCAAAGTGTTTGTTTTGTCAAGTAAAAATCTATGGCATCAACATCTCAATTATCTGTAGGATTAAGTGCTAAAGTCTTTTTTTTATAGTCATTTGCTTCCATGTGATAAAGAACAATACAATCTAATGTGTCAAGATTATCAACTAGGAAAACATTTTCCTCTTCCATTTAGTCTTTATGATTCCAATGTTTTAATGCTTTTGACATAATACATTATGATATTTAGTAACTTCTAACTTCTAGAAGTGGTCTAAGTTACTGTTATATTTCTTGATCACCAGACACACTACATTTGGATATACCATCTAAAATTCAAATCTAGTGTATTTCAAAAATTCCTTCACTTCTATAGTATTGTAAAAAATTAATTTGGATGTTCCATCAAAAGTTTTCCAATGTGATAACGGGTTGAGTATAACAACAAATCATTCCATGACGTCTTTAACTCAAATGTTAATCATCTTTTCTTCCTCACACTTCCCAACAAAATAGGAAATCCTAACGTATATTACAAACCATTAACAACGTTGTTTGTAAAATCTTGTTTCACTCCTACCTCCTACCAACTTTTCGGGTTGAAGCTCTCAATATTGCAACCCACATCTTCCACATCTTTCCTTCCTCCACCATAAAAATGATATCACATGCTTTGGTTTATTTCACAAACATCCGACATACACTCATCTCCATGTTTTTGACTACCTTTGCTAATTCCATCTTTAGACCTATCATACTCATAAACTACAACCCTTGAACAACACCATGCAATTTCCTCGGATATCCACCCATACATTGTGGGTACTGATGCCTCAGTCTTTCCTCTCGAAAACATTCATTTCTAGACATGTTGTTTTAAGAAAATTTATTTCAATATGGATCCGTAACACATAATGAGTCACCATCAGTGATTTTATCAATGACACTATTGACCCATCACTAATCATTCAACAATACTCCCACTCCCCTCTTACTCCATGCATCACTCCTAGGTTACTACTGAAATCGAGACCAACCCCTCCTCAATATATAGCCACTCTACACTTTTCTAGAACTCAACCGTAACCAAATCTTGGGCATGACTACCAGGGGTATAAATGAGAAGAACCGAGAACGAACATACCCAAGATCGACTCAAGCTCATTTATATTCATCTGGGCTTGTGCTCGAGCTCGACTTGTTTTGAGCCTAGTTTCAAAGCTCATGTTCAACTCGTGGGAAAAATAACATAGTCGAGCTCGGCTCAACACGAGCTCGTTTTGTTTGTTTTGCGAGCCTAAATGAGGCTAGGCTGGACTCGAGTTCGTTTATGGTTTTTGAGCTCGTTTGATTGTTTATCATACATTCAAGTTAATAATCCAACATCAGAACATACATTCATACATTCCAGATATCCATTGGTTTAATCTCTATAATATAACTAAACATAAGAACATAAAAAGTAAAAGCTCAAATTACAAAAAATAGTAGTTAAACTCCCAAATTAAAAAATGACCAGAAATAAACAAATCTTCCTTTATGCAACTTCACTACTCGATACAAAAACCTAGATGGCTAGATGTTGTGTGTGTGAAGATATGTTCTGAAAATTAAATTGGAAAAAAGTGAATGGGGTGATTAAAAGATATTAAAAAAAGCTTAAATTTATTAGTAAAATGTAACATATAAAGTAAAAAATAAGTTTATATTATAATATATATAGGTTTAATTAGGATCGTGAGCCTAATCGAACTCGGTAACCGAAGCTCAGGATCGAGCTTGTTTAATAAATGAGCCTTATGTTGAGCTCGAGCTCGGCTCGGGATTGTTTAACTCAAGCTCGAGTCGAGTTTTTAACGAGTCGATCTTGAGTAGCTCACGAGTAGCTCGACTTACTTACACCACCCCTAAGGATTACCACCAACCACTTCCAAATCTTTCTACATCAATCAAACCCATCTCTAATATCAACCATATACCTACTTCTATCACATAAACAACCTCCTATATGTAAACTTCTCACCCTTTGACTACTCAAAGTAAATGTGGTATATCAAAACACACACAGAGACTTAATCCATACGTATCTTCCATCTCTCATGTCCCTCAATCTTATTTGTAGGAGTTATAGGACATACAGTGGCATAAAGCCATTCTTGAGGAGTACAATGCTCTTCAGTCCAACGACACATTGATTCTTATGCTAAAACATATAGGGTGAATGTTGTGCAGTCTATTTGGCTATTTTTAAACTAGACTTCGCGGGGCATACATGTCTCCGACCCTTCTACACTACAGTCTGGATGGGGCACGACAATATCTCACTTTCATAAACCTAACTTATCATTTGCTATTCAAGTAATATGTATGTACATGTATGACCCTCGGGAGTTATACAACCAGGATCTCAAACGCATTCTTCAGCACCTTTATGGCGCCCATTGATCATCATCTAAAAATCTATGCCTTTCCTTTATCTAATCTTGTCGCGTACTTTAAGACTAACTGGGTGGATGTCCTTCCACTCATCGCTTCGCTTCAGGCTATTGTATATTCTTAGGAGGCAACTTATTCTCTTGGTCATCAAAATGACAATGGGTCATTTATAGACCCGTAATTTGCTGCAAGAACTTCGGTGTCCACCTAACAAGGCGACCATTGTCTACTGATGTCAATGCAATTTACATGTCATCGAATCTACTGCAACATCAAAAAGTAAACCGAAAGAGACCGACATCAATTTTATTTGCGACCAGGTTGCTTCCGCTCTTGTTAGAGTTTCTCAAATTCCCTCAATATTGTTGTATGCAATCATCTTCGCAAAGGGACTTCCTTCCACGACTTTAGAGCAAGGTTGAACGTGAGACACTCTCCTTCCAATTAAATTACAGGGGATGTTGCCCCTCCTTCCTTGAGATCGATGGTTCAAGTCCCGTCGTAGACATATGTGGATTTAAAGAGTAGTTTAGAAATATGTTAGATTTCCCGTTCCAAAAAAAAAAAAACAAAAAATTATTATGCATGTTGTATGTTAACCCAATTACGATATAAAATGCATATATAGTCTCGCCCTTGTATCTCATAGATATATACATATACGCCTTCTTGACTAATTAATGAGAATAAATTATTCGATATTTATAATATTAACCTTACTAGTTATGAGACCCGTATGTTATACGGGTTTGGTAAAACAAAAAATTAACTATGTAAGTTTAAACAAAATTTTATTTAAATTGAAATTTTAGATTTGAAATTTGAATTTAAAAGGAAACATATTAAATACTATATTAATACTAATACTGTAATTTATTGGTTATTTTCAATTAAGACAATTATTAATTGAGATGTAAATATGATATGTTAATTAAGAAAATAGAATAAAATAAGAAAATGACAAATGAAAAAAACATTTATTCAAAAATACCAAAAAATAACATGTGTCAAAGTTAATGAGAGAATGACATGTGACAAAATTATTTTCATTTATTAGGGAGGATTATTATATATGTTTCCAAAAATATTTTATTAAAATATTAGATTGTTTTTTTAAATATTAAATTAATCAGAATAAATCTATGTCAATTATAAAAGATATTTTTCATATAGAAAATGGCAAATGTCCCATGCAACGTGTCAAGACTCAAGAAGAGCCGAAAACCAACGGCATTCATTTTTGGTGCGGTCACCCGTTATCATTTTTCTATCTTCCATATGTCATTTACCCGTTCAACAATTCAACCACCGACACGTACCTCCATTTCTCACGCTATATATACACATATATCATTGTTCCTTGCAGATCATCGTCTTCATCTTACCTTCAGCTTCGTTACGTGCTCATTCAGTGACACTTTTCCATATCGCCATGACTACCATGAAGCAATCAGTTACAGAAGATCTCCGAAAAGATAATGGTCAGAAAACGCCGACGATGTTGAAGGTGTTTGAAGAGTTTGAAACCGATGGGCAGAGTTACGAATCATCTTCAGAGGATATGGAAACCTACTCTCCGAAATCGGTGGTCACAAAGCTCAGGAAGTGGCCGGCAACGGTGAAGGACGTCAACATCGATGCTTTCAGCCGTCGTGTTCGTAACCAGATTGAGAGGATTCGAGCGGAAGATTCACATCTAGGAGAAGATATCGGTGAATGTTTGATCGCTAAGGTTTCTGTTTCTGTTCATGATCTGGTGGATGTTGTGATTTTCTCCCGCCCTGCTTCGCCTCTAAGCGGGAAGATTCCGGCGAGGGTCAATATGGTTCAGTGAACACACTGTCTTCACCAAGTTGTGGGTGCTTTTTCATCCCAAAAGTTTGAACACTTTGGAGGGCTCCAAGTGAACTCAACACGAAGACTTGGTACCAGACTACTAAGAAACTATGCTCAGCGAAAAAGATAGCTTTTAAATTGAAAATCCGACTTTTGTCTAATAAGCTAAATAAGCAATAGCTGAAGCTGATAAGTTGTCGGAAATAGTAATAAAATTTAGTTAAAACCAGTTGATAAACTACACAAAATGTAAAATAAAATAAAATAATATTTAGATATATAATAAAAACGGGAAATGATATAATGGTATACAGTATTTCATAATTTTATGGAAAAAGCTTATTAATTTATCAAAATAAGCTATCTTAAATTATTTTTTCTAGTAAACAGTTTCTCCATTTGGTTTGTGCGTGTCTTGCTCCTATGTAGTCTAGGGTTGCTGGTTGGTGGGACGTGTCTACGCCCCAGTCTCACTCGGTGTTAGCTTTTTCTATTTGGGCCGATTATGAAGTTATGGTCGTTGCTTCTAGAAAGGTGTTTGATGCGTGGTGTGTGCTATATTATGGATATAATCTGGAAGTATCGTAAGAAGTTGATTTTTTGAATGGTAAAACCCAAACGGGATGTCATTATCGATGATATTGCGGCGTATTCTTATTATTGGATTAAACATAAAACTACTAGTTTGGGATCGTTTTATTTTCAATTACCATGTAGCATTTTTGTAATTTTTCTCTCGTTCAACGGCTTTTAAAAAAAAAGACTTATAACTACAAGAAAGGGGAGCATTAGCGGCGACAACCACTATTAGCGGCGACATGCGACATGTAATATACGCCTTACATGTCGCCTCTTATAGTGGTTGTCGCCGCTAAAGACGTCGCCACTAATGCTGCTACAGTGTTGATTCGCGTCAAATGAACCCCGTCCGTTCGATCTGCTTTTTATCCAACAGTGGGAAATGAGAAAAAAGGGTGCTGTCTTTTCCCTCCAGGGTTGTCGCCGCTAAAACCCTAGCGTCGCCGCTAAAGGCTGTCGCAGATAAGCCCCCCACTGCGTCTCTTTCCTGTTCGTTCTGCCTCCTTTCATTCTTCCAACGATTACCGGCGACTGCACCATTCAGTCGTCCGACGACCTTCGTTTGTGCCACAGGACTCGTCTCCGGCAACCATTACCGCCGACCACCAGTGGAGCTCCATTATTACCGGCGACAAAAGGATCGATTTAAAGTCCGATTTCTCCCCTATTTTCTATTCAACTTTTGTTTTGGTGTTTTCCTTACTGGTTTTAAGTAGGGGTGACAATTTATGACACGACACGACAAAAATACACGAAACGAAACGAAATTAGGACGAAACTGAAATTTGAATTCGTGTTCGTGTTAACAGTAAAAAATACGATGTCGTGTCGTGTCGTGTCGTGTTCGTGTTCAAAATTCGACACGAAATTGACACGATTTAGTAGTTTTTTATCGTGTTTTTCATGTTTGTCGTATTTTTCGTGTTATATTTGATAAAGTATTCATTAATAAACTAGTTTTTAGTAAATGTTATATTTTTCGTGTCGTGTCGTGTTTGTCGTTTTGTAATTCGTTCGTTTTCGTGTTAGTTAGAAAAAACACGACATCATGTCGTGTCGTGTTCGTGTTACATAAAATATTGTCGTGTCGTGTCGTGTCAGACAGAAACACGAAACGATAGCACGATTTGCCACCCCTAGTTTTAAGTGTTTAATTTAAGGTTTTTGGAACCCTTGCCGGAAAATCTAGTTTTGTCGGATCTGTTGCCGGAATTGTTGCCGGAAATTTGGAATTCTTACCGGAAAATCTCGAAATTACACTAGCACAGGTTCCTTTTCATGACTTTTGAAATTATATATGTGATTTGCATGTTTTTGTGTGTTATTTGTATGGTTATTATTTGGAATTTTGGAATTCTTACCGGAATTGTTGCCGGAATTGTTTTTGTGTGTTATTTGTATGTGTATTATTTGTGTATGTGTATGTGTATGAGTTTTGAAATTATATATGTGATTTGTATGTTTGGAAAAAATGAAAAAAATTAGGTTGCTATAATAGAAAAATAAGTATGATGCTATAATGAATATGTGTATGAAAATGTTTATGTGTATTTATATCTATAATGTGTGTATTTATGTATGTAATGTGTGGAAAACAAAGTGTGTATATTACAAAAAGTAATATCACCAAAAGAATAATGGAATACCATGCTACCATATTAAATACGACGCATTACAAAGAGTAAGATCAATAAAAGAATAATGGAGTAATATTAGCATTATCAATACCAAGACCAATAAACCACGTTATAATAAAAAAAAAGTTTAGCATGCTATCATGCTAATATGAAGTAAGAAATAAGTTGGTTGCAAAAAAAAAAAAAAAAAAAATTCTACATCCAAAAAACAGGAAATCGAATATTATTTTATACCAAAATTAATACGCACATGCAAATCATAACAAAAATGTTGTGTACATGAAAAAGGAAAAATTTTAAGAATTGTGTGCTTTTGATAAAAACTATCTCTTAGTTCCTTCTTTTGTATTGAAAGCATAAACTACATAATTATAAAATCAAGTTAATATTAATTATAAAATAAAGTTATTATTAATATTAAAATAAAATAAAATTAACTATAAAATGAAATTAAATTAATTTAAAAAATTAAACTAATAACAAAAAAGAAAATATTAAATTAATTAGATAATCAAATTAACTTAATTTTCAAATCAAATTAATACTAATTATAAAATCAAATTAAATTAATTTTAAAAAATTAAACTAATAACAAAAAGAAAAATATTAAATTGATTAGAAAGACAAATTAAGTTAATTTTCAAATCAAACTAAATTAATTATTAAATCAAATTAAATTAATTATAAAATCAAATTAATTTTAATATTAAAATAAAATTAAATTAATTTTAAAATCAAATTAAATTAATTTAAAAAATTAAACCCAAATGTTGTGATGCTTCATTACACTAAACCGATTCTTTATAACTATACATATATTGTATTTTATAATTGTTAGGATATTATGGAAATAAAAAGAATCGAAGATAATAAAAACTTGTGTTGTAATAAACTTAAACATATATGCAGTAACGTGGTATTAAATATAGTTATAAGAAATAATATAATGATAATGTTATTATAATATTAAAATATATTTTTGGTGTAAGGTTTTAGTGTGTGGTTGGAATTGAAAAATGTTTTGGTGTAAAATTTACACAAAATTATTGTTGAATATAGTGTTAAGGTTGGAGTTGCTTTTATAAAATCAAATTAAATTAAATATAAAATCAAATTAAACAGTATATTTTTTAAACCATAATATTATGTAATATAATATTAAAAGTACGATGTTATAATAGAAAATAAACAAAAGTATGATGTTATAATTAACAAAATTATTGTACTTTTGTTTATTTTCTATCATAACATCGTATTTTTAAAATTATGGTTTAAATAATGTACCTTATAATATGATTTTCTTATTAAAACACGGTTAGTCATTGATTTTTAGTTTAAGTTTCTTCTTCATAATCATCAAGAGCCTAGAAATACCCGTTTGAAATTGATTTAGAAATTAATTTCGGGTTGTCCCCGTTTTGGGATTGCTTTTTGAATACTTTATCTCATTTAGGATGTGAACATGTATTACATGATTGTTTGTTTAAGAAAACTTCGGTTGTCATTTTCTCTTTGCTCCTCGGGTATATATATATATATATATATATATATATATATATATATATATATATATATATATATATATATATATATATATATATATATATATATATATATATACTTGGGAGCCAAGGGGAAATGCTGCCGAATTTTTCTTAAACATACAATCATGTAATACACGTTCACATATGAGATAAGGTATTTAAAAAGTGGGTTTAGAAGCCTACCTTTGTGAATACTCTATCCATTTCTGATTATTTGTTCATGTGTTCCCGTGTTGGGATACTTTTTGAATCACCGACTTTATGAATACTTTACTTGATTTTTGTTTCTCGTAGAGTAAACCTTAAACACTAAACTATGTTTCAGTTGCATCATGTCTATTGATAAAAGTTGGACTACTAATTCACATCGTCAATCTCCCCAGTTCCAGCTAGGACTCGACTCTTTTGTCCAGAGATCCATGTTACACCTAGATTGTAAAGCTGAAACCAGATGTCCGTGTGAGCAATGTGATAATCGTTACTTCATAGATCCGAAAGCAATGAGATGGCATGTTCGTATATATGGTTTCAGTCGGTCATACGAAACGTGGATATATCACGGTGAACCTTTAATTCCTTCGGTTGTAGATGTCGTGTCGCCAAGTAATGAGATGGCTGATGTTACTGACGATGTTATGTGGGAGTCGAGAGAAAATGATACCAACATCGATGAAGGAACCTTGAATACAGGGGGTAGCAGTGTCGATGATGATTTGAACAGTTGTTAGAGGCAGTCGAAACCAAGTTTTATCCTGGTTGTACGTTTTCTTTCCTTGATTTTTTTTAGCAAAGCTGATGCATATCAAGGTCAACAACAAATGGACTGATAATTCATTTGATCAACTCCTTGATTTGTTGCATTAAGCATTTCCAAAAGACAAAAAGGTTCCCCGCTCATATTATCTAGCCAAAAAGTAACTGAAGAAGATGGGTTTGGGGTACGAGTCTATACATGTGTGCAAAAACGATTGTTATCTCTTCTGGAAGGAACACAAGTCATTGTAAATTTGTCCCGTTTGTAAAGAGAGTCGGTGTATTGATACAACACCAAGGGTAAGAAGGTGGCTCATAAGGTGTTATGGTACTTTCCCATGACCCCTAGACTACGAATTTTGTATTGTTCAAGGTACACTTCCAAAAATATGATATGACATAATACCGGGAGATCAGAAGATGGTGTGATGCGTCATCCCGTTGATGGAGAGTCTTGGCAAAAATTTGATGTAGATTACCCTGACTTCTCGAGTGAACATCGCAACGTACGCCTAGGGCTGGCAGCTGATCGATTTAATCCATTTGGTAACATGTGTAATCCGCATAGTATGTGGCGGGTCGTACTCACCACATACAATCTGCCACCATGGCTTTGTATGAAAGAGTCATCATTCATGTTGGCCTTGTTGATTCCCGACCCTAAAGCACCTGGAAAGGACATAGATGTTTTCCTTAGGCCGTTAGTGGCAGAGCTTAAGTTTTTATGGCACTAAGACGTACGTATTAAGGACGCAGCGACAAACACATTCTTCACGATGAAAGCTATGTTGTTATGGACAATAATCGACTTTCTAGCTCGTAGTAGTTTATCGGGTTGGATCGGATAAGGGTATAGAGCATGCCTGACTTGCAATGAAGACACTCCCTCGTACCGTGCAGTAAATAAAGTCATTTATATCGATCATCGTCGGTTCTTAAATGCTGATGATCCATTAAGGATGAGTTTGAAATTTAACGGGCAACCCGAGGCAAGACCCGCTCCGAGACACTTTACTGATGAAGAAATACAACAACAACTAGGTCGTCTACTACTTCGTAAACCAGGTAAACATCCTAAGACTCTCAAGGAAAACATGGATTGGCAAGTATTCGAGTTGAACTGGTCGAAACGTAACATATTTTTCGAGCTCGAGTATTGCTCTTCTCTGCATCTTAAGCACAACTTTGATATGATGCATGTCGAGAAAAATGTGGGTGAGAGTCTTTTGGGTACTTCTATGATGAATGATAAGAGTAAAGACACATCAAATGCATATGAGGACTTGAGAAATCTGAATATTCGGCGTAATCAATGGTTGCAAAAAAAAGGGTAACAAGTTCACTAGACCACATGCAAGCTACTCATTCAAGAAACCTGACCGCAAAATCTTTTGTCATTTTATAAGAGATGTTAAATTTCCAGATGGGTTTGGATCTAACACCAGTAAGAAAGTGGTGGATAATGATACTAACATTATTGGGTTGGAATCTCATGACTATCACATTCTTATGCAACGTTTGATATCGATTGGAGTTAGAGCGTTATTGGACAAGGAAACATCTACACCAATTGTAGATCTTTGTACGTTTTTCAAGCACATTTTCTCCAGGACACTAAAGGTGTAGGATATGAGGAAAGCAAAAGAAGACATTATTAGAATCTTGTGCAAGTTAGAGTTGATGTATCCTCCAACGTTTTTCGAAATTATGATTCATTTAGTTTTGCATTTACCTGATGAAGCGATTGTCGGAGGCCCAATATGTATGAGATGGATGTATTTGTTCGAAAGGTATATGAAAAAACTAAAAAATTATGTTAGAAATAAGGCGAGGCCGGAAGGTTATATAGCTGAAGGTTATGTTGTTGAAGAAGCTTTGTCATTTTGTTCGATGTACCTTCGAGATGTGCAGACTCAATTCAATCGACCTGAAAGAAACGAGGATGTTGTCATTGAAAAAACAAAGTTTTGGATGTTTGAGTCCAAGTGTCGACCGGCCAGCGCAACGTAAATCAAACATCTTGATGTTAGGGAAAAACGTAATATCGAATGGTATATATAGAATAGTTGTCAAGAAGTCAGACAATACATCGAGTAAGTGTTCTTTATTTTAATTATCTTTCATTATTTATTGTTACTTTTTTCCATTCATCAATTATATATATATATATATATATATATATATATATATATATATATATATATATATATATATATATATATATATATATATATATATATATATATATGTTTTTATCATCAATATAGAAAATTCAAATCTGAACATCCTGAAAGTGACGAAAAGACCGAATTTCCCAACTGGTTTCTTGAAAAGGTAATAATAATTAACAAACAAATATATTTGATCAATATAACGAATCAAGAATACATAACACATCAACATATGTTTAATAGGCTTTTCAGATGGAAAAAGAAAACTCTCCAGAATTCCACAAAGAGTTGCCGACCCTTTCAATGGGTTCACAAATGGATGTTTATACTTACACCGCATGCATAGTCAACGGTGTTAGGTTTATGGTACTTAGTGGTGATGCACAACGCAAAACTCAAAACTCTGGGGTTCTAGTGGTGGGCGAGAATGGAGAGAAATATTATGGCCAGTTAGAAGAGATTATGGAGGTACGATATCCATATGATTATTCGACTATAATATTTCTGTGCAAGTGGTTCGATACAGGAGATATTCCTGATGATAATTTCATAAGTATCAACATAGAACAAGAAGCGTACCAAGATGGTTAACTCATATATGCTTCACAAGCCAAACAAGTGTTCTACATCCGCGAGCCTGTTAATCATCAAAGAAACCAAAACAACAACCCTCGTTGAATCTTCGAGAATGTTAATCATCCAAGTATTTGGGATCTACCATCCGATAATGTTTGTGTCCAAAATGCTTATAGTGGCTCTGTCCAAAATGTCGACAATGTGCAGGCCGGAAATGTTGACGTAGTTCAAAACAACTCTTCATCTGGAGCTACACTTTTTATCGACTGCTCACGATACTTTCAAAACAATGTTGATGTAACAACCCAAATTCCCAAATATGTTTTTTCATTTTTAAATAATCAAAACATTCCCATAAAACAATCAACATTTTATTTCAAAACGATTGCCCATAAATAATCAAAACGATTGTTTCCAAAATCCATGAAATCAACATTTTATTTCAAATATCAGAGTGTCCCCATATAAAATGTCGGAGAGTGCATGCCGTACCATCAAACCTTGCCCTTGCCCTTAGGCTCTGAAGTACCTGAAACAATCAACAAACTATAAGCTAATGCTTAGTGAGTTTCCCAGAGCATACCCCACATAATCCACATAATCATATAAACAATCAATATAAACATATAAGGATGCCGTGGGCTCCTCCCAGGGTCTTACTCCAGGATGCCATGGGCTCCCCCACATGGTCTTACACCTAAGTGCCACGGGCTCCCCCATGGTATTTACCTGGAAAGCTATGGGATCCCCCACATGCTCTGAAATCCAAGTGCCATGGGCTCCCCCATGGTCTTTACCCGAAAAGCCATGGGCTCCCCCACATGGTCTTATATCCAAGCGCCATGGGCTCCCCCATGGTCTTTCATGCAAATATCACACAAAACAACTAGCATACCACCTAACATATAACCAACTAACATACCACATATCACTACATCAACTAGTGTACCACATATCATAAAATGGGCCGGCCTTGGTGCCTTAGAGCCATTGCTATGGTCAGGAGACTCACCTCTATCTGCTGAATCCAAAAGCTGCTCTCCTAACAGTCTGAAATCACCCGTGATGAACAACAATACCATTAACCCAAAAATTAGGGTTGAATATGATCTAATTAAAGAACCCAAGTACCCAAGCCCAGGTCCTTTCATCATGGCCCAAAAGTCTTCCATAGCTAATGGGACCAAAGTCCATGTCCAAAATCATTAATGGGCCTTATGGCCCAATAAGGCCCAACCATAGCAACCATGGCCCAAAACAGATAAATTGGCCCACTAACTCAAAACATGACCAGACCCAATGACTGATTAAGGCCCAAAGGGCTTACAAGCCCAAGTCCAAGCCCATCTGAGTGCGTACGCATTGCGTACCATTCCTATACCCTCAGCGTACTGAGTCCCTGAGCTGTACGCGCAGCGTACGCTATATTACGCCCAACATACAAAGAGATTAAGAACCTTATTCCATTAAGTGCTTAATACTTGATGTCCTAATGTCCAACTTTATATCTGAGTCCATTAAGACGTCCTAAGGCATAAAGTTGGCAACTTTATGCCTTTGCATGTTCCATATGCTCCCAACAACCCTTTAAGACCTTTCCAAGAGTCTTAATCCATGCATGAGGTCAAAACACCCATCAAGACTCCATTTTTATGGTATGAATGAGTCAAGGGACCTTAGATATACTCCTCCTAAGCTCTGGAGTTGCTTCAACTCTCAAGAGATGGTCCATGAACACAAAAAGGGACTATATAGAAAACCCTAGCTCTAGAGATGACAATGATGACCAAGGTGAAAGGTTTTTACCTCATCAAGCTTCCTAAGCTGCTCTAAATGCAAGATCCAGAAGCCCTTCCTCGTTCAAGCTTGTTTCCTCCTCTTCCTTGTAGCTAACACACCAAAAGATGGTGTTTAAACACTCACAAACTCAAGAACACACACTCTAACGATTTTAGGGTTTTAGGGACGTTTGAGGGTGAAGGAGGCTAGTTAGGGTGAGGCTCAAATAAGATAAGGATGCTTATATAGGTCTTAAGTCCGGAAATTACGGTTTGAACATTGGTCACGTATGCCCCGCGTACCCTTTGGTACGCCCATCATACGTGCTGACCCTCCGTGATCATTCATGCATGGTACGCTAAGCGTATTCCTGAAGTATGCCCAACGTACTTAAGGGACCATTATGCAATACTTATAATTTCAAGGGTTCCAAGGGCAATACCTGATTTGGAGTGTTACAACTCTCCCCCACTTGAACTAGACTTCGTCCTCGAAGTCCGCAGACACAGACATATCAGGGTAGTGCTCCCGCATCTCATCCTCCGGCTCCCATGTCCATTCAGAGCCTTTCTGGTGCTGCCATTGCACCTTCACTGGCTTCACCTCCTTGTTACGAAGAACCTTAATCTTCCTATCCAAAACTGCAACGGGTTTCTCAATATAATTCAAACTCTCATCTATCTAAATGTCGTCCAAAGAGATAACGGCAACCTCGTCTGTGACATACTTCCGAAGCTGAGACACATGGAAGGTGTTGTGTATCTGGCTAAGCTCGTCTGGAAGATCCAAGCGCCAAGCCACCTTGCCCACCCGAGCAGAAATCCTGAATGGGCCAATATATCGATGCCCTAACTTGCCCCTCTTCCGAAACCTGATGACTCCCTTCCATGGCAAGACTTTCAGCAAAACAAAGTCCCCCACCTGAAACTCAAGATCTGATCGACACCGGTCAACATAGCTTTTCTGAAGGCTCTGTGCGACTTGTAGCCGGTCGCGCACCTACTGAATCAACTCGGTAGTCTTGAGCACCACCTCGGTGCTTCCCATGACTCGGTGTCCAACCTCACCCCAACAAACTGGGGTCCTACACCTCTGACCATACAAAATCTTAAACAACGGTCGGTCGATACTAGCATGATCACTATTGTTATATGAAAACTCGGATAGTGGGAGGTATGTATCCCAACTCCCTCCGAAGTCCAATACACATGCCCGAAGCATATCCTCTAGTGTCTGGATCGTCCTCTCACTCTGGCCATCTGTATGGGGTGGTAAGCAGTGCTGAAATGTAACTGAGTGCCCAAATCTTCATGTAACTTCCTCCAAAACCTGGATGTAAAACGTGATGGGTTTTAGTATACTAAAACATCCTATGGTGCACATACAACCCTAAATGCTTTGGATCTATGTTTTCTCTAATTATACATGCAATATTGTTTCCAAAGCATTAAGCCTACAACTAGCATATAATTGACATAATCAACATAGAAATGAGTTATAGAATTACCTATTTGTTGTAGCTTGTAGAACTTTTTGAGTTTGACCTTTAAGAACTTAGTGCCCCAAGTGTTGCACCTCAAATGGAATCACAACACACCTTTGGACAAAAGGATGAATTTTGAGAGAGAGAATATCTTGTGCTCAAAATCGACTCATGCAACTCCAAGAATCACTAGTGTATCTAGTACCAACTTTGGATGCTAAGGGGCTTCTTATATAGTGTGGCAAGATTAGGGTTACACCATGTAAACCCTAATGTGCATGACCTTCCATATTCCTTAGGCTCCGTGGGTTTAAACCCCCATGGATCATCCATGGGTTGTAACATTGGTTTAGCCCAACCTAAAGAATCATGGATCATTGGCCCACACAATAAGAATGAATGATTTACCAAATCAATCCCATATATTTAATTAGTTTCTTTTGATCACAAAATTAATTCCAAATTAATTCTTGATCAATACTAATTAAATCATATGATTTCATATTAATATATTAGTACTTATAATATATTAACAAATTATAAATAACCTCTTCTCAAAAGTCCATCCTATCAAATTGTCCTGGTGATATGCAACCCAAATGGACCATGCTACTCTCGGGTCAAGTACATACCAATTATAGTTATGGGCTTAGACACCTAATCCAACAGTCTCCCACTTGGATAAGTCTAATAACTATTACTGAAAGTACGACTCCACAACCCGACTAGCAATCGTAGCTCTTAAAAACCACTGTCGAATTCTGACCTATTCAATGACGTGTCCATTAGATAAGAGATCATATATTCCTCCATTCTAGATATCATATGGATTGAGACATGGATTATAATCATTCTCTCTGTCCATCTGTTGTTTCCCGATTTCCGATTTATGACGACCGACTAATTAAACAAATCAAATCAGTCAGGCTTGGCCAAGCACTTAGGTTTGTCATCACTAAATCATCGAGGGGCCCACATATATCATTTTTATCCACATGGGGTAAAAGGAACGGATAAACTTCGACTCAAATGCTTTCTTGTACTTACTCATCAAATTACACACAACAATATTTTTTATAACACCAAGTTACTGGTGCGTTTACATACGTCAATGTGCAACTGACTTGTAACTACAACTCACATGTCTCCGTTTCAAGAATATAAGATATTATCGTCTCACAATCACTCGTGACAAAATCCATGAAGTGATTCAGATGAGCGTGGGTTGAATCCAATACTCGAATCTTATTCCAGGAGTACTCATGAACACTGCAGCCACCTTGTCCTAGACAAACTACAGACCCATTCATGACAGTCTTGCCTCAATACCTACTGCCAAAGTATGATCGACTGTGGATGGTTTGAATAACCTAGTTATTCGGGAAGTCAAAACATGCAAAGTGAAACACAAGAATAATGCTAATCCTATATGGCCCCAAAACTTTTGAGTGCCATATTTATAACTCATTATTCCTTGTATAATGTTTCGATTTATCAACTTAATACTTGAATTAAAACAATAGCTATGCCATGCTCCAAGCATGCATACTATGTTTGTGTATGGTCCTTACTTTGTGAAATAGATCAATTGAAAAACATTTCAATGATGCTTATTTCACAATTCCAAATCTTTATTGCAAGTGTAAGAATTTCAAATTCTTGTCACTGTAAGGAAGTGTTAGATTCTAAACTATCATGCAATGATTATTCTGTAATGTCTAGGTACCAAAAGTCACAAAGACTTGACCAACAATATTACAAAATATTCCGTTGGAGATTGTTACAAGATAATTCCATGGAAATGAAGTCTCAGATTCAAAGTACATTCCTTTGAACATCCTTCTTGCATAAAAGTTTCTAATTTCCTCATCTATTCTTCAAATGCCAATATGGAAACATTCCATATTTTCCATACGACAACTTATTATTAATAGACTCCTGTCTATTCATAATAATGTCAATATGGTCCATCCATTACTATACTTCTAACTGTCCTTAAGCGACCAATCCTTGGCGAACCTTAGATTGTCCTTAACACTGTTTAACCATTTTAGTCATATCCGGTTCTATTCATTGTTCCCTCTTAATGCCCTAGGCATTTGGAAAATTAGAACACGAGAATATTATAGCATATGCAATCGATCCTATACCCGAAGCATATGGGATGCGATTCATAATGTCTAACATAAAGACATGATACCTGATCAGCCTTTTGCTCTAATATTTCTATTTGCCATGTTTTCACAATTCGAATTATGAAGAGGGATGCCGTAATCATAATTAAATTTTGAGAACGCAATTAACATTTCCACATATAGAATTTCCTTATGTTGAACCATTCCAACATAGCATTCATATGTATTTGACTAAAATTGATTAAAATTGATTAAAATCTCAATCTAAGCTTTTAGATTTGAAATGAAGTATAAATTCCTCTCCCTTAATTATAGCAAAACAACTTTTCAAACCCACAACTTTGCCAATTGAAACTTTTGTTTTCTATAATTAACATTGCTAACTTGCAACACTTACCATAATATTTATGCTCCCACTAGCATAACAATTATTTATTTAATAGCATAACACTTATGCTTCCACTAGCTTTGACACGTATTCAGAAATCAGTTGGACTTCTAGAAATCAATACTTATTGACTTTCTTACCAAAGTTCAGATTTCTGATACGAGATGCTTCGATAAGACTTTATCTAGGCTTCTCAAATTCATACACCTTTCCTTAGATAGCTCACATGTGTGTCTTAACAATTTTAGAACTTACAGCCATAAGTCTGAAATGTTTAGACCTTTTTCCATTTCTCACAATTCGAACTATGAAGAGGGATGCCGTAATCATAATCGAATTTGAGAATGCAAATATCACAATTGCTAACTAATTAAAATCTACTTTAGTGAAAGCGTTTCCTCACAATCATTTTCATGAAATGACACTTAGATTTTATGGTGTATGTGTTCCTATCCATGTGAATTTGTCAAAACCATAATCAAAAGACAAGGTTAGTGACAAATCCAAACTCATATGGATTGAACTTGTTCAATCTTAATTTCTTGCCACTTGGTAGCATAAGGGCCTACCATTGCTTCCAAGTTGTTATGCAAACGATTGAGAACTCATAGAACTCTCTAGCATAGTCAACTTTAACTGGAATGGGCACAGAAACAAGAATATGTCAACACGATAGGTTACCAACCTCAAGTCGTGTGCTAGTGATTAATAATAGGTTTACTCCTGATTAGTTCTTGAAACTTTCAAGATCTTTAAGACTCCCACTAACCTCTTAACATATAAGATTCACTTTTTCAAGAAACATTATTGACAAACAAATATTCAAGAGTTAGTTGGGTTTCTTATCAAGACACACTTCTCACAATTGGCCTTAGTTGGTCTTTGTTTTATCCAAAACATCACAACTTACCAATTTCAAATGTACAAAAGTAGAAAACATTTTACTCTACATTTGATGAGTGTTATAAACCTTCTTAAGATATGTCACTCAATTTACAATCTTGGAGTACGACTCTAAGACTTGTTTTTGGAACGAAGTATGATTCACCTTTTGATTTAACCATTTCAACAATTCATGATTCCTCTTCTTATCCATACAAGTGCACGAAGGTGTCCTTAGAGGATCAATTGAGATATGGTCTTATAATCACTAAGATAATAATAAAACACGATACTCAAGTACTCTCCCATCTTTTCAGATTGGAGAAACTTCTATCTTTCTGCCTAATTTGATTCTTCTCATTCGTTCTGCCATACATTGAAATTTTCTAATGATTCAGAATTATACTTAAACTTGTAAGCATAACCATATTTACTAAACTTTAGTAAATCATGACGAATAGTCTTATTGTTCTTTGTGGTGGACCTGACCAGCGCACACCCAATGTACCCGATCCCCTAGTCCTTCACTTGACGCACATATAAATGTGAACACGGAATTAGTCTTAATTTCCCAAAGATGAAGGTTCTCATAACACAATACTAGTTGCATGATTCCAAGTTTCTATCCAACTGAAACTTGGTTGATGAGAATCTTTCCTTATTTGGCAAATTCTCGACACTACCACAAACGAAAGAATCAAATTCATATTGCTAACATAGAAACATACAAACATCAATTTTCACAAATGCCATTGCAAGGACATATAATAAAATAAAAACAAAATTTTATTTATTTATAAAATGCGGAAAAAACGTTTCGTTACAATGCAATTACATATGAAAACTATGTTACAAAATATTTCCTAAGCAATCTATCATAACTTTTAAGCAGCAGCTCAAAAATCCGATCCGCGACTAGATTCAACTTGCTCTTCCTTTAAGCTTCCTTTCTTTTTCTTCGATCCTACAAAACATCAAAATGTAATTACATTACATCATGTATTAAGAATCTCCAAATAAGAACTTAATAGAGTTAGATAGTGGACTTACCTGAAGCAGAACCATACAATCTGACTAAAGTTCTCAGGTAATCAGGGAATCTTCGATTCTAATGTCCCTTTTCTTGGCAATAGAAACAAACAGGCTCATTTGGAATGGCATATGGAACAATCTCAGATTTGGCCTTTCCCTTATGATCAAAACTTTTGATCATGGCGAATTCCTTTCCTTTAGGAGAAGGAATAATTTCTGGGATTTCTGTGTCATTGCCTACGTCAGCTTGAGAGGTAGATATTCCAGTCAAATTTGCTTGACCATTGCGCCAAATCATTGCTGATTTAGCAGCAATCAAAAAATAAGTAAGATCAATAAGGGTCATGTCGTGATCCGTCATATAGTAGTCTTTAACAAACTCACTATATGACTCAGGAAGTGACTGAAGAACCCAGTCAATAGCTAACTTCCCTGGGAACACGACACCCAACATTCTCAGCATGTCAATGTGCGACTTCATATCCAAGACATGTGCACATACAGACTTTCCATCCTTGTGTTTGCTATCCAATAGGGCTTGAGTGATCTTGAACTTTTCAAGTCTTCGAACTTTTGGTTTAGTGAGAATAACTGGAGGAGGTGGAGGAAGTGAAGTTCCACTACAACAAAAAGAAGGGATTAATCTTTCACCTTGATTGTCTTGTGGAATATCATCTTCATGAGGAAAGCTTTTTCCAAAAGATTTGGGAAGGCCGTAGTTGTCTAAACTAGACATCTACAATGGGAGAAATTCAAGTTAGTTGATTTAAGTCCTTAATATAACACCCAACATGAAATATTAAGGCTAGGACCCAACACAATACTTTACAATTCGGAAGAGGGATGCCATAATCCAATTGTAAAATATTTGAAGGTAGGTAAATGATGATTTACCAATTTCCACCATGAAAAACGAAATTGATTATTAAGTTTTAAATGGATTGAAATTCCTAGATCCTTTGAGATTCATTGAATTTAATCAATGGCATGTTTATATCTCGATTGTGCCCTTCAAGTTTGTGACTAGGATGCCGAGGATCACAAACAAGGTGTGAATAACCATGCAAATTAGCTTGGTACACCCAATGTTACAACCACCTAATCAATGTGCCGGTTAACCACACATGATCCATTGATCTATGATTAACATCAAGCTACCATTTTCCACGCACTGTCAGTCCCAGATTAGTGTGCCGGTTAACCACACACGCTCTACTAACGACTTAACAAGGTGCAAAGTGCAATTTCATGGGATAGCACCATATTCACATTTTCCTAAAGTAACTAAGATTGGGAATTTGTAAGTGTTTAGTTACTTAGTATTTCATTATACGTTTAATGAGAATTTAAATGTCCTGTCAAACCCGTTCGGCTAACGACCCTCCACCAGTCAAGGAAGCGGTGGGTGAGAGTGGACACCCATTAAACTGCCATTTTATAGGAAGTAACCTTATACCCCCTTATAGACCGACTTCGTGAATGAGGCCTACTAACGGTAAGACTGACTTTGCTCTTATACATATATATAAATATTAAACCTATAATATTATAATAGTATAAGGGTTGAATTTTAACCTTTTAAAATTCTAGGGTTTAGAACTAAATGTTTCAAGGTGAGACTTTGCATTTACAAATTCCAAAACTTGAGGGCAAGTTTTGAACTATTCAAAAACTTTTGGTATCCATAACTTATGAGTTTAATATAGGTTTTATGAAAAGACTCTTGACATTCCATAACTCGAGGACAAGTTATGGAGTTCATAAAAATATTTATGTAAAAGACTCTTCAAGTTCCATAACTTGAGGACAAGTTATGGAAGACTTAAAACCATTTTATGATGACATTTAAAAATGAGACTTTTCACTTTCCATAACTTGAGGACAAATTATGGATTTCATCAAAAAAAATTAGATCAAAAATTGTAACCAACAAAATCAAACAGTTTGCCTATGATCTAATTAAACTCATAAGATAAGATAATTCATATCAAACAAGTTTCAAGAAATTAGCCTAAACATATAAACTAACACAAATCATGAAACTTTGACAATTATCTTTTATTTGGATGAGAATAATCATTACCAAATCAACAAAATCAGATTTTATGAACTAAAACATTTTGTGGTAATGATTCTAATCCAAAACAGGCCAAATAATTCGAAAAACTGCCCACTGGAGCACCAACTCGGCGAGTACATGAACTGGACTCGTCAAGTTGGACTTTTTCTGAGTGGACTCGGTGAGTCGCCCAGTGGACTCGGCGAGTTCATTGTCCAGAATGTAGAAAATTCGATTTTTTTGCTTTGAAAACCAATAAAACATCAAGTATAATGGAAAACAACCCTAGGCTCTGATACCACTGATGGGTTTTAGTATACTACAACATCCTATGGTGCACATACAACCCTAAATGCTTTGGATCTATGTTTTCTCTATTTATACATGCAATATTGTTTCCAAAGAATTAAGCCTACAACTACCATATAATTGACACAATCAACATAGAAATGAGTTATATAATTACCTCTTTGTTGTAGCTTGTAGAACTTCTTGAGTTTGGTATTTAAGAACTTAGTGCCCCAAGTGTTGCACCTCAAATGGAATCACAACACACCTTTGGACAAAAGGATGACTATTGAGAGAGAGAATATCTTGTGCTCAAAATCGACTCATGCAACTCCAAGAATCACTAGTGTATCTAGTACCAAGTTTGGATTCTAAGGGGCTTCTTATATAGTGTTACAAGATTAGGGTTACACGATGTAAACCCTAATGTGCATGAACTTCCATATTCCTTAGGCTCCATGGGTTTAAACCCCCATGGATCATCCATGGGTTGTAACATTGGTGTAGCCCAACCTAAAGAATCATGGATCATTGGCCCACACCATAAGAATGAATGATTTGCCAAATCAATCCCCATATATTTCATTAGTCTCTTTTGATCACAAAATTAATTCCAAATTAATTTTTGATCAATACTAATTAAATCATATGATTTCATATTAATATATTAGAACTTATAATATATTAACAAATCATAAATAACCTCTTCTCAAAAGTCCATTCTATCAAATTGTCCTGGTGATATGCAACCCAAATGGACCATGCTACTCTTGGGTCAAGTACATACCAATTATAGTTATGGGCTTAGACACCTAATCCAATAAAACGGACATCCCGGTCAGAGACCACCGACACTGGCACCCCGTGCCTGACCACTACCTCTCGCACATAAATATCTGCTAATTTCTCAGCGGTGATACTCTTGGAGATCGGAATAAAATAGGCACTCTTCGTCAACCTGTCCACAATGACCCAAATAGAATCCACACCCCTCGATGTCCTCGGTAACTTCATGATGAAGTACATGGTGATATCTTCCCATTTCCACATAGGAATAGGTAACGGCTGAACCTTGCCGTGGGGCCTCTGATGTTCGGCCTTGACCCTCTTGCAGGTTAAGCACCTCTCCATGAACCACACAATCTCCCGCTTCATGCAGGGCCACCAGTAACTCAACCTCAGATCCCTATACATTGACGTGTCCCTCGAGTTAATAGAGAACTTGGATATGTGTGCCTCTTCCAAGATCTTTTGGACCCACACCCGACCACACCGTGTCAGAAGACCTCGACTATCCCGAACAAACAAGGGAAATTGACCCTGAATACGCTCTATCTTCCAGTTCTCTTTCTTCAAACCGTCCACCTGAGCCTCATTGATCATATCCAACAATGGAGTGATCACTGTCATCCTCAGACAGACGTCCCTAATCGGAGCACTTTCCGCCTTGAGGCTCAAAGCATCGGCCACCACATTGGCCTTCCCTAGGTGGTACAAGATTTCGCAATCATAATCCTTCAGTACATCCAACCACCTCCTCTGCCGCATGTTCAGGTTCTGTTGATCCGTTAATTATTTCAAACTTTTATGATCAGTAAAGATGGTGCACCAAACTCCAAACAAGTAACGCCTCTAGATTTTGAGGGAAAACACCACTACCCCTAATTCCAGGTCGTGAGTGGGGTAGTTCGCCTCATGAGGCTTCAGCTGCCTAGAGGCATACGCGATCACATGCCCCCTGCATCATAACAACGTCTAATCATGTGATAGACGCATCACAATATACCACCAAATTATACAACCCATCGGGTAGTGCCAAAATCGGGGCCTCACATAACCTTTGCCTCAAGGTATCGAAAGCCAACTGCTGGTCCTGACCCCATCGAAAAGTCACATTCTTCTTGGTAAAACGAGTCAAAGGTACGACTATCTTGGAGAAATCCGGGATGAGTGTCCGATAGTACCCTGCTAGACCCAAGAAGCTACGTATCTCTGATGCATTCTTCGGCACTTCCCACCACATCACTGCCTCAATATTGGCTAGATCAACCAAAATACCCTCTTGGTTGATGATGTGCCCCAAAAACTGCACCTCTCGTAACCAGAAATCACACTTCAAGAACTTGGCATAAATCCTTTCCGTCCTCAGTGTCTCCAATACTTCCCTTAGATGTTGCTCATGCTGCTCCTTGGTCTTAGAATAGACCAAGATATCATCAATAAAAACGATCACCGACCAATCCAACATTGGCCTACACACCCTGTTTATGAGATCCATGAACGCTGTTGGGGCATTGGTGAGCCCAAATGTCATCACCACAAACTCGTAGTGCCCGTACTGGGTCCTAAAAGATGTCTTCGGTATATCCTCATCCCGAATCCTCATCTGATGGTACCCCGACCAAAGATCAATCTTGGAAAACCAAGATGCACCCTGTAACTGATCGAACAAGTCACCGATCCTCGGGAGCGGATAACGATTTTTCACCTTTAGGGTTTTCACCTCTCGATAATCACTACACATCCTGTGTGACTCATCCTTCTTTTTCACGAACAGGAACGATGCTCCCCACGGGGAAATCCTCGGACGAATAAACCCTCGGTCTAGCAGCTCCTGAAGTTGCGTAGACAGCTCCTGCATCTCGGGTGGAGCTAGCCGTTATGGTGCCTTGGCTATCGAAGCGGCACCCGACACCAAATCAATGCGAAACTCCACTTGCCTCTCCGGAGGTACCCCTGGCAACTTATCGGGAAAGACATCCCGAAAATCTCGTACAACCGGTACACTACCCAAATCTGTCATGGGATCAACCCTTGTATCCACGATATATGCCAAAACTCCCGAAAAACCCTGATGGAGAGGTCTCCTAGCCCTCACAGCTGAACAGAGGGATGGACCCTGCAATGCCCTCTCCCCATGAATAACCAAGTCTCCCTCACTTGGGGTTCGAACTCTCACCAGCTGGCGCTCGCAATCTATCATGGCCCCATTGGCCCCCAACTAGTCCATCCCAATGATCACCTTCAGTCCTCGCAACGGTATCGGTATCAGATCAACCCGAAACCTCTCCCCAAACACATTCAGGACAAAGTCCCGATATACCAACGCAGCACTTACGGTGCGGTCATCCGTAATCTCCATCTCCAGCGGGGAATCTAGAGTCCTCGGAGCATCCCAGAACTTCTTGCTAAGCGCAAGAGATACGAACGATCGGGTAGATCCCGAATTGAAAAGAACATTAGCTGACATACCGTTGACCAAAAAGGTCCCTGTATAGGTGCACATAGGTATACATATAAGCATAATCAAATAATATCAAACAAGAAAATAGATTACGTACCAGCCACGACGTTTGGTGCAGCTCGAGCCTCCTCTGTGGACAGCTGAAATGCACGACCCTTCACCGCAAGAGCTTCCGCCTTGGCAGGTCGGCCATCAGTGATCCTCATTGTGGCGGGCGCAGGCGCCACCACTGCTCCTCCTCCTCCCCGCAACCTCGGATAATCGGCCCGCTTATGGCCGGTCTGGTTGCAGTGGAAACAAATCAAGCCCTTCTTGGGGCAATCCCTGCTCATGTGACCCGGGTGGCCACACGCGTAACATCCCGAGCCTGCCGCCCGACAAGCCCGACTGTGCGCCTTACCGCACTTGGCGCACCGGCCCCGGCCCTGCTGGACCCTACCAGAAGAATCAGAGGTCTTAGGATTTTTAGCCTAACCTACAACTGTCTGAACTTGCTCTGGCTTCCGCTTGGTGCAAAAATCCAACTCCATATCCCACTCTCGGCCCTTCTCCACCATCTCATTTAGGGTTTTGTACCCTGAAAAGCTCATGAACTCACATATATCTTCCCTCAGCATGGAATGATACCTCGTCCTCCTTATATCCTCATCCACAGTATATTATGGAATCAATAGTGCTCGCTCCCGAAACTTGGTGGTGATCTCCGTCACAGTCTCGGTGGTCTACTGCAGCTCATGAAACTCCTTTACTAGTCGTTGCATCTCAATAGATGGTGCAAACTCTAAATCAAAACGCCTGACAAACTCCTCCCATGTCATCTCTTACACTCCAGCTGCCCCCACCTGACTGGTCACCCCTCCCCACCAGTCTCGGGCTCGGCCTCAGCATACACGAAACAAATCCCAACTTTTCCACATCAGGGCAAGAGCTCGTGCGATGGGCGTTCTCCATGTCTGTAACGCCCGCAGATTTGGGCTATTCAATTTAGAGACAATGGGCATCAAAAATGAGTTTTTTATAGAAGATTATTTAGAAGGAGTAATCTAAATCAACTTATAGTATATATTACAAGGGTTCCGTACATATAAAGAACACCGAAATCCGAGTTATAACGAATAAGTTATGACCCGTCGAAGTTTTACGGCTAAACCGGCACGACACCGCGTAACGTAAAAAGTGAATTTTTGATAAAATACTTTTTATCCTTAGCGATCTAAAAAGAGTCATAGTATACGTTTAACCGAGAGCGTGCATTAAAAGAACGTCCAAATCTGACTTCGTATGAGGAAGTTACAATTTTTCTAAGATTTAGCATAACAGTGCACAGCCCGAAAATTCGAATTTTAGATCGGTCAATTTTTAGCCAAAATAATCTAAACGAGAAATGAATATATTGTTAATAGGAGTTAAACGATAAAAATACAGTCGAAAACGGAGCTCGTATGCGAAAGATATGGACGAAGCTTAGTCTCTACTCTTCAAGCCCGGCGAATTCGATACAATTTTGTAAATCTGAGATAGAATAAGAATTAGCCGACAAGGTCTAAATGAAGGTTGTATTACTCGTAAATACCAACGCTTGGATATAAAGAACGTCGAGAATAGAGCTCGTATGAGAAATATATGGACGAAACATAGTCTCTACTCTTCAAGCACGGCGAATTCGATACAGTTTTGTAAATCTGAGCTACAATGACAATTAGCCGACGGGGTCTAAATGAAAGTTGTAGTACTCGTAAATACCAACGCGTGGATATAATGAACCTAGAAAACGGAGCTCGTACGCGGAAGATACAGACGAAACTTAGGGGCTACACTACGATAAAACCCCTATAAATAAGAGATGAATCCTTCATATTTTCTTCACACCATAAGCCTTTCTTTCTCTCTCTAACTTCTCTCTAGCCTCCCTAAACCCCTACCAAGTCTAGGGAACCACCCTAGCATGAGAAGGAAGCCCCGGAGCGCCCGACGGCTCCGAGAAGAAAAACTTTCGGCTCGGAAACGCTGCTCCAGCGAAGCCCGATTTTTAATAAAAACCCGTTGTAAGTGAGCTATGCCTATACTATATTTAATATAGCTTTTATTTAAATATAGTAATGTTATTAGGACCTTATAATAATTATTTGGGCTATTATTATGGGTTATATAAGTGTCGTTATAATATCTTTTTAATCACTCGCGGTACGGGGAATCCGGTTTGGAGGGCCACTTGGGTTGCTGAATTCAGAAGTGCTATATGCCAAAATGATCCTGCGCTCCGGTGTTTCATGTCTGGCCCCTATGTGTACATAGTGGGTGAAGAGTATTGTTTAACGCTTATATAATAGTAATAATAGCTAGACTATTAGTTAGTCTCGTTGAACATTAGACTAAACTCTAGTGGTAATAATACTAGGTTTTGTCAAAGGAATTGTTGTAAGATTAACGAAGTGCCGTCCGAGTACCGAGTCACCACCTTATCAGGTGAGTGCATAGTTACTTTCATCTTACACATAGATATGAAGTATTTTATATAAATTACGTGCTATGTGTGCATATTGTCTGAATACTTGCTGTCTATGCTGGATGAACGATTTTATACATGTTTTAAATCATTTAAACTTTATATGTATTTTATATCTACCAAATATGTTGGGTAAAACATGGGTAGATGAAATATGAGTTGGATGATGAGATGAGAGGTGATATAGACCATGAGATGGTAGCTATGGACTTAGTACCTATTAGATAAACACTGGTAGCTATGGATTTAGTACCCGATGAATGAATTTTAGCTGCTATGGAATTAGTGCTTTACGAACGAGCATTGGTAGCTATGGACTTAGTGCCTGTCATATAAACCCTGGAAGCAATGGACTTCGAAATGAACGGATGTAGGATAGATGATTCTTAGGGTATATCCTTAAGAGTAATGAAGATAATGGGGATGGGTAACTAGGTTGATTGTTTGATGTTTAAACATAATAATTATATTATTGTGGGTTGAAAACCCTATGTACTCACCAGGTTTCCCAACCTGACCCACTCAAGCTTATTTGTATCACATGTGTCGATACGAAGCTACTTTACACTGAGAGATTTAAAAGAGATGTAGATCAGTAGTGTAAATGAATGTAAGTTCTGTTTATGCTTATGTTTTTGTATTGACGATGACATCCCAAGGTTTTAAAAGGAATAAAACTACATTTCTTCGGAAATGCTTTGATAACACATTTATCATGTTTTTCTGGAAACAAATTCCGCAACATTTTTATTAAAAGCGGTACTTTGATTTTTATAAAGCATAAACAAAATCGGTCTTTTCTGGCCGTGAAAATGGGGATGTCACAGTTGGTATCAGAGCATCAATTTAAGCGAACTAGGAATAAGGATTTAATTCTAGACTTAAACTTAGAATGCTAAGCGATGATCGTGAGGAGTGTGTCTAATATATTTTAGGAAGTACACATGAATAGACACGGGCACTAGCTCATTTAGGGAAGATGCCTAAATTGCTTTTATGTGCTAAATGGTTTGTGAGGCTTTATGATGCTATCGTTTGATCGGATCTATGGTCTGTTGCCGACCGGATCTGGAAACTTTATGTGTTCAGGTTTCTAAACGTTTAATTACGATATTAGAAATGGTATGTAAGTTTTGGAAGTAATAAGGAGGAATACGCGTCTAAACCTTCCTCTATCTAAATTCTCGTCTCGATACACCAAACGACTGCTTTGGTGTGCAAAACATCATGGTGAAGACTCTTAGTGAATTGAGTAAATGGAGGAAATGAGAAGGCTTACGATACCGAGTGGTACCTATCGGAAGATATCGTAAAGAGTGATATCTTGCCTTTAGAACGTGTCTAAGAAATAATACGTCTAGTACGGGAGAAGTAAACTTTCGATTAGCAGAAAGAAAGATTTTTGGTATAATCCATGAAGTTATCCCTTCTTCTGACATTTCCATCACCAACCGAGTTGAAGCAGAATTGATGATTGAAGATACGCATGGAAGAAGTCCTAGTAGAGTCTAGGGAAAATTATATGATTGTGTGGACACATTTGTATGTGTTAAAATTGTTTTTGTGATAATGACTTGGAGAACTGCGAGACAATACTTGGGACGAGTATGAGTAGGTGTGAAAGGTAGTAGAGGCCTATACTACCGGAAGCACATGAGTCGCACTTGGATCAGGGAAAGTCACAAGGTTACCAAGGCGCTAGTAATTGACTCTGTTTTGTTCATGTATGTCGTTACCATCGTTTCGGTAATGACTAAGAAGATGATTATTATTCCGACCCTATGGAATATTATGTAGAGTCCGACTAAGATGAGTATGCTAAATGGTTCAGAGAACCAATTTCGATGTCGCGTCTGACTTAAGACAAAAGATTGAAATAAAGGATAAACGAAGCGATCAGTAGAAGTACCGTGATTGTTGTTAAAGTAAGAAGATTGTAGCTAGAAGTGCTATATGCTAGAATGTGATTATATCACATTGGAGCATGAAGGAAGGTATAGTTTGTTCTGGAATTTGTGTAACGTCCTATTTTTGGTACGTATTTAATTCATTAAGTGTCATTTTATAAGACCTACTCGACGAGTTGTAGCCCTAACTCGTCGAGTAGATGCCAGGTTTGGACGCGGGTTTTAAGTGATCTACTCGGCGAGTCCGCGCCTTGACTCGACGAGTAGGCCAGTCAGGGGGAAACCCTAATATTTAGGGTTTGCACGCTATTTAAGCAACATTATGGGCCTCTTCTCCAGCCTCCATCACCTCCAGAGCAGCAATCCCGAAACCCTAATCCTCCATAAGTGAGTTTGAGCCTTCTTGGTTATTTTGAGAGTTATTTGGTGTATCTTGAAGTTAGTGGAAGAGGTGGAAGCTAGAAGATTTAAGGGAGAAAGAGTAGATCCAGAAACCCCATCTCATTTGCCATCTTTTCTTGTAATCAAGCTTCATACTTGACTTGTAGTTTCATAGATCTTCTTATTGACATTTTATGGAGTTTTGGGTCCAAGAAGCTTGATTCTTGAGACTTGGACGTCCCAAGTCATTGTACCCACAGATCTGGAACCTTAGAGGGTCCTCATGGCATAAAGGTGCCACCTTTATGGCCATGAGAACCCCAATAATGAAATAAGCCCCATTTTTGGTCCTTTGAGCATAAAAGTCCCATACATGAACGTAAAGTTCGTGGCTTTAGGTGTTATACCGATCTTAGGAGCCTAGATCTACCTTCTGGATGAGTTTTGCCCATCAGAAATCGAATTATTAGACTTGGATATACATGGACTCGGCGAGTCGTTCTTGGGACTTGGCGAGTCCTGAGTTGGTTCCCAAAACTGTTATGACTCAGAGGAACCCATTTTAGTTCAGAAGGGATTTGGATGAGTCCAGGGAGGGGACTCAATGAAATAGACAAGGCTATGGATCTGGAAACCATGGGACTCGGCGAGTGCAGGAACGTACTCGGCGAGTCCAAGGCCATCTCCCAACTCATGAAGACGGACTCGACGAGTTGTTCATACAACTCAGCGAGTCACAGACTGGACACGTTCTTAATATGAAGATAAACTCGATGAGTTTAGGAAGAACTCGGCGAGTCAGATGAAGATTATCTCGATGTTATGATTGAAGGTGAACTCGTCGAGTTCTTGCTAAACTCGACGAGTAGAGTCGGGTTGGGGGTAGTTGAGAAGATTGGGACTCGGCGAGTTGTCGTGCCAATTCGACGAGTCCGGTCAACTGGGAAGTTGACTTTGACCATGATGTTGACTTTAGCCAGGGGTGAAATGGTCATTTTACCCTAAGAGTAGTTATAAGCTTTTGACTAAGTACCTTTGTGGGATCTTATAGCCGGAGAGTCGCCGGAGCAGCAGACAGAGATTTCCCACCCAGCGTTACAGCAGTCAGTCACACGAGGTGAGTTTCCTTCCAGTAGGAACGGGTCTACGGCCACAATGCCGGCCCGTTTAGATAGCAGTAGTTCCGGACTGCGGTCCGATGCCGGGGTGGTCCCGAGAAGTAGTTCAGTATGCTTGGTGTAACATCCCAAGTTCGGACGCAAGAAGTTGAAGGGTGCTAAGTGAAAATAAAGGAAGGGACTCGGCGAGTCGAGGCGGGTGCGTGGCATGGGGTTAAGTGGCCTGACTCGGCGAGTCGGCGGCTGGACTCGACGAGTCAGTGCTGATCGAGGAAAAACCCTAATCTTCGGGGTTGCACCCTATTTAAAGGACTTAATGTCCTCCCCTCAACTCCCTTAGCCCCCTTTGAGACCCAGAAACCCTAGAATCGTGAGTGAGAGCCATTGGAAGCAAATTGGAGCATTATTAAGTGTTTTGTGAAGAGATCTTGAAGATCAAGAAGCTTGGATCGAGGAGATTTGTGGAGATTCAGATTACTCTTCAGCAGGAGGTCGTTTTGGAGGTAATGAATCGTTATCCTTGGCTTTCCCCTTTCTAGATCCATTTTCATGGAAGTTTTAGGGCTTGTTTGGAGATGATATGATGAGATCTTGGTGTATAAGTTAGATCTGGAGTTAAAACTCCAGATCTGAGCTCTATTTGGATCAAAGATGCAGAAAGCCCTTTTGGTTGCTATGCAAAAGCCTTTCCCGAAGAGTTAAGTCCCTTTCTAGCTTGGTTTTTGGTATTATGGGGCAAGAAGCACGTAAAGGTAGCAACTTTATGTTGCTAATGGACTCTAGAGACCCCGATCTATTGTTTGGAGCAAAGGAGCAGCTCTGTGTCTCGAGATTTTAGGAATACACGTATGGACTCGATGAGTCTGGGAGATGACTCGGCGAGTCGGGCTAGAGATCAGACTTTGAGTCACGTAGTAACTCGGCGAGTCGCATGGGTGACTCGGCGAGTCTTATGATGATGAACTTGGACTCGACGAATTGGAAGAACAACCCGACGAGTATATTGAAGATTGTCGTGGACTCGACGAGTCTGGTCGCAGAACCCCTAACCCCTTTTGGTTAGACGTAGATCAGTGAGTCGAGGGGTGACTCAGTGAGTTGGACAGGATGGGACTCGGAGATCGTTGGACTCGACGAGTCTTGGGGTGACTCGGCGAGTAGACTCGGGTTATGGGAATTTCTGAGTATAGGGACTCGACGAGTCGACGGGTCGACTCGGCGAGTAGAGTCAGTCAGGGAGGTTGACTTTGACTGAGGACTTTTACTTTGACCAAGAGTTGACCAGTTTGACTTCCAAGGGTATTTTGGTGATTTTGGTATTTATGGAATTGGTTCTTTGGTAGTGTTCGGTGGTGGAGTTTGTGTCGGTGATCGGAGCAGCTGATCTTATCCTTTCAGTCGGCAATTGCGAGGTGAGTTATCCTCTCTATATCGACAGGGTCTACGGCACCAAGGTCGGCCCTTTATCGGATGGAAATCCGGTTATTGTTTGTTATGTTATTGTTTTGCTAGATCTGCATCCTGGTATTTAGGATGGTGTTATGTTAGTGACCTGGTTAAGATCGGTACCCGGGATATAGGGTAATGTTATGTTAGTGACCGGTTAGGTCGGAATCCTGGTTAGGATGTTGATATCCTATGTGATCTGTTAGACTGTTTGTCTGGTTGAGGATTGTTATGTGATTGATTGTTTTATGTGCACATGGTTGTTTGACGGGGGTTGGGTTGAGGCGGGTCCTGCTTTGTGCTGAAGGCCAACATACCCAGGGCGGACCGGATATTCCGAAGGCCCAGCGAGCGGTCCGGATAGGCTGAAGGCCCCAAGAGGGCGGACCAGACGTGCCGAGGCTCGGGGAGTGGACCAGGCCGACTGAAGGCCCGGTGCAGGCGGACCAGTCATACTGTAGACTCAGAGAGTGGACCAGGTGGATTGAAGGCCCGGTGCAGGCGGACCAATCACACTGTAGACTCGACGTACATGGCTAGACTCGGAGGGTGGACCAGGTGGACTGAAGGCCCCGTGCGGGCGGACCAGTCACACAGTAGACCCGATGTGCATGGTTGTTCTATTTATGATATGTTATGAGTGTGATATGTGTGGTTGGTATTTTGGGGGTAACTCACTAAGCTTTCGGGCTTACAGTTTCAGTGTATTGTTTCAGGTACTTCAGGAGATCGTGGCAAGGCGAAGGCGTGATCGTACCGCTCCTCATGTTTTATGATTTATATGATATGGTTATGGGGGATACTCTGATGTTTAAACTATTTTGAAAACGAGTTGTATGAACGTAATGGTTTTTGAATGATTAAAATGTTTTAATTTGGCTTAAATTTTATGGGTGTTACAAGTTGGTATCAGAGCCTTGGTTTGAGTGAATTGGAGGAACATTCGTGTGAATCCAGTCTCAAATCAAGGAGGCATTTTCAAAATGGTTTTCAAAAGGTTTTCGAAATAAGTAAAGGAGGATGCAGAGGGTACGATCAGCCAGAGCCAGTAAGTAGACCCCAAAATACCATACAAGTTATTTGATTATGTGATATGTTAGAACATCATGCTAGTACTAGGCTAGGGATCTTCAGGAATTGCATGATAGAATTGCCTGATTATGTGATGCCTATTAGCCTAGGGTTTTCCTTATTTGAGATATGCAGCTTTTCCTCTAGGAGTGAGGATTGAGCGGGTGTGTGTATATAGTTAGAGTGTTGTGGTGATACTTGAGACAAATATAGGTAGGTGTGGAAGGTAGTATGGGCCCGTACTACTGAAAGCACACGACCCATACGCGTATCAAGGAAGTCACAACTCTCTAGGGTATCGGTTATGAGATAGTCCCCGGGTGATTATGAGATGTGTCTAAGGGTCTCGTTGGTTTATTGCAGTATGGCGATTACGAGGCGTTTCGGGGCAGGATCCGGTTCGGGATCAGGATCGGGAGAGGGTGGTCAGGATGGGTCAGTACCACCCGAGGTCATTGGTCAGATGAGTACGGACGAGTTGGATGCCAGGATTCGTGAGATCCTGCATGATGAGGTTGCTGCTATGTTCCGGGCCGAGTTGCCGGAAATGTTTGGGTCGATCAAGACTGCCATGGTTGAGTACTTTGATGAGCGCTATGCAGCTCTTGCGGAGGCGGCTGCCGAGGCAGCTACAACGGCTGTAGCAGTGGCAGGGGGAGGAAGCGGTCGAGGTTTTCAGTATCGGGACTTCGATAATACGAAGCCCCCTACTTTCGATGGAGTTCAGGATCCGATCGTTGCTATGAGGTGGTTGTCAGACATGGAGGGATGTTTCTTCACGTGTTCATGCCCTGCTGATCAGAGGGTGAGGTGTGCTCTGAACCTTTTGAGGCTCGGAGCGAAGGATTGGTGGAGGTTGACTACGGGAACTTATTCTGACGCGCAGCGGGCTGCGATTACGTGGGATCAGTTCCGGGAAATGTTCAGTACCCGTTATGTTCCACGGGTTGAGAGAGAGAGGTTGGCTCAGGAGTTCCTGGAGCTGAAGCAGGATTCAAAGTCGGTGACGGAGATCACCAGGATGTTTACTGAGAGGGCGATGTTTTGCCCAGAGTTTGCTTCAGAGCAGGCTCAGATGTCCCGATATCTGAGTATGCTTAAGAGGGACATCAGGCAGTTTGTGTCCACGCAAAGGTGTGATACCTTGTTAGAGCTGCAGGAGGCCGCCAGGCGGCGGGAGTTAGAGATTGAGTTGCAGTTGCGAGAACAGAGGCAGGCCCCAGTGCAGTCGCAGCCGGTGCCGAAACGGTTCAAAACCGTTGACTCCAGGATTGGGAGTCAGAGCAGCCACACTTGCGAAAAGTGTGGGAAGGGTCATACCGGAGTTTGTAGGTCCGATGGTGCATGCCGCAAGTGCAGAAGAGAGGGGCATTATGCGAGGGATTGCCGTTAGTCAGCCCCGGTGCAGGATATGAGGATTTGTTATCATTGCCATCAGGTTGGACACTTGAGGGCCAACTGCCCACTGTTTGCTGCAGGAACGGTGCAGGCTCCCGCACCGGCAACTTTGAGGATTACTGGCAGGGGTCAGGGTGGAGCGGAGCCTCCAAGGGCTCAGGGACGCGCTTTTCAGCTTACAGCAGAGGAGGTCAGGGCAGAGCCGGATGCAGCTGCGGGTATGTTTCCTTATTGATATCTTGTTATCTTGTTGATTGTGTAGTATTGTAAATCTGTCTGCATTGTTCCGCATGTTTCATAGTATGATTGAGGATCTTAGTAGTTAGGAGTGGTAGTTAGTGTTTAGGAGGATTCTTGGTCGAAAGATAAGGTATATGATTGTTGGATTAGGTGTCTAAGCCCATAACTATAATTGGTATGTACCTGAATTGATAGCAGCACAGTCCTTTTGGGTTGCCCTCAACCTAGCAACTGGACAAGGAAATTATGAAAGGAGAGATATTAATTTATAAGATTAATGAATTAATATAAATGATTTATTGATATGTTAAAAGATTAATATATTAATAAGAAATCATTATGTTTAATTAATTGTTAGCCAGAAATTAATCAGAATTGATTTTGGGGTTAAAAGAATTAATTATAAGGTGCAGGGACTAGTTTGCAATTATCTAATAGTTGAGTGGAAGGCTCTAGAACCCCCTTGGAAGAGGGTGGACGAAATCTTTAGGGGAAACCCTAATAATTTCGTCCATAGGGGCTTGGATAAGGCCCTTGGGTTTGCTTAGGCCCTAAGCAAAGGATAACTAGGGTTTCCCTTAAACCCTAGATCCCTCAGCTATATAAGGAGCCTCCTGGTTCATGTTTTGGTCACTCTTTCTTTTGAAGAAACCCTAAGGCCGAGATTTTGCATACTCCCTCCCCTCTCTCTTCTTCTACTTTCCTTCTTGCTAGTCATTGGGTGTGATTCCATTAGAGGCATTACACTTGTGGTGCTAAAGCTTCCAAGAAGATCAAGATCAAGATCAAGGGAATATCAATTGTTTGCTATAACAATTGAAAGGTATGTAAACCCTAAACCCTAGTTTGTTAATTTCGAAATTAGCCTCTCTCCTCTAGGGTTCTTGTTTTGCAATTCAAAGTTGTATGTTCAATAGTTAAAACATAGATCCAAAGTAGGTTGCATGTGAACTTAGGAATTGTTTCTAGTTTATTTGTTTTACCTAAAACCCATTAGTGGTATCAGAGCCATTGTTGTTTTAAATTGAATTGCTACAACTGTTGAATTGTAAATTAGGGTTTATAGCTATTAAACCCTAAATGCCAAATTTTCGATTTCTAGGGTTTTGGATCAAAGGGTTTTTTCGAAAACCCTAGCCTCCAAAGAACCCTAATCGAAATTAGGGTTAGGGTTTTGAAAACCCTAGCCTCATCCCTTGTAAATTTCGAAATTTGCTATAAGTTTTAGGGTTTCTTGTTTTGGATAATTGTTACTTAATTAGATTAATTGGATAATTATCCTTACCCTAATTTTCGAAATTTAGAGGGATAAGGATTAGGATTAAATTAATTGATTAATTTAATTAGATAATCCTTACAAGATTTAATAATTTGATTAATAGTTAATTAAAAGATAAATATTAAATCTAGTTAATTGGTTTATTTAAATTTAAATTTAATAGTTTGAATTTCGAAATTTATATAAACCCTTGAAGTTTTAAAATGTTTTAAAACACACCCTATATATGTATTATGATTAAAAGTTTAATATTATATATGTATAAGAATATGGTCAGTCAAATCGCTAGTATGCCTCATTCACGAAGCTAATCTATAAGGGGGGTATAAGGAAACTGCCTATAAAATGGTAGTTGAATGGGTGTCCACTCTCACCCACCGCTTCCTTGATTAGTGGAGGGTCGTTAGCAGAACGGATTTGATAGGACAACTACTTCTCATTAAAAGTATAATGATATTAAAGAAAGTACTAGAACATTATTTTCAAAATCCCAACTCTAGTTACTTTAGGAAAAATGTGAAAAGTATGCTAATCCATGAAATTGCACATTATGCTTTATTGGTCGTTAGTGGAGCGTGTGTGGTTAACCAGCACACTAAAAGGCACTAATAAAGAGTAGTAATGGGTATCTCATAATTGTCATTTTGATGGAGCGTGTGTGGTTTACCAGCATATCAATAGGTAATGATAAAGACAATGAGGTTACCAAGCACATTTGCATGGTTATTCACATCTTGTTTGTGATCCTCGGCATCCCAGTCACAAATAGAAGAGCATAATCTGAGATTAAAACATGCCATTGAATAGTTTCAATGTATCTCAAAAGAATTAGGAATTTCACTTCGTTTGTTTCGTCTAATGGTGGAATTGGTGAATCGTCATTCATCTACCTTTATGAAATTTGCACTTGGATCTCGGCATCCCATTTCTGAGTTGTGAATCTTCATAGTTGGATCCTAACCTTGATATTATATCTTTGGGTTATTTTATTAAGGTATCTTGAAATCTAACTAAAACTTTCTTTTTTTTCAGATGTCTACTCCTGGAAACACTTCTGCTTCGTCCTCCTCCAACCAAAACTTCTCTTTGCTCAATATCTGCTCCAAAGTCGTTATGGATGGCTCAAACTATAACGATTGGATGCGCAACATCAAGATGGCTCTTCGTTTCGAGAACAAAGAATATGTTCTTGAAAAGGAGCTCAAAGAGCTTGATGAGAATGAAGCTACTCCTGAAGATCTTGCTGCCTACAAGAAACATTACGATGATGCTACCAAAGTGGCATGCATCATGGTGGCAACTATGTCCCCAGAACTGCAGAGGTACTATGAGGACTACTGGCCTTTCGAGATGAACAAGGACCTTATGGAAAAGTACCATAAGCGAGCTCGTCAAGAAAAGTTCGAAGTAGTCAAGTCACTCATGGCTTGCAAGATGAAAGATGGGGAGTCGGTTGTGTCACATGTGCAAAGAATGCAACGCTACATAGAGCGTTTGGTCAAGCTCAATATTCACTTTGATGAGGAATTGGCCATTGACATGGTCTTGAACTCACTTCCTGAATGTTATGGTCAGTTTATTCTAACTTACCATTTGAACAATACTGAGCAGACCTTGGCCCAATTGCACAACTTGTTGCAGACAGCTGAGGCAGGAATGAAGGGTAAAAGTATACCCTCCACACCTACGAGTGCCCCTGTTTTGGCTATTGGACAGGGAAAGGGGAAAAAGAGGAAAGGTCCTCCCAAGCAAAACTGGAAGAGCAAGGCTCAAGCTGGGTCATCTAGTAATGGCCCAAAGGCTAAGCACAATGGTTCCACTCCCCATGTTTCTGATCCAAAAGAGGCAGTTTGCTTTTACTGCAACCAAAAGGGGCATTGGAAGAGATCTTGCCCACAATATCTGCAAGATATCAAGGATGGCAAAGTGAAGCCATCTTCGGCAGGTATTTACACTATTTCTGCTAATAACTCATTATCTTCTCGTTCATGGGTCCTTGATATAGGATGTGGTTTTCATATCTGTTCTGATTTGCAGGGTCTAAAGGAAAGTGAGGAGATAGAGCGAGGAAGGATAAACCTGATCATGGGAAACAGAAAGTCTTCACCAGTAACCAAGATCGGAGTTTATCAGCTTCTGCTTAGTAATGATGTTAGATTAGATTTAATAAATTGTTGCTATTCGTCTGAGATGACGAGAAACATTATTTCATTTCATGCATTGTTCAGACAAGGTTTTACATATTCTTTTAATGATTTGAATGGTTCAATTTCTGTTTATAAGAATAGTGTTTTTATGTTTGAAGCTTTGCCTTGTAATGGTGTGTATGAAACAGTGACTTGTGTTGATAGCCTAGGAAATAGTGTACTTAATATTGACTTGTCTAATAGTGTAGACAAGGCATGCTTGTGGCATTGTCGTCTTGGACACATTAACAAGAAACGCATAGCCCAACTCCAAAAGGATGGAGTGTTGGAATCATTTGACCTAAAGTCAGATGATATGTGTGAATCTTGTCTTTTGGGAAAGATGACAAAATCACCATTCACAGGGTCTTGTGAAAGAGGTGAAGGTCTGTTGGATCTCATACACACAGATGTGTGTGGGCCCTTCAGATCAACTACAAGATATGCTAATCGATTCTATGTGACTTTCACTGACGATTATAGCAGATATGGATATATCTACTTGATCAAGCATAAGTCAGAAACTTTTGAAAAGTTCAAAGAGTTTAAGCATGAAGTCGAAAATCAATTGGGCAGAAAGATAAAGATACTTAGATCCGATAGAGGCGGGGAGTATCTTAGTATCGAGTTTAACGACTATCTGAAAGAATGTGGGATAGTCTCACAATTGACTCCTCCTAGGACACCACAGTTAAATGGTGTAGCTGAGAGGCGCAATCAAACCTTGTTAGACATGGTTCGTTCTATGATGAGTCGGGCTTCGCTTCCCATTCACTTCTGGGGGTATGCCTTAGAGTCAGCCAATGAAGGAACCTTAGATGACACTAGCACTCAACCAGAGGAAACAGTTCCTGTTGAACCAATCGATAACTCATTACCTCTTAGAAGATCCACTAGGGTGAGTGTGCCACCTGAGTTGTATGGTTTTCATATTACTTCAGATGGTGACACATTCATAAGTGACAGAACACTGGTAAACTTAGATGAACCAGTCACTTATAAGGAAGCAATGGCAGGCCCAGAGGCTTCCAAGTGGAAAGAGGCAATGGACAGCGAGATTAAGTCCATGTATGACAACCAAGTTTGGAATTTGGTTGATAGTGCACCAGGTCGTAAGACAGTTGGGTGCAAATGGATCTTCAAGAAGAAGACAGACATGGATGGAAATGTGCACACATTCAAGGCTCGACTGGTTGCAAAAGGTTTCACTCAAACCCCAGGGGTTGACTATGATGAGACCTTCTCACCAGTAGCTAAGATTAAATCTATTAGGATATTGCTCGCCATAGCTGCCTTTCATGATTATGAAATCTGGCAGATGGATGTCAAAACTGCTTTCCTTAATGGGAAGTTGGCTGAAGATGTTTACATGAGTAAGCCAGAGGGTTTTGTTGATGCAAAGTTCCCCAATAGAGTGTGCAAGCTTGAGAAATCCATTTATGGATTGAAACAAGCATCTCGCAGTTGGAATCTTTGCTTCCATGAGAAAGTCAAAGAGTTTGGTTTCTCTAGAAGTGAAGATGAGTTCTGTGTGTATATCAAGGCTAGTGGGAGTATAGTAACTTTTCTGGTGTTGTATGTCGATGACATATTACTCATTGGTAACGACGTTCCAACCTTGAAAGAAGTTAAGTCTTGGCTTGGAAAGTGTTTTGCCATGAAAGACCTGGGAGAAGCTGCCTATATTCTTGGGATTAGAATATTGAGAGATAGAAAGAAGAGACTAATTGGACTTAGTCAGAGCACATACTTGGATAAGGTACTAAAGAGGTTTAGTATGGAAAATTCCAAGAAGGGAGAGCTACCTATCCAGAGCAATACCAAATTGAGTAAGACTCAATGCCCGAGTACAGATGTTGAAATAGATGACATGAGTCGTGTACCTTATGCTTCCGCTGTCGGATCGATCATGTACGCTATGACATGTACTCGCCCTGATGTGGCATTTGCTTTGAGCATGGTCAGTCGCTATCAGGGAAACCCAGGTAGAGCTCATTGGATAGCAGTTAAGAATATACTCAAGTATTTGCAAAGGACAAAGGACTGGGTTCTTGTGCTTGGTGGCAGTGATACTTTGAGAGTAGATGGTTACAGTGATGCCAGCTTTCAGACGGATAGAGATAACTTCCGTTCTCAGTCGGGTTGGGTATTTTTACTGAATGGAGGAGCAGTTACTTGGAAGAGTTCCAAGCAAAATACGGTGGCTGATTCTACTTGTGAATCAGAGTACATAGCATCAAGTGAAGCGTCGAAAGAAGCAGCTTGGTTGAGGAACTTCATCGGGGATCTCGGAATTGTTCCAACCATCCAGGAGCCTATGGAACTGTTCTGCGATAATGAAGGAGCGGTTGCCTTGACAAAGGAACCGAGAGATCATGGTAAGACCAGACATATCGACAGAAAGTACCATTTCATCAGACATAGAGTAGAAGAAGGCCATCTTATAGTAAAGAGGGTGTCATCTGAAGATAACCCAACAGATCCTCTCACAAAGGGTCTGAGTAGGGCTAAGCATATTCAGCATGCTCGAAGCATAGGACTGAAAGATGATATTAGTTTTAGTAGTTAGATTAGTTTTTGAAACTTGTAACAAAGTAAATGTAATTGACTTTTGGTGATTAAATAATAAAGTATTATTTATAAGTTTGGCTACTACCTTTTGTCAATTGTTTATCATTGTGTTTCATTTTTGCATGTTTTACTTCCTGAATAATGAGATTATTCAAACTCCACAGTCGCTCGTACTCTTGGAAGTAAGTAGTGAATTAAGACTGTCATGAATTGGATTGTAGATTGTCTAAGGATAGACATGGCAATAGAATTGCTGCAATGTTCATGAGTACTCAGAAATTGAGATTTGAGTATTGGATAAACCCTCGCTCAGAGTATCACTTCATGGAATTCATCACGAGTAATACTGAGACGATAATATCTTATAATCTTGAAACGAAGATATATGAGTTGTAATTTACAAAGTCGGTAATACATTGGTGATACGAAACCGCATCAGTAACTTGGTGTTATAAAACGTATTGTCATGTATAATTTGATGAGTAAAAGATACAAGCATATGAGTCAACGTTTATTCGTTCCTTTTGCCCTAACAGGAAAAGCGATATCTGTGGGCCCCTCGATGATTTGGTGTTGACTTATGTGCTGGGCCCAGCCAGGACTAAATTGATGTGTTCAATTAGAAGTCCTACATCATCACAAATCAGGAATCGGGAAACATAGATTCTGGACAAAGAGATTGATTACATTCCATGTCTTATGTCTAGGGATATCTAGCAGAATGAAGGATTATATGATCACTTATCTTAGAACACGTAACTGACTGGGTCAGAGTTCGGCAGCAGCTTTTGGAAGCTACAATTTGCTGGTCAAATTTAGAAGGCATACTAGCAATTATAGTTACAGACTTATCCAAGTGGGAGACTGTTGGATTAGGTGTCTAAGCCCATAACTATAATTGGTATGTACCTGAATTGATAGCAGCACAGTCCTTTTGGGTTGCCCTCAACCTAGCAACTGGACAAGGAAATTATGAAAGGAGAGATATTAATTTATAAGATTAATGAATTAATATAAATGATTTATTGATATGTTAAAAGATTAATATATTAATAAAAAATCATTATGTTTAATTAATTGTTAGCCAGAAATTAATCAGAATTGATTTTGGGGTTAAAAGAATTAATTATAAGGTGCAGGGACTAGTTTGCAATTATCTAATAGTTGAGTGGAAGGCTCTAGAACCCCCTTGGAAGAGGGTGGACGAAATCTTTAGGGGAAACCCTAATAATTTCGTCCATAGGGGCTTGGATAAGGCCCTTGGGTTTGCTTAGGCCCTAAGCAAAGGATAACTAGGGTTTCCCTTAAACCCTAGATCCCTCAGCTATATAAGGAGCCTCCTGGTTCATGTTTTGGTCACTCTTTCTTTTGAAGAAACCCTAAGGCCAAGATTTTGCATACTCCCTCCCCTCTCTCTTCTTCTACTTTCCTTCTTGCTAGTCATTGGGTGTGATTCCATTAGAGGCATTACACTTGTGGTGCTAAAGCTTCCAAGAAGATCAAGATCAAGATCAAGGGAATATCAATTGTTTGCTATAACAATTGAAAGGTATGTAAACCCTAAACCCTAGTTTGTTAATTTCGAAATTAGCCTCTCTCCTCTAGGGTTCTTGTTTTGCAATTCAAAGTTGTATGTTCAATAGTTAAAACATAGATCCAAAGTAGGTTGCATGTGAACTTAGGAATTGTTTCTAGTTTATTTGTTTTACCTAAAACCCATCAATGATCTCGTTGCTTGGAATAGCGACTGCGTTGCGAGGAGTGTTCAGTTGAGATTCGAACTTCCTTGGAGTTCAGGTGTGCGATGGCGGAAGGGTTATACGGTGAAGGTTACTCACTCCCGAGGGAGTCAGTTCATGGATAAGAGGGAATATATGGAGTAAGGGCGTTTGAGCCATGCTGGTTTTGGGAACGGTGGTTAGCAGTCGATGCACTAAGTGGGGGAGAATTGGAAAATTCTCCGGTGGAACAACATGCATCCAGGGATGGTTAGCTGTTGGATTTCAGCGTTGTGCTAGCCGAGAATGTGGAGATAGACACGTGGGGCAGGGAACAGACCATGGTTTTCAGAGAAAGTGATTGATTGTTGAGAGGCCTGGGATCAGGCCGGGGTAAAAGATTCATAGAACGGATGTGCAGTTCGGAACCCCTAGAGGGCTAGAACAGACTGCATGGGAGGGATTCCCGGAAGGAATGGTTTAGGGTGATGTGCGACAGCATTTGAGCGGTCCGGATAGACTGAAGGCCGGGAGGCATACCAGTCAGGCCGAAGGCTCGGGGAACGGTCCAGACAGGCTGAAGGCCCAGGAGGGCGGTCCAGACATGCTGAAGGTTCTGAGAGTGGTCCAGATAGGCTGAAGGCCTGGGATGGCGGTCCAGTCATGCTGAAGACTCTGTATGTGTTCATGGATCGATAGGAGGAGAATGAGTGAATAAGTCACCATGCAATAGTAATCGATATGGTCTGGCCCCAAGTATTGATCATGATGATGGAGTCGGCCGGAGGTTCAGGGAACGGTCCAGACAGGATGAAGTCCCAGGAGGGCGGTCCAGACATGTTGAAGGCTCTGAGAGTGGTCCAGATAGGCTGAAGGCCTGGAAGGGCGGTCCAGTCATGCTGAAGACTCTGTATGTGTTAGTGGATCGGTAGAGTGGAGTTTAGCTCAGTGGCACTTATAAGTGAGGTTATGGTTGTGGAGTAGACTTCCTGGAAAGGAAAGGTATGTAACTCCGGAAGGAGTGTGGGTCCTCTGAAAGGGAGGCAGTGGAGTAAATGGATGATCGAAAGTGCTTCAGTTATTGGTAGTAAGCACTAGGAGTGTACCAGATATATGGAAGCACATACGGGTTGGATGCCCGTTGAGGTTGTGGCAATGTTGGATGATGCGCAGGCATGTTTTCGGTCTCCTTGGAAGAGGAGGAGGATAGTGGTTCCAGATCGGGGAATGGGACAGAGGAAGGTGATTCAGTAGGATAACAGACTCGGGAGCAGTCTGGACCGGTGCTGAGGACTGCATAAGGGTATTACAGTAGGAGGTCAAGGACCTAGAGATCGCGATAGGGAAGTGTGGGTGGATTGCACTCCGTTGTTTCGAACCGAAGGGTTAGAGGGTAACGCAAGGACAAGGTCCTTAGTTCCGAGTATGGTTGTAGGCTTGGGTTATGTATGTGGAGGTATTCCAACCTGGGGTATTCCATCATGAGGATTCGTTCCAGGTTGCTAGTTGTCAGGGTTATCGCCAATCTTGGGCGAAGGAAGATGAATTAGTGTCTTGGCGGAGCTCAGTGGGTGTTGTGGTATCCAGTTTTCGCAGGTTGCGAATGAATGCGTAAGACGGAAGTAAGGTAGTGTCTTCAGGTGGCACTTAGTTGTTGAGTGTTGTCATCAGAGAAAAGAAGCCGATGGCCGGCTTGAAGCAGTTGATCAGGACCCTGCAAGGGAAGAGATGGATTTTAGGGATTCGATAGCAGTGATTGAAGGAATCTGGGCCGGTTTGAGATCAGTGGATGCATTATGGGAGTATCATCCGAAAGTTCGTGTTGCCGCATGCTTCGAGGACGAAGCCTAATTTAAGTGGGGGAGAATTGTAACATCGCAAGTTCGGAAGCAAGAAGTTGAAGGGTGCTAAGTGAAAATAAAGGAAGGGACTCAGCGAGTAGGTCTCTTCACTCGCCGAGTCGAAACGGGTGCGTGGCACAGGGTTAAGTGGCCTGACTCGGCGAGTCGGCGGCTGGACTCGACGAGTCAGTGCTGATCGAGGAAAAACCCTAATCTTCGGGGTTGCACCCTATTTAAAGGACTTAATGTCCTCCCCTCAGCTCCCTTAGCCCCCTTTGAGACTCAGAAACCCTAGAATCGTGAGTGAGAGCCATTGGAAGCAAATTGGAGCATTGTTAAGTGTTTTGTGAAGAGATCTTGAAGATCAAGAAGCTTGGATTAAGGAGATTTGTGGAGATTCAGATTACTCTTCAGCAGGAGGCCGTTTTGGAGGTAATGAATCGTTATCCTTGGCTTTCCCCTTTCTAGATCCATTTTCATGGAAGTTTCAGGGCTTGTTTGGAGATGATATGATGAGATCTTGGTGTATAAGTTAGATCTGGAGTTGAAACTCCAGATCTGAGCTCTATTTGGAACAAAGATGCAGAAAGCCCTTTTGGTTGCTATGCAAAAGCCTTTCCCCAAGAGTTAAGTCCCTTTCTAGCTTGGTTTTTGGTATTATGGGGCAAGAAGCACGTAAAGGTAGCAACTTTATGTTGCTAATGGACTCTAGAGACCCCGATCTATTGTTTGGAGCAAAGGAGCAGGTCTGTGTCTCGAGATTTTGGGAATGCACGTATGGACTCGACGAGTCTGGGAGATGACTCGGCGAGTCGGGCTAAAGATCAAACTTTGAGTCACATAGTAACTCGGCTAGTCGCATGGGTGACTCGGCGAGTCTTATGATGATGAGCTTGGACTCGACGAGTTGGAAGAACAACCCGGCGAGTCTATTGAAGATTGTCGTGGACTCGGCGCGTCTGTTCTTGGACTCGGTGAGTCTGGTCGCAGAACCCCTAACCCCTTTTGGTTAAGACGCAGATCAGTGAGTCGAGGGGTGACTCAGTGAGTTGGACAGGATGGGACTCGGAGATCGTTGGACTCGACGAGTCTTGGGGTGACTCGGCGAGTAGACTCGGGTTATGGGAATTTCTGAGTATAGGGACTCGACGAGTCGACGGGTCGACTCGGCGAGTAGAGTCAGTCAGGGAGGTTGACTTTGACTGAGGACTTTGACTTTGACCAAGAGTTGACCAGTTTGACTTCCAAGGGTATTTTGGTGATTTTGGTATTTATGGAATTGGTTCTTTGGTAGTGTTCGGTGGTGGAGTTCGTGTCGGTGATCGGAGCAGCTGATCTTATCCTTTCAGTCGACAATTGCGAGGTGAGTTATCCTCTCTATATCGACAGGGTCTACGACACCAAGGCCGGCCCTTTATCGGATGGAAATCCGGGTATTCCGAAGGCCCAGCGAGCGGTCCGGATAGGCTGAAGGCCCCAAGAGGGCGGACCAGACGTGCCGAGACTCGGGGAGTGGACCAGGCCGACTGAAGGCCCGGTGCAGGCGGACCAGTCATACTGTAGACTCAGAGAGTGGGCCAGGTGGATTGAAGGCCCGGTGCGGGCGGACCAATCACACTGTAGACTCGACGTACATGGCTAGACTCGGAGGGTAGACCAGGTGGACTGAAGGCCCGGTGCGGGCGGACCAGTCACACAGTAGACCCGATGTGCATGGTTGTTCTATTTATGATATGTTATGAGTGTGATATGTGTGGTTGGTATTTTGGGGGTAACGCACTAAGCTTTCGGGCTTACAGTTTCAGTGTATTGTTTTGAGGTACTTCAGGAGATCATGGCAAGGCGAAGGCGTGATCGTACCGCTCCTCATGTTTTATGATTTATATGATATGGTTCTGGGGGACACTCTGATGTTTAAACTATTTTGAAAACGAGTTGTTTGAACGTAATGGTTTTTGAATGATTAAAATGTTTTAATTTGGCTCAAATTTTATGGGTGTTACACTTGGTGTCTTTGTGATTCAGGCATGTCTATGTGTTATGTGTTCCGGACTGCGGTCCGATGCAGTATGAAATATGTGTTATATGTTATGATTATGTTACGCTATGTTCAGTCAGTTCCAGACTTCGGTCCGATGCAGAGGGCAAGGCCCTAGTTAGTTCCGGACTTCGGTCCGATGCAGTGGGCAATGCCCTAGTCAGTTCCGGACTTCGGTCTGATGCAGAGGGCAAGGCCCTAGTTAGTCCCGGACTTCGGTCTGATGCAGTGGGCAATGCCCTAGTTAGTTCCGGACATCGGTCTGATGCAGTGGGCAATGCCCAGTATGTGCTTTATATGTTATTGTATGGTATGTGGTAGTTTGGGGGAGCTCACTAAGCTTCGTGCTTACAGTTTTAGTTTTGGTTTCAGGTACTTCAGCTAGCAAGGGGAAGGGCTCGGGATGATGGCATGGCACACACCACAGTTTTAGCCTTGGAGACTGACTCTGATATTTTGATATGATTTTGACATTGGTTTTGTTATGAGACATATTTTATGACATTTTGAGACTCACGACTTATGGTTTTCTTATATGATATTTGGATCTTACGGTGTTAGTAATGTTTTCAAAACGGAATTTTTGGCTTGTATTTTTGGGATGTTTCAAGTTGGTATCAGAGCCTTGGTTTGAGGGATTCGAGCACACTTTCGGGTGTGTCTGAACTCAAACTAAGGAATTGGTATAGAAACTTTCAAAAAGAAAATCATTTTTACAAAAAGGATTTTGAAAATGGAAGAGAACTTTGAAAAGAGAAAAGGGTGTGGTGCATGCAATCAGCCGAGCTCAAGTAAGTACTCCCAAATTACCCATACAAGATCATGTTATGTTATAATTATCAGCTTTATTAGAACAACATGCTAGATTAGGACTAAGGATCTAGGAAGGATGCCTTATGTGCCTGTTATATGTGTTCAACATTATAAGGACTGCATGCTAGTATAGATTAGACAGTATGATAGCCAAAGTAGTATATGCTTGATTATGTGTACTCAATGCCCGAATGCTGCTTGCTTTGTGCTTTTAGGAGTTCTAGTTGTCTTTCATCAACTAGTAAACGAATATGTTAAGTTACATATTGCAAGGACTAAATAATTTCAGAAGGTTAGGTCTAGCTCTATTTCGCAGCTCTTGTTTGAGTCCAACCGTTGTAGGGTAGGATCTCTCATTCGAAGAATTATCTAGTCTAAGTAATATGTAATAGGATTCACGAGCTAGTTAGGGGAAGAAAGCAGGGACTTCTTATGCAGTTGATGGCGGAGAGTGGGTTGGTGATTACCCTAGGGCAAGCCTAGGATGAGATTAGCATGAGATCAACAGTAGTAGTAGAAGGGACTTGTTGGAGTCGAGGCAGTACTTGAGGAAAGTACGGATAGATGTGGAAGGTAGTATGGGCCCGTACTACTGAAAGCAGAGGATCCGTACTCGAATCAAGGAAGGCTAAGATAAGACCAGGGAACTTGTAGTATGAGTGATCCCTCCAGTTATATTAGTATTCTGACGCTTGTTATGATGTGTTTACAGAATGGTGGTTTTACGCCCTAGATCAGCAGTTGGTAGCTCAGGTGCAGGAGAGGGATCGGGCTCTGGCTCTGGAGCCGGGCAGTTAGATGAGCAGACCAGGGAGTTCATCTCCTTGGAGGTCACACGCATCATACTAGACCAGACTCCTGTGATTTTTGGATCGGTCAAGGAGGGTATCGTAGAGCTTCTGAATGAGAAGCTGGGCGCGTTCCGTACTGAGTTAGCGGCCATGATGGGATCGCCCACATTGCCGTTCAGGGAGTTCAGAGCTTGTGGAGCTCCCGACTACCATGGGGCTCGGGACCCCATTGCGAGTACCAGATGGTTGGCGGATGTCGCCAACGCTTTCCGCACCAGCAGATGTCCCGAGGGGGACAAGGTCAGATTAGCATCCTGTCTTCTGAAGGACAGGGCACGAGATTGGTGGGAGGAGGTCGGGAGAGCCATTGGAGATGACACTGTGTTGGATGATATGACCTGGAGTGATTTTACGACCAGGTTCAGAGTCGAGTTCACACCTATTATTGAGGTGCAGCAGCTTGCCAGGGAGTTCCAGGATCTCCAGCAGACGACAGAGACTGTGGCGGAGATTACCGCCAAGTTTAGGGAGAGGGCCCTCGTTGTTCCGCAGTATGCAGCGGACGAGGAGATGAAGAAGGCCCAATATCATGAGATACTGCGGAGTGACATCCGCCAGTTTGTGAGCCGCTCCAGCTGCAAGACGCTGGAGGACATGATTACGAGGGCTCGTGAGTGGGAGATTGATCTGGAGATGGAGAGGAAGAGCAAGCCAGAGCCGACGTCTGGCGCAGCAGGTTTGGGCAAAAAGCCTAAGGTGTCTGATCACAGGTCTAGGGAGGCAGCAGAGCCACAGTCGGTGTGGCAAGTGTGGGAGGTTGCACGATGGAGTGTGCAAGGCAGGGAGTTCCGGCTGCTACAAGTGCGGTCGGACTAGGCACATGAGCAGGGATTGTACATCTACTACTACTATGACTCCCACCTCAGCATCTGATCTGATTTGCTTTCAGTGCAATCAGAGGGGCCATAAGAGGTCCCAGTGTCCTAGCTTAGCAGCAGCAGGGAAGGTGGCGGCACCTGCCCCTGCTACATTGAGGATTACAGATGGCCGTCAGGGTCGGGCAGAGGCGCCAGCGGCGAAGAGTAGGGCGTTCCAGATGACAGCAGAGGAGGCGCGAGCGACTCCTGATGTGGTGACGGGTATGTATTTTCTCTTACCTCTGTATTTAGTATTGATTGTTCCTTATGTTTATGTGTTTGTGTATAGGGTCGTTCTTAGTGAACGGTATTTCAGCTACAGTATTGTTTGATTCGGGAGCTACCCGATCTTTTGTTTCGCTCGCACTTAGCAAACGATTTAGCAGAGCTCCTGGGGAGCTGGATTGTCAGCTTGATGTTGAGATAGCCGATGACAGGACCGTCAGGGTCGCAAGATTCCACAGAGGGTGTACACTACGGTTGTTCGATGAGCAGTTCTCGGTAGACTTGGTTCCTATTCCTTTGCGGGGGAATAAGGTTATAGTGGGTATGGATTGGCTGAGCCCCAACGGGGCAGTGATTGATTGCGAGCTGCAGTTAGTGAGGCTCCACACTCCTAGTGGAGGAGAGTTAGTGATTCAGGGCGAGAGGCCACAACACGGACCCATTCTTTGTTCAGCAGCGAGAGCGAGACGCTATTTCCACCAGGGTTGCGCGGGGTACGTTGCCTATATTATGGATACCCGGGATAAGGGTAAGGCGACAATTGACGATGTGTCAGTAGTATGAGAGTACCCAGACGTATTCCCAGAGGATTTGCATGGGATACCTCCGGAGAGACAGGTTGAGTTTCGGATTGACCTGGTCCCCGGTGCGGCTCCGATAGCCAAGGCACCATATCGGTTGGCTCCTCCCGAGATGCAGGAGTTGTCTACGCAGCTACAGGAGCTGTTAGACAATGGTTTTATTAGGCCGAGCAGTTTACAATGGGGAGCCCCGATCCTGTTTGTGAAGAAGAAGGACGGGTCGCACCGTATGTGTATAGACTACCGGGAGTTGAACAAGGTAACGGTGAAGAACCGTTACCCACTCCCGAGGATATATGATTTGTTCGACCAGCTTCAGGGAGCATCTTGGTTCTCCAAGATTGATCTACGGTCTGGATACGATCAGATGCGAGTCAGAGATGATGACGTGCAGAAGACCGCTTTTAGGACCCGCTATGTTAACTATGAGTTTGTGGTGATGCCGTTTGGGCTCACTAATGCTCTAGCCGCGTTCATCGACCTCATAAACCGCATGTGCAGGCCGATGCTGGATCGGTCTGTGATAGTATTGTTGGATTAATGTCTAAGTCCATAACTATAATTGGTAAGACTTGACCCGACCCGACATGGTCCATTTGGGTTGCATGGCATCAAGCATTTGGATAGACTAAAATGAGAGAAATAACACTTAAGGTTTATTAATATATTATAAGTTCTAATATATTAATAAGGTTATTTAATTAGTATTGATCAAGAATTAATTTGGAATTAATTAAGTGATCAAAAGGAGACTAATTAAATATATGGGTTGATTGTGTAAATCATTCATTCTTTTATATATGGGCTTGTGATCCAAGATTCCTTATGTTGGACTAAGTCCATGGGGTGACCTATGGATACTCCATGGAGGTTAAAATCCATGGAGCATAAGGAATGGGTAAAGTTATGAGTTACATGGTGTAACCCTAATAGCCACCATATAAAAGAATCCCATGGCTCAAGAAATCGGAGACTATGTGTGAGGAAAAAGGGCTAGCCGATTTTATGAAGTGTTCCAATTTCTCTCAATTCATTCCATGTGCATTTGATGTTGTGTGAACCATTTGAGGTGTCACACTTGGGGCACTAGGCACTCAAGCTTCTGAAGACATTCTACATCAAAGAGGTATGTAATTCTAACTTGAGATATTCATTTGAATCAGTGTTATTATGCTAGTTAGGATGAATACCTTGGAAAGTTCATATTTGCATGTATAATAGAGAAAACATAGATCCAAGGTATTTAGGGTTGCATGTACACTTAGGGGTGTTAGAATGCTCAAAACCCAACAGTGGTATCAGAGCCTAGGCTTGTTTTCAATTATACTTGATGCAAATTGCTGAAAAATGCTGAAAAAGTCGAATTTCGGGCATTCTGGGCACTGGACTCGCCGAGTCCACTGATGAACTCGCCGAGTCCATGAAGAAAATCATCCTACTTGTCGAGTAGGTTCATACACTCGACGAGTAGGAGCCCCTGTCAGCATATCTTCGAGTTTTTTTTGGCTAGAAATGGACTAGGAACATTACCATAAGCTGTTTTTGAACCTATAAACCTGTTTTTGATGTGGTAATGTTCATTCTAATCCAATTTCAATGATAATTGTCAATAGATTCATGTTTTGTATTAGTTTAATGGTTAGTCTAATTACATGAAAAAGTTTGATTAAATTATCTTGTTCTTATGAGTTGCTTAGATTAATAGAAAAATTATTAGAAATTGTTGTTTTCAATCCATTTTAATCTAAGAGATGATTCTAAAATGTGTTTGTGTAACTTGTCCTCAAGTTACATTAAAAGTCACATTAAAGTTTCTTAAAACTCATAAAAGTTGGCAAAGGTTACAAAATAAAGAGTCTTGTCTTCATTGAATGGTTTTATGACTCCATAACTTGTCCTCAAGTTATGGAGGTTCAAGAGTCACTTCATTAAGTAATAAAATGTGTAACCTTAATTAGTTCCATAAGTTACAAAAATAAAGAAAAGTTACATTCTTTCATTAGTTTAAAGTCTTCCATAACTTGTCCTCAAGTTATGGAACTTGAAGAGTTTTTAATTAAAACTACTTTAAACACATAAGTTATGGAATTAATTAGTTTTGAATAGTTTCAAAAACTTGCCCTCAAGTTTTGGAATTTGAAAAGTTTTCTCTTATGAATACTTTAATTCCAAGTTAAGCCCTTAGAATTTTAAAAAGTTAAAATTCAACCCTTATACTTTATAATATTATAAGTTAATAATATATATATATATATATATATATATATATATATATATATATATATATATATATATATATGTATAAGAGAAAGTCAGTCTTACCGTTAGTAGGCCTCATTCACGAAGCCGGTCTATAAGGGGGGTATAAGGTTACTGCCTATAAAATGGCAGTTTAATGGGTGTCCACTCTCACCCACCGCTTCCTTGACTAGTGGATGGTCGTTAGCCGAACGGGTAGGACAAGGACTATAATTCTCCCTTCATTAAAAGTATTAATGATAAATACTAAGTAACTAAACATTTATAAATTCCCAATCTTAGTTACTTAGGAAAATGTGAATTTGGTGCTAACCCATGAAATTACACTTTGCACTTTGTTTAAGTCGGTTAGTGGAGCGTGTGTGGTTAACCGGCACACTAACTCGTATTTAACAAGGTAGGCAAAGGGTAACTTAATGTTTATCATAGTATCAATGGAGCGTGTGTGGTTAACCGGCACATCGATTGAGGGGTAAACACTCAAGGGTACCAAGTATATTTGCATGGTTATTCACACCTTGTTTTGTGATCCTCGGCATCCCAGTCACAAAACCTGAAGGGCACACTCGAGATTGAAACATGCCATTGAACAGTTCAATGAATCTCAAAAGAATCTAGGAGTTTCAAAACCAATTAAAACCTAATAATACATTTCGTTTATCTTGGTGGAAATTGGTGAATCGTCATTCACCTACCTTCAAATATTTTATAGCTTGGATTACGGCATCCCTCTTCCAAGTTATAAAAGTATTGTGTTGGGTCCTAGCCTTAATATTTCATATTGGGTGTTATATTAAGGACTTTAAATCAACTATCTTGAATATCTCCCAAAAGATGATCTTCCCAAATCTCTTGAAACAAGCTTTTCTAAATGAAGATGATGTCCCATGGAAATCATACTTCTTTCACCTCCTCCAATTATTCTCCCTAACCCACAAGTTCCTGAAAAGTTTAAGGTCACTCAAGCCCTATTGGCAAGCAAAGGTCTATGCGTGATCACATCTTGGAGATGTAGTCACATATTAACAAACCGGGAGAGTTGGGTGTCAAAGTCTAGAGGAAGCTGATGATCAATCACTTTCTAAGTCACATAGTGAGTTCCTTTGGGACTCCTATGAAACAGACTATGACAAGACCCTTAATGATCTTATCTATTTGCTAAGATCAACTTCCTAAAACTTTATGGACATTGACAATGATGACATTGGATATTCAGTAAAGCTCTCTCTTCCCAATGGAAAGGGATTGGCCATAGTCAACTCGGTTTACAAAATGGTAAAGAGAAAGGCTAAGTCTGAGATAGTCCCATTATCAAGGGTCCATTGCCAAAGAAAGGGGCATTGGTTGCGAAGCTGCCAAATTTACCTAAGGATGTTAAAGTCAATAAGTTTGACTCTACTTCAGGTAAAGTCCACTATCTAACTCTGCTAAGTTTCTATTCTGAGATTCTTGATACATGATGTGACTGGGTCACATGGTGATGTTTTAAGAATCAAAGAAAAAGTGAAGAAACTTAAAGAAAGAATATGTTGAATCTGATCGCGTAGATGGATTTCTATCACATAGTTTGAGGATCGGATTCTTGAGCTACTTCTTAGGAGTTATGATATTTTGCTTAGGAATAGATAACAACAAGTTTTCATATGGATTGTAAGGATGAGTTTTTCCGCAATGTTTTAAAATAAAAGGTAAATCTTTTGATTTTATTTATTTTAAAATATCCTTACAATGGCATTTGTGAAAAACTGTGTTGCTTATAAGATTCCATTAAGAGCAAGAGTGGAAATATGAATTTGATTCTTTCATTTGTGGTAGTGTCTAAATTTACCAAATAAGGAAAGATTCTCATCACCCAAGTTTCAATTGGACCGAAACTTGGAATCATGCAATTTGTAGAGCATGATGAATGAGAACCTTCAACCATTGGATAAATTAAGACTAACTACTTGTTCACATGGATGTTTGAGTCAAGTAACGGACTAAAGGATCAAGTACACATTCTTGTACACTGATTAAGTCCACCACAAAAGATCGATAAGACTATTCGTCATGATTTACTAAAGTTTAGTAAATATGGTTATACTTACAGGCTTAAGTATAATTCTGAAGCATTGGAAAAAATTTTAGTGTATGGCGGAACGAATGAGAAGAATCAAATCAGGCAGAAGGATAAAAGTTTCTCAAATCTGAAAAGATGGGAGAGTACTTTAGTATCATGTTATATAATCATCTTAATGGATGAGGCCCACAAGTCTCGGTTCTCTATCCATCCAGAAGCAACGAAGATGTACAGAGATCTTCGGCCGGATTACTGGTGGCCCTGCATTAAGCGGGACGTAGCTTGGTATGTGGAGAGATGCCTGACCTGCAGGAAGGTCAAGGCAGAGCACCAGAGGCCCCACGGCAAGATGCAGCCGTTAGATATTCCTATGTGGAAATAGGAGGACATCACTATGGACTTCATTACGAAGCTTCCCAGGACCACACGTGGGGTGGATTCGATATGGGTTATCGTGGATCGGTTGACAAAGAGCGCCTATTTTATACCGATCCAGGAGAGCATCTCGGCCGAGAAGCTGGATGAGATTTATGTGCGAGAGGTAGTGGAACGTCATGGAGTGCCTGTCTCGGTGGTGTCAGGCCGAGATGTCCGATTTACTTCCAGATTTTGGAAGCGGTTTCATGACGAGATGGGTACTCGTCTCCATTTCAGCACGGCTTTCCACCCTCAGATGGATGGACAGAGCGAGAGGACGATTCGGAATCTCGAGGACATGCTTCGGGCATGTGTGCTAGATTTCGGTGGAAGTTGGGATACGTATCTTCCATTAGCGGAATTTTCGTATAACAACACCTATCACTCCAGTAGAGACCGACCTCCCTTCGAGATGATCTACGGGAGGAAGTGCAGGACCCTAATTTGTTGGGGTGAGGTCGGTCAGCGAGTCATGGGGAGTAGAGAGGTGGTACTCAAGACTACGGAGCGGATTCAGCAAGTCCGGAGCAGACTCCAAACTGCTCTGAGTCGACAGAAGAGTTATGCCGACAAGCGGCGTTCTGACTTGGAGTTTCAGGTGGGCGATATGGTCCTCCTAATGATGTCACCCTGGAAGGGTGTTATCAGATTTCGGAAGCGGGGCAAGCTGGGCCCCAGGTTCATTGGTCCGTTTAGGGTTTTGGCCCGGGTGGTTCGGGTTGCCTATCGATTAGCTCTTCCAGCAGAGCTCAGCCAGATCCACATTACTTTCCATGTTTCTCAGTTACGGAAGTGCTTGGTGGATGATTCAGTAGTAGTACCCCTGGAGGACATTCAGGTTGACGATAGCCTGAACTATATCGAGAGACCAGTGGCGATTCTAGATCGCAAGGTGAAAGAGCTGAGGAACAAGAGAGTAGAGTTAGTGAAGGTGCAATGGCAGCACTGCAAGGGCTCGGAGTGGACATGGGAGCCCGAGGAGGAAATGAGAGAGCACTACCCGGAGTTGTTTCCAGATGCAACAGACTTCGAGGACGAACTCTAAGACAAGTGGCGGAGAATTGTAACGCCCCGTTTCTGGCACGTATTTAGTTCATTAATTGTCATTTTATAAGACCTACTCGACGAGTTGTAGCCCTAACTCGTCGAGTAGATGCCATGTTTGGACGCGGGTTTTAAGTGATCTACTCGGCGAGTCCGCGCCTTGACTCGACGAGTAGGCCAGTCAGGGGGAAACCCTAATATTTAGGGTTTGCACCCTATTTAAGCAACATTATGGGCCTCTTCTCCAGCCTCCATCACCTCCAGAGCAGCAATCCCGAAACCCTAATCCTCCATAAGTGAGTTTGAGCCTTCTTGGTTATTTTGAGAGTTATTTGGTGTATCTTGAAGTTAGTGGAAGAGGTGGAAGCTAGAAGATTCAAGGGAGAAAGAGTAGATCTAGAAACCCCATCTCATTTGCCATCTTTTCTGGTAATCAAGCTTCATACTTGACTTGTAGTTTCATAGATCTTCTTATTGTCATTTTATGAAGTTTTGGGTCCAAGAAGCTTGATTCTAGAGACTTGGACGTCCCAAGTCATTATACCCACAGATCTGGAACCTTAGAGGGTCCTCATGGCATAAAGGTGCCACCTTTATGACCATGAGAACCCCAATAATGAAATAAGCCCCATTTTTGGTCCTTTGAGCATAAAAGCCCCATGCATGAACGTAAAGTTCATGGCTTTACGTGTTATACCGATCTTAGGAGCCTAGATCTACCTTTTGGATGAGTTTTGCCCATCAGAAATCGAATTATTAGACTTGGATATACATGGACTCGACGAGTCGTTCTTGGGACTCGGCGAGTCGTGAGTTGGTTCCCAAAACTGTTATGACTCAGAGGAACCCATTTTAGTTCAGAAGGGATTTGGATGAGTCCAGGGAGGGGACTCAATGAAATGGACAAGGCCATGGATCTGGAAACCACGGGACTCGGCGCGTGCAGGAACGTACTCGGCGAGTCCAAGGCCATCTCCCAACTCATGAAGATGGACTCGACGAGTTGTTCATACAACTCGGCGAGTCACAGACTGGACACGTTCTTAATATGAAGATAAACTCGACGAGTTCAGGAAGAACTCGGCGAGTCAGATGAAGATTATCTCGATGCTATGATTGAAGGTGAACTCGTCGAGTTCTTGCTAAACTCGACGAGTAGAGTCGGGTTGGGGTAGTTGAGAATATTGGGACTCGGCGAGTTGTCGTGCCAACTCGACGAGTCCGGTCAAATGGGAAGTTCACTTTGACCATGATGTTGACTTTAACCAGGGGTGAAATGGTCATTTTACCCTAAGAGTAGTTATCAGCTTTTGACTAAGTACCTTTGTGGGATTTATAGTCGGAGAGTCGCCGGAGCAGCAGACAGAGATTTCCCACCCAGCGTTACAGCAGTCAGTCACACGAGGTGAGTTTCCTTCCAGTAGGAACGGGTCTACGGCCACAATGCCGGCCCGTTTAGATAGCAGTAGTTCCGGACTGCGGTCCGATGCCGGGGTGGTCCCGAGAAGTAGTTCAGTATGCTTGGTGTCTTTGTGATTCAGGCATGTCTATGTGTTATGTGTTCCAGAATGCGGTCCGATGCAGTATGCAGTATATGTGTTATATGTTATGATTATGTTACGCTATGTTCAGTCAGTTCCGGACTTCTGTCCGATGCAGAGGGCAAGGCCCTAGTTAGTTTCGGACTTCGGTCTGATGCAGTGGGCAAGGCCTTAGTCAGTTCCGGACTTCGGTCCGATGCAGAGGGCAAGGCCTTAGTTAGTTCCGAACTTCGGTCCGATGCAGTGGGCAAGGCCCTAGTCAGTTCCGGACTTCGATCCGATGCAGTGGGCAAGGCCCAGTATGTTCTTTATATGTTATTTTATGGTATGTGGTAGTTTGGGGGAGCTCACTAAGCTTCGTGCTTACAGTTTCAGTTTTGGTTTCAGGTACTTCAGCTAGCAAGGGGAAGGGCTCGGGATGATGGCATGGCACACACAACAATTTTAGCCTGGGAGATTGACTATGATATTTTGATATGATTTTGACATTGGTTTTGTTATGAGACATATTTTATGACATTTTGAGACTCACGACTTATGGTTTTCTTATATGATATTTAGATCTTACGGTGTTAGTAAGTTTTTCAAAACGAAATTTTTGGCTTGTATTTTTGGGATGTTTCAATTTGACTCTAAAAGACCTGAGTCTAAGCGTCGCATCATACGATGAGAGGTCATTAGAACATGACCTATTAGTCCATGGTCGTAATCAAAGAACTTATATTAAGTTTTTTAAGAAGAAGGAGTATCCAATAAGGAATCGAGATTGTGATTTGAAGGTCATGATTGGAAGACTAACGTGAGATAGAGAGTGGGTGCACGATCGAGTATTGCTTGCAGTCAATAAGTCTAAGAGATAGATACTGATTCGAAGGAATATAGAAGTTACGATTATTACCTAGGATGAAGATATAACGTATGGAGTCATTATACAAGCCCTGTTTTGTTGATGATTTCAGGACGTAATCATCCTCAGGGAGAGATAATTGTAACGCCCGCAGATTCGGGCTATTCAATTTAGAGACAATAAGAATCAAAAATAAGTTTTTGATGAAATATTATTTAGAAGGAGTAATCTTAATGAAGTTATAGTATATGTTACAAGAGTTCTGTACATATAAAGAACGCCGAAATCCGTGTTATAACGAAGAAGTTATGACCTGTCGATGTTTTACGGCTAAACCGGCACGACATCGCGTAACGTAAAAAGTGAATTTTTGATAAAATACTTTATAGCCTTAGCGATCTAAACAAAAGTCATAGTATACGTTTAACCGAGAGCGTGCATAAAAAGAACGTCCAAATCTGACTTCGTATGAGGAAGTTACAGTTTTTCTAAGATTTAGCATAACAATGCACAACCCGAAAATTCGAATCTAAGATCGGTCTATTTTTAGCCAAAATAATCTAAATGAGAAATGAAGATATTGTTAATAGGAGTTAAACGATAAAAATATGGTCGAAAACAAAGCTCGTATGCGAAAGATATGGACGAAGCGTAGTCTCTACTCTTCAAGCGCGACGAATTCGATACAGTTTTGTAAATATGAGATAGAATAAGAATTAGCCGACGAGGTCTAAATGAAAGTTGTAGTACTCGTAAATACCAACGCTTCGATACAGTTTTGTAAATCAAGAGATAGAATAAGAATTCGATACAGTTTTATAAATCTGAGCAACAATGACAGTTAGCCGACGGGGTCTAAATGAAACTTGTAGTACTCGTAAATACCAACGCGTGGATATAAAGAACGTATAAAACAGAGATCGTACGCGGAAGATACAGACGAAACTTAGGGGCTACTCTACGATAAAACCCCTATAAATAAGAGATGAATCCTTCATATTTTCTTCACACCATAAGCCTTTCTTTCTCTCTCTAACTTCTCTCTAGCCTCCCTAAACCCCTCCCAAGTCTAGGGAACCTCCCTAGCACGAGAAGGAAGCCCCGGAGCGCCCGACGGCTTCGAGAAGAAAAGCTTTTGGCTCGGAAGTGCTGCTCCAGCGAAGCCCGGTTTTTAATAAAAACCCGCTGTAAGTGAGCCACGCCTATACTATATTTAATATAGCTTTTATTTAAATATAGTAATGTTATTAGGACCTTATAATAATTATTTGGGCTATTATTATGGGTTATATAAGTGTCGTAATAATATCTTTTTAATCACTCGCGGTATGGGGAATCCGGTTTTGAGGGCCGCTTGGGTTGCTGGATTCAGAAGTGCTATATGCCAAAATGATCCTGCGCTCCGGTGTTTCATGTCTGGCCCCTGTCTGTACATAGTGGGTGAAGAGTATTTTTTAACGCTTATATAGTAGTAATAATAGCTAGACTATTAATTAGTCTCGTTGAACATTAGACTAAACTCTAGTGGTAATAATACTAGGTTTTGTCAAAGGAATTGTTTTAAGATTAACAAAGTGCCGTCCGAGTACCGAGTCACCACCTTATCAGGTGAGTGCATAGTTACTTTCATCTTACACATAGATATTGTCACAACTAGGAATTCTGATGCTTTGTAAACAATTAACAAGGATAACATTGTAACTAAAACTTGAAAGCATGTATGATGCTTATTTAATGACAACAAACTTCCATCAAACACTCTATGCAAACACTCAAATAGTCAACAAAAGGTTGGAAACCCTAGAAATCCCGGTTTAAGTCCAATATGGACTAGGATTTCTTTATTGGGCCTAATGGGCCAATAAACTTCCAACTTGACTATTTTGGGCTTAGAACTCTTAAATGGGCTCTCATTGGACCCACTCTCAAGAGACTTAACCTTTTTGGGCCTTATAAGCCTAAAATGGACTAGTTTATCTTTAATGGGCCTTATTGGGCCATAACAAATCCAATGAGCCTAATGGGCCATAAATCAATTCTTTTATACAAAAATTGGGCCGTGAGCTACCTTAAGGGCCCAATGGGCCGTAAGTTTTCCTTATGGGCCTCATGAGCTCGAGCCAAGGCAAGAATGGGCCAAAGTGATTCCTTTCTCCTTCCTTAGCCCATTTCGACCCAAGCATATAACAAAAAAAACAATAAAAGAAGAGATTAAGGGGAGAGTTGACATGGAGTGCCACCTCCACATTATCCCCCATGTAACCATGCAAATATCACATACATCCATGCACCTATCACCTCACACTCTCTCTTCTCCCTCCTCTCTTCTTGTTTCGGCCGAAGACACACCACACACACACAATACACAAAAAAATTCTCTCCATTTCTCTCTAAGGCCATCTCCTTCCTTCCTTCAAGGAATTCTCGAAAATTTGGCTTGGATTTAAGAGTCTTCATCAAGTGTTGTCAATCTTTGGTAACTCTTTACACATCCAAGCTTCAATACTTCACTCTCTTGTTAGATCATTCCTTTAAACAAAGTTTTTGGTGTTTATACTCTTAGAAATCTTCTTGAGTTCGAGATCTACTCAAAGAAGTTGCTAGGGCCAAAAATCACTTCATCTTTCCATCTCTCTCTTCAAAACCGAACCCACAAACCTAAGGTGAGTTCATACCCCTCTATTTTCGGTTTTCATATGATTTATAGGGGAGAATACAAGTAAAATGTGAAGATCTATGTGTATTTGTATGTTATGTGTGATTTCTTGTGTTACGTGGTAAATATGTGCTAACAATGAAAGATATTTCGAGATCTATAGTTCAAGAAGGAAAAATATGTGATCTAGGATATATTTCACTTAACATGTCAAGATAAACTACCATGCAAAGTTTATAATAAACATACTATAACATAAAATTTGTTATTGGACTATTTTTGATAAATAAACAAAAGATGGGGAAAAAGATGTCATTCACGGTTTCTACAAGGATCAAAAGGTCAAAACAGCTAAAATAAGAGTTTTTATAAATATTAGGCTTTTTAAAGTACTAAAAATGTAAATTTTAGCCTAATGGGCTAAAATTTGGGCTTTTCGGCTATTTAGGCCCAAAAATGCGAAAAATCAAATTAAGGGGGCTGAATTGGAAAATTTTCTCAAAACAGGGGCTATAAACATAAATAAACCTATTTCAGGGGTTAAAATGGCCTTATTTATCAAAAGGGACTAAAAATGTAAAGATTTTGGATTTTGGGTAAAAATTGTAAAAATTGCGAAAAGTGTGGATTTAAATGCAAATCTTTTAACTAAGGGGCTGAAACTGTCCAAAATAAAATTTTGGGCATAAAACATTATTTAATTAAGTGGTTAGGCCAAAAATGTCAAGAAAAAAATAGTTCAAGGACCTAATATGTCATTTTTCATAAAAAGGGCTAAAAATTGCCAACTTTACCAAAATAAGGGGCTGAATAGGTCAAACTAATATTTTTGGTCAACTTTACCAAAAATTGCCAACTTTACCAAAATAGAAAAATATCTATTTTTTTTATAAATCTATGAATCGTTATAAAACAATTTGGTGATTATTACGACATATCGATTAAACAACTTTGCGACACTAATACTATACAAAACAAGTAAACATTCTAACTGTTGGGCTTGAAAGATCCTAATCATGCTTATTGGGCCTTCGTGACCCATTAACATGACTTTTGGGCCTAACATAAATAATACATGTTATTGGGCATCCTGTGACCCGATTACATGCTTAAGGGACCCTCAATGGCTTTTACATGCTATTGGGCCTCGGTGGCCCATTAGCATTGCTAGTAAGGTCCAAATAAATCATATGCGAAATGGGCCAATGCGTCTTTCGTATACTCGACAGCCTTAAATAACATACGTAATTAGTAGGGCCTAGTAGTCCTATTCTCCTCGTATGTTAGACTTATCTTCTATTCAAGTAAACAAAATCAGGTCGTTAATCAAGGTTAATCAAATTCATTTGGATTAAGTGAGTAATAACGGGCGACACCAATAAGTGTCGGTCGTAGTCTGTAGTTATAATCAAAGTCTCCTGGAGGGAGAGCGAGAGTTTGCGTATAGATCTGTACGGGGGTTACTCCCCCACACCTAAGCTGTTCGCTACAGTTAGACTCGGCCAGTCTAGGGTGACAAAATCTTAAGATCAATTCCGGCGTTCACTAGAATGCCAAGACAGACGAACTAGTCATTATCATGCATGGTTATAACGACTCACATAGAGATCCAATACCATCTAAGTAATCATGGGAAATCATATTCATTCGCTGTGACGATACAATAATACAAAACAATCATACTATTTTATCGGAAAGGATCAGGTTTTCCGGGGAAACCAATCTTATTCACTTGTACTTTCAATAACCACAATGCAAAACTTCTCATTTATACACGTTTTGAAATCATTCACGCATATACTTACAGGATCATCACAACATTTTCGTGAAAAGTCTTGTTACAGAAAATATCGGATTTTCTGGGTTTTACAAACGACATAAACTATTTTACATCAAACATACTTATGAACTCACCAACATTATATATGTTGACCATTTTCAAAATAACTTGTATTCTCAGGTAACCGTTAGAACGAGGAAGCATCTAGTGTGTTGAAATTTTCTTTTGTAATTGCTAATCATCAAACACTTTATATTTTGGGATCATGTAATGTAAACCATGTACTTGATGTAAACAATGCCAGTTGTACTATGTAATGCTTGGTGATGAATGTGTTATATTTCATGTATATTCATTGTGATGATATTTCAATTTAAGTCACGCGAGCCCTCGGACGTTTCCGCCGTCTGGTTCGGGGGTGTGACAGGTTGCTATGAGAGCTCTGTTTATAGTGAACTGGCATATCTAACCACACATTGATATGCAACTATAAACCCAACAAGGGACTAAATAACTCTGAACAAAACAAATAAAATGTGCTAGTGAACACTCTTACTTGTGCGTCTTAGAAAAATGAACATAATAACAAATTGAATAAGATGATTGGGAGAACCTGACATCCCGGTTAAGCCAGGACTGTTCACAGTTGTATTAGGGATGAATGTAGCCTGATCAACTACATTTATTCGTAATACAACTATCACATGCCCTGGGACGATCGCGATGGTCAGTAAACCTAAGGCATACCCTATTGTTAAACAAGAAGAGCGCATCAACCCAACTTTTTATATCTAAATAACAAATCTTAGGAGTAATAATAGTTTATTTATATACCTCCTTACGTGTTCCCCCTCACAGTCACCATGGAAGAGGAGCATCAGGGCATTCAGTTTCATCAGGTCTTAGTGGCCCACGAAATGATTGAGGACGACCCCGAGGAAGAACAAGGGGGAGCACACGGCGTTGGTCCCGACGAGTACACGGACACAGACTACGAGTTTGATGGGACTGATGACGATATGGAGGAAGAATGAGGCACAGACGAAGCCTCCGTCACACCACCTACCGGCGAGCCACGGCAGAACCACCCTGCCCCACCAGGAAATCTCGTGAGAGAGAATCGTTCTCCGGAGGCTGAGGCTGCCGCTCTACGACAACAACTATTCGCCATGGAAGCACGAGCGGTGCAGGCTGAACAGGAAAGAGATGAAGTCATTGGAGAGATGACTGAGATGGCCCATTTGTTGACACAACACTTCGGTATATGATCTCGCTGCCACCGTTGGGCGCTTCCTAGTGTATTAGGACCAGCTTTACCCTACTAGTGCTATGTTCCCTTATGTTTGCTATGTACTACCGACTCCATGTTTAAGTGATTACACTACTCATAGAGTCGTTATGCTGTCGAACTTTGTACCTCTATGTATTCTCTTTCGAGGAAATTTTCATGTATCAAAGTGCGGATAATATTAGTGGAAAATATTATGTGTTTATTTGTGATGTTGTTATCTGTTATGTGTTTTATGTTCTTATTGCTTAGTGTATATTATGGAAACACTTAGATGCGAAAAACGATTCACGAAATTCCCAACTTAAAAACAATACATACTCAACATCTTTCTGTTCCGTAACAGCAAGATGTCACAGAGACCAAACCGCGGAAATAACCAACCATCGACACCACCGGAAGTCGACTCAGCTGTGTTTCAAGCAGCTGTATCTGCTGCAGTCACAACAGCCATGGTGCAAATCCACCAAGGGAACAATGGCGGAGGAAATGGGCAGGGGGCTGGAAGTTCAAACAACAGAATAAATCAAGGACCTACCAAGACATGCTCTTACAAAGACTTTACCAACGCCAAGCCACGAACCTTTAATGGAACGGGAGGTGTCATAGCCCTAAAGAGGTGGATTGAGAAAATTGAATCTGTCTTCGAAATTTGCGGGTGTCCAGATGGGTGCAAGGTCAAGTTCGCAGCATGTACCTTTGTTGATCAAGCTCTTTCATGGTGGAACGGCCACATCGACGCATACAGTTCAGAATACAGAATAAAGATGGAACAAGAATTGTGGAACTTGACAGTTCAGAACTCCAATATCGACGCATACATATCCATGTTTAGTGAGCTATCCCTTCTGTGTCCGGGTATGATCACCTCAGAAGGGAAAAAGATTGAGAGGTTCATCTGGGGATTGACTGCACTTATCCAAGGGAATGTCATTGCAGCAAACCCTGAGACGTTTGATAGCGCCAAAATATTGGCCAAGAAACTGTATGATCATGGCAGCAAGAAGAGTGTTAAGATTGTGGAAGCGGATTTAAGAAGGAAGAAGAGAATAAGAAAGGGAAGAACAACAAGAGAAGAGGAAAACAGAATTCTGAATCATCTAAAAAACAACAGATAGTGACTGTCCATGCAGCAACCCAAGCTACCACATCACCACATGCTCCAACCTCATCCACGCCGAATGCTCCGAAACAGTACACAGGGAATCTTCCCAAGTGTAACAAATGTAACTACCATCACCATGGGGAATGTAGAGAGATGATGTGCACAAGATGCAACCGGAAGGGTCATACTGATGGGTTTTGAGCATTCTAACACTTCCTAAGTGTACATGCAACCCTAATAACCTTGGATCTATGTTTGTCTAATAATCATGCAAAGTTGAATTCCAAGGTTATATTCCTATCTAGCATACATGGGGAACATTTTTAACTTGAATGAAAGATAGAATAACTTACCTTGTTGTTGATTATGATCCTTGAAACCTTGTGAGCCTAGCACCCCAAGTGTGATGCCTCAAATGCTTCATACAACACCAAATGCTTTTGGAATGACTTTAGAGAGAATACACACTTCTAAAATCGGCCTAGCCCTCTTGTTTCTTATGTGTAGCCAATTTTGGTGGAGAATGGGTTTCTTATATAGTGTTGACACATCTAGGGTTACACCATGTAAACCCTAATGTGTCATGACTCTTCATTTCCATGACCCATGGGTTTGTAACTCCCATGGAGCATCCATGGAGCATCCTATGGGTGGAACCCAACTTGATAATCCATGGAGCCTCTTAGCCCACTATATAAGATATGGAAGATTTACATAATCTACCTATATATTTAATTAGTTATCTTTTGATCACTTAATTAATTCTAAATTAATTCTTGATCAAACTAATTAAATAATATTATTAATATATTAGAACTTATAATATATTAATAAACCATAAGTGTTATTTCTCTCATTTTAGTTTATCCAATTGCATGGTGCCATGCAACCCAAATGGACCATGCCGGGTCGGGTCAAGTACATACCAGAAATAGTTACGGACTTAGACACCTTATCCAACAGTCTCCCACTTGGATAAGTCTAATAACTATAACTGCAATACTTCAGGAACCGATCGGCAATCGTAGCTCTTTCAAGGTCTCTCGGAACTGAGAAGATGATGATACGCCATTTAAGATAAGTGATCATATAATCCTCTGTTCTACATATCAGCCGGACAAATACATGGAACAATGTCTTACTTATTGTCCAGCAGTTTGTTTCCCGATTTCCAATTTGTTTGACAAAGAACTTAATTGAACACATCAACTTAGTTCTGACCGGGCCCGGTACATAGGTCAAAACAAAATCATCGAGGGGCCCAGATATCAGCTTCTAATCCAAGAAGGAACAGATAAACTTCGAGTCATATGTTTGTTCTACCACTCATTGAATTATACACAAAAGCACGTTTTATAACATCGAGTTACCAATGCGTTAACGTACAATCAATGCATAACCAACTCATAAGTAACAAATCATATCTCTAGGTTTGAAGACTTATATGATATTACCGTCTCACGATCACTCGAGATAAATTCCATGAAGTGATTCCAGTGAGCGTGGGTTGAGTCCAATGCTCAGAACTTATGAGCACTCATGAGTGTTGTAGCCATGTCCAACAATTACACCTCTGCAACCAATCATGACAGTCTTGATTCATACCTACTTCCGACATATGACCGACTGTGGAGGTTCGAATAATATGATATACCAAACATAATTATTCTGGAAGTCAAAACATGCAAAAGAAATATAGTAAACGATCGACAAGAGATAGCAACACTTTACTCATAAATAAAACACCTTTTATTCATCATCTAATGTCAATTACACTTTACAAATTTCAAGGTTATCTAACTACTAAGTCTAATATCATCCTTCAGCCCTATGCTCCGAGCATGCTGGAGATGCTTAACCCGAGTCAGTCCCTTCATGAGGGGATCTGCTGGATTCTCTTCCGATGATACCCTCTTTGCCACGAGGAGTCCTTGTTCTATTCGATGTCTGATGAAATGGTATTTTATGTCGATATGTCTGGATCTCCCGTGATCCCTTGGTTCCTTGGCTAAGGCAACTGCACTTTCACTATCACAGAAAATTTCCATTGGCTCTTTAATAACTGGTACAACTCCAAGATCTCCAATGAAGTTCTTTAGCCATATCGCCTCCTTTGCTGCCTCGCTAACTGCTATATACTCTGATTCGCAAGTTGAATCAGCCACTGTCTCTTGCTTGGAACTCTTCCAAGAAATTGCTCCTCCATTTAAGGTAAAGACCCAGCCTGACTGAGAGCGGAAATTATCCCTATCAGTCTGAAAGCTAGCATCACTATACCCTACAACTCTCAAGTCTTCACTCCCACCGAGGGTAAGGACCCAGTCCTTAGTCCTCCGTAGGTACTTGAGGATATTCTTTACCGCAGTCCAGTGTGCCTTGCCAGGGTTCCCCTGATACCTGCTAACCATGCTCAAAGCAAAGGCTACATCAGGTCGAGTACACGTCATAACATACATGATCGATCCTACAGCCGAAGCATAAGGTATTCGATTCATTTCTGCTATCTCAGCCTCAGTACTAGGGCTTTGTGTCTTACTCAATCTGGCATTACTCTGGATGGGTAACTCTCCTTTCTTGGAGTCCTGCATGCCGAATCTCTTCAACACCTTATCCAAGTAAGTACTCTGACTAAGTCCAATTAGTCTTTTACTCCGGTCTCTCAAGATCCTTATCCCTAGAATATATGCATCTTCTCCTAGGTCCTTCATAGAGAAACACTTCCCAAGCCAGGGCTTAACTTCCTGCAGAGTTGGGATGTCATTTCCTATGAGTAGTATGTCATCCACATACAATACCAAAAAGCTAACTATACTCCCACTAGCCTTGACATATACACAAGATTCATCTTCACTCCTAGAAAAGCCAAATTCCTTGACTTTCTCATCAAAGCAAAGATTTCATCTGCGAGGTGCTTGCTTTAACCCATAAATGGATTTCTCAAGCTTACACACTCTATTAGGGTACTCTATGTTGACAAAACCCTCTGGCTGACTCATGTAAACATCCTCAGTTAACTTTCCATTAAGGAAAGCGGTTTTGACATCCATTTACCATATTTCATAGTCATGAAATGCGGCTATGGCTAACAGAACCCTAATAGACTTAATCTTGGCCACTGGAGAAAAGGTCTCATCATAATCAACTCCCAGAGTTTGTGAGAAACCCTTTGCAACCAGTCGTGCCTTATAAGTGTGTACATCACCATCAATGTCGGTCTTCTTCTTGAAGATCCATTTGCACCCTACAGTCTTACGAACTGGTACATTCTTAACCAAGTTCCAAACTTGATTGTCATACATGGACTGTATCTCGCTGTCCATTGCCTCTTTCCACTTGGCTGACTCAGGGCCTGCCATGGCTTCCGCGTAACTGTTAGGTTCATCCAGACCTATCAGTGTCTCATCACTGATAAGTGTATCACCTTCCGCAGTAATATGGAATCCATAGTAATGCTCAGGTGCATTCGTAACCCTTGTGGAACGCCTCAGAGGTACAGACTTGTCAATTGGCTCAACAGAAGTTTCCTCCTCAAGTTGAGTGCTAGGGTTTGAAGTTCCTTCACCACTTGACTCTTGAATTTCTTCAAGGTCAACTTGCCTCCCACTGTCTCCTTGTCTTATAAACTATCTCTCTCGAAAGAAAGCCCTCCTAGCTACAAAGACCACATTCTCACTAGGTCTGTAGAAGAGGTAACCAAAGGATTTCTGTGGGTAGCCGATGAAAATACACCTCTCACTTCGAGGTTCGAGCTTATCATGAGTCTTGCGTCTCACGAAAGCCTCGCAACCCCAAATCTTAATGTGGTCTAGTTTGGGTACTTTACCAGTCCACATCTCATGAGGAGTTTTGGCAACTTTCTTTGTGGGAACTAGATTAAGGATATGGGTGGCAGTCTCTAAGGCATACCCCCAAAATGAGATTGGTAGCGAAGCTCGACTCATCATGGAACGAACCATATCCAACAAGGTTCGATTACGCCGCTCAGCTACACCATTCAACTGCGGTGTCCTGGGAGGTGTCAATTGTGAGACAATCCCACATTCCCTAAGATAGTCGAGGAACTCTGAACTAAGATACTCACCACCTCGATCGGATCGAAGCATCTTAATGTTCCTGCCCAATTGATTCTCGACTTCCTGTTTAAACTCTTTAAACCTCTCAAACGTCTCTGACTTATGCTTGATTAAGTAGACATATCCATATCTACTGTAATCATCAGTAAAAGTCAAATAATAACGATTAGCATCCCTTGTGGCATGTTTGAAGGGCCCACACACATCCGTGTGTATAAGATCCAACAAACCTTCACCCCTCTCACAAGAACCTGTGAAGGGTGACTTTGTCATTTTTCCAAGTAAGCATGATTCGCAACTATCATCTGACTTTAGGTCAAATGACTCCAATACTCGATCCTTTTGGAGTTGGCCTATGCGTTTCTTGCTTATATGTCCAAGATGACAATGCCATAATGATGCTTTATCCAAGTTATTATCATTAACAGAATCAATACACAATACATTATTTCCTAAGTTATCAACCACAGATACAGTTTCATACACACCATCACAAGGTAATGCTTTAAAATAAAGAATATTATTAAAGAAAGCATTAATCGAACCAACTTCATTATCAAATGAAAAGGTGAAACCTTGTTTATACAATGCATGAAAGGAAATAATATTTCTTGCGATTTCTGGCGAATAACAACATTTATTCAAATCTAAACTAAACCCACTACTTAGCGATAAAGTATAAACTCTAATCTTGGTGACAGGCAAAGCTTTCCTATTCCCCATGATTAAGTTTATTCTTCCATGCTCCACATTCTCACTTCTTCTTAGTCCCTGCAAATCAGAACAGATATGAATACCACAACCGGTATCAAGGACCCAAGAGTTAGAATGGGGTGAGTTATTAGATAAGCTAGTGTAAATACCTGCATGGTTGGGTTTAACTTTCCCATCCTCCACATCTTGCTGGTACTTTGGGTAGTTCCGCTTCCAATGTGACTTTTCATGGCAATAGAAGCATTCAGCCTCTTTAGGGTCAGAAGAAGGAGTGACAAAACCTTTCTTGGTTCCACTTGAAGAAGAGCCATCAAGGGTCCTAGCCTTGGTACCCTTCGAAGAGCTCTTCCTCTTCTTCCCTCTACCTTTCCCGATTGCCAAAACCGGGGCAGAGTTTGGAGTAGGAGTGTTAACAACCGACTTACCCTTAAGACCTGTTTCTGCGGTCTTGAGGAGTCCCTGAAGTTTGCTGAGTGTGACCTCTTCCTTATTCATGTGATATGTCATGCGGAATTGATCATAGCACGATGGTAAGGAGTGGAAAATGATATCTATTGCAAGCTCCTCAGGGAAGTTCACATTAAGCTTCAGCAACCGATCCACATACCTTTGCATTTTCTGCATGTGGCTCGTGACGGATTCCCCGTCCTTCATCATGGTTGTTATGATAGAGCATATGATTTCATACCTCTCTTGTCGTGCACTTTGATGGTATCTTTCCATCAGATCTTGGTGCATTTCAAAAGGGTAGAAGTCCTCATAGGACTTTTGGAGTTCCGCTGTCATGGTGGCCAACATGATGCATGCCACTTTTGTAGCATCCCTTTCATGTGCCCGGAAGTCAGCGATCTCCTGGGGAGTTGCAGTGGTCTCATCAATCTCCTTAAGCTCCTTGTCAAGGACATATTCTTTGTCCTCGTAGCGGGTAATCATCCTGATGTTTCTGATCCATTCATTGAAGTTGGATCCATCAAAAGTGACTTTCCCACACAAGTTCATAAGGGTAAAGGAGCCTTTAGGATTAGAGCCAGAAGCAGCATTGTTTGAAGACATCTGAAAGAAGAGAACAAGATTAGTTTAGATATTAAGAGATTCCTTAATAAAACACCCAAATGTAATATTAAGGCTAGGATCCAATCACAATATATTATAACTTAGAAGAGGTATGCCGTAATCCAAGCTATAACATATTTGAAAGGTAGGTGAATGACGATTCACCAATTTCCACCATGAAAAATGAAATATAAATATTAGGTTTTTAATTGGTTCTTAGAAATTCCTAGATTCTTTTGAGATTCAATGAACTTTTCAAAGGCATGTTTCAATCTCGAGTGTGCCCTCCAAGTTTTGTGACTGGGATACCGAGGATCACAAAACGAGGTGTGAAGTAACCATGCAAATCACTTGGTACCCTCAAGGTTTATCACTCAATCGATGTGCCGGTAAACCACACACGCTCCACCGATGCTATGGTAAACCTTAAGTCACCCTTTACCTACCTTGTTAAGTCCAAGTTAGTGTGCCAGTTAACCACACACGCTCCACCAACGACTTAAACAAAGTGTAAAGTGTAATTTCATGGATTAGCACCTTATTCACATTTTCCTAAAGTAACTAAGATTGGGAATTTAATAAAAGCATTTAGTTACTTTATAATATTCATCATACTTTTAATGAGAATTTATAAGTCCTTGTCTTACCCGTTCGGCTAACGACCCTCCACCGATCAAGGAAGCGGTGGGTGAGAGTGGACACCCATTAAGTTGCCATTTTATAGGCAACAACCTTATACCCCCCTTATAGACCGGCTTCGTGAATGAGGCGTACTAGCGGTAAGACGACTTGTTGTTATACATATATATATTAGTAACTTATAATATTATAAAGTATAAGGGTTGAATTTTAACTTTTAAAATTCTAAGGGTTCGAACTAAAGTTTTAATCAAGACTTTACATGTTCCAAAACTTGAGGGCAAGTTTTGTAAACTTCCAAAACTTTTCATTTCTTATAACTTATGAATTAATTGAGTAATAAAAATGAAGACTCTTCATTTTTATAACTCTTGTGTTCTTTTAATGGCTTTAATAAAAGTGAGACTTTTGGTTTTCCATAACTTGAGGACAAGTTATGGACTCCATTAAAACACATTATGATCATGAATTAAACTACCATGAAGGTTACAAACAATTCCTATGATCATCTAATCTTCATAAGTTCAAGAACATGAATATGAACACTTTCAAGAATCAAAAATTACACTTAAAAAAAAAACTTGTAATTTTAATAATTGCCATTGTAAATGGATTAGCATAAACATTACACCATCTAAAACAAGCTTTAAAACATCAAAACAGTTTAGGGTAATGTTTCTAGTCCATTTCCAGCAACAAATGTGCAAACTTTCATACGAGCAGAAAATAGAAAAACAATTTTTTTTCAAGCTGTTTGCACACACAAAAAAAAAACAAACGAACCAGTCTCTGATACCACTGATGGGTTTTGAGCATTCTAACACTTCCTAAGTGTACATGCAACCCTAATAACCTTGGATCTATGTTTGTCTAATAATCATGCAAAGTTGAATTCCAAGGTTATATTCCTATCTAGCATACATGGGGAACATTTTTAACTTGAATGAAAGATAGAATAACTTACCTTGTTGTTGATTATGATCCTTGAAACCTTGTGAGCCTAGCACCCCAAGTGTGATGCCTCAAATGCTTCATACAACACCAAATGCTTTTGGAATGACTTTAGAGAGAATACACACTTCTAAAATCGGCCTAGCCCTCTTGTTTCTTATGTGTAGCCAATTTTGGTGGAGAATGGGTTTCTTATATAGTGTTGACACATCTAGGGTTACACCATGTAAACCCTAATGTGTCATGACTCTTCATTTCCATGACCCATGGGTTTGTAACTCCCATGGAGCATCCATGGAGCATCCTATGGGTGGAACCCAACTTGATAATCCATGGAGCCTCTTAGCCCACTATATAAGATATGGAAGATTTACATAATCTACCCATATATTTAATTAGTTATCTTTTGATCACTTAATTAATTCTAAATTAATTCTTGATCAAACTAATTAAATAATATTATTAATATATTAGAACTTATAATATATTAATAAACCATAAGTGTTATTTCTCTCATTTTAGTTTATCTAATTGCATGGTGCCATGCAACCCAAATGGACCATGCCGGGTCGGGTCAAGTACATACCAGAAATAGTTATGGACTTAGACACCTTATCCAACACATACATCAAAGTATTGTAGGACCCAGCTTCCACAAAACCAGATGCCCAACAACAACAACAATAACAACAACAACAACAATAACAACAACAACACCACAAAGGATGGAGCCAGTTATACCTGTTATGGGTGTGGGAAGACCGGACATTTCAGGCGAAATTGTCCCAATGCAAACAACCAGGTGACAGGAGCAGCAGGAAGAGTGCTGACTATGGGTCAAGGAGAAGCGGTTCAGGATCCCGCTGTTGTCACCGGTACGTTTCTCCTTAACCACTCATATGCATGCATCCTGTTTGATACCGGGGCAGAGCGAAACTTTGTGAGTAATAAATTCAAACACTTGCTAAAACAACAACCCCAAAAGCTTAATGAAACCTTTACGGTGGAAATGGATAATGGGAAAATAGAATCAGCTGGGGAAATCTATGTAGGATGTACCCTAACTTTAAATCATCACGCCTTTCAAATAAACTTGATGCCTGTAACTATTAGGATTTTTGATGTGATTGTCGGCATGGACTGGTTGAGCCCCCATCATGCCAAAATTATGTGTTGTGAGAAGTCCGTTCGCCTTCATCTCACTAACCATGAAACCCTAATTATATACGGGGACAAACCCAGTACGAACCTTTGTCTTATCTCGTGCATTAAGGCACAAAAGTATCTACAAAAGAAGGACTTGGCGTTTCTGGCTCACATAGTGGATAAGTCCAAGGAAGAGGTCAATATTTGAGACATCCCAGTGGCTTGCGACTTCCCGGATGTCTTTCCTGAAGATCTTCCGGGGATACCCCCAGAAAGACAAGTTGAGTTCCGAATAGACCTGGTGCCGGGAGCTACGCCCATTGCAAAATCACCCTATAGGTTGGCTCCTGCAGAGATGCAAGAACTATCAAGCCAACTTAGTGAACTCTTGAGCAAAGGATTCATCCGACCTAGCTTCTCACCCTGTGGAGCTCCAGTCCTCTTTGTTAAGAAAAAGGACGGATCCTTTAGGATGTGTATTGATTACAGAGAACAAAATAAGCTCACTATCAAAAATTGCTACCCACTTCCGCGAATCGACGATCTATTAGACCAGCTCCAAGGAGCAAGTTTCTTCTCTAAGATAGATCTGCGATCCGGATACCACCAACTCAAAGTCTGGGAAGAGGATATCCCCAAAACCGCTTTTCGAACTCGCTATGGACATTATGAATTTGTTGTAATGCCCTTCGGTCTAACAAATGCCCCTGCCGCATTCATGGACCCGATGAATCGAATCTGCCGACCATTCCTCGACAATTCTATCATTGTTTTCATCGACGATATCATAGTCTATTCTCGAAGCGAAGAGGAGCATGGCCGACATCTCCGGCAAATCTTGGAAACCCTACGAACCGAAAAGTTATACGCAAAACTCTCTAAGTCTGAGTTCTGGCTCCGTAGTGTGAACTTTTTGGGTCACATTGTCAGTCAAGAAGGCATACATGTGGACCCTTCTAAGGTCAAAGCCATAGAAGGATGGGCGGTCCCAACGACACCCACAGAAATTCGTCAATTTTTAGGTCTCGCAGGCTATTACAGGAGATTCATTCAGAACTTCTCCAACACAGCCAAGCCACTTACCATGCTTACACAAAAGGGCGTGCCATTTGAATGGACAGAAAAGCAGGAGGTTGCTTTCCGAACTCTGAAGCGAGCCCTCTGTAGTGCACCAGTACTATCACTACAGAGGGAACTGAGGTCTTCGTAGTTTACTGCGATGCTTCGAATCAGGGTTTAGGCTGTGTACTCATGCAGCGTGGAAAGGTGATAGCTTATGCATCCCGACAACTAAAGACACATGAGGTGAATTATACCACCCATGAACTCGAATTGGGAGCTGTGGTCTTCGCCTTAAAAATTTGGAGGCACTACCTTTATGGTACCAAGTGCACCATTTTCACCAACCACAAGAGTCTCCAACACATTTTAAATCAAAAGGAGTTAAACATGAGGCAGTGAAGATGGGTTGAGCTACTAAACGATTATGAGTGCGAAATGAAGTACCACCCAGGCAAGGCTAACATGGTAGTTGATGCCTTGAGTCGAAAGGAGTATTGAAATCGTCGTGTGAAGTCTCTTTCGATAACCATTCAATGCCATCTGTCCTTGCAAATCAAAGCAGCCCAGTTCGATGCCATGAAGATAGAAAACAGAACAAGCGAAGCGTTACGTGGAATGGAAAAGAACTTTGAAGTCAAGAAGGACGGAGCATATTACTTCATGAACCGAATTTGGATCCCTAAACTTGGGGGATTCAGAGAAGTAGTCATGAATGAAGCCCATAAGACACGATACTCCATCCATCCGGGTTCAGATAAAATGTACTTGGATATCAAGCAACAGTATTGGTGGCCTAACATGAAGGCAAAAAATGCCACTTACGTTAGCAAGTGCCTCACTTGTGCTAAAGTGAAGGTAGAATATCAGAAGCCCTCAGGACTGTTACAACAACCGGTAATACCCGAGTGGAAATGGGAAAGGATTACTATGGACTTTGTGACCAAATTACCCAAGACAACAGATCGATTGGATACCATATGGGTAATAGTTGACAGGTTGACAAAATCCGCTCATTTCCTGCCAATAAAGGAGTCGTACAAGATGGAGCGATTGACGAGAATATACATCAAGGAAATTGTGAGACTCCATGGAATACCAATATCTATCATCTCAGATCGAGATAGTAGATTTACTTCACGCTTTTGGCAATCGCTTCAGAAAGCTATGGGAACACAACTCGACATGAGCACTGCCTACCACCCACAAACCGATGGTCAAAGTGAGCGAACCATTCAAACGCTTGGAGATATGCTTCGCGCATGCGTGATAGACTTTGGAAGGTCGTGGGATACCTACTTTCCTTTAATTGAGTTTTCATACAACAACAACTATCACTCAAGCATCAAAGTTGCTCCTTTTGAAGCCTTATATGGACGTAAATGTAGATCACCGTTGTGTTGGGCTGAGGTAGGTGACACACAGCTAGCAAGAGAACAGACACCAAGCAATGCATTAACAGGACCAGAAATCATACGCGAAACGACAGAGAAGATAATTCAAATCAAAGCTCGACTTCAAGCATCACGAGACCGACAGAAGACCAGATGAAGCAGGAGTACCCTCACCTATTCTCGCATTCTCAAATCTAGCTTCAAAAAGAATTTCGGGACAAAATTCCCTCTAACGGGGGGATGATGTCACAACTAGGAATTCTGATGCTTTGTAAACAATTAACAAGGATAACATTGTAACTAAAACTTGAAAGCATGTATGATGCTTATTCAATAACAACAAAATTCCATCAAACACTCTATGCAAACACTCAAATAGTCAACAAAAGGTTGGAAACCCGAGAAATCCCGGTTTAAGTCCAATATGGACTAGGATTTCTTTATTGGGCCTAATGGGCCAATAAACTTCCAACTTGACTATTTTGGGCTTAGAACTCTTAAATGGGCTCTCATTGGACCCACTCTCATGAGACTTAACCTTTTTGGGCCTTATAAGCCTAAAATGGACTAGTTTATCTTTAATGAGCCTTACTGGGCCATAACAAATCCAATGAGCCTAATGGGCCATAAATCAATTCTTTTATACAAAAGTTGGGCCGTGAGCTACCCTAAGGGCCCAATGGGCCGTAAGCTTTCCTTATGGGCCTCATGAGCTCGAGCCAAGGCAAGAATGTGCCAAAGTGATTCCTTTCTCTTCCTTAGCCCATTTCGACCTGTAATGCCCGTGTTTCTAGCCTAGGCATTAATATTGATGTGATAGTCTAGGTTAACCTTTGTAACTCATTTTGAAGAAATGAAAAGGAATTATGTGAATATTATGTGAATTATGTGTTTTATGCTTAATTATTAGGGTTAATTAATTAAGAATAAAAATGAGCGTCGAAAATAAATATTAGATAAAGCCGATATCTATTAAGAAAGTTGTAGTGGTCGTGACAGGGATTACAGATATATAAAGAATACCAAAATCCGAGTTATAACGAAGAAGTTATGACCTGTCGAAGTTTCGCGACAAAACCGGCACGGTGCCGAATGTCGTAAAAAGTGAGTTTTTGATAAACTACTTCTTAGCCTTAGTGATCTAAACGAAAGTCGTAGTGCTCTTTAAACCGACAGTATGTATAAAAAGAACGCCCAAATCTGACTTCGTATGAGGAAGTTATGATTTTTCGAAGTTTCAGCTTAGCAGTAGACAGCTAAAAACTCGAATTTTAGATCCACTGATTTTTAGCCGACAAGACCTAAATGAGAATCGAAGGTCTCGTCAATAGTAGCACAACGGTAAAAAGACAGACGAAAACGGACGTCGGATGAAGAAGTTATGAATTTTTAACGGATTTCCTGTCCCGGTCTGTAAAAAAATAATAATATAAAAATTAATGTAAAAATTAGCCGACAAAGTCTAGACGAAAGTTGTAGAGAGTAATTTTACCTACGTGTGCATATAAAGAACGTAAAAAACGGAGCTCGTATGCGAAAGTTATGGATTTCAGAAGTTTTGGCGCGAAAATCGAGAAAAATCCCCAAAACCAAGAAATCTCGCATACGTGGACTTCGGCCATGTGTCCTCGCCTGGCATCCGACGCGTGTCCGAAATATTGCTGAGTCATCCGAACCGGAGAGCTAATCCGAAGGGGTCCAATGAAGCTGCGACGCGTGCCCCTTTCTTCGTGCATCCGATCTTCGCAGGGTGCCACGGACCCCCCCCCCCCCCTCATCGGACCCGAACTTCGGTCCAATCAGAACATGCCACCGAGCCCCTCACATGCGTAGCCCACGTGCGAGCCACATGCGAGCCTTCGGATCTACTGATGCGTGGAGGCTTTTCAGCCCCTGGATCAGCAGCCTCGGCCTATAAATAGGAGGGTGCGAGACCTCCCGGGGATATTTTGAAAACTTGTCACTTTTAGCCCCTACACCCATATTTCTTTAATTCCAACTTCCCCCAAAGCCCCGGTATCAATTATAACACCCGGAATACGCCACGAAGTGCCCGAGAAGCCTGGAAAATTTATCTTTTCGGTTTCGAATCCCGACCCTCGCAGAGCCCGGTTTTATTAGAAACGAACGTTTTAGGAAACGAATTGCTGCCCGATTTTCATCAAATCATGTGAGTGTGTAGTTACTTTCACTTTACACATAGATATGAAGTATTTACCTTAAAATACGTGTTATGTGTAAATTCGTGTTATTTTGGGATCATGTAATGTAAACCATGTACTTGATGTAAGCAATGCCAGTTGTACTATGTAATGCTTGGTGATGAATGTGTTATGTTTCATGTATATTCATTGTGATGATATTTCAATTTAAGTCACGCGAGCCCTCGGACGTTTCCGCCGTCTGGTTCGGGGGTATGACAGATATGAAGTATTTTATATAAATTACGTGCTATGTGTGCATATAACATGTATACTATCTATCTATGCTGGATGAACGATTTTATACATGTTTTAAATGATTTAAACTGTATATGTATTTTATATCTACGAATATGTTGGGTGAAACTGTTGGATATAGTGTCTAAGTCCATAACTATATTTGGTATGTACTTGACCCGACCCGGCATGGTCCATTTGGGTTGCACTTCACCCGAACAATTTGTGGATAATCTTTTCAGAATAGTATAAGTTATGATTTATTAATATATTATAAGTTCTAATATATTAATATAAAATCATATTATTTAATTAGTGTTGATCTATAATTAATTTAGAGATCAAAAGTATGACTAATTAAATATGGGCTCTTGTATTTATATAGTGTGGGCTAATGCTTATTTGATATGGGCTAGGCTTGCATGGAAAGTCCATGGATACTCCATGGAGCTTTAACCCATGGATCTCATGGAAATGAAAAGACATGGGTATTAGGGTTTACATGGATGTAACCCTAATCCACCACACTATATAAAGGAGGCTTTAGTTCTTGAAATAACACTAGTTGTGGTGAGTAAAGTAAGAGGGCCGATTTCAAGAAAGGTGATTACTATTCTCTCAAAATTCCAAGTTTGTGGTGATTTGTGATTTCCATTTGAGGCATCCACACTATTGGTGCTAGGCTCTAAAACTCCAAGCAATCAACTACAACTACAAGGTAAGTAATTCTACTAGCTTTATTTGATTCAAGTTCCCCATGCCATGCTAGATAGGATAAGAACCTTGGAAAAATAATTATTTGCATGTATCTTAGTCAAACATAGATCCAAGGTTTCTAGGGTTGCATGTACACCATATGAGTGTTAGAATGCTCAAAATCCATCAGTGGTATCAGAGCCAGGTTTGTTTATTTGATAGTTGATGCAAAAAAAAAAAAACTTGAAAATCGAAGTTTTGTTCAAAAGCTCGTATCAAAATTTCAAGTTTTGTATATGTACTTACGATTCTTGAAATTTTTGATATGAACATTCATAAACATATGAGTTTAGAAGATCATAGAAATTATGTGCTAATAATTGATTAGATTAATTCTTGATCTTTATGTGTTTTAATGGAGTCCATAACTAGTTCTTAAGTTAGGGATAACCAAAAGTCACATTTATAAATAACCATTAAAAGAACACATAGGTTACAAAAAATGAAGAGTCTTCATTTTTAATAACCATTAACTCATAAGTTATGAGAAATGAAAAGTTTTGAAAGTTTAGAAAACTTGCCCTCATGTTTTGGAACATGTAAAGTCATATTAAAAACTTTAGTTCCAACCCCTAGAATTTTAAAAGTTAAAATTCAACCCTTATAGTTTATAATATTATAAGTTTAATAATATTTATATATGTATAAGATCAAGTCGTCTTACCGCTAGTACGCCTCATTCACGAAGCCGGTCTATAAGGGGGGTATAAAGTTGTTGCCTATAAAATGACAACTTAATGGGTGTCCACTCTCACCCACCGCTTCCTTGATCGGTGGAGGGTCGTTAGCCGAACGGGTAGGACAAGGACTTATAAATTCTCATTAAAAGTATAATGATAATACTAAAGTAACTAAACTTTATTGAATTCCCAATCTTAGTTATTTTAGGAAAATGTGAATAAGGTGCTAATCCATGAAATTACACTTTACACTTTGTTTAAGTCGTTAGTGGAGCGTGTGTGGTTAACCGGCACACTAACTTGAACTTAACAAGGTAGGTAAAGGGTGACTTAATGTTTATCATAGTATCGATGGAGCGTGTGTGGTTAACCGGCACATCGATTGAGGGGTAATACATTAAGGGTACCAAGTAATTTGCATGGTTACTTCACACCTTGTTTTGTGATCCTCGGCATCCCAGTCACAAAACTTGAAGGGCACACTCGAGATTGAAACATGCCATTGAAGAAAGTTCAATGAATCTCAAAGAATCTAGGAGTTTCTAAACCAATTAAAACCTAATTAAATATTTCGTTTTTCATGGTGGAAATTGGTGAATCGTCATTCACCTACCTTCAAATATCTTATAGCTTAGATTACGACATCCCTCTTCTAAGTTATAAAATATTGTGTTGGGTCCTAGCCTTAATATTACATTTGGGTGTTTTGTTAAGGACTATCTCTATATCTAATCTAATCTATTCCCTCTTCTTTTTAGATGTCTTCCAATAACAATGCTTCTGGCTCAAACCCTACTAGCTCCTTCTCTCTCATGAATCTTTGTGGGAGAGTCATCTTTGATGGGTCCAACTTTACAGATTGGATCAGAAACATCAGGATGGTCACTCGGTATGAGAACAAAGTATATGTTCTTGACAAGGAGCTGAAGGTACCCGAGTCAACTGCTACTCCTGAAGAGCTCGCTGAATATGTGGTACATGAAAGAGATGCTACAAAAGTGGCATGCATCACGATGGCCACCATGACAGCCGAGCTCCAAAAGTCCTATGAGGACTATTATCCTTTTGAGATGCACTAGGACTTGATGGACCGCTACCATCAAAGTGCTCGTCAAGAGCGATATGAAATAATCTCCTCCATGATAACAACCCGAATGAAGGATGGTGAACCCATCACGGGCCACATGCAGAAAATGCAAAGGTATGTGGACCGTTTACTGAAGCTGAATGTGAACTTCCCTGAGGAGTTAGCAATAGACATCATTTTGCACTCCTTGCCATCGTGCTATGATCAATTCCGCATGACATATCACATGAACAAGGAAGAAGTCACCCTCAGCAAACTTCAAGGACTCTTGAAGACCGCCGAAAGTGGTCTAAAGGGTAAGTCGGTTGTTACTACTCCTACTCCTACTCCAACTGCGGCCAATGTCTTGGCAATCGGGCATGGCAAAGGGAAGAAGAGAAAGAACCCTTCTAAGGGCACCAAGGGTAAGACCCTTGAAGGCTCCTCTTCAAGCAAAACCAAGAAAGGTTTTGTCACTCCTTCTGCTAACCCTAATGAGGCTGAATGCTTCTATTGCCATGAAAAGTCGCACTGGAAGCGAAACTGCCCAAAGTACCAGCAAGATTTGAAGGATGGGAAAGTAAAACCCAACCATGCAGGTATATACACTATATTGTCTAATAACTCACCTCATTCTAAGTCTTGGGTCCTTGATACAGGTTGTGGTATTCACATATGTTGTGATTTGCAGGGACTAAAAAGAAGTGAGAATGTGGAGCAAGGAAAGATAAACTTGATCATGGGAAACAGGAAAGCTTCACCTGTCACCAAGATAGGAGTTTATTCCTTAGTGCCAAATAGTGGGTTTACATTAGATTTGAATAAATGTTATTATTCGCCAGAAATGGAAAGAAATGTTATTTCCTTTCATGCATTGTATAAACAAGGTTTTACCTTTTATTTTGATAATAATAATGGTAGTATTGATGCTTTCTTTAATAATGTTCTTTATTTTAAAGCATTACCTTGTGATGGCGTGTATGAAATTGTATCTGTTGTAGATAATCTAGGAAATAATGTATTGTGTATTAACTCTTCCACTAGCTTAGATAAAGCATCCTTATGGCATTGTCGTCTTGGACATGTAAGCAAGAAACGCATAGACCAACTCCAAAAGGATGGAGTCTTGGAGTCATTTGACCTAAAGTCAGATGATAGTTGTGAATCTTGTTTGCTTGGTAAAATGACAAAGTCACCTTTTACTGGCACTTGTGCTAGCGGTGAAGGTTTGTTGGACCTCATACACACGGATGTGTGTGGACCCTTCAGAACCGCCACAAGAGATGCTAATCTATTCTATGTGACTTTTACTGATGATTTTAGTAGATATGGATATGTCTACCTAATCAAGCATAAGTCAGAAACCTTTGAGAAATTCAAAGAGTTTAAGCAAGAAGTGGAGAATCAGTTGGGCAGGAACATTAAGATGCTTCGATCCGATCGTGGTGGTGAGTATCTTAGTACTGAGTTCCTTGACTATCTTAAGGAATGTGGGATTGTCTCACAATTGACACCTCCTAGGACACCACAGTTAAATGGTGTAGCTGAGAGGCGCAATCGGACCTTGTTGGACATGGTTCGTTCCATGATGAGTCGAGCTTCGCTACCAATCTCATTTTGGGGGTATGCCTTAGAGACTGCCGCCCATATCCTTAATCTAGTCCCTACAAAGAAGGTTGCCAAAACACCTCACGAGGTGTGGACTGGAAAAGTTCCCAATCTAGACCACATCAAGATTTGGGGTTGCAAGGCTTTCGTGAGACTCGAGACTCATGATAAGCTCGAACCCCGAAGCGAAAGGTGTATTTTCATCGGCTACCCACAGAAATCCTTTGGTTACATCTTCTATAGACCCAGTGATAATGTGGTCTTTGTAGCAAGAAGAGGATTCTTTCGAGAGAGAGAATTCATGAGCCAAGGAGACAGTGGGAGGCAAATTGACCTTGAGGAAATTCAAGAGTCAAGTGGTGAAGGAACCTCAAACCCTAGCCCTCAACCTGAGGAGGAAACTCCTGTTGAGCCGACTGAAGAATCTATACCTCTGAGGTGTTCCACCAGAGTTAGGAATGCACCTGAGCATTATTATGATTTTCATATTAGTGCAGAAGGTGAGTCACTTATCAGTGATAACACACTGGTAAATCTGGATGAGCCTAACAGCTACACGGAAGCCATGGCAGGCCCTAAGGCTGCTAAATGGAAAGAGGCTATGGATAGCGAGATACAGTCCATGTATGACAATCAAGTTTGGAACTTGGTTGACAATGTACCTGATCGTAAGATAGTTGGGTGCAAATGGATCTTCAAGAAGAAGACCGACATGGATGGTAATGTACACACTTATAAGGCACGACTGGTTGCAAAGGGTTATTCTCAAACTCCGGGAGTTGATTATGATGAGACCTTTTCACCAGTGGCCAAGATTAAGTCTATTAGGGTTCTGTTAGCCATTGCTGCATTTCATGATTATGAAATATGGCAAATGGATGTCAAAACCGCTTTCCTTAATGGAAAGTTGGCTGAAGATGTTTACATGGTTCAGCCAGAGGGTTTTGTCAGTACAGAGTACCCCAGTAGAGTGTGTAAGCTCGAGAAATCCATTTATGGATTAAAACAGGCACCTCGCAGATGGAATCTTTGCTTTGATGAGAAAGTCAAAGAATTTGGTTTTTCAAGGAGTGAAGATGAATCTTGTGTCTATATCAAGGCTAGTGGGAGTATAGTCAGCTTTTTGGTACTGTATGTGGATGACATACTACTCATAGGAAATGACATCCCAACCCTGCAGGAAGTAAAGTCCTAGCTTGGGAAGTGTTTCGCTATGAAGGACCTTGGAGAAGCTGCCTATATCCTAGGGATAAGGATTTTGAGAAACAGGAGTAAAAGACTAATTGGACTTAGTCAAAGCACCTATGTGGACAAAGTGTTGAAAAGGTTCAACATGCATAACTCCAAGAAAGCAGAGTTACCCATCCAGAGTAACGCCAGATTGAGTAAGACACAAAGCCCTAGTACTGAGGCTGAGATAGCAGAAATGAGTCGAATACCTTATGCTTCAGCTGTAGGATCGATCATGTATGCTATGACGTGTACTCGACCTGATGTAGCCTTTGCTTTGAGCATGGTTAGCAGGTATCAGGGGAACCCTGGCAAGGCACACTGGACTGCGGTAAAGAACATCCTCAAGTACCTTCGGAGGACTAAGGACTGGGTCCTTACCCTCGGTGGCAGTGAGGACTTGAGAGTTGTAGGGTACAGTGATGCTAGCTTTCAGACTGACAGGGATAATTTCCGCTCTCAGTCGGGCTGGGTCTTTACTCTAAACGGAGGGGCAATTACTTGGAAAAGTTCCAAGCAGGAGACAGTGGCTGATTCCACTTGTGAATCAGAGTATATAGCAGCAAGTGAGGCAGCAAAGGAGGCTATATGGCTAAAGAACTTCATCGGAGACCTTGGAGTTGTACCAGCTATAAAGGAGCCAATGGAGATTTTTTGTGACAAAAATAGTGCGGTTGCCATAGCCAAGGAACCAAGAGATCATGGGAGATCCAGACACATTGACAGAAAATATCACTTCATCAGACATCGAATAGAAGAAGGAATCCTCGTGGCAAAGAGGGTATCATCGGATGAGAACCCAGCAGATCCCCTCACGAAGGGACTGACTCAGGCTAAGCATCTCCAGCATGCTCGGAGCATAGGGCTGAAGGATGATATTAGTTTTAGTAGTTAGATAATCTTGAAATTTGTAAAATGTAATTGACATTTGATGATAAATAAAAGCTGTTATTTATGAGTAAAGTGTTGCTATCTCTTGTCAATCGTTTACTATTATTTCTTTTTGCATGTTTTGACTTCCAGAATAATTATGTTATGGTTTATATCATATTATTCAAACTCTCCACAGTCGGTCATATGTTGGAAGTAGATATGAATCAAGACTGTCATGGGTTGGCTTGTAGAGGTCTAAGATGTTAGACAAAGCGGGGCTACAACACTCATGAGTGCTCATAAGTTCTGAGTATTGGATTCAACCCACGCTCACTTGTATCACTTCATGGAATTTATCTCGAGTGATCGTGAGACGGTAATATCATATAAGTCTTCAAACCTAGAGATATGATTTGTTGCCTATGAGTTGGTTATGCATTGATTGCACGAAAACGCATTGGTAACTCGATGTTATAAACCGTGCTTTTGTGTGTAATTCAACAAGTAGTAGAGCAAACATATGAGTCGAAGTTTATCTGTTCCTTCTAGGATTAGAAGCGATATCTGGGCCCCTCGATGATTTTGTTTTGACCTATGTACCGGGCCCGGTCAGAACTAAATTGATGTGTTCAGTTAAGTTCTATGTCAAACAAATCGGAAATCGGGAAACAAATGCTGGACAATAAGCAAGACCATGTTCCATGTATTTGTCCGGCTGATATCTAGAACATAGGATTATATGATCACTTATCTAAAATGGCGCTTCATAGTTCAACAGAGTTTAAAGAGCTACGATTGCTGAACGGTTCCTGAAGTCATACTTGCAACTATAGTTATTAGACTTATCCAAGTGGGAGACTGTTGGATATAGTGTCTAAGTCCATAACTATATTTGGTATGTACTTGACCCGACCCGGCATGGTCGATTTGGGTTGCACTTCACCCGAACAATTTGTGGATAATCTTTTGAGAATAGTATAAGTTATGATTTATTAATATATTATAAGTTCTAATATATTAATATAAAATCATATTATTTAATTAGTGTTGATCTATAATTAATTTAGAATTAATTTAGAGATCAAAAGTATGACTAATTAAATATGGGCTCTTGTATTTATATAGTGTAGGCTAATGCTTATTTGGAATGGGCTAGGCTTGCATGGAAAGTCCATGGATACTCCATGGAGCTTTAACCCATGGATCTCATGGAAATGAAAAGACATGGGTATTAGGGTTTACATGGATGTAACCCTAATCCACCACACTATATAAAGGAGGCTTTGGTTCTTGAAATAACACTAGTTGTGGTGAGTAAAGTAAGAGGGCCGACTTCAAGAAAGGTGATTACTATTCTCTCAAAATTCCAAGTTTGTGGTGATTTGTGATTTCCATTTGAGGCATCCACACTATTGGTGCTAGGCTCTAAAACTCCAAGCAATCAACTACAACTACAAGGTAAGTAATTCTACTAGCTTTATTTGATTCAAGTTCCCCATGCCATGCTAGATAGGATAAGAACCTTGGAAAAATAATTATTTGCATGTATCTTAGTCAAACATAGATCCAAGGTTTCTAGGGTTGCATGTACACCATATGAGTGTTAGAATGCTCAAAACCCATCAGAAACATGGGTAGATGAATGATGAGAGGTGAAAGATGATATGAGTGAACATTGGCAGCTATAGACTTAGTGCCTAATAAATAACATCGGAAGCTATGGACTTAGTGCCTATTGAATAAACGCTGGTAGCTATGAACTTAGTACCTGATAGATAAACGTTGGTAGCGATGGACTTAGTACCTATTCAATAAACGTTGGTAGCTATGAACTTAGTACCTGATAGATAAACGTTGATAGCTATGGACTTAGTACCTATTAGAGAAACACTGGCAGCTATGGACTTAGTGCCTATTAGATAAACGATGGTAGCTATGGACTTAGTACCTATTAGATAAACGATGGTAGCTATGGACTTAGTACCTATTAGATAAACGATGGTAGATATGGACTTAGTACCTATTATATAAACGTTGGTATCTATGGACTTAGTACCTATTAGATAAACGATGGTAGCTATTGAGATAGTACCTATTATATAAACGATGGTAGCTATGGACTTAGTACCTATTGGATAAACGATGGTAGCTATGGACTTAGTACATATTAGATAAACACTGGTAGCTATGGGTTTAGAACCCGATGAATGAATTTTAACAGCTATGGAATTAGTGCTTTACGAACGAGCATTGGCAGCTATGGACTTAGTGCCTGTCATATAAACCCTGGAAGCAACGGACTTCGAAATGAACGAATGTAGGATAGATGATTCTTAAGGTAGATCCTTAAGAGTAATGAAGATAATGGGGATGGGTAACTGGGTTGATTGTTTGATGTTTAAACATAATAATTATATTATTATGGGTTGAAAACCCTATGTACTCACCAGGTTTCCCAACCTGACCCACTCAAGCTTATTTGTATCACAGGTGTCGATACGAAGCTACTTTACACTGACAGATTTAACAGAGATGTAGATTAGTAGTGTAAATGAATGTAAGTTCTGTTTATGCTTATGTTTTTGTATTGACGATGACATCCCAAGGTTTTAAAAGGAATAAAAATACATTTCTTCGGAAATGCTTTGATAACACATTTATCATGTTTTTCTAGGAACAAATTCCGCAACATTTTTATTAAAAGAGGTACTCTGATTTTTATAAAGCATAAACAAAATCGGTCTTTTCTGGCCGTGAAAATGGGGATGTCACAGTTGGTATCAGAGCATCAGTTTAAGAGAACTAGGAATAATGATTTATTTCTAGACTTAAACTTAGAATGCTAAGCGATGATCGTGAGGAGTGTGTCTAATATATTTTAGGAAGTACGCATGAATAGACACGGACACTAGCTCATTTAGGGAAGATGCCTAAATTGCTTTTATGTGCTAAATGATTTGTGATGCTTTATGATGTTATCGTTTGATCGGATCTATGGTCTGTTGCCGACCGGATCTGGAAACTTTATGTGTTCAGATTTCTAAACGTTTAATTACGATATTAGAACTGGTATGTAAGTTTTCGAAGTAATAAGAAGGAATACGCGTCTAAACCTTCCTCTGTCTGTATTCTCGTCTCGATACACCAAACGACTGCTTTGGTGTGCAAAACATCATGGTGAAGACTCGTAGTGAATTGAGTAAATGGAGGAAATGAGAAGGCTTACGATACCGAGTGGTACCTATCGGAAGATATCGTAAAGAGTGATATCTTGCCTTTAGAACGCGTCTAAGAAATAATATGTCTAGTACGGGAGAAGTACACTTTCGATTAGCAGAAAGAAAGATTTTTGGTATAACCCATGATGTTATCCCATCTTCTGACATTTCCATCATCAACCGAGTTGAAGCAAAATTGATGATTGATGATACGCATGGAAGAAGTCCTAGTAGAGTCTAGGGAAAATTATATGATTGTTTGGACACATTTGTATGTGTTAAACTTGTTTTTGTGATAATGACTTGGAGAACTGCGAGACAATACTTGGGACGAGTATGAGTAGGTGTGAAAGGTAGTAGAGGCCTATACTACCGGAAGCACAAGACTCGCACTTGGATCAGGGAAAGTCACAAGGTTACCAAGGCGCTAGTAATTGATTCTGTTTTGTTCATGTATTTCGTTACCATAGTTTCGGTAATGACTAAGAAGATGATTATTATTCTGACCCTAGTGGTCATATCATGTCGAGTCCGACTAAGATGAGTATGTTAAATGGTTCAAAGAACCAAGTTCGATGTCGCGTCTGAGTAAAGACAAAAGATTGAAATAAAGGATAAACGAAGCGATCAGTAGAAGTACCGTGATTGTTGTTAAAGTAAGAAGATTGTAGCTAGAAGTGCTATATGCTAGAATGTGATTATATGACATTGGAACATGAAGGAAGGTATATTTTGTTCTGGAATTTGACTCTAAAAGACCTGACTCTAAGCGTCGCATCATACGATGAGAAGTCATTAGAACATGACCTATTAGTCCATGGTCGTAATCAAAGAACTTATATTAAGTTTGTTAAGAAGAAGGAGTATCCAATAAGGAATCGAGATTGTGATTTGAAGGTCATGATTGGAAGACTAATGTGAGATAGAGAGTGGGTGCACGATCGAGTATTGCTTGCAGTCAATAAGTCTAAGAGATAGATACTGATTCGAAGGAATATAGAAGTTAGGATTATTACCTAGGATGAAGATATAACGTATGGAGTCATTATACAAGCCCTGTTTTGTTGATGATTTCGGGACGTAATCATCCTCAGGGAGAGATAATTGTAACGCCCGCAGATTCGGGCTATTTAATTTAGAGAGAATGAGAATCAAAAATGAGTTTTTGATGGAAGATTATTTAGAAGGAGTAATCTTAATGAAGTTATAGTATATGTTACAAGGGTTCTGTACATATAAAGAATGCCAAAATCCGTGTTATAACGAAGAAGTTATGACCTGTCGATGTTTTACGGCTAAACCGGCACGACATCGCGTAACGTAAAAAGTGAATTTTTGATAAAATACTTTATAGCCTTAGCGATCTAAACAAAAGTCATAGTATATATTTAACCGAGAGCGTGCATAAAAAGAACGTCCAAATCTGACTTCGTATGAGGAAGTTACAGTTTTTCTAAGATTTAGCATAACAATGCACAACCCGAAAATTCGAATTTTAGATCGGTCTATTTTTAGCCAAAATAATCTAAATGAGAAATGAAGATATTGTTAATAGGAGTTAAGCGATAAAAATACAGTCGAAAACGGAGCTCGTATGAGAAAGATATAGACGAAGCTTAGTCTCTACTCTTCAAGCGCGACGAATTCGATACAGTTTTGTAAATCTGAGATAGAATAAGAATTGGCCGACGAGGTCTAAATGAAAGTTGTAGTACTTGCAAATACTAATGCTTGGATATAAAGAACATCGAGAATAGAGCTCGTATGAGAAATATATGGACGAAACTTAGTCTCTACTCTTCAAGCGCGGCGAATTCGATACAGTTTTGTAAATCTGAGCTACAATGACAGTTAGCCGACGGGGTCTAAATGAAACTTGTAGTACTCGTAAATACCAACGCGTGGATATAAAGAACGTATAAAAGAGAGATTGTACGCGGAAGATACAGACGAAACTTAGGGGCTACTCTACGATAAAACCTATATAAATAAGAGATGAATCCTTCATATTTTCTTCACACCATAAGCCTTTATTTCTCTCTCTAACTTCTCTCTAGCCTCCCTAAACCCCTACCAAGTCTAGGGAACCTCCCTAGCATGAGAAGGAAGCCCCGGAGTGCCCGACGGCTCCGAGAAGAAAAGCTTTTGGCTCGGAAATGCTACTCCAGCGAAGCCCGGTTTTTAATAAAAACCCGCTGTAAGTGAGCTACACCTATACTATATTTAATATAGTATTTATTTAAATATAGTAATGTAATCAGGACCTTATAATAATTATTTGGGCTATTATTATGGGTTATATAAGTGTCGTTATAATATCTTTTTAATCACTCACTGTACGGGGAATCCAGTTTGGAGGGCCGCTTGGGTTGCTGTATTCAGAAGTGCTATATGCCAAAATGATCCTGCGCTCCGGTGTTTCATGTCTGGCCCCTGTCTGTACATAGTGAGTGAAGAGTATTGTTTAATGCTTATATACTAGTAATAATAGCTAGACTATTAATTAGTCTCGTTGAACATTAGACTAAACTCTAGTGGTAATAATACTAGGTTTTGTCAAAGGAATTGTTTGAAGCTTAACGAAGTGCTGTTCGAGTACCGAGTCACCACCTTATCAGGTGAGTGCATAGTTACTTTCATCTTACACATAGATATGAAGTATTTTATATAAATTACGTGCTATGTGTGCATATAACCCGTATACTTGCTATCTATGTTGGATGAACAATTTTATACATGTTTTAAATGATTTAAACTGTATATATGTATTTTATATCTACGAATATGTTGGGTGAAACATGGGTATATGAATGATGAGAGGTGAAAGATGATATGAGTGAACATTGGCATCTATAGACTTAGTGCCTAATAAATAACATCGGAAGCTATGGACTTAGTGCCTATTGAATAAACGCTGGTAGCTATGGACGTAGTACCTGATAGATAAACATTGCTAGCTATGGACTTAGTACCTATTGAATAAACTCTGGTAGCTATGGACTTAGTACCTGATAGATCAATGTTGGTAGCTATGGACTTAGTACCTTTTAGATAAACACTGGCAGCTATGGACTTAGTGCCTATTAGATAAACGATGGTAGTTATGGACTTAGTACCTATTAGATAAACGATGGTAGCTATGGACTTAGTACCTATTAGATAAACGATGGTAGATATGGACTTAGTACCTATTATATAAATGTTGGTAGCTATGGACTTAGTACCTATTATATAAACGATGGTAGCTATGGACATAGTACCTATTATATAAACGATGGTAGCTATGGACTTAGTACCTATTGGATAAATGATGGTAGCTATGGACTTAGTACATATTAGATAAACACTGGTAGCTATGGATTTAGTACCCGATGAATGAATTTTAGCAGCTATGGAATTAGTGCTTTACGAACGAGGATTGGCAGCTATGGACTTAGTGCCTGTCATATAAACCTTGGAAGCAACGGACTTCGAAATGAACGAATGTAGGATAGATGATTCTTAGGGTAGATCCTTAAGAGTAATGAAGATAAGGGGGATGGGTAACTGGGTTGATTGTTTGATGTTTAAACATAATAATTATATTATTGTGGGTTGAAAACCCTATGTACTCACCAGGTTTCCCAACCTGACCCACTCAAGCTTATTTGTATCACAGGTGTCGAGACGAAGCTACTTTACACTGACAGATTTAACAGAGATGTAGATTAGTAGTGTAAATTAATGTAAGTTCTGTTTATGCTTATGTTTTTGTATTGACGATGACATCCCAAGGTTTTAAAAGGAATAAAAATACATTTCTTCGGAAATGCTTTGATAACACATTTATCATGTTTTTCTAGGAACAAATTCTGCAACATTTTTATTAAAAGAGGTACTCTGATTTTTATAAAGCATAAACAAAATTGGTCTTTTCTGGCCGTGAAAATGGGGATGTCACAGTTGGTATCAGAGCATCAGTTTAAGAGAACTAGGAATAAGGATTTATTTCTAGACTTAAACTTAGAATGCTAAGCGATGATCGTGAGGAGTGTGTCTAATATATTTTAGGAAGTACGCATGAATAGACACAGACACTAGCTCATTTAGGGAAGATGCCTAAATTGCTTTTATGTGCTAAATGATTTGTGATGCTTTATGATGTTATCGTTTGATCGGATCTATGGTCTGTTGCCGACCGGATCTGGAAACTTTATGTGTTCAGATTTCTAAACGTTTAATTACGATATTAGAACTGGTATGTAAGTTTTCGAAGTAATAAGAAGGAATACGCGTCTAAACCTTCCTCTATCTGTATTCTCGTCTCGATACACCAAACGACTGCTTTGGTGTGCAAAACATCATGGTGAAGACTCGTAGTGAATTGAGTAAATGGAGGAAATGAGAAGGCTTATGATATCGAGTGGTACCTATCGGAAGATATCGTAAAGAGTGATATCTTGCCTTTAGAACGTGTCTAAGAAATAATACGTCTAGTACGGGAGAAGTAAACTTTCGATTAGCAGAAAGAAAGATTTTTGGTATAATCCATGAAGTTATCCCTTCTTCTGACATTTCCATCACCAACCGAGTTGAAGCAGAATTGATGATTGAAGATACGCATGGAAGAAGTCCTAGTAGAGTCTAGGGAAAATTATATGATTGTTTGGACACATTTGTATGTGTTAAAATTGTTTTTGTGATAATGACTTGGAGAACTGCGAGACAATACTTGGGACGAGTATGAGTAGGTGTGAAAGGTAGTAGAGGCCTATATTACCGGAAGCACATGACTCGCACTTGGATCAGGGAAAGTCACAAGGTTACCAAGGCGCTAGTAATTGACTCTGTTTTTTTCATGTATGTCGTTACCATCGTTTCGGTAATGACTAAGAAGATGATTATTATTCCAACCCTATGGCATATCATGTAGAGTCCAACTAAGATGAGTATGTTAAATGGTTCAGAGAACTAAGTTCGATGTCGCGTCCGACTTAAGACAAAAGATTGAAATAAAGGATAAACGAAGCGATCAGTAGAAGTACCGTGATTGTTGTTAAAGTAAGAAGATTGTAGCTAGAAGTGCTATATGCTAGAATGTGATTATATGACATTGGAACATGAAGGAAGGTATATTTTGTTCTGGAATTTGACTCTAAAAGACCTGACTCTAAGCGTCGCATCATACGATGAGAAGTCATTAGAACATGACCTATTAGTCCATGGTCGTAATCAAAGAACTTATATTAAGTTTGTTAAGAAGAAGGAGTATCCAATAAGGAATCGAGATTGTGATTTGAAGGTCATGATTGGAAGACTAATGTGAGATAGAGAGTGGGTGCACGATCGAGTATTGCTTGCAGTCAATAAGTCTAAGAGATAGATACTGATTCGAAGGAATATAGAAGTTAGGATTATTACCTAGGATGAAGATATAACGTATGGAGTCATTATACAAGCCCTGTTTTGTTGATGATTTCGGGACGTAATCATCCTCAGGGAGAGATAATTGTAACGCCCGCAGATTCGGGCTATTTAATTTAGAGAGAATGAGAATCAAAAATGAGTTTTTGATGGAAGATTATTTAGAAGGAGTAATCTTAATGAAGTTATAGTATATGTTACAAGGGCTCTGTACATATAAAGAATGCCAAAATCCGTGTTATAACGAAGAAGTTATGACCTGTCGATGTTTTACGGCTAAACCGGCACGACATCGCGTAACGTAAAAAGTGAATTTTTGATAAAATACTTTATAGCCTTAGCGATCTAAACAAAAGTCATAGTATATATTTAACCGAGAGCGTGCATAAAAAGAACGTCCAAATCTGACTTCGTATGAGGAAGTTACAGTTTTTCTAAGATTTAGCATAACAATGCACAACCCGAAAATTCGAATTTTAGATCGGTCTATTTTTAGCCAAAATAATCTAAATGAGAAATGAAGATATTGTTAATAGGAGTTAAGCGATAAAAATACAGTCGAAAACGGAGCTCGTATGAGAAAGATATAGACGAAGCTTAGTCTCTACTCTTCAAGCGCGACGAATTCGATACAATTTTGTAAATCTGAGATAGAATAAGAATTGGCCGACGAGGTCTAAATGAAAGTTGTAGTACTTGCAAATACTAATGCTTGGATATAAAGAACATCGAGAATAGAGCTCGTATGAGAAATATATGGACGAAACTTAGTCTCTACTCTTCAAGCGCGGCGAATTCGATACAGTTTTGTAAATCTGAGCTACAATGACAGTTAGCCGACGGGGTCTAAATGAAACTTGTAGTACTCGTAAATACCAACGCGTGGATATAAAGAATGTATAAAAGAGAGATTGTACGCGGAAGATACAGACGAAACTTAGGGGCTACTCTACGATAAAACCTATATAAATAAGAGATGAATCCTTCATATTTTCTTCACACCATAAGCCTTTATTTCTCTCTCTAACTTCTCTCTAGCCTCCCTAAACCCCTACCAAGTCTAGGGAACCTCCCTAGCATGAGAAGGAAGCCCCGGAGTGCCCGACGGCTCCGAGAAGAAAAGCTTTCGGCTCGGAAATGCTACTCCAGCGAAGCCCGGTTTTTAATAAAAACCTGTTGTAAGTGAGCTACACCTATACTATATTTAATATAGTATTTATTTAAATATAGTAATGTAATCAGGACCTTATAATAATTATTTGGGCTATTATTATGGGTTATATAAGTGTCGTTATAATATCTTTTTAATCACTCACGGTACGGGGAATCCAGTTTGGAGGGCCGCTTGGGTTGCTGTATTCAGAAGTGCTATATGCCAAAATGATCCTGCGCTCCGGTGTTTCATGTCTGGCCCCTGTCTGTACATAGTGAGTGAAGAGTATTGTTTAATGCTTATATACTAGTAATAATAGCTAGACTATTAATTAGTCTCGTTGAACATTAGACTAAACTCTAGTGGTAATAATACTAGGTTTTGTCAAAGGAATTGTTTGAAGCTTAACGAAGTGTTGTTCGAGTACCGAGTCACCACCTTATCAGGTGAGTGCATAGTTACTTTCATCTTACACATAGATATGAAGTATTTTATATAAATTACATGCTATGTGTGCATATAACCCGTATACTTGCTATCTATGTTGGATGAACAATTTTATACATGTTTTAAATGATTTAAACTGTATATATGTATTTTATATCTACGAATATGTTGGGTGAAACATGGGTATATGAATGATGAGAGGTGAAAGATGATATGAGTGAACATTGGCATCTATAGACTTAGTGCCTAATAAATAACATCGGAAGCTATGGACTTAGTGCCTATTGAATAAACGCTGGTAGCTGTGGACGTAGTACCTAATAGATAAACATTGCTAGCTATGGACTTAGTACCTATTGAATAAACTCTGGTAGCTATGGACTTAGTACCTGATAGATCAATGTTGGTAGCTATGGACTTAGTACCTTTTAGATAAACACTGGCAGCTATGGACTTAGTGCCTATTAGATAAACGATGGTAGTTATGGACTTAGTACCTATTAGATAAACGATGGTAGCTATGGACTTAGTACCTATTAGATAAACGATGGTAGATATGGACTTAGTACCTATTATATAAATGTTGGTAGCTATGGACTTAGTACCTATTACATAAACGATGGTAGCTATGGACATAGTACCTATTATATAAACGATGGTAGCTATGGACTTAGTACCTATTGGATAAATGATGGTAGCTATGGACTTAGTACATATTAGATAAACACTGGTAGCTATGGATTTAGTACCCGATGAATGAATTTTAGCAGCTATGGAATTAGTGCTTTACGAACGAGGATTGGCAGCTATGGACTTAGTGCCTGTCATATAAACCCTGGAAGCAACGGACTTCGAAATGAACGAATGTAGGATAGATGATTCTTAGGGTAGATCCTTAAGAGTAATGAAGATAAGGGGGATGGGTAACTGGGTTGATTGTTTGATGTTTAAACATAATAATTATATTACTGTGGGTTGAAAACCCTATGTACTCACCAGGTTTCCCAACCTGACCCACTCAAGCTTATTTGTATCACAGGTGTCGAGACGAAGCTACTTTACACTGACAGATTTAACAGAGATGTAGATTAGTAGTGTAAATTAATGTAAGTTCTGTTTATGCTTATGTTTTTGTATTGACGATGACATCCCAAGGTTTTAAAAGGAATAAAAATACATTTCTTCGGAAATGCTTTGATAACACATTTATCATGTTTTTCTAGGAACAAATTCTGCAACATTTTTATTAAAAGAGGTACTCTGATTTTTATAAAGCATAAACAAAATTGGTCTTTTCTGGCCGTGAAAATGGGGATGTCACAGTTGGTATCAGAGCATCAGTTTAAGAGAACTAGGAATAAGGATTTATTTCTAGACTTAAACTTAGAATGCTAAGCGATGATCGTTAGGAGTGTGTCTAATATATTTTAGGAAGTACGCATGAATAGACACAGACACTAGCTCATTTAGGGAAGATGCCTAAATTGCTTTTATGTGCTAAATGATTTGTGATGCTTTATGATGTTATCGTTTGATCGGATCTATGGTCTGTTGCCGACCGGATCTGGAAACTTTATGTGTTCAGATTTCTAAACGTTTAATTACGATATTAGAACTGGTATGTAAGTTTTCGAAGTAATAAGAAGGAATACGCGTCTAAACCTTCCTCTATCTGTATTCTCGTCTCGATACACCAAACGACTGCTTTGGTGTGCAAAACATCATGGTGAAGACTCGTAGTGAATTGAGTAAATGGAGGAAATGAGAAGGCTTATGATACCGAGTGGTACCTATCGGAAGATATCGTAAAGAGTGATATCTTGCCTTTAGAACGTGTCTAAGAAATAATACGTCTAGTACGGGAGAAGTAAACTTTCGATTAGCAGAAAGAAAGACTTTTGGTATAATCCATGAAGTTATCCCTTCTTCTGACATTTCCATCACCAACCGAGTTGAAGCAGAATTGATGATTGAAGATACGCATGGAAGAAGTCCTAGTAGAGTCTAGGGAAAATTATATGATTGTTTGGACACATTTGTATGTGTTAAAATTGTTTTTGTGATAATGACTTGGAGAACTGCGAGACAATACTTGGGACGAGTATGAGTAGGTGTGAAAGGTAGTAGAGGCCTATATTACCGGAAGCACATGACTCGCACTTGGATCAGGGAAAGTCACAAGGTTACCAAGGCGCTAGTAATTGACTCTGTTTTTTTCATGTATGTCGTTACCATCGTTTCGGTAATAACTAAGAAGATGATTATTATTCCAACCCTATGGCATATCATGTAGAGTCCAACTAAGATGAGTATGTTAAATGGTTCAGAGAACTAAGTTCGATGTCGCGTCCGACTTAAGACAAAAGATTGAAATAAAGGATAAACGAAGCGATCAGTAGAAGTACCGTGATTGTTGTTAAAGTAAGAAGATTGTAGCTAGAAGTGTTATATGCTAGGATGTGATTATATCACATTGGAACATGAAGGAAGGTATAGTTTGTTCTAGAATTTGACTCTAAAAGACATGAGTATAAGTGTCGCATCATACGATGAGAAGTCATTAGAACATGACCTATTAGTCCATGGTCGTAATCAAAGAACTTATATAAAGTTTGTTAAGAAGAAGGAGTATCCAATAAGGAATCGAGATTGTGATTTGAAGGTCATGATTGGAAGACTAACGTGAGAGAGAGAGTGGGTGCACGATCGAGTATTGATTGCAGTCAATAAGTCTAAGAGATAGATACTGTTTCGAAGGAATATAGAAGTTACGATTATTACCTAGGATGAAGATATAACGTCTGGAGTCATTATGCAAGCCCTGTTTTGTTGATGATTCCTGGACGTAATCATCCTCAGGGGGAGATAATTGTAACGCCCGCAGATTCGGGTATTCAATTTAGAGACAATGAGCATTAAAAATGAGATTTTGATGGAAGATTATTTATAAGGAATAATCTTAATCAAGTTATAGTATATGTTACAAGGGTTCGGTACAGATAAAGAACGCCGAAATCCGAGTTATAACGAAGTTGTTATGACCCGTCGAAATTTTACGGCTAAACCGGCACGACATCACGTAACGTACAAAGTGAATTTTTGATAAAATACTTTTTAGCCTTATCTATCTAAACAAAAGTCGTAGTATACGTTTAACCGAGAGTGTGCATCAAAAGAACGTCCAAATCTGACTTGGTATGAGGAAGTTACAATTTTTCTAAGATTTAGTATAACAGTGCACAGCCCGTAAATCCGAATTTTAGATCGGTCAATTTTTAGCCAAAATAATCTAAATGAGAAATGAAGATATTGTTAATAGGAGTTAAACGATAAAAATACAGTCGGAAACGTAGCTCGTATGCGAAAGATATGGACAAAGCTTAGTCTCTACTCTTCAAGCGCGACGAATTCGATACAGTTTTCTAAATCTGAGATAGAATAAGAATTAGCCGACGAGGTCTAAATGAAAGTTGTATTACTCATAAATACCAATGATTGGATATAAAGAATGTCGAGAATAGAGCTCGTATGACAAAGGTGTGGACGAAACTTAGTCTCTACTCTTCAAGCGCGGCGAATTCGATACAGTATTGTAAATCTGAGCTACAATGACAATTAGCCGACGGGGTCTAAATGAAAGTTGTAGTACTCATAAATACCAACGCGTGGATATAAAGAACGTAGAAAACGGAGCTCGTACGTGGAAGATACAGACGAAACTTAGGGGCTACTCTACGATAAAACCCCTATAAATAAGAGATGAATCCTTCATATTTTCTTCACACCATAAGCCTTTCTTTCTCTCTCTAACTTCTCTCTATCCTCCCTAAACCCCTACCAAGTCGAGGGAACCTCCCTAGAACGAGAAGGAAGCCCCGGAGCACCCGACGGCTCCGAGATGAAAAGCTTTCAGCTTGGAAACCCTGCTCCAAAAAAAAGGGAATCCTCCCACACCGGTTCTCCTTAGAGCTTCTAGGTCTAACATTAGTTCGGGTACTGGTCATGTGATTTCAGTAGTACGGGCCCAATACTACCTTCCACACCTACCTGTACCTACCCCAAAGCTCTACCTGATAACTCTTATTCGTCCCGGAACAAAACATAATTCCGAAACTACCTCATACTCAAATCCTAGGCTATCCTAAGATTTTCTCAATCCTATCAAATCAGATCTCAAATCAATCATAACAGGTTTCCCTATGCATGCAAATTATACACAGAACATGATCAAATAGACTTTCGAATTTCCGATTCTACCCTAGGACCACAACCAGACGAGGAACAGGAAATAAGTCAAAATCAATCATACACATCACAATATCCATCCGACTATCATAACTCAAGTATCGGTATAACATGGCTAACATATTAGGGGAACCACTTACTTGAGCTCGGCCGATTACGCGCATTCCTCTCTCCCCTTTTTCCATTTTAAGAAGTTTTAAAATTTTGATTTTTGAAAACAATTTTACCATTTCCTTAGTTTGAGTCCTAACACACCCGAGAATGTGCCAGAATACCTCAAACCAAGGCTCTGATACCAACTTGTAACAACCCAAATTTCCAAATACATTTTTCATTTTTAAATAATCAAAACATTCCATATAACATGAAATCTCAATGCTAATTGTTTCCAAAATCCATAACATCAACATTTTATTTCAAATATCAGAGTGTCCCCATATAAAATGTCGGAGAGTGCATGTCGCGCCATCAAACCATGCCCTTGCCCTTAGGCTCTGAAGTACGTGAAACAATCAACAAAGTGTAAGCTAATGCTTAGTGAGTTCCCCAGAGCATACCCCACATAATCCATATAATCATATAAACCCTGCATATAAACATATAAGGATGTCGTGGGCTCCTCCCAGGGTCTTACTCCCGGATGCCATGGGCTCCTCCACATGGTATTACACCTAAGTGTCATGGGCTCCCCCATGGTCTTTACCTGGAAAACCATGGGCTCCCCCACATGGTCTGACATCCAAGTGTCATGGGCTCCCCCCATGGTCTTTACCCGAAAAGCCATGGGCTCCCCCACATGGTCTTACATCCAAGCACCATGGGCTCCCCCATGGTCTTTCATGCAAATATCACATAAACAACTAGCATACCACCTAGCATATAACCAACTAACATACCACATATAACTACATCAACTAGTGTACCACGTATCGTAAAATAGGTCGGCCTTGGTGCCTTATACCCATTGGTATGGTGAGGAGACTCACCTCTATCTACTGAATCTGAAAGCTGCTCTCCTAATAGTCCGAAACCACCCGTGATGAACAACAATACCATTAACCCAAAAATTAGGGTTGAATAAGATCTAATTAAAGAACCCAAGTACCCAAGCCCAAGTCCTTTCATCATGGCCCAAAAGCCTTCCATTGCTAATGGGCCCAAAGTCCATGTCCAAAATCATTAATGGACCTCATGGCCCAATAAGGCCCAACCATAGCAACCATGGCCCAAAACAGATAAATTGGCCCACTAACTCAAAACATGACCAAGCCCAATGACTGATTAAGGCCCAAAGGGCTTACTGTAGATGTCAAATTGTGTTGTGAGGTGTCGAAGGTCATGGATAGTTTCGATAGTTTGTTATTTTGTTATAAGGGCACTTTATGTATCGAAGTTTTTAGTGTTTACTCCCTTGTATTTTTGTGTGCTTTCATGATCCCTATAAATATGGGATGTGTACTAGAGATAGATAAGAACTTTTCGTGATTTTGTCTAAATACTCTCTATACTTCTGAAAGCATAATTTGAGCGAAACAGACTTTATTTATATCTCGTGTTCATCATTCTTACTTTACTCTGATCACGTAATTCATACTCGATTTCATTACAACTACATTTGGTATTAGAGCAGGATTCATACAGAATTGTTCCGATTTTATGAGTTTTTGCAAAAGTTTTGAGTCTCGTTCTAGATTTCAAATTTTCACCCTTTTGCTTCAGAAAATCATCTTAGATCTTCTGTTGTGAGTCGATTCTGCGTTCTAGTTGTTAAATCTAGTGTTCAATTGTTGAATTATGAGTGTTTTAGCTGGTTGATCCTAAACTGATTTGAGCTTTCTCAAAAAATTTCCGTACAACAATGGCGAACTTTAACATGAACACAATGACCTCTTACTCTCATCTCCTTGGTTCATCAACGAAGATGTGACATCCCCATTTTCACGGCCAAAAAAGACCTATTCGGTTTATGCTTTATAAAAATCAGAGTATCTCTTTTAATAAAAATGTTGCGAAATTTGATCCTAGAAAAACATGATAAATACATTATCAAAGCATTTCCGAAGAAATGTATTTTTATTCATTTTTTAAAACATTTGGGATGTCATCGTTAATACAGAAACATAAGCATAAACAGAACTTACATTCATTTACACTAGTGATCTACATCTCTTTTAAATCTCACAGTGTAAAGTAGCTTCATATCGACACCTGTGATACAAATAAGCTTGAGTGGGTCAGGTTGGGAAACCTGGTGAGTACATAGGGTTTTCAACCCACAATAATATAATTATTATGTTTAAACATCAAACAATCAACCCAATTACCCATCCCCATTATCTTCTTTACTATTAAGGATCTACCCTAAGAATCATCTATTTCTCGTTCATTTATTCCTAAGGATTATCCTAAGGAATAGGTACGAAGTCCATCGTTGTCAATGACACAACTACCAAGCACAGCTGCCAGAATTATGACATTCTCTATGAGGTACAACTTCCGGTATTGTCCTTTAGGCACACTTGCCAGGGTTATCTCGTTTATTGACAGTATCTCTTTCAAGAGTCCACTCGCAATACATGTCAATGGATTTTCAGAGTACACCGGTGAACACATCATTCACAATACCTACAGGTTACAAGCCTGCTAGTGTTCCACTTGACTGTCTAGAATAGTCCATGGTTGTCATCCATACTTCGCTAGATGACGGGGCCAGCACTTGGGTAAAAGGCTTCTTTCATTGTTCACCTCTCACCCTTATCTCATGGTCTATATCACCTCTCATCTCATCATCCAACTCATATTTCATCTACCCATGTTTTACCCAACATATTTGGTAGATATAAAATACATAAAAAGTTTAAATAATTTAAAACATGTATAAAATCGTTCATCCAACATAGACAGCAAGTATTCAGACAATATGAACACATAGCACGTAATTTATATAAAATACTTCATCTCTATGTGTAAGATGAAAGTAACTATGCACTCACTTGTTAAAGTGATGACTCGAAATTCGAGCAGCGCTTCGCTTCTTAACAATATGATTTCCTTCGAAGAAACCTAGTATCATTACCACTAGATTTTAGTCTAATATTCATTGCGACTAATTATTAGTCTAGATTCATCATTAACTCAGAGTCTACTTCATGATCTATCAAGTAAGGAACAACCAGCTAGGATCATATCGGAGGTAGGGTCCATTTGGTATACGAAGTATACTGTTTGGAAATCTCACTTTAAACACCTCACTAAATCATAGCCTAGGCATCATCCCCGTAAGTAGATCAATCAGTATAATGAATTTGAATCACTGATAAATCTTATTTATAGGTTCATAATAACGATATTATATTTATATATAAGCTATATTTAAAGTATGGCAGGCGTATCTCACTTACAGCGGGTTTTTATTAAAAACCGGGCTTCGCTGGAGCTTTCCGAGCCGAAAAGATCTTCTTCTTGGAGCCTTCTAGCGCTCCGGGACTTGCTTCTAACACCTTGGAGGTACTAGGGAAAAACTTTGAGGGTTTGGGGGTGTTTGGGAGAAAAGAAGTGGAGAGGTGTGAAGAAAATGGGAGATTTGCGCCTCTATTTATAGGCAGAGTTCGGTGTGTCACACCCCGAAACCGATGGCGGAAACGTTCCGGGGCGGAGCGACGTCATGTGTAGTATCATAACCAATGAACATAGTAAGCATAGTAAACACAACCATTACATTACATAGAAATAATTACATTAGTTTGAAAACAAGGTACTACAAGTTTTCATAGATACATTAGTTAGAACAAAAGTAAAGACGAGTCTTCTACATGCTCCGTCTTCTCCAAAAGATTGACAAGAGTACCTGTCTAATGGGAACCTGAGAATACAAGCAGTTTTGAAATATCAGCATAAAGCTGGTGAGTTCATAAGCGTATTTTGTTAAGGAAAAATCGTTTATTTAATCCAGTGATAAATAATTCATTTCCTTTTTGTACAGACTTACTGTAATATCGAAAAGCCATCGTTACTGAGTTATGAAATACATAGGCATGTTTTTCCCAGAAAATCCCATATTTTCTAACATGTAGGTTGATTTGAATAAGAGATGAAAAACCATAAGTTATGACCCTGGAATTACCATCCAGTACGAAAGTAGGTAGTTTTAATACATAAAACTATAGATTAGATCCCTGGAATACCATCCAGTAGGTAGTTTTAATACATAAAACTATTAGATTAGGTCCCTGGAATACCATCCAGTAGGTAGTTTTAATACATAAAACTATTAGATTAGATCCCTAGAATACCATCCAGTGTGAAAGTAGGTAGTTTTAATACATAAAACTATAGTTGAAATAAAGTAAGAAAAATCCGTAACCAAGTTGGTTTGTTAAATACGTATTGTGAGCCGTATAACCATACTGATATGACCCGTGACCTCCTTGACGTTCTTCAGGCGTCGTTCGATTTACAAAATTTGTCACCCCAGGCGTGCCCGCCTAACTGTAGCTAGCAGTTTAGGTGTGGGATTGTCAGTCCCGAATAGATCTATCCACAAATTCCACGTTCCCCCTCCAGGAGACTCTGGTTATACTTCCGGTGAGGATTTATTGGTATCCCGAAGGATATAACGAAGATAAGTCTCACAAGCTAGTATTTACAGATTTTCGGATAATTCAATCGTTTTCGAGTTTCGAATTAGTTTGGAACATAGTAGAGTATAAATAATTAAATACAACATAATTATTTAGCATGATACTCTAGATTAGACATAGATAAACTAAATCAGACATAGTTTATATTTTTGACTTTGCATGAAATCGAAATTCGTATAACAAGTGATAAAGATCCCAAATTATTCCCATAATAATTTGCATAGTTTGATAAGTTTTTTTTTTCGATTAGATTCGAAAGGTTTGATAAGTTCCATACAGTTTTAGGAAAACTATGTAATTATATTTAGAAAGTATCCCTTATGCTCTGCATACTACAAGAGGGATAAAGTATCATAAGTTCATCGGAGATTCGTATAATTACATCAGTTTTTAAGTTATGAAAACCTTTATGATTTTTGCTTGTATTCCCTCCTGAAAACATGAAAAACGTGGAAAAGGTGTAGGGGTATGAACTCACCTGACGAGAATGTGCCGAGTAGGATGCTAGAAGGCAACTTAGGACTTGAACACACGCAAGGGTCCTAAGTAACACGAGGTGATACACAATTGTATCTAATTAGTCATTATATTACTAATTAAACAAGTAGACACACTCAATGCAAGAAAACATTTGATTCTAAGTGTTAGGAATGATACGGGTTGCATTTTAAGGAGTGTATGACCTAGTTAGGAGGGTTTATTCTTCAAGTGTAAACCCTTGGGGAGTTTACGGTTTCTAGACCATATCCCCCATGAGTTTACGGCCGTAAACTCATGGGTGTGGTGGTTTGATTGATCCAAGGCCTTATCTTGCACATAGGGAGGATCTAAGGTTGATTCAAAGGCTTATGAAGTGATTGGAACATGAAATGACCTAGGTAATGGAGTTTACGGTCCATGGACCACTCCTTGGGGAGTTTACGGTCGTAAACTCATGGGTTTACGGCCGTAAACCCATCCTTGTCCATGTTTGTCCATTTTCCAAGTGTTTTGGTGGTTTGTAGGCCATTCATGCAAGATCTAGACTCATATACAAGCCATGCAAGGTGTTTAGGGCATTAAAACACCCTTGGAAGGTGTTTACGGTTTTGGGAGATGTTCCCAAACCGTAAACTCAAGTTTATGCTCATTTGGACATGTTTTAGGGTTCTAAGATCATCCAAGCAAGTTTCAAGGCCATTAGACATGCATTGGAAGGGTTAAGGAGCATCAAAACCCCATGAAAGGGTGTTTACGGTTCTTGAACATTCAAGAACCGTAAACTCATGTTCATAGCCAAAAAGTCATGATTTTGAGGTTCTAACTCCATGCATGTAAGAATCTAAGCATTAGAAGAGGTTTGGAAGGGTTTTGGGGCTTCAAAACCCCCATTGAGGGAGTTTACGGTTTTGGGAGGCTTCCCAAACCGTAAACACATACTATTTGATGCATTTGAGAGTTTAAGACATGGATTTGCATGCATGCTAGGATAAACAACTAGTTAGGAAGGATCACTTACCAAATTGGAGCTTGAAAATGAAGATCCTTGAGAGAGTTCGATTTCTAGAGAGAGAGTAGAGAGAGAAAGTTGAAGTGTGGGAAAAGGCTCAAAAGTGCCCACTCATCCTTTATATATGACTAGAGTTAGTGACCCGGTGGGAATACACCCAATATGGACATTAAACGGAGCTTAATATTTTACCCGGGTAATTAACCACTACTCGTATTAGTCGTAGTCTAGAAAATTCTCAAAAGATTATTTAGAGTGTTTTCACTCAAATAAATATTTCGTTCCGACACATACGAAGTCATAATAATTCTAATTGAATTACTTAATTTGAAAGTTAACGGAAAAACAAAAAAAAATAAAATAAATTTTATTAACGGCATGGGTTACGTTAACGGAATATCTTTCGGGTTGTCACATTATCCCCCCGTTAGAGGAAATTTCGTCCCGAAATTTAGAATTTAGATACAAATCATGGGATTGGAAAGAGATGCGGGTATTTCGTTTTCATCGAGTCTTCGCGTTCCCAAGTGAATTCGGGACCTCGCTTGGCATTCCAGCGAACCTTCACTATCGGGATGCGGCTTTGTTTTGTTCTTTTGATCTCTCTATCCATGATTTTGATGGGTTCTTCCACAAAGTTCAGGTTTTCGTTGATTTCGATCTCATCAAGAGGAATCACAAGGGTCTCATCGGAGAGACACTTTTTAAGATTTGAGACGTGGAAGACAAGGTGGATATTGCTAAATTCGTGAGGTAATCGGAGTTTGTAAGCTACGGGACCGATCCTGGCTAGGATTTCGAAAGGTCCTATGTACCTTGGGTTAAGTTTTCCACGCTTTCCGAAGCGTATCATGCCCCTCCAGGGTGAGACTTTCAACAAGACACGGTCTCCAACCTGGAATTCCAAGGGTTTTCGTCGTTTATCGACGTAGCTCTTTTGTCTATCTCGGGAGGCCTTAAGTCGTTCTCGGATTTGTACGATCCTTTCGGTGGTTTCGCGGATGATTTCTGGACCAGTGAGAGTGCTGTCAGGGACTTGTCCCTTGACCAGTTGCGCGTCACCCACCTCAGCCCAGCACAGAGGGGATCTGCACTTGCGGCCGTAGAGGGCTTCGAAAGGCGTAGCCTTGATGCTCGTATGGTAGCTGTTGTTATACGAAAATTCAACCAAAGGAAGATGAGTATCCCACGATGCGCCGAAGTCGATGACGCAGGCTCTCAACATATCTTCCAAGGTTTGGATGGTTCTCTCACTTTGTCCATCTGTTTGAGGATGGTAAGCCGTGCTCATATCCAGCTTAGTTCCAAGAGCCTTCTGTAGTGACTGCCAGAACCTAGAAGTGAACCTGCCATCCCGATCGGAAATGATGGACATAGGTACACCGTGCAGTCGGACTACCTCTTGGAGGTAGATTCGCGTGAGCCTTTCCATTTTGAAGTTTTCATTGATAGGAAGGAAGTGAGCGGATTTGGTTAGTCGGTCGACAATTACCCAAATGGTGTCGTACCCACTCGGAGATTTGGGTAGCTTGGTAATGAAATCCATAGCAATCATTTCCCATTTCCATTCAGGTATTTCGGGTTGATGAAGTAGACCGGAGGGTTTTTGATATTCGACCTTCACCTTGGCGCAAGTCAGGCACTTGCCCACGAAGGTAGCGATTTCGGCCTTCATGCTTGGCCACCAGTACAGTTTCTTGAGATCCAGGTATATCTTATCCGAACCTGGGTGTACGGAGTATTTAGTATTATGAGCTTCGTTCATGACAACCTCCCTGAAACCTCCGAATTTTGGGGTCCAGATCCGGTCCATGAAACAATAGACTCCGTCGCTTCTGATCTCAAGATTCTTATCCATTCCCCTCAAGGCTTCGCCTGGTACGTGCTCTGGTCTTAAGGCTTCCAACTGGGCCTCTTTGATTTGCGCGGATAAGTGGGAATGGATAGTCATAGTCAGTGCCTTCACTTTACGACCTGAGTACTCCTTTCGGCTGAGGGCATCTGCCACCACATTGGCCTTGCCGGGATGGTAGCGGATTTCACACTCGTAGTCGTTGAGTAGTTCAACCCATTGCCGTTGTCTCATGTTCAGCTCCTTCTGGTCGAGGATGTGCTGTAGAATTTTATGGTCAGTGAAGATGGTGCACTTAGTTCCATAGAGATAATGTCTCCATAGTTTCAATGCGAAGACCACTGCTCCCAATTCTAGGTCGTGAGTTGTGTAGTTGACTTCGTGTTCCTTCAGTTGTCTGGAGGCATAGGCGATGACCTTGTCTCGTTGCATTAGAACACAACCGAGACCTTGATTGGACGCATCGCAGTAGACAACGAAGTCTTCCGTCCCATCGGGAAGGGACAGGATAGGTGCGCTGCACAAGGCTCGCTTCAGTGTTTGGAACACAGTGTTTTGCTTTTCACTCCAACAAAAGGGTACACCTTTCTGAGTTAGAGTGGTTAAGGGTTTGGCAATTTTGGAGAAATTTTGGATAAATCTACGATAGTAGCCAGCGAGACCCAAGAATTGACGGATTTCGGTGGGTGTCTTCGGTGCTGACCAGTTTTCTATCGCTTTGATCTTGGAAGGATCCACGTGTATGCCCTCCTCGCTTACCACGTGACCAAGGAAAGTAACCTTCCGGATCCAGAATTCACATTTGGAGAATTTCGCGTACAGTTGCTCCGATCTAAGAGTTCCCAACACCAACCTCAAGTGTTGTTTGTGATCCTCTTCGCTTTTGGAATAGACAAGTATGTCGTCGATGAATACGATAACAAACTTGTCAAGAAAGGGACGACACACCCGGTTCATCAAATCCATGAACACTGCCGGTGCGTTGGTTAGACCGAAGGGCATAACTACGAATTCATAGTGACCATATCGAGTCTAAAAGGCTGTTTTAGGGACATCACCCTCATGGACTCGCAGCTGATGGTACCCTGATCTTAAATCGATTTTGGAAAAGTAGCTAGCTCCTTGAAGTTGATCAAAGAGGTCGTCTATTCGAGGAAGAGGATAACGGTTTTTGATTGTGAGCTTATTCAGCTCTCGGTAATCGATACACATTCGAAAAGATCCATCTTTCTTTTTCACAAACAAGATCGGGGCTCCCCATGGCGAGGAACTTGGTCTGATGAATCCTTTACTGAGCAGCTCATTGAGCTGACTAGATAACTCCTGCATTTCTGCCGGAGCTAATCGATAAGGGGATTTGGCTACGGGGGTAGCTCCGGGGAATAAGTCGATACGAAACTCGACTTGGCGTTCAGGAGGGATTCCTGGGAGATCCTCTGGAAAGACATCGGGAAAGTTGCAGACTTCGGGGATGCTCTCGAGGTCTTTAACTTCCTGCTTTTCGTTAACGACATGGGCTAAGAATGCACAACACTCCTTCCGCATGAGTTTCTGGGCCTTGATGCACGAAATGATGCGAAGGTTTGAACTGAGTTTATCCCCGTAGATTACAAGAGTTTCATCCGAAGGAAGATTGAGACGAATAGCTTTTTCGAAACAAAGGATATCTGCACGATTGGGGCTCAACCAATCCATGCCAATGATGACATCAAAGCTTTTTATGGAGACTGGCATAAGGTCAATGAGAAATGAACGGTCGTTTAAGGATAGGGTACAACCTACGTATATCTCGTTAGTGCTGTCTTTCTCACCGTTAGCCATTTCGACGGTAAATTTTTCGGTTAATGGTTGAGGATTGTTTTTAAGAAGGTGTTTGAATGCGTGACTAACAAAACTCCTTTCAGCACCAGAATCGAAAAGAATGCATGCATAAGAGTTGTCGAGGAGGAACGTACCCGTGACAACGGTGGGGTCAGCGACTGCCTCTTCTTGTCCCATGGTTAGAACTCTTCCGGTGTTGTTGGTTGTTGCTGCTTTGGGGCAGTCCCTTTTGAAATGCCCAACCTCCCCACAGTTGTAGCAGGCTCGACCAACACCTGCTCCAGAGGTTTGAGTAGTTTGCTGAACTGGTTTTCTGCAGTCTCGAGCCAGATGGCCCTTTTTACCACAACTGTTACAGTGCTTTTCACGACAGGGCCCGGAAGCACGATGGTGGTAACTGTACTTATCGCACCAGGGAAGAGTACCAGTGTATGCACTGTTAGGGGTTTGAGTTGCAGGAGAGGCGACAGGAGTTGTAGCAGCGTGGACTGCCATAGTTTGTTGTCTTTTCGAGGGTCCTTGCGAACCCTGAGCCCTTCGTTTGTTCCAGGATTTCTTCTTGTTTTCACCGCTCCCTTTAGCCGGCTCAGAAGCGGTGACTATTTCCTCGGGATCGTCGCTATGGTCAATCAGAATTTGTGCCAGGCACTTGGCGCTATCGTAGGTTTCCGGCTCTGCAGACAAAACATTTCCCTTGGTTGGCTGGGTCAGCCCCCAAATGAATCGTTCGATCTTTTTGCTTTCCGGGGATATCATTCCCGGACAAAGGAGTGCTAGGTCCTCAAACCTAGAAGTGTAGGAAGCAATGTCGGAACCCTTCATCGTCAGAGTCCAAAGTTCGTGTTCGAGTTTTGCATCTCGCCCCGTGGGCAGTACTGGGCTATCATGAGTTCCTTCAGTTTGTCCCAACCCATGGCATTTGCCACTGGTAGGGTTAAGGACTTGACCCGGCCATTCCACCAGGTTAATGCTTTATTGAGGAAAGTGCAAGCGGCGTATTTCACTTTGTTGGCTTCGGAGACTGCGCAAATTTCGAATCTGGACTCAATCTTTTCGAACCATTGAGTCAAAGCAATAACACCTCCCTTGCCGTCGAAAGATGTGGGTTTTGCGTTCATGAAATCTTTATAGGAACACTCTTTCTGGTGTCCCTGACCACCTTCCTGTAATTGAGGATGCATACCACCTCCCTGACCACCAGATCCACCGGGATTCATTTGTGACATTGCGGCAGCCACTGCAGCAGTGACAGCTGCTTGAAACATGACAGGGTCAAATTGGGGAGGAGGCGGTGGTGGTGGGGTGTCGTTGTTTCTCCTGGTAGATCTCCTTCGGGGAGGCATCTTGATCTGAAATGACCAAGAAATAGGAGGATGGAATTTAGAGATATGAAACAAGGATATATCTCATAATAGTTTTTAGAGTGTTCTACTAAGCGATAGGACAGGAAAGTTACTTAAAGTAAGTGAACTATCGCTAAGGAAGGAATGAGTAGCAGCACTTGGAATGAATTTCTATGATGCTTTCTGTTTTGACCAAAATACTCCTATAGTATTTTGAGTTGGATGGATATTCGGTAAGTTATAGGCCTGCCGTACACCACAATCACTCCCAAGCACATGTTGGCCGTGTCTCGAATGAATATAGTTGATCAGGCTATATTGACCCTAGACATGACTACATAACTGCCCAGATTTAACCACAGTGCACAACACCCAATTACTTATGTTTTGTTCTCTTCGCGACACGGATTTTGGTACTCGGGTATACTTGTATACTTTTATAAAAATACTTGTATTTTAAAAGCATACTTTTAGTTTAGAGCACTTAGGCCCCTTAGTGTTTATAGTTGTATACCATGTAAGGTTCGGTATACTTAGTTCACTATAAACAAGGGCTCTGATAACAATCTGTCACATCCCGAAACCGATGGCGGAAACGTTCCGGGGCGGAGCGACGTCATGTGTAGTATCATAACCAATGAACATAGTAAGCATAGTAAACACAACCATTACATTACATAGAAATAATTACATTCGTTTGAAAACAAGGTACTACAAGTTTTCATAGATACATTAGTTAGAACAAAAGTAAAGACGAGTCTTCTATATGCTCCGTCTTCTCCAAAAGATTGACAAGAGTACCTGTCTAATGGGAACCTGAGAATACAAGCAGTTTTGAAATATCAGCATAAAGCTGGTGAGTTCATAAGCGTATTTTGTTAAGGAAAAATCGTTTATTTAATCCAGTGATAAATAATTCATTTCCTTTTTGTACAAACTTACTGTAATATCGAAAAGCCATCGTTACTGAGTTATGAAATACATAGGCATGTTTTCCCAGAAAATCCCATATTTTCTAACATGTAAGTTGATTTGAATAAGAGATGAAAAACCATAAGTTATGACCCTGGAATTACCATCCAGTACGAAAGTAGGTAGTTTTAATACATAAAACTATAGATTAGATCCCTGGAATACCATCCAGTAGGTAGTTTTAATACATAAAACTATTAGATTAGGTCCCTGGAGTACCATCCAGTAGGTAGTTTTAATACATAAAACTATTAGATTAGATCCCTAGAATACCATCCAGTGTGAAAGTAGGTAGTTTTAATACATAAAACTATAGTTGAAATAAAGTAAGAAAAATCCGTAACCAAGTTGGTTTGTTAAATACGTATTGTGAGCCGTATAACCATACTGATATGACCCGTGACCTCCTTGACGTTCTTCAGGCGTCGTTCGATTTACAAAATTTGTCACCCCAGGCGTGCCCGCCTAACTGTAGCTAGCAGTTTAGGTGTGGGATTGTCAGTCCCGAATAGATCTATCCACAAATTCCACGTTCCCCCTCCAGGAGACTCTGGTTATACTTCCGGTGAGGATTTATTGGTATCCCGAAGGATATAACGAAGATAAGTCTCACAAGTTAGTATTTACAGATTTTCGGATAATTCAATCGTTTTCGAGTTTCGAATTAGTTTGGAACATAGTAGAGTATAAATAATTAAATACAACATAATTATTTAGCATGATACTCTAGATTAGACATAGATAAACTAAATCAGACATAGTTTATATTTTTGACTTTGCATGAAATCGAAATTCGTATAACAAGTGATAAAGATCCCAAATTATTCCCATAATAATTTGCATAGTTTGATAAGTTTTTTTTTTCGATTAGATTCGAAAGGTTTGATAAGTTCCATACAGTTTTAGGAAAACTATGTAATTATATTTAGAAAGTATCCCTTATGCTCCGCATACTACAAGAGGGATAAAGTATCATAAGTTCATCGGAGATTCGTATAATTACATCAGTTTTTAAGTTATGAAAACCTTTATGATTTTTGCTTGTATTCCCCCCCTGAAAACATGAAAAACGTGGAAAAGGTGTAGGGGTATGAACTCACCTGACGAGAATGTGCCGAGTAGGATGCTAGAAGGCAACTTAGGACTTGAACACACGCAAGGATCCTAAGTAACACGAGGTGATACACAATTGTATCTAATTAGTCATTATACTACTAATTAAACAAGTAGACACACTCAATGCAAGAAAACATTTGATTCTAAGTGTTAGGAATGATACGGGTTGCATTTTAAGGAGTGTATGACCTAGTTAGGAGGGTTTATTCTTCAAGTGTAAACCCTTGGGGAGTTTACGGTTTCTAGACCATATCCCCCATGAGTTTACGGCCGTAAACTCATGGGTGTGGTGGTTTGATTGATCCAAGGCCTTATCTTGCACATAGGGAGGATCTAAGGTTGATTCAAAGGCTTATGAAGTGATTGGAACATGAAATGACCTAGGGAATGGAGTTTACGGTCCATGGACCACTCCTTGGGAAGTTTACGGTCGTAAACTCATGGGTTTACGGCCGTAAACCCATCCTTGTCCATGTTTGTCCATTTTCCAAGTGTTTTGGTGGTTTGTAGGCCATTCATGCAAGATCTAGACTCATATACAAGCCATGCAAGGTGTTTAGGGCATTAAAACACCCTTGGAAGGTGTTTACGGTTTTGGGAGATGTTCCCAAACCGTAAACTCAAGTTTATGCTCATTTGGACATGTTTTAGGGTTCTAAGATCATCCAAGCAAGTTTCAAGGCCATTAGACATGCATTGGAAGGGTTAAGGAGCATCAAAACCCCATGAAAGGGTGTTTACGGTTCTTGAACATTCAAGAACCATAAACTCATGTTCATAGCCAAAAAGTCATGATTTTGAGGTTCTAACTCCATGCATGTAAGAATCTAAGCATTAGAAGAGGTTTGGAAGGGTTTTGGGGCTTCAAAACCCCCATTGAGGGAGTTTACGGTTTTGGGAGGCTTCCCAAACCGTAAACACATACTATTTGATGCATTTGAGAGTTTAAGACATGGATTTGCATGCATGCTAGGATAAACAACTAGTTAGGAAGGATCACTTACCAAATTGGAGCTTGAAAATGAAGATCCTTGAGAGAGTTCGATTTCTAGAGAGAGAGTAGAGAGAGAAAGTTGAAGTGTGGGAAAAGGCTCAAAAGTGCCCACTCATCCTTTATATATGACTAGAGTTAGTGACCCGGTGGGAATACACCCAATATGGACATTAAACGGAGCTTAATATTTTACCCGGGTAATTAACCACTACTCGTATTAGTCGTAGTCTAGAAAATTCTCAAAAGATTATTTAGAGTGTTTTCACTCAAATAAATATTTCGTTCCGACACATACGAAGTCATAATAATTCTAATTGAATTACTTAATTTGAAAGTTAACGGAAAAACAAAAAAAAATAAAATAAATTTTATTAACGGCATGGGTTACGTTAACGGAATATCTTTCGGGTTGTCACATTATCCCCCCGTTAGAGGAAATTTCGTCCCGAAATTTAGAATTTAGATACAAATCATGGGATTGGAAAGAGATGCGGGTATTTCGTTTTCATCGAGTCTTCGCGTTCCCAAGTGAATTCGGGACCTCGCTTGGCATTCCAGCGAACCTTCACTATCGGGATGCGGCTTTGTTTTGTTCTTTTGATCTCTCTATCCATGATTTTGATGGGTTCTTCCACAAAGTTCAGGTTTTCGTTGATTTCGATCTCATCAAGAGGAATCACAAGGGTCTCATCGGAGAGACACTTTTTAAGATTTGAGACGTGGAAGACAAGGTGGATATTGCTAAATTCGTGAGGTAATCGGAGTTTGTAAGCTACGGGACCGATCCTGGCTAGGATTTCGAAAGGTCCTATGTACCTTGGGTTAAGTTTTCCACGCTTTCCGAAGCGTATCATGCCCCTCCAGGGTGAGACTTTCAACAAGACACGGTCTCCAACCTGGAATTCCAAGGGTTTTCGTCGTTTATCGACGTAGCTCTTTTGTCTATCTCGGGAGGCCTTAAGTCGTTCTCGGATTTGTACGATCCTTTCGGTGGTTTCGCGGATGATTTCTGGACCAGTGAGAGTGCTGTCAGGGACTTGTCCCTTGACCAGTTGCGCGTCACCCACCTCAGCCCAGCACAGAGGGGATCTGCACTTGCGGCCGTAGAGGGCTTCGAAAGGCGCAGCCTTGATGCTCGTATGGTAGCTGTTGTTATACGAAAATTCAACCAAAGGAAGATGAGTATCCCACGATGCGCCGAAGTCGATGACGCAGGCTCTCAACATATCTTCCAAGGTTTGGATGGTTCTCTCACTTTGTCCATCTGTTTGAGGATGGTAAGCCGTGCTCATATCCAGCTTAGTTCCAAGAGCCTTCTGTAGTGACTGCCAGAACCTAGAAGTGAACCTGCCATCCCGATCGGAAATGATGGACATAGGTACACCGTGCAGTCGGACTACCTCTTGGAGGTAGATTCGCGTGAGCCTTTCCATTTTGAAGTTTTCATTGATAGGAAGGAAGTGAGCGGATTTGGTTAGTCGGTCGACAATTACCCAAATGGTGTCGTACCCACTCGGAGATTTGGGTAGCTTGGTAATGAAATCCATAGCAATCATTTCCCATTTCCATTCAGGTATTTCGGGTTGATGAAGTAGACCGGAGGGTTTTTGATATTCGACCTTCACCTTGGCGCAAGTCAGGCACTTGCCCACGAAGGTAGCGATTTCGGCCTTCATGCTTGGCCACCAGTACAGTTTCTTGAGATCCAGGTATATCTTATCCGAACCTGGGTGTACGGAGTATTTAGTATTATGAGCTTCGTTCATGACAACCTCCCTGAAACCTCCGAATTTTGGGGTCCAGATCCGGTCCATGAAACAATAGACTCCGTCGCTTCTGATCTCAAGATTCTTATCCATTCCCCTCAAGGCTTCGCCTGGTACGTGCTCTGGTCTTAAGGCTTCCAACTGGGCCTCTTTGATTTGCGCGGATAAGTGGGAATGGATAGTCATAGTCAGTGCCTTCACTTTACGACCTGAGTACTCCTTTCGGCTGAGGGCATCTGCCACCACATTGGCCTTGCCGGGATGGTAGCGGATTTCACACTCGTAGTCGTTGAGTAGTTCAACCCATCGCCGTTGTCTCATGTTCAGCTCCTTCTGGTCGAGGATGTGCTGTAGAATTTTATGGTCAGTGAAGATGGTGCACTTAGTTCCATAGAGATAATGTCTCCATAGTTTCAATGCGAAGACCACTGCTCCCAATTCTAGGTCGTGAGTTGTGTAGTTGACTTCGTGTTCCTTCAGTTGTCTGGAGGCATAGGCGATGACCTTGTCTCGTTGCATTAGAACACAACCGAGACCTTGATTGGACGCATCGCAGTAGACAACGAAGTCTTCCGTCCCATCGGGAAGGGACAGGATAGGTGCGCTGCACAAGGCTCGCTTCAGTGTTTGGAACACAGTGTTTTGCTTTTCACTCCAACAAAAGGGTACACCTTTCTGAGTTAGAGTGGTTAAGGGTTTGGCAATTTTGGAGAAATTTTGGATAAATCTACGATAGTAGCCAGCGAGACCCAAGAATTGACGGATTTCGGTGGGTGTCTTCGGTGCTGACCAGTTTTCTATCGCTTTGATCTTGGAAGGATCCACGTGTATGCCCTCCTCGCTTACCACGTGACCAAGGAAAGTAACCTTCCGGATCCAGAATTCACATTTGGAGAATTTCGCGTACAGTTGCTCCGATCTAAGAGTTCCCAACACCAACCTCAAGTGTTGTTTGTGATCCTCTTCGCTTTTGGAATAGACAAGTATGTCGTCGATGAATACGATAACAAACTTGTCAAGAAAGGGACGACACACCCGGTTCATCAAATCCATGAACACTGCCGGTGCGTTGGTTAGACCGAAGGGCATAACTACGAATTCATAGTGACCATATCGAGTCTAAAAGGCTGTTTTAGGGACATCACCCTCATGGACTCGCAGCTGATGGTACCCTGATCTTAAATCGATTTTGGAAAAGTAGCTAGCTCCTTGAAGTTGATCAAAGAGGTCGTCTATTCGAGGAAGAGGATAACGGTTTTTGATTGTGAGCTTATTCAGCTCTCGGTAATCGATACACATTCGAAAAGATCCATCTTTCTTTTTCACAAACAAGATCGGGGCTCCCCATGGCGAGGAACTTGGTCTGATGAATCCTTTACTGAGCAGCTCATTGAGCTGACTAGATAACTCCTGCATTTCTGCCGGAGCTAATCGATAAGGGGATTTGGCTACGGGGGTAGCTCCGGGGAATAAGTTGATACGAAACTCGACTTGGCGTTCAGGAGGGATTCCTGGGAGATCCTCTGGAAAGACATCGGGAAAGTTGCAGACTTCGGGGATGCTCTCGAGGTCTTTAACTTCCTGCTTTTCGTTAACGACATGGGCTAAGAATGCACAACACTCCTTCCGCATGAGTTTCTGGGCCTTGATGCACGAAATGATGCGAAGGTTTGAACTGAGTTTATCCCCGTAGATTACAAGAGTTTCATCCGAAGGAAGATTGAGACGAATAGCTTTTTCGAAACAAAGGATATCTGCACGATTGGGGCTCAACCAATCCATGCCAATGATGACATCAAAGCTTTTTATGGAGACTGGCATAAGGTCAATGAGAAATGAACGGTCGTTTAAGGATAGGGTACAACCTACGTATATCTCGTTAGTGCTGTCTTTCTCACCGTTAGCCATTTCGACGGTAAATTTTTCGGTTAATGGTTGAGGATTGTTTTTAAGAAGGTGTTTGAATGCGTGACTAACAAAACTCCTTTCAGCACCAGAATCGAAAAGAATGCATGCATAAGAGTTGTCGAGGAGGAACGTACCCGTGACAACGGTGGGGTCAGCGACTGCCTCTTCTTGTCCCATGGTTAGAACTCTTCCGGTGTTGTTGGTTGTTGCTGCTTTGGGGCAGTCCCTTTTGAAATGCCCAACCTCCCCACAGTTGTAGCAGGCTCGACCAACACCTGCTCCAGAGGTTTGAGTAGTTTGCTGAACTGGTTTTCTGCAGTCTCGAGCCAGATGACCCTTTTTACCACAACTGTTACAGTGCTTTTCACGACAGGGCCCGGAAGCACGATGGTGGTAACTGTACTTATCGCACCAGGGAAGAGTACCAGTGTATGCACTGTTAGGGGTTTGAGTTGCAGGAGAGGCGACAGGAGTTGTAGCAGCGTGGACTGCCACAGTTTGTTGTCTTTTCGAGGGTCCTTGCGAACCCTGAGCCCTTCGTTTGTTCCAGGATTTCTTCTTGTTTTCAACGCTCCCTTTAGCCGGCTCAGAAGCGGTGACTATTTCCTCGGGATCGTCGCTATGGTCAATCAGAATTTGTGCCAGGCACTTGGCGCTATCGTAGGTTTCCGGCTCTGCAGACAAAACATTTCCCTTGGTTGGCTGGGTCAGCCCCCAAATGAATCGTTCGATCTTTTTGCTTTCCGGGGATATCATTCCCAGACAAAGGAGTGCTAGGTCCTCAAACCTAGAAGTGTAGGAAGCAATGTCGGAACCCTTCATCGTCAGAGTCCAGAGTTCGTGTTCGAGTTTTGCATCTCGCCCCGTGGGCAGTACTGGGCTATCATGAGTTCCTTCAGTTTGTCCCAACCCATGGCATTTGCCACTGGTAGGGTTAAGGACTTGACCCGACCATTCCACCAGGTTAATGCTTTATTGAGGAAAGTGCAAGCGGCGTATTTCACTTTGTTGGCTTCGGAGACTGCGCAAATTTCGAATCTGGACTCAATCTTTTCGAACCATTGAGTCAAAGCAATAACACCTCCCTTGCCGTCGAAAGATGTGGGTTTTGCGTTCATGAAATCTTTATAGGAACACTCTTTCTGGTGTCCCTGACCACCTTCCTGTAATTGAGGATGCATACCACCTCCCTGACCACCAGATCCACCGGGATTCATTTGTGACATTGCGGCAGCCACTGCAGCAGTGACAGCTGCTTGAAACATGACAGGGTCAAATTGGGGAGGAGGCGGTGGTGGTGGGGTGTCGTTGTTTCTCCTGGTAGATCTCCTTCGGGGAGGCATCTTGATCTGAAATGACCAAGAAATGGGAGGATGGAATTTAGAGATATGAAACAAGGATATATCTCATAATAGTTTTTAGAGTGTTCTACTAAGCGATAGGACAGGAAAGTTACTTAAAGTAAGTAAACTATCGCTAAGGAAGGAATGAGTAGCAGCACTTGGAATGAATTTCTATGATGCTTTCTGTTTTGACCAAAATACTCCTATAGTATTTTGAGTTGGATGGATATTCGGTAAGTTATAGGCCTGCCGTACACCACAATCACTCCCAAGCACATGTTGGCCGTGTCTCGAATGAATATAGTTGATCAGGCTATATTGACCCTAGACATGACTACATAACTGCCCAGATTTAACCACAGTGCACAACACCCAATTACTTATGTTTTGTTCTCTTCGCGACACGGATTTTGGTACTCGGGTATACTTGTATACTTTTATAAAAATACTTGTATTTTAAAAGCATACTTTTAGTTTAGAGCACTTAGGCCCCTTAGTGTTTATAGTTGTATACCATGTAAGGTTCGGTATACTTAGTTCACTATAAACAAGGGCTCTGATAACAATCTGTCACATCCCGAAACCGATGGCGGAAACGTTCCGGGGCGGAGCGACGTCATGTGTAGTATCATAACCAATGAACATAGTAAGCATAGTAAACACAACCATTACATTACATAGAAATAATTACATTCGTTTGAAAACAAGGTACTACAAGTTTTCATAGATACATTAGTTAGAACAAAAGTAAAGACGAGTCTTCTATATGCTCCGTCTTCTCCAAAAGATTGACAAGAGTACCTGTCTAATGGGAACCTGAGAATACAAGCAGTTTTGAAATATCAGCATAAAGCTGGTGAGTTCATAAGCGTATTTTGTTAAGGAAAAATCGTTTATTTAATCCAGTGATAAATAATTCATTTCCTTTTTGTACAAACTTACTGTAATATCGAAAAGCCATCGTTACTGAGTTATGAAATACATAGGCATGTTTTCCCAGAAAATCCCATATTTTCTAACATGTAAGTTGATTTGAATAAGAGATGAAAAACCATAAGTTATGACCCTGGAATTACCATCCAGTACGAAAGTAGGTAGTTTTAATACATAAAACTATAGATTAGATCCCTGGAATACCATCCAGTAGGTAGTTTTAATACATAAAACTATTAGATTAGGTCCCTGGAGTACCATCCAGTAGGTAGTTTTAATACATAAAACTATTAGATTAGATCCCTAGAATACCATCCAGTGTGAAAGTAGGTAGTTTTAATACATAAAACTATAGTTGAAATAAAGTAAGAAAAATCCGTAACCAAGTTGGTTTGTTAAATACGTATTGTGAGCCGTATAACCATACTGATATGACCCGTGACCTCCTTGACGTTCTTCAGGCGTCGTTCGATTTACAAAATTTGTCACCCCAGGCGTGCCCGCCTAACTGTAGCTAGCAGTTTAGGTGTGGGATTGTCAGTCCCGAATAGATCTATCCACAAATTCCACGTTCCCCCTCCAGGAGACTCTGGTTATACTTCCGGTGAGGATTTATTGGTATCCCGAAGGATATAACGAAGATAAGTCTCACAAGTTAGTATTTACAGATTTTCGGATAATTCAATCGTTTTCGAGTTTCGAATTAGTTTGGAACATAGTAGAGTATAAATAATTAAATACAACATAATTATTTAGCATGATACTCTAGATTAGACATAGATAAACTAAATCAGACATAGTTTATATTTTTGACTTTGCATGAAATCGAAATTCGTATAACAAGTGATAAAGATCCCAAATTATTCCCATAATAATTTGCATAGTTTGATAAGTTTTTTTTTTCGATTAGATTCGAAAGGTTTGATAAGTTCCATACAGTTTTAGGAAAACTATGTAATTATATTTAGAAAGTATCCCTTATGCTCCGCATACTACAAGAGGGATAAAGTATCATAAGTTCATCGGAGATTCGTATAATTACATCAGTTTTTAAGTTATGAAAACCTTTATGATTTTTGCTTGTATTCCCCCCCTGAAAACATGAAAAACGTGGAAAAGGTGTAGGGGTATGAACTCACCTGACGAGAATGTGCCGAGTAGGATGCTAGAAGGCAACTTAGGACTTGAACACACGCAAGGATCCTAAGTAACACGAGGTGATACACAATTGTATCTAATTAGTCATTATACTACTAATTAAACAAGTAGACACACTCAATGCAAGAAAACATTTGATTCTAAGTGTTAGGAATGATACGGGTTGCATTTTAAGGAGTGTATGACCTAGTTAGGAGGGTTTATTCTTCAAGTGTAAACCCTTGGGGAGTTTACGGTTTCTAGACCATATCCCCCATGAGTTTACGGCCGTAAACTCATGGGTGTGGTGGTTTGATTGATCCAAGGCCTTATCTTGCACATAGGGAGGATCTAAGGTTGATTCAAAGGCTTATGAAGTGATTGGAACATGAAATGACCTAGGGAATGGAGTTTACGGTCCATGGACCACTCCTTGGGAAGTTTACGGTCGTAAACTCATGGGTTTACGGCCGTAAACCCATCCTTGTCCATGTTTGTCCATTTTCCAAGTGTTTTGGTGGTTTGTAGGCCATTCATGCAAGATCTAGACTCATATACAAGCCATGCAAGGTGTTTAGGGCATTAAAACACCCTTGGAAGGTGTTTACGGTTTTGGGAGATGTTCCCAAACCGTAAACTCAAGTTTATGCTCATTTGGACATGTTTTAGGGTTCTAAGATCATCCAAGCAAGTTTCAAGGCCATTAGACATGCATTGGAAGGGTTAAGGAGCATCAAAACCCCATGAAAGGGTGTTTACGGTTCTTGAACATTCAAGAACCATAAACTCATGTTCATAGCCAAAAAGTCATGATTTTGAGGTTCTAACTCCATGCATGTAAGAATCTAAGCATTAGAAGAGGTTTGGAAGGGTTTTGGGGCTTCAAAACCCCCATTGAGGGAGTTTACGGTTTTGGGAGGCTTCCCAAACCGTAAACACATACTATTTGATGCATTTGAGAGTTTAAGACATGGATTTGCATGCATGCTAGGATAAACAACTAGTTAGGAAGGATCACTTACCAAATTGGAGCTTGAAAATGAAGATCCTTGAGAGAGTTCGATTTCTAGAGAGAGAGTAGAGAGAGAAAGTTGAAGTGTGGGAAAAGGCTCAAAAGTGCCCACTCATCCTTTATATATGACTAGAGTTAGTGACCCGGTGGGAATACACCCAATATGGACATTAAACGGAGCTTAATATTTTACCCGGGTAATTAACCACTACTCGTATTAGTCGTAGTCTAGAAAATTCTCAAAAGATTATTTAGAGTGTTTTCACTCAAATAAATATTTCGTTCCGACACATACGAAGTCATAATAATTCTAATTGAATTACTTAATTTGAAAGTTAACGGAAAAACAAAAAAAAAATAAAATAAATTTTATTAACGGCATGGGTTACGTTAACGGAATATCTTTCGGGTTGTCACACGGTGCGAACACAGCGCGTTCGTTGCCACGTGTCGCCATCTCGTTCCAAGTTGTGGGGAAGAAGGTGTGGCCCAGATTGCGCCACGTGTCACTCGCAGATTACCCGAAAAACTAGTTATCTTCTAAAATACGTAACTTTCGCATACGAACTCCGTTTTTGACGTTCTTTATATCCACACGTAGGCGGAAACATGATCTACAACTTTCGTTTAGACTCCATCGGCTAATTTTGATTTTATTTTTAAAGTTATATTATTAACAGGCCGGGACACGAAAAGTCCGTTAAAAATTCATAACTTCTTCATCCGACGTCTGTTTTCGTCTATCTTTTTACCGTTGCGCTAATAATAATAAGATCTTCAATTCTCATTTAGTTTGCGTCGGCCAAAAACCGCTCGATCTAAAATTCGAATTTCAGGCTGTGCACTGTCATGCCAAATCTTAGAAAAATCATGACTTCCTGATACGAAGTCAGATTTGGGCATTCTTTTTATGCACGCTCTCGGTTTAACGTATACTACAACTTTAGTTTAGATCATTAAAGCCAAAAAGTCCTCTATTGTAAACTCACTATTTACGTTTCCTGGTGTCGTGCCGGTTTTGCCGTAAAACTTCGACGAGCCATAACTTCTTCGTTATAACTCGGATTTCGGCGTTCTTTATATGTATGGAACCCCTGTAACATATACTATAACTTGGTTAAGATTAATCCTTCTAGATAATATTCCATCAAAAACTCATTTTTGATGCTCATTGTCTCTAAATTGGCTATCCCGAAACTGCAGGCATTACAATTATCTCCCCCTTAGGATGATTACGTCCCGGAATCATCAACGAAACATGGTTGTATAATGATTCCATATTTTGTCTCTTCATCCTAGTTAATAACTGTAACTTCTATGTTTCTTCGAACGAGTATCTAATTCTTGGACTTCTTGACTGCAGGCGGTGCTCGATCTTGCACCCGCTCTCTACCCCATGTTAGACTCCAAATTATGACCTTCAAGTCACAATCTCGATCCTTATTGGAGACTCCTTATTCTTCTTAACAACTTAAGTTATTTGATTTCCAAAATAGAACACGTTGTAATGACCTTTCATCGTGTGTCGTAACGCTTAGACTCAGGTCTCTTAGAGTCAAATTCCGGAATGGAATAGACTTTCCTTCATGTTCTAATGTGATATAATCACATTTCAACATGTAGCATTTCTAGCTACCAACTTCAATGAGTGCGATACTTCTATTGATCGCTTCGATTATCTTTCACTTCAATCTTCTGGCTTAAGTCAGATGCTACATTGAACTTGGTTCTCTGAACCACGTAACATACTCGTCTTAGTCAGACTCGATTTGATATGACCACTAGGGTTGAAATAACAATCATCTTCTTAATCATTACCGAAACAATGGTAACGACATACTTGAATAAAACGAAATCAATTACTAGCTTCTTGGTAACCTTGTGACTTTCCCTGATCCAAGTGTGAGTCCTGTGCTTCCGGTAGTATAATCCTCTACTACCATTCACACCTACTCATACTCGTCCCAAGTATTCTCTCGCAGTTTACCCAAGTCACCATACAAGAAAATCACATAACAACTTAACACATCAGATAAAAAAATGAAGGTTTTATATTATTCCTTGAACCAATTTCATAGGCGTTCAAGTTTACCCTACACTATGCCTCTAATAGGCTACATCATATGATACTATAGCTACTTCATAACTCGATCTTCAGATATCAATCCTCACTCGTGATTCCTTGCATTGTCAGTTGCTTCGTCAAGGATGCTTTTTGGCTTTGGAGGTGCATTTTCTCTTGGTGCTTCATTTTTCTTCCGATAATCTTTCGACATATGCCCCTTGTCCCTGCATCCGTAACATAACCTCTTGTTGGATGTATAGACATTGGCGTAATACCTAGTCTTCCCATACTTGAATCAAGTCACTTCTTCGTAGCACCTCCCATAGTGTTTCAGCGGTACACTTGGCTTTGTAGCTCTCATTGGGCAATCTTGCTTGAAGTGTCCCTATTCACTACACTTAAGGCAAACTTCTTCCTTGGTTGGGCATTTTTGGGCATAGTGACCAGTCTTCTCGCATTTGAAGCATGTCACTTCCTTAGGGCATCTCTCGTCGTGTTTCCATCCATACTTGTCACACCATTTTGCTTCACCTCCTCCTCCAGACTTTGAGAACATGTTGTTCTTGTTAGACTTTGAAGACCCCTCAAATTTCCTCTTCTTGCCAACTTCAACCTTGTTGGCGATCCTACCGTTGATCATTTATTCGACAGACTTAGCAACCCAGATGGTTGCCTCAAGAGTGGGTGTCTGGCGTATTGGCTCAGTGAGTTCGTCCTTACTTTGTTGAAGTAAACGCCTTGTTTCTTCCATCTGTTGATCCAACATCATCCGCACCATTGCCTGTACCCCTGCCATCGTGATTGGCTCAAGTGCAGCCGCTCCTCCTGGTGCATGCTCAATCACTTGTGGCTCGAGCTGCGGGTTTCCACTTCCAAATCCGCTTCGAGTGCTCACCATGTCGATCTATACACCAATTCGGACGTTCGGTGTGTAGTGACGAGAATTAAGATAGGAAAGATTTATATACGATCGACATGTAAATTTCCCCATCACTCTGAAAAGTTACATGCCAGTTCTAATATCGTATTTAAAGGTTTAGAAATCTGAACACATAAAGTTTCCAGATCCGGTCGGCAACAGACCATAGATCCGATCATACATTTAGCATCATAAAGCAGCATATAAAAGCATGTTAGGCATTTTCCCTAAATTTGCTAGAGCTTGTGTCTATTTTATTGTATTATCGAAATTTTATTAGACACACTCCTCACGATCATCGCTTAGCATTCTAAGTTTAAGTCTAGAAATAAATCCTTATTCCTAGTTCGCTTAAACTAATGCTCTGATACCAACTGTTACATCCCCATTTTCACGGCTAGAAAAGACCGATTCGGTTTATGCTTTATAAAAATCAGAGTATCTCTTTTAATAAAAATACTGCGGAATTTGTTCCCAGAAAAACATGATAAATACATTATCAAAGCATTTTTGAAGAAATGTATTTTTATTCATTTTTTTAAAAACATTTGGGATGTCATCGTCAATACAGAAACATAAGCATAAACAAAACTTACATTCATTTACACTAGTGATCTACATCTCTTTTAAATCTCTCAGTGTAAAGTAGCTTCATATCGAAACCTGTGATACAAATAAGATTGAGTGGGTCGGGTTGGGAAACCTGGTGAGTACATAAGGTCTTCAACCCACAATAATATAATTATTATGTTTAAACATCAAACAATCAACCCAATTACCCATCCCCATTATCTTCTTTACTCTTAAGGATCTACCCTAAGAGTCAGCTATATCTCGTTCATTTATTCCTAAGGATTATCCTAATGAATAGGTACGAAATCCATCGTTGTCAATGACACAACTATCAAGCACAACTGCTAATTTTATCATTTATGCGCAGCTGCCAGAATTATGACATTCTCTATGAGGCGTAGCTGCCGGTATTGTCCTTTAGGCGTAGCTGCCAGGGTTATCTCGTTTATTGACAGTATCGTTTTTGAGAGTCCACTCGCAATACATGTCAATGGGTTTTTAGAGTACACCTGTGAACACATCGTTCACAACACCTACAGGTTGCAAGCCTGCTACTGTTCCACTGGACTGTCTAGAATAGTCCGTGGTTATCATCCATACTGCGCTAGATGACGGGGCCAGCACTTGGGTAAAAGGCTTCTCTCATTGTTCGCCTCTCACCCTTATCTCATGGTCTATATCACCTCTCATCTCATCATCCAACTCATATTTCATCTACCCATGTTTTACCCAACATATTTTGTAGATATAAAATACATATACAGTTTAAATAATTTAAAACATGTATAAAATCGTTCATCCAGCATAGATAGCAAGTATTCAGACAATATGCACACATAGCACGTAATTTATATAAAATACTTCATATCTATGTTTAAGATGAAAGTAACTATGCACTCACTTGTTAAAGTGATGACTCGAAATTCGAGTAGCGCTTCGCTTCTTAACAATATGATTTCCTTTGACGAAACCTACTATCATTACCACTAGATTTTAGTCTAATATTCATTGCGACTAATTATTAGTCTAGATTCATCATTAACTCAGAGTCTACTTCATGATCTATCAAGTAAGGAACATCCAGCTAGGATCATATCGGAGGTAGGGTCCGTTTGGTATACGAAGTATACTGTTTGGAAATCTCACTTTAAACACCTCACTAAATCACAGCCTAGACATCATCCCCGTAAGTAGATCAATCAGTATAACGACTTTGAATCACTGATAAATCTTATTTATAGGTTCATAATAACGATATTATATTTATATATAAGCTATATTTAAAGTATGGTAGCCGTATCTCACTTACAGCGTGTTTTTATTAAAAATCGGGCTTCGCTGGAGCTTTCCGAGCCGAAAAGCTCTTCTTCTTGGAGCCTTCTAGCGCTCCGGGACTTGCTTCTAACACCTTGGAGGTGCTAGGGAAAACTTTGAGGGTTTGGGGGTGTTTGGGAGAAAAGAAGTGGAGAGGTGTGAAGAAAATGGTAGATTTGCACCTCTATTTATAGGCTGAGTTCGGTGCGAACGCAGCGTGTTCCCTAGAAGAACGCTGCGCGTTCGTTGACACGTGTCTCCATCTCGTTCCAAGTCGTGGGGAAGAAGGTGTGGCCCAGATTGCGCCACGTGTCACTCGCAGATTACCCGAAAAACTAGTTATCTTCTAAAATACATAATTTTCGCATACGAGCTCCGTTTTTGATGTTCTTTATATCCATGCGTAGGCGGAAACATGATCTAGAACTTTCGTTTAGACTCCGTCGGCTAATTTTGATTTTATTTTTAAAGTTATATTATTAACAGGCCGGGACAGGAAAAGTCCGTTAAAAATTCATGACTTTTTCATCCGACGTCTGTTTTCGTCTGTCTTTTTACCATTGCGCTAATAATAATAAGATCTTCAATTCTCATTTAGTTTGTGTCGGCCAAAAACCGCTCGATCTAAAATTCAAATTTCAGGCTGTGCAATGTCATGCCAAATCTTAGAAAAATCATAACTTCCTCATACGAAGTCAGATTTGGGCATTCTTTTTATGCACGCTCTCGGTTTAACGTATACTGCAACTTTAGTTTATATCACTAAGGCCAAAAAGTCCTCTATCGTAAATTCACTATTTACGTTTCCTGGTGCCGTGCCGGTTTTGCTGTAAAACTTCGACGAGCCATAACTTCTTCGGTATAACTCGGATTTCGGCATTCTTTATATGTACGGAACCCTTGTAACATATACTATAACTTGGTTAAGATTAATCCTTCTAGATAATATTCCATCAAAAACTCATTTTTGATGCTCATTGTCTCTAAATTGACTAGCTCGAAACTGCGGGCATTACAGAAGATTCTGATGCTGATTCCTGAGTGTATTCTTGGTGATGTTCATCCTCCTATTGTTGTTCAGAGTATTGGAACTTCTTCTAACAATCAAAATGTAAATGAACAGACTGAAAGATTGTTGAAGAATGAAAAAAAGTGTATGAGAGAACTCAGAGGTGCTCTTCCTCCTATTGTTTACAGTTACGTGCGTAGCTGTAAGACTGCAAAAGAGATTTGGGATACTTTGAAGGAAAGTATCAAGGAAGTGAAAAAACAAAAATCAGTTCAGTGAAACATTGTATGTTGGAGTTAAGAGAATTTAAATAAAAAGAAGGTGAATCCATCGAATTGTACTATGATCATCTGAATGAACTCATATACAAGTGCAATAGATATGGGATCACCAGGTCGACAATGGAGTTTAATCTCACATTCATTATGGGGCTTAGCAAAGAGTGGCGAAATGTTAGTCTGATGGTGAAGACTCAGCAAAGCTTCGATGATATCTCTTTGAATGATCTTTACAATCTGTTGAAAACTCATGAATCCGAAGTAAATGAAATTTCTGAAGAATCGAAGATCAGTATGGGTGGTCCACTTGCTTTGGTTTCAAAAGTTACTGGAAGAGAATCTGAGAAAGTGGTTGATGAGAAACACAATTCGGAAGATGAAGGCCTAATCGTCAATGATGATGACGAAGTTGTGGCATTTTACTCTAATAATCGAGTAAAGAAATTTTTCAAGAAGCCTTTTAATGCAAAGTCGAAAACAAGTGATATGAAGGGAAGTTTTGCTGGGAAATCAGGGAATGATGAAAAGAAATTTGAGAAAAAGGAAATTTGTGTTGATTAAGAGAAGAAAGAGACAAAGCTGAAAGGTGATTCTAGATTCGACTGTCATTACTGCAATGGGGTGAATCATATGGGCAATGACTATATGCTGCGAAAGCGAGATGAGAAGAAGAACAAGGTCAAAGATGAAGCTTACTATGTTGAGAGATTGGAAGAAGTTCGTGCAAAGTCGAAGGGATTGTCTTTGGTGGCCAAAGGTGTGGCTGAAGAAGAGGGAACATACCAGATTTGGTCATCTGGTTCTGACGACGACGAGATGCAAAACCCTACACATGGGGCTATGTTTGTGATGCATGAGGAAGAGAAAATTACTGGGAAGTGCTTTGTTTCGACATCATCACACAAATCACCAATGACTTCTCAGGTACGTTCTCTTTTACAATCTTTTAATATTCCCTCTAGTGCATATGATTCGATTCTATCTGAGTTTGATGCAACAATTACTTATGTTAATGATCTACTTATTTATGCTAGTAATGATGCTAAGAAGTCGAACACGCAACTCTTAGAAACTCAGTGGATGTTGGAATCGAAGAAAGTGAAAATAGAATACTTAGATATGCAAATAACGAATCTGATGTGTGATAGGGATAGTTTAAGTGCCGATGTTAAATTGTTGTTAAAACAAAGAAATATCTACTGTAACTCAGCCAAACATTTATATGGTAAATTGACAGCAATGCATCATTCGTCGGATATTAGCAAAGAAAAACATAAAAAACTTTTGCCCTTTTTAGCTATATTTCCTATGATTGTGAAAAGACAATTGTTGAATTCGATAGGGTTCCAGATAATAGATATGCATATGGTATAGTGAAAATTGATGAATGTTTGGATGCTAATAAATTAGTTGATATTTTAAATGAGACCTTGACCAAAAATGAACAAATAAAGATTTTGAAAAGAACTGAGAATTCGAAAACTGATCCCCAAACAAATTATGCTGATATCGAAGATGATTCTGATGATATTAGTGAAATTGAAGAGGATGAAGTTATCGTTTGTTCTTAGTTGTCTGTCATTAATGTCACATCAATGGCTAAAGGAAAAGAAAAATATAATGATTCATCGGTTATAGTTGAAATAGAAAAACCCTCAACTGCGAAAGTTAGTGATCGTGACCATGTGACTGTCGAAGATAGTCAAACAGACAGTGAAGATGACAATGATGAAGTTCCGAAAGAAACAACAAATCCAAGGGTTGTAGTTGATCAAGTTTTTGACGAATCTAAGAAATTTGACAGAACTATGAAGGAAAAAGGTTCTCATTACCTTCAAACAAATACAGTTGTGTATCCGAATTTCAAATACTCAGACGAGGTTATCTTTCCGAATCAGGTTTTTGTCACAAAAGAAAATAGTGATAATATTAAACATGAGTTTAATAAAATGATAGAAGAAGATAACAAGAAAGCATTAAAAGAAGGATTTTTCTCAAACCAAAGTACTGTCGAAAACAATCTAACAAAGAATTCTTACACTTTTCAACGACAAAAACCACAACGAATTTGGGTTGAAAAATCTGAAAAATCAAAAGATGTTTGAAAACAAGATGACATTGTTTCTCAACATGTCAAAAATTATTCTCAAGAGTTTAAGGAACAAATTGAAAAGATTTCAAAAGAAAGTGTTTTTTCAAAGAGACAAGCAAGAAAGAAAGTTTTTCTAACTCAAAAAGATTTCTGTCTCCACATAAACCACAAAATGATTTTTCAAAGTCTAAAACTCAAGAGTCAAAATCAGATTTCAAAACAAAAGGTCAAACATCAAATTCAATGAGGTTTACAAATCATCAATCAACAAGGAATTTCAATTCAAATCAACAAACACGGTTTTCACAAAATCATTTTTCAAGACAAAACCGATTTTTGAATAATCCAAAGAATGTTCAAAATCGTTTTTCCTCTCAAACAAAACCGGTGTTTTCAACTCAAAAGTTCGAAAAATTCCATTCTAAAAGAAATGTGACTCTCACACCACAACAACCAACTTTTTGCAATCCTCCTACGAAACAAGTTTCTAATGTTTCGTATGTCAAAGAAAAGTCAGATGTGAAAAACATTAACCATTGGCTCGAAGGAAACGGGAAATCATTTCAATTAGGGAAGTTTTCTCAACAACAAATCAAGGATGCTTATGAAAAGTATCTGAATGAATCTTCGAATAAAAGTTCTTCATCCAAGGAATCGAATCCTTCAGTCAAACAATGGAGAGCTATTCCGAAAGCAAAGGTTAATAAGAAACGAACTGAGAAGCAAAAGGCGAAAGTAAGTGAACATTCTAAACTTGTGAATGATTACATTTTTGTGACTTTAACTAACGAAGTTGACTTAATTGATAGTCTCAAATCTAAAGTTCGTAATTAGATCATAGGATCTTCTTTTCACAATACTTTTCAATCTAATAACCAAGGACCCAAACAGCCTTGGGGACCTAAATTCTTTCACTGATTGCAGGTTTTGAGTGACGAGCAATATGATGACAATGTTGGGGTTTATGTACTCTAACATCCCTATGGTGCACATACAACCCTAATGCTTTGGTTCTAAGTTTTCTCTAGTTATACATGCAACAAAAAATATATCCAAAACATGAAACCTATAACTAGCATACAACTTGATATTTGAAACATAAAACACTAGTTAAAAGAATACCTCTTAGTTGTAGCTTGTAGAATTTGGCCTTTTAAGAGCTTAGCACCTCAAGTGTGATGCCTCAAACAAGTCACAAACACCATGAACAAATGGAGGATGTTGAGAGAGAGAGGGTATGAACTGTTGGATTAATGTCTAAGTCCATAACTATAATTGGTAAGACTTGACCCGACCCGGCATGGTCCATTTGGGTTGCATGGCATCATGCATTTGGATAGACTATAATGAGAGAAATAACACTTAAGGTTGGTTAATATATTATAAGTTCTAATATATTAATAAGGTTATTTAATTAGTATTGATCAAGAATTATTTTGGAATTAATTAAGTGATCAAAAGGAGACTAATTAAATATATGGGTTGATTGTGTAAATCATTCATTCTTATATATGTGGGCTTGTGATCTAAGATTCCTTATGTTGGACTAAGTCCATGGGGTGACACATGGATACTCCATGGAGGTTAAAATCCATGGAGCATAAGGAATGGGTAAAGTTATGAGTTACAAGGTGTAACCCTAATAGCCACCATATAAAAGAATCCCATGGCTCAAGAAATCGTGCACTAATGTGTGAATATGAGGGCTAGATGATTTCAAGGAGTGTTCCATTTCTCTCAAGTCATTCCATGTGCATTTGGTGTTGTGTGAACCATTTGAGGTGTCACACTTGGGGCACTAGGCACTCAAGCTTCATGGAGACAAGCTACATCAAACAAAGGTATGTATTCTATACATTTGATTACCCAAGTATCAAGTATTGTATGCTAGATAGGGTAATACCTTGGAAAGTTCATAATTGCATGTATAATAGAGAAAAGATAGATCCAAGGTATTTAGGGTTTCATGTACACTTAGGAGTGTTAGAATGCTCAAAACCCATCATGAACCACCAAAAAGGCTAGGCTTCTCTTAGAATGCACAAGTGCCAATTTTAGGGTTTTAGAGGTTACTCTTATAGTGTAGAATTCCAAGAGTTTAAACTTGTAAACCCTAATCCACTTCCTTTGGCCTTTAATCCAATAATTCATATGATAAGCCCTTTGGACTAAATCTTCATGGACTCCACAAAGATTTAGTCCACATAATCAACATGGATCATTAGCCCAAACTATCAGTATCACTAATTTAGTTAATCAGTCCCCGTTAATTTAATTAGTCTATTTTGATCACTAAGTTAATTCGAAATCAATTCTTGATCAATACTAATTAAATAATATGATTTCTAAATTTAATAAATCACAAATAACCTTTTTCTCAAATATGCATCCTATCAGATTGTTCTGGTGAAGGCAACCCGAAATGGACCATGCTACTCTCGGGTCAAGTACATACCAATTATAGTTATGGGCTTAGACACCTAATACAACAGTCTCCCACCTGGATAATTCTAATAACTATGACTGCAAGTATGACTTAAACACCGACTAGCAATCGAAGCTCTCAAAAAAACATTTTCGAACTCTTACGCGTCCATTAGATAAGGGATCATATATTCCTCCATTCTAGATATCGTATGAACTAAGACATGGATTATAATCATTCTTTCTGTTCATGTGTTTTTTCCCAATTTCCGATTTATGACGACCGACTAATTGAACAAATCAAATCCGTCCAAGCTTGGCCAAGCGCTTAGGGGTGTCATCACTAAATCATCGAGGGTCCCACAAATATCGTTTTTATCCTTCTTAGGGTAAAAGGAACGGATAAATTTCGACTCATATGCTTCCTGTATTTACTCATCAAATCACACATAATAATATGTTTTATAACACCAAGTTACTGGTGCGTTTACATGTTATCAATGTGCAACCGACTTGTAAACTGGAACTATATGTCTCCGCTTCAAGAATATAAGATATTATCGTCTCACTAATCACTCGTGATAAAATCCATGAAGTGATTCATATAAGCGTGGGTTTAATCCAATACATAAATCGTATTACAAGAGTACTCATGAATGTTGTAGCAAACTTGTGCTATGTCTAACACATAGACAATCTACAGACGGATTCATGACAGTCTTGCCTCAATACCTACTTCCAAAGTATGATCGACTGTGGATGGTTTGAATAATCTTATTATTCGGGAAGTCAAAACATGCCAAGTGAAACACAAGAATAATTGAATCCAATATGCTCTCAAAACTTTTGAACATAAATAAAACATCTTTTATTTAATCACCATATTGATTACACATTATTCATTGTATAATGTTTCGATTAATCAACTTAATACTTGAATTAAAACAATAGTTATCCTATGCTCCAAGCATGCACACTATGTTTACTTATGGTCCTTTCTTTGTGAAATAGATCAATTGAAAACATTTCAATGATGCTCATTTCACAATTCCAAATCCTTAGTGTAAGAATACCTAATTCTTGCCACTATAAGAGTGTGTTAGATTCTAAACTATCATGCAATGATCCTTTTGTAATGTAAAGGTACCAAAGTCACAGAGACTTTGCCAACGATATTACAACACTTTCCACTAGAGATTGATAAAAAAACAATTCCAAGGAAGCGAAGTCTCAAATTCAAAGTACATTCCTTTGAACATCCTTCTTGCATAAAAGTTTCTAACTTTCACATAAACTCTTAATATCCATCTCCCATTATAAAAACATTTCCATATATGCCATATGACAACTCATTATTAATAGATTCCTGTGTATTCATAATAATGTCAATATAGTCCATCCATTACTATACTTCCAACTGTCCTTAAGCAACCAATCCTTTGCGAACCTTAGATTGTCCTTGACATTTGTTTAACCACTTTAGTCATATCCGATTCTAGTCCTTTTCCCTCTTAATTCCCTAGGCATTTGGAAAATGAGAACACGTGAATATTATAGCATATGCAATCGATCCTATATCCGAAGCATATGGGACACGATTCATAATGTCTTACATAAAGACATGATACTTGACCCATCTTTTGCTATAATATTTCCATATATAGAATTTGCAATGTTGAAATATTTCAACATGGTATTCATATATATCCATGACTAAGTTCGATTAATACTTCAATCTAAACTTTTAGATTCGAAATAAAGTATAAGTATCCTCTCCCTTACTATAGCGAAACAACTTTTCAACCTTTGCAACTTTGCAAATTAGAACTTTGTTTCTTATAAATAGGATTGCCAACTTGCAACACTTACCATAATAATTATGCTCCCACTAGCATAACAATTATTTTGTTACTAGCATAACATTTATGCTCCCACTAGCTTTGACATTTATCCAAAATCAGCTGGACTTCTAGAAATCAATACTTTATTGACTTTCTTACCAAAGTTCAGATTTCTGATACGAGATGCTTCGATAAGCCTTTATTTAAGCTAATACACCTTTTATTAGAAAGCTCATATGTGTGTCTAAACTATTCAGAACTTACAACAATAAGTTTAGAATGTTCAAACTATTTGCCATTTCTCACAATTCGAACTATGAAGAGGGATACCGTAATCATAATCGAATTTGAGAACGCAATTAATACGACTGCTATCTCCTTAAAATCTACTTAGTGAAAGCGTTTCCTCACAATCATTTTCATGAATTGGAGAGAAACCTTATGACACTTAGATTTTATGGTGTATGTGTTCCTATCCAAGTGAATGTGTCATTCCCAACCATTATCATAAGACAAGGTCTATGACAAATTCGAAATCATATCGACTGAACTTGGTCAATCTTAATTTCTTGCCACTTGGCAGCACAAGGGCCTACCATGTCTTCCAAGTTGTTAAGCAGCTCACCTAAACAGATCAATGAACTTTCACAGATTAAGGTCCTTCGCCTTATGCAAACAATTGAGAACTCATAGAACTCACATGCATAGTCAACTTTTAACTTGAATATGCACAAAAATAAGAATATGTTAACGCGATAGGTTACAAACCTCAATTTGTGAACTAATGATACACAATAGGTTTATTCTTGATTAGTTCTTGAAACTTTTCAAAATCTTTAAGACTCCCACTAACTTCTTGACATATAAGATTCTCTTGTCAAGAAACACTCCTTGACAAAACAAATATTCAAGAGTTAGTGCGGATTCTTATCAAGAATGACACTTCATATAATTGGTCTTAGTTGGTCTTTGTCTTAAAGACATCACAGCTACCAATTCTAAATGTGTTATAAACCTACTTAAGCTATGTCACTCAAGGAAAAATCTTGGAGTATGACTCTAAGACTTGATTTTGGAACGAAGTATGACTCACCTTAATTGATTTAACCATTTCAACAATTCCTGATTCCTCTTCTTAGCCATACAGGTGCACTAAGGTGTCCTTAGAGGATCAGTTGTGATATGGTTTTCATAATCATTAAGATGATCATAAAACACGATACTAAAGTACTCTCCTTTCCTTTCAGATTGGACAAACTTTTATCTTTCTGCCTAATTTGATTCTTCTTATTCGTTCTGCCATACATTGAAACTTTTACAATGATTCAAAATTACACCTAATCTTATAAGAATAACCATATTTACTAAACTTTTAGTAAATCATGACGAATAGTCTTATCATTCTTTGTGGTGGACCTGACTAGTGCACAACCAAGTGTACCCGATCCCCTAGTCCTTCACTTGACTCACAAATACATGTGAACAAGGAATTAGTCTTAATTTCCCAAAGACGAAGGTTCTCATTCATCATACAATACAAGTTGCATGATTCCAAGTTTCTGTCCAATTGAAACTTGGTGATGAGAATCATTCCTTATTTGGTAAATTTAGACACTACCACATACGAAAGAATCAAATCCATATTGCTAAAAATGGAAACATGCAAACATCAATTTTCACAAATGTCATTGTAAGGAAATATAAAATAAGATAAAATCAAAATTTTTCTTTATTTATAAAACGCGAAAAACTTGTCCTTACAATGCAAATACATATGAAAACTATGTTGCTACATATTTCTAAGAATCTATCATAACGCTTAAGTAGCAGCTCACATTTCTGATCATCGAATCATGCGATCGAAATCCATCTCTTCGCGATCAGACTCAGCCTACTCTTTCTTTAAGCTTCCTTTCTCTTCTTCGATCCTTCAAAACATCAAAATGTAATCTTATCACATCATGTATTAAGAATCTACAAATATGAACTTAATAGAGTTAGATAGTGGACTTACCTGAAGCAGAGTCAAACACTTTGACTTTACCATCCTTGTGCTCCTTCAGGTAGATACGGTAGCTTCGCATCCAACGCCCCTTCTGTTAGCAGTAGAAACAAACAGACTCTTTCGGAATGACACACAGGACAATCTCAGACTTAGAATTTCTCTCTACCATTTGGTCAAACGGTTTGACCATGGTCGATCCCTTTCCATTAGGAAGAGAAGAATTTTCTGGACTTCCAATGTTTCCATTATCAATGTCCACGGAAGTTTGGGAAGTAGATCTTCCAATCAAATTTGCATTACCAGTGCGCCAAATCATTTCTCATTCAGCAGCAATTAGCAAATAGGTAAGATCGATAAGGGTCATGTTGTGGTCTGTCATATAGTAATCTTTAATGAACTCACTATATGAATTAGAAAGTGACTGAAGAACCAAGTCAACAGCCAACTTCCTCGAGACAACGACACCTAACATTCCCAACTTTTCAATGTGTGACCTCATCTCTAAGACATGTGCACACACAGACCTTCCATCTCGGTGTTTGCTTTGCAATAGGGTTTGAGTGACCTTGAAATTTTGATGTCGACGAACATGTGGGTCAGGGAGAATTATTGAAGGAGGTGGAGGAAGTGAAGTATGATTTCTAGGAACATCACCTTCATGAGGAAAGCTTTTTCCAAAAGATTCGGGAAGACCATAGTTGTCAGAACTAGACATCTACAAGGGAGAAACTCAAGTTTAGTTGATTTAAGTCCTTAATATAACAACCAAATGAAATATTAAGGCTAGGACCCAACACAATAATTCACAATTCGGAAGAGGGATGCCATAATCCAATTGTAAACTATTTGTTGGTAGGTAAATGACGATTTACCAATTCCACCACGAAAACGAAATTTTTAAACGAATTAAGTTTTAAATGAAACACCTAGATCTTTTAAGATTCATTGAACTTTTCAATGGCATGTTTAATATCGATTATGCCCTTCAAGTTTGTGACTGGGATACCGAGGATCACAAACAAGGTGTGAATAACCATGCAAATTAGCTTGGTACTCTCGAAGTCAGATCAATATGTCGGTTAACCACACACGCTCCATTGATCTATGACAAACTACGAGGTACCCATTTCCATCCTTAATTAGTCCCATATTAGTGTGCCGGTTAACCATACACGCTCCACTAACGACTAATAAGGTGCAATGTGCAATTTCATGGGTTAACATCAAATTCACATTTTTCCTACAGTAACTAAGATTTGGGAATTAATAAAAGTGTTTAGTTACTTTGTATTTTTCATTATACTTTTAATGGAAGTTTGCATCCTATCCTACCTGTTCGGCTAACGACCCTCCACTAGTCAAGAGTGCGGTGGGTAAGAGTGGATACCCATTCAGTCGTCATTTTATAGGCAATTTCCTTAAACACCCCTTATAGACTAGCTTCGTGAATGAGGCCTACTAACGGTAAGACTGGCCTTTTACTTATACATATATAATATATTAAACTTTTAATTTTATATAGTATAAGAGTGTATTTTACACATTTAAAATACTTGGTGGTTTAATCTATTAATAAATTATACTCTTAATTTAATTAAACTTAAACCACATCATTATGGAATTATTAATTCTCTTTTAATTAAACACTTTAATCAATTTAATGAAGTCAATAAGGTGTGATTTGAACTATTCAAAGACATCAAGGTTCTAAATATAAAAAATTCAAAATTAAAAACTATTTAATTAATTTTTAGGTTATGAACCCAAGAGTTGTACCTTTTGAAACCTTTCAATTACTAGAGTTAATGTTTCATAAAAGAGACTTTTTAAGTTCCAAAACTTGAGGGCAAGTTTTGTAACTCTTGAAAAACTTTTGGTTTCCATAACTTATGAGTTTAATGTTCATGAATGAGACTTTTCATATTTCATAACTTGAGGACAAGTTATGAAACTCTCTTCAAGAACCGTTTAGATCAATTATCATATAATTTAGTATTTACCAAGTTGATCTAATCTAACTCACATAGTAAGGCAATTCAAATCAAATAATACAAATAATCAACTTATTATCTTAAAATTTGATAATTGTTCTTTAATTGGATGAGAGAAATCATTACCTTATCACAAAAACGATTTTTTAATAGTCAAAACAGTTTGTGGTAATGATTCTAATCCAAAATGTGGCCAAACAACTGAAAAAAAAATGTTCACTGAATAGTCACCACGTCGTCGTAACATTGACCACGTTGTGGTGATCATGCATATTCCAAAATAAACGATTTTTTTTCTTTGAACAATTACCAATGCATCAATATAACAGAAAACACCCATGGCTCTGATACCACTATTGTGGTTTATGTACTCTAACATCCCAATGGTGCACACACAACCCTAATGATTTGGATCTAAGTTTTCTCTAGTTATACATGCAACAAAAAAATATCCAAAACATGAAACCTATAACTAGCATACAACTTCATATTTGAAACATAAAACACTAGTTAAAAGAATACTTCTTAGTTGTAGGTTCTAGAATTTGGCCTTTCAAGAGTTTAGCACCTCAAGTGTGATGCCTCAAACAAGTCACAAACACCATGAACAAATGGAGGATGAGAAGAGAGAGAGGCTATGAACCACCAAAAACGGATAGGCTTCTCTTAGAATGGATAAGTGCCAATTTTAGGGTTTTAGGGGTTACTCTTATAGTGTAGAGTTCCAAGAGTTTAAACTTGTAAACCCTAATCCACTTCCTTGGGTCTTTAATCCAATAATCCACATGATAAGCCCTTTGGACTAAATCTTCTTGGACTCCACAAAGATTTAGTCCACATAATCAACATGGATCATTAGCCCAAACTATCAGTATCATTGATTTATGTAATCAGTCCCCATTAATTTAATCAGTCTCTTTTGATCACTAAGTTAATTCGAAATCAATTCTTGATCAATACCAATTAAATAATATGATTTCTCAATTTAATATATTATACTTATAATATATTAATAAATCACAAATAACCTATTTCTCAAATATCCATCCTATCAGATTGTACTGGTGAAGACAACCTGAAATGGACCATGCTACTCTCGGGTCAAGTACATACCAATTATAGTTATGGGATTAGACACCTAATCCAAAAGACAAATGGTATATCGATAGTGGTTGTTCTCGTCACATGACTGGAAAGAAGGAAAACTTGCGTGATTATTGAAGTCTAGATAATGATGGAGTGGTGAAGTTTGGGAACAATAACAAATGTTATGTGAAAGGTTATGGAAAAGTAACAAATGGGAAATTCATAGTGAATAGGGTGGCTTATGTCGAAGGTCTTCAACAAAACATGATAAGTGTTTCGCAACTTGTTGTGGGCACTGGCAATCAAGTGGTGTTTAATGAAGAAGGAATTCTAATTTCAAACATAGACACAAAGGAAGTATTGCTTAAATCAAAAAGAAAATGTGATATGTTTACTCTCGACATCAAACCAATTGTTGGGATTCCCTCGGTGTGCTTACATTCGAAAGCTTCATCTGATGTTAGCTGGCTCTAGCATCGAAGACTTTCTCATTTGAATTTTCGAAATTTGTATAAATTGGTGGTAAATGATCTTGTTAGGGGTTTGCCTGTGTTAAAATTTGATAATGATACTTTGGTGCAGCTTGCGAACAAGGAAAGCAACACAGACAAGGTCATCCGATTGTTATTGATTCAAAGATTGTTGAGCCTTTGGAACTTCTTCACATTGATTTTTGTGGACCCTCGACTGTTGAGACTTTCAACAAGAAGAGATACATATTGGTCATTGTTGATGACTTTTCAAGGTTTACTTGGGTATATTTTCTAAGACTGAAATCTGAAACTGCTCAAGAAATGATCGACTTCATCAAGCATATTAAACTAAGTTTGAAGAAAAAGGTTCGAAAGATCAAGAGTGACAATGGCTCAGAATTTAAGAACAATGTTCTTGATTTTTTCTTAACTGACAAAGGAATTTTGCATAATTTCTCTTCACCTTACACTCCTCAACAGAATGGTGTTGTAGAAAGGAGAAATCGTTCACTTTGCGAAGCAGCAAGAGCAATGCTCACATATGCGAATCTTCCTCAGTATCGATGGGCCGAAGTAGTTTCCACTACATATTTTACTCAAAATCGATCTTTTATTCATCGTTGTTTTAACATCACTCCTTCTGAAATTATCAACAACCGAAAACCAAATGTTAAATTTTTCCATGTTTTTGGTTGTAGGTGCTTCATTATGAATCTCAAGGATAATCTTTTGAAATTTCAGTCAAAAGTTGATGAAGGGATATTCTTGGGATACTCACACAATTCGGTTTCTTACAAGGTGTTAAACAAACAAACGAGGAAAATCAAAGAAACATTTAATCTTACTTTTGATGATTATTATGTTAATCAAGTTGGTAATACCTTTGAACAACAACCAATAATGAATGAATCAAATAATGAATCTTAAACTTTGAATTCGTTAGATTTTGATTATGATTTGATTTTTGGTGTTCCAGATCGGGCTATTGATGCGGAAGTTAATGCTGATGACAATCAAGTGCCTGAAGCATTGAAACATTCTGATGAATCCACTCTCACACAGGATAACAATGATTCGCTTTCATCAACAAATTCTTCAAGAAATAACAAAAGTTTGTCTGTTGCATCGAATGTTCAAGTGGAGGGGGAGCACTTGAGATCGTCTGCTCAAGTTGAGGGGGAGCATACTTTCGAGGGGGAGAGATAAAGAATGATTGTTGATGTCGAGGGTGAGCGTACTGATAATAATCCAAATGTCGAGGGGGAGCAAAATGGAAATAATACAAATGTTTCGAATGTTCACAATGATGAATTTTTTGACATTAATGATAATTTGTCAAATACAGGTGAAGGATCTGATACTGAAGAAATGTTTGAAGATGCACCTTTGTACTTTGATCCTGCATATCCTCCAATGGAAAAATGGACTCGAAGTCATCCAAAAGAACATTGTAACACCCTGAATTCATAAGACCTAGAAAGGAATGGAAAAACCCCAAGTCAAGAGGTCTACTTGTCGAGTCCAGGGAGGAACTCGATGAGTAGGAGCGAGCTCCGTGTCGCGGATTAAGTGGTCGACTCGGTGAGTCGGGGGACTGACTCGGCGAGTCTGGTCTGGGTTGGGAAACCCTAATTTCGGGACTTGGTACCCTATTTAAGCATCATATTCTCATTCCCTCAGCCTCATCTTCAGCCCCCAGACCCCAAACCCTCACCCACGTAACCCTAGTGCACCTTGTGAGTGTTTGAGCCACCTTTGTGTGAATTGTGTACTCTTGAAGAGGAAGATGGAGAAGAAGGAAGTTGGAGGCTCAAGAAGGAGGAAGTAGATCCAGAAGATTAACTCCAGTGGCTGCATTTCTTGGTAATCAAGTTTTCATCTTGGCTTTTGATTTAATAGATCTCTTTATAGTCCCTTTTGTGAAGATTTTGGTCCATGAATGGGTGCTTGTGGGATTTAGACATCCCCAAGCAAGATCCTTTCAGATCTGAGAGTATTGTGGATAGTTAAGGCATAAAGGTGGAAGCTTTATGCCATTAGAACTCCCCATGCAAGGTTTAAGAGGTTGTTATGGCCTTTTGAGCAAAAAGGGCCATGCATGGATGTAAAGGCAGTAGCTTTGCATGTTATTCCGACCCTAGAAGGTTAGATCTGGGTCCTGGATGCTTTGTGCTCGACTGAAATCGTTTGAATAGAATTGTACATAGAGTGACTTGGCGAGTCACTTATAGGACTCGGCGAGTCAGGCCGTTTCCTTTCCCAAAACCCTTCTGCTAGCAAGTATGAGTTGAGTTAGTAGGAACTCAGCCAGTCTGGGTTCATAGTGGACCTGATGATCATCGTACTCGACGAGGTCAAGGATGAACTCAGCGAGTCCAAGGAAATCTCCCAACCCATGAAGACGGACTCGACGAGTTGTTCATAGAACTCGGCGAGTCATAGACTAGACACATTCATATGATGAAGATGAACTCGACGAGTTCAAGGATGAACTCGGCGAGTCGGTTGAAGATGGTCCCGATGTTATGGTTGAAGGATAACTCGTCGAGTTCTTGCTAGACTCGACGAGTAGAGTCGGGGGGTTGCATCATTTTGAAATAATAGGGACTCGACGAGTTGGTTGACTAACTCGGTGAGTCAAGTCAACCTGGAAGTGTTGACTTTGACCATGGACCGTTGACTTTGACTTTGACTTTAACCAGAGTTGACGTAGTTTGACTTCTGGAGGGCATTTTTGGGACTAAGTGTTATGTTGGTATTGGTAGCTCGGGGAGTTAGGGGAGCAGCGGTTCGGGGAATTATCGGATAACAGCCAGAGGTTTCAGCCAGTCTTCAGCATTGTGAGGTGAGTCTCCTCACTGTGTGAATGGGTCTACGGACACAATGCCGACCCATGTAGTTTATGAGTAGGAAGACCTGGGGGTTAGCCCTAGGAATTGTATGCTAGTATGTTATTCCGGACCAAGGTCCGATGCCGGGCGGGAGCCCGAGGAATGTTTGCATGTTAGAGTATACTTGTTGTCTGTGTGATACTTGTATGTGCCTGGTAGGGAGGTGAGTGTGGGCGAGGTCCCATATCTCACCACTAGCAGAGTATGGGCGGGGTTCTGTATCTCATTAGTAGCAGAGCAGGGGCGAGGCCCGAGATAGGAGAGAGGTGAGTGTGGGCGGGGGCCCGTATCTCACTATCAGCAGGAGCGTGGACGAGATTCCATGACTCATCAGTAGCAGGACAGGGGCGAGGCCCAACTTAGGCGAGCCTTAGATCAGGAGTATAGTAGAGTATGTTTAGCTATTTGTTATGTGTTATGATATATGGTTTTATGTGTTTAGCGGGCGAGGCCCAGAGACAGGCGGGGCCTAAGAGCAACAGATCTGTATACCAAGCAGGGCTCGATGCCAGGCGGGGCGTGATGCCGGGCGGGGCCCGATGCCGGAGCTAGTCCGATGTCGGGCAAGTCCCAATGCAGCGGGCGGGGGCCCAGTATGTGGTTATGTATGTGTTATGTGGTAGGTTGGGGAACTCACTAAGCTTCGTGCTTACGGTTTTCAGTTTTAGTTTCAGGTACTTCCGGTAGCGGAGGGAAGCGCTTGGGGTGATCGCATGGCACACACCATTGTTTGTTTAGCCTAGGATGTTTTACTCTGATAAAAGGAATATGTTTCGAGATTATACTCTGATTTTATATAACAATTTTGTTTATGAATGAAATGGTTGATAATTATGGCTTTCACTAATGATTTAAAAATGAAATTTTTGGACCGTATTTTTGGGATGTTACAAGTTGGTATCAGAGCCTTGGTTTGAGGGATTCAGGCATACTCTCGGGTGTGTCTGAACTCAAACTAAGGACGTGGTATGAAAATTTTTCAAAAGAAAATCATTTTTATAAGATCTTTGAGGGAAAGAAAAGAATTTTGAAAAGAGAAAAGAACTTTGAAAAGAGAAAAGGGTGTTGTGCATGCAATTAGTCGGGCTCAAGTAAGTTCTCCCAAATTACCCATACAAGCTTGTGCGATGTTATGATATGTTCTTTAGAACTGTATGCCTTATGTGCCTGTTATGTGTATGAGCTTTATGAGTTGCATGCTAGTATAGATTCCTGAGTAGGGGATAGAGCAGTATAATTGGATAATGTAGTTAGGTTTCCTTTTCATATGAATGCTACTTGCTTTGTGCTTTGTAGGACTCTGAGTGATGGGAGTTAGCCATTAGGTGAATACATCAAGTCACATGTGACCAGGGTTGAATAATCTAACCGTTGTAGGCATGAGCCCTTTACTCGAAGGATTATCCGAGCCTCGTCACATGTGATGGTATTCAGGTAGTGGCTAATTGGCATTATGAAGATACCTTCAGTAGCTGAGGACTGAGTGCAGGTTGGAGGTTACCCTAGGGCAAGCCTAGGATGAGACTAGTGTTGGGAGAAGTAGTTGTAGTAAGGGACTTGGTGGAGTCGAGGCAATTCTTGAGGAAGGTACGGATAGATGTGGAAGGTAGTAAGGGCCCATACTACTGAAAGCAGAGGATTTGTACTCGAGTCAAGGAGGGCTGAGATAAAACCGGGGAACTTGTAGCGAGTGTGAGATTCGTCAGCAGTGATGAGTATTTTGATGATAGTTATGTTATGACTCATTCAGTATGGTGATGTTACGTGAAAGGCCAGTGGGCGGTTCAAGCACTGGCAAGGGATCAGGCTCGGGTTCAGGAGCCAGTCAGCTCAAGGAGCAGATGAGAGAGTTTGTATCAGCTGAGGTTACGCGTAGTATTCTGGATCATACTCCTTTGATCTTCGGTACAGTCAAGGAGGGAATTTTTGAGCTTTTGGATAGCCGCCTCAAGGCCTTCCGGGCCGAGATTGCTGCGGGGAAGTTAGGGGCTCCTATAGGGCCCGATGTTTATGGATCTCTGGGATCCCTCGGGAGGAAGGATCCGGTTATTAGCTCTTATCGTCAGGGATCGTAGGTGGGTTATGCACCTTGCTTTTAGAAGAGTTCACTACAGGATTGGATCGTTGTGGAGGTTTCGCAAGCCGTACGCGAGGAGTTATCCAACATTATTGAGCGTGTTACTGACAGGGTAACCGCCAGGTTTCAAGTTCAGACAGCGACTGCGCAGGCGGTTGATGAAGTAGTCGGGGTGACTCGGGAGCAAGAGATTGGTTTAGGTGTGTAGTTAAGGAAGATGAAGCGGACTTCTAGTCAGGCTCAACAATCTGAGCAGTCGGACGCTGGTATAGTTGACACCAGAGACCTGAGTGGTCGTGATGGACGTGCAAGGGATGAAGGGGCACATGAGAAGGTTCACAGCAGGTCGCAGTGTGGCAAGTGCGGATGGAAGGGTCACCTCCGCAGAGAATGCACATTGAAGGAAGAGTTATGTCTCCGTTGCCATCAGCCTGGTCATTTCAGGGCAAATTACCCCCGTATAGTGGTTAAGGCAGCTCCGGATTCATCGTAGATACTTCGACAGAGAAAGGGAGTTCAGGTTTCAATGCCCATGATTCCGCAGGAAGTCAAGATCGAGCCGCAATAGATCGCTAGTATGTAATTTGAATTCTCCTTTCTTTGATGATTTTATTGTTATGGTACTACATCAATGTTAGTAGGTGCATTTCAGAATATTATGTTTACTGCCTATGAATGAGTTATATGCCATTTTCATACCATGGATGTTGGAGTAGTAGTTCAAAAATGTTTCTCTTTAGAGCAGATTCTGAGGATGCAGTCACTGTAGCAAGTGTGATTTGGGACTCGGGAAGTATTTCTCTAGTTCTTAGGGGCGGTAGCGTCACGGTATTGGTTAGTTTTGGAGCACCAGCAGCGGTAAGCATCAGTTCTTAGCAGATCGACCATGGCGTGGTAAGAAGGATTGGGAATCCTTTTCAGACAGTGAGCGGTAAGGAGCTAGTTGAATCAAAGTGGCGGAGGAACCCTCATATAGTTAGGAACTAAATTAAGTGCGAAGCTGGGATGAGTTTGCAACTTTGTTGATCAGGATAGTAGTCTGAGTGGCTGTTCGGATTGAGTAACGCGTGAGTTGAGAGTTTGGCAAACTTCCCATTGTTGAGTTCGTGTAATTGCGAGTAGTAGATGATTGGTTTGGGAAACCAGGTTGAAGATTTTCTCGGCAAGACGTGAGTTTAACCAGGATGTAAGACTATGGGGTAGCCGTAGCATTCGCAGTAGGTAGACAGTGCGGGAAGTGTAGTGAGGCTACGAGATGACCGTAGTATCCACGTTAGTTGATGGCTGGTTTGGAAAACCAGGTTGGAGGATCGCCAGCAGGACTCGAGTGAGTCAAGATGCAGATTGAGTGAATGTCCAGCATGGGATGCTATCAGATTAGTAGTCAGTGCAGAGGTAGCATGGGGAGTGTTGTAAGACTGTGGGATAGCCGTAGCATTCATTAGCAGTTTAGTTAGAGGAGTGTGGGCAGGGGCCCGTATCTCCTAGTTAGCAGAGTGTGGGCGTGGCCCGTATCTCCTAGGCAGCCTGATAGAGATCGAGAAGGGATAGTTCGTTGAGGATTCAGGATGGTTTAGGACCCACGTAGCCCTATATAGGTGAGACCGCGGGCAGGGTAGCTCATTAGTATGGTTTAGGTGGGACCCGTGGGCGAGGCCCTTGCGATAGTAGCAAGACAAGTGAGACTTGAGGGAGAGACCGCTCTAAGATATAGTTTGGGTGAGACCCGTGGGCGAGGCCCATGTGATTATAGCAGCGCAGGTGGGACCTGGTAGAAACCTTAGGGTCAGGATACAGGATCGGGGATTTTAGGATCTATAGAGCTATGAGTGGCAGTGTGGATAAAGTAGTTTCGGTAGCTGAAGTTTTATGAGGAGGTCGTTGGGAGCGACTGAGAGAGTGATCAGTGGTGTAGTAACCGGGTGTACTTCGGGATTCCAGATAGAGGATATATAAGTTAGGACCTGGGAGGTCCCGTTTCCTATGGTAGATAGATAGAGCAGTTTTATATAGCTGAAGATTCTTGGGAAGTCGCGGGGAGCGACTGAGAGTCTGAGTTGGGTTTAGCAACCGGTGGGAGTCCGGTAACCAAGAGGATGGTAGTTTAGTTGGGACCAGGGTGGTCCCAGTTCATCCGAAAGGCGGATGGGAGGCAGCAGAATCTTCGGATAGAAGCAGTGGTAAGAAAATTGTGCGAGGAATAGTTAGTTGACCGAGAGGCGTGACGCCTCTCACAGTAGGGTTAAATAATCTTAGAGGGAGGGATTTGATTCTATTGCGCAGCTCTCATCGGAGTCTAACTGTTGCAGGAACGAATCTTTTATTCGAAGGATTACCTGATCCATCCGCTGGGTTGGGCGTTCAGCATTGAGGCGTGATAAGAGGAAGCATTCAGTAGTTGACAATGAAGGAGCCAGCACTGGGAGTGACTGAAGATTTAGCATAGCACATGGTTGGTTCTATTCAGAGATAGAGAAGGTTATTGCTTGTGGAAGTTGCCTTGGGAAAGTCCTGTGACCGCGCTGGAAAAAGAGGTGAACCCCATGGATGTACAGCGTAAGTACTCGGAGGGTACCGGCAAGATTGTCGATTGGGTAAGGGCAATGTACTCAAGGTTTGTAGTGATTCGGTTTTTCTCATAAAGATAAGTTCGAGGTATAGCATTTTGCTCGGGAAGACTGGTCGGAAGGCCAACAAAAGCGGTCCTTCGAGGATTGGACCGAGCAGGCAAGGTATGCGGCGATTAGGATGAGAGGTTGTGGAGTAGTGGGCCGTGGAGGACTTTGTGGATGAAGTCTAGTTTAAGTGGAGGAGAGTTGTAACACCCCGAATTCAGAAGACCTAGAAAGGAAAGGAAAACCCCAAGTCAAGAGGTCTACTCGTCGAGTCCAGGGACGAACTCGACGAGTAGGAGCGAGCTCCATGTCGCGGATTAAATGGCCGACTCGGCGAGTCGGGGGACTGACTCGGCGAGTCTAGTATGGGTTGGGAAACCCTAATTTTGGGACTTGGTACCCTATTTAAGAATCATATTCTCATTCCCTCAGCCTCATCTTCAGCCCCCAGACCCCAAACCCTCACCCACGAAACCCTAGTGCACCTTGTGAGTGGTTGAGCCACCTTTGTGTGAGTTGTGTACTCTTGAAGAGGAAGAGGGAGAAGAAGGAAGTTGGAGGCTCAAGAAGGAGGAAGTAGATCTAGAAGATCCACTCCAATGGCTGCATTTCTTGGTAATCAAGTCTTCATCTTGGCTTTTGATTTAATAGATCTCTTTATAGTCCCTTTTGTGAAGATTTTGGTCCATGAATGGGTGCTTGTGGGATTTGGACGTCCCCAAGAAAGATCCTTTCAAATCTGAGAGTATTGTGGATAGTTAAGGCATAAAGGTGGAAGCTTCATGCCATTAGAACTCCCCATGCAAGGTTTAAGAGGTTGTTATGGCCTTTTGAGCAAAAAGGGCCATGCATGGTTGTAAAGGAAGTAGCTTTGCGTGTTATTCCGACCCTAGAAGGTTAGATCTAGGTCCTGGATGCTTTGTGCTCGACTGAAATCGTCTGAATAGATTTATACATAGAGTGACTCGGCGAGTCACTTATAGGACTCGGCGAGTCAGGACGATTCCTTGCCCAAAACCCTTCTGCTAGCAAGTATGAGTTGAGTTATTAAGGAACTCAGCAAGTCTGGGTTCATAGTGGACCTGAAGATCATCGTACTCGATGAGTTCAAGGATGAACTCGGCGAGTCCAAGGCAATCTCTTAGCCCATGAAGACGGACTTGACGAGTTGTTCATAGAACTCGGCGAGTCATAGACTAGACACATTCATATGATGAAGATGAACTCGGCGAGTCGGTTGAAGATGGTACCGATGTTATGGTCGAAGGAGAACTCGTCGAGTTCTTGCTAGACTCGACGAGTAGAGTCATGGGGGTTGCATCATTTTGAAAGAATAGGGAATCGACGAGTTGGTTGACGAACTCGGAGATTCAAGTCAACCTCGAAGTGTTGACTTTAACCATGGACCGTTGACTTTGACTTTGACCAGAGTTAACTTAGTTTGACTTATGGAGGGCATTTTTGAGACTAAGTGTTATGTTGGTATTGGTAGCTCGGGGAGCAGCGGTTCGGGGAATTGTCGAATAGCAGCCAGAGGTTTCAGCCAGTCTTCAGCAGTGCGAGGTGAGTCTCCTCACTGTGTGAATGGGTCTACGACCACAATGCCGGCCCATGTAGTTTATGAGTAGGAAGACCCGGGGGTTAGCCCTAGGCATTGTATGCTAGTATGTTATTCTGGACCAAGGTCCGATGCCGGGCGGGAGCCCGAGGAATGTTTTCATGTTAGAGTATACTTGTTGTCTTTGTGATACTTGTATGTGCCTGGTAGGGAGGTGAGTGTGGGCGAGGTCCCGTATCTCACCACTAGTAGAGTATGGAGGGGGTTCCGTATCTCATTAGTAGGAGATCAGGGGTGAGGCCCGAGATTGGAGAGAGGTGAGTGTGGGCGGGGGCCCGTATCTCACTATCAGCAGGAGCATGGATGGGGTTCCATGACTCATCAGTAGCAGGACAGGGGCGAGGCCCAAGTTAGGCGAGGCCTTAGATCAGGATTATAGTAGAGTATGTTTAGCTATTTGTTATGTGTTATGATATTTGGTTGTATGTGTTTAGTGGGCGAGGCCCAGAGACAGGCGGGCCTAAGAGAAACAGATATGTATACCGAGCAGGGATCGATGTCAGGCGGGGCCTGATGTTGGGCGAGACCCGATGCCGGAGCTAGTCCGATGTCGGGCAAGTCCCGATGCTGTGGACGGGGGCCCAGTATGTGGTTATGTATGTGTTATGTGGTAGGTTGGGGAACTCACTAAGCTTCGTGCTTGCGGTTTTCAGTTTTAGTTTCAGGTACTTCCGGTAGCGGAGGGAGGAGCTCGGGGTGATCGCATGGCACACACCATTGTTTGTTTAGCCTAGGATGTTTTACTCTGATAAAAAGAATATGTTTTGAGATTATACTCTGATTTTATATAACAGTTTGGTTTATGAATAAAATGGTTGATAATTATGGCTTTCACTAATGATTTAAAAATGAAATTTTTGGACCGTATTTTTGGGATGTTACAAACAAGTTATTGGTGATCCTCATGCTGGAGTGTTAACACGACCTCAACTCATGCAAAGAATAAGGTACTGAATGTACACCAAGAATTTTGCATGTTTAATGTCTTTATTTCGAAAATCGAACCTAAATCAGTCAAGGCTGCTATGGAACATCCTGATTCGGTTGTTTCTATGCAATATGAGCTTGTTGAATTTGAGAGAAACAAAGTCTGGAGACTAATTCCCAAACCAAATGATGTTTCAATTGTGGGCTTAAAATGGATCTTTAAAAAATAAAACTAACAAAGATGGTAATATTGTTCGAAACAAAGCTAGGCTTGTTGTTAAAGGTTATTCGCAACAATAAGGTATAGACTATGAGGAAAACTTCGCCCCTGTCGCAAGACTCGAGGCTGTTCGAATACTTTTTGCCTATGCAGCACACAAGGATTTCGATGTCTACCAGATGGATGTCAAGTGTGCGTTTCTCAACGGTGAACTCGAAGAAACGGTGTACGTTGAACAACCCCCAGGTTTTATTAACGAAGAACTCCCTGATCATTGTTATATTTTAGATAAAGTTGTTTATGGGTTAAAACAAGCACCAAGAGCCTGATATGCAACTCTTACCAATTTCTAAAAGCAATCAAAATTTAAACAAGAATCAGTTGATCCCACTCTCTTTCGAAAGAAAGTTGGGAATCATCTCATGCTTGTTCAACTTTATGTTGATGATATTATTTTTGGCTCTACTGACCCAGCTTTATCAAGAGAATTTGAAAATTTAATGAAAAGCCAATTTGAGATGAGCATGATGTGGAAAATCAACAATTTTCTGGGATTAAGTATTCGTCAAAGCAGAGAAGGAATTTTCATCAATCAAGAGAAGTATACAAGAAATTTGCTTGAGAAGTTCGTAATGACAAATAATTCAAAGTTACAAGTACCAATGGCAGTTGGAACTAGACTATGTCCATCTTTGGATAAACCAGTTGTTGATCTCACATTGTATCGAAGCATGATAGGTTCGTTACTATACCTCACGACTAGTCGACCTGATAATATGTTTTCGGTGTGCAATTGTGCTAGGTACCAATCGAATCCTAGAGAACCTCATCTTACTGTTGTGAAGGATATTTTTCTCTATCTCAAAGGATCAATTTCGTTAGGATTATGGTATCTTTCGAAGACAGGGTTTTTCATTCAAGCATTTTCGGATGCGGACTTGGGTGGTTGTCAACTTGATCGCAAAAGAACAAGTGGCAGATGTCAACTGTTGGATGGGAAGCTAGTAAGTTGGCAATCGAAAAAGCAAACATGTGTTTCGATTTCCACAGTAGAAGTTGAATATGTTGTTGTTGCAGCTTGCACTTCTCAAATCATATGGATACAAAGTCAATTGCGTGATTACCCAATCAACATGAAGAAAGTTTCGTTGTATTGTGACTCACAAAGTTCCATTCGCATCTGCCATAATCCTGTGCAACATTCGAAAACCAAACATATTTCTCTTCATTATCATTTTATCAAAGATCATGTTCAAGATGGAAACAATGAAGTTCATTTTGTAAAGACAACTGATCAGCTTGCTGATATCTTTACGAAACCATTAGATGAAAAATCTTTCGTAAGAATACTGAATGGCTTAGGAATGATCGATGTGAATTCTATTCTTGGACAGATTGCATTAGAATGACAAGCCAAATTGTGGGAAGTTGTCGATTCAGTGGTTACTGTTCAGTATTCAGCGGTTACTGTTTACAGTCAACGCTTCGACAAGCTTCGCTTTCGACATTCCTGCACAATGGTTTGACAAAAATCTTCGCTAGTTTTGTTATTTTCCAATTTTCGCTAATCAGGTACATTTCTTTTATTGTTTGCTATGTTTCTTTAAAAATCAAAAGCAACAAAGAGATTTTTCATTTTTGTCTTTCTTTTTCAAAATTCAAAAATATCAAAAAGATTTTCTTATTTTTGTAATTTTCATTCATAAAAACAAAAATCCAAAAAAAAAAAAAAATTGTGTTCTTTTAATTTTTCTGGTGTAGATTTTAGCGATTATTCTTGATGACTCATGCCTGATGCTTTAGGGAAAGATATCTTTTCGACACTTTGTCCTAGTTAGGATGTCCCTAGAAGCATGCTGCAGCATGTCGACCAAAGCATTCATAACTCAATGTGTTTCGAAGCCTTAATGGATCTCTCATCACGAGGATTCCTACCCAATCAAGCTATATTCACATTAGTTCCTGAGCTACCTTACTCTTCTCACACGAGTTAAGAGTTAATTTCTTGGTTCATTCATAGCAGAGGTACTTCCGATTCTTGAACCACTATTTTTCATCTTAAAATTCTTTCACGATCGTACACAAAGACACATACCCAAGACATCTCTAGTTGAAACCAATCAGGTTATAAGTATGTAATGAATCTGTGTTAAAGATCTGGATTCATGAAACCGTGATGAAAGTGAAACCCAAAATTTCGAACCATTAAAAGAATTGACGGGGAACTTAGTTCCATACTTGAACGAAACTTTTGTTCCGTACCACTTTTCAATACTCCAAATCATATTCTTTCTTTTTGTGTGGTCTTGCTAAAATGTTCGAAACCCACAACATTTTTACCCAACAACATCCAAGAATATTTTTGTTTTGTGGAATATGATTTCAGTGGGAGTATCAATCTAATTGTTGAGAGAAAAACTTGAGACACTTGAACAAACGTTAGAACAAGTATAGTTGTGGAATAGTTTATCTCAAAGGATCTAAAAGCTCAACAATAATAATAAGTTAACGAGTTAGATAGTTAGAGAGTTAGTTGCGGAAATGTAAGGAAACATAAATGACAACAGGTGATATATCAAGTGTACACATAAGTTGATTCATAACATGGAATGCATTCAGACCAAGTTAGTAAGTGAGATCAAACTTAGTGATAGTATTCAGTTGTATTCAAGTGTACTTTGAGAGTAAGAGAGTGAGGACATAAGATAGAGAATGTTTAAGATGCGTAATCAGATTGTATTGAATAAGTAAGAATGAACTCTATTTATAGAGTCACAGGAAATACACTGGATCACATCTCTAAGAGTAGCCATGCAAGGTATACTGGACAATAGAGAGTATTCTAACTAAGTAGATAAAAAGATAAACTAAGAAACTGGATAGATAGACCGCGGATGGGTGATGACTTCGGATGGTATTGCTGACTGTAGTTCTTTGACGGCTGCGGTGGATCAAGTTTAAGAGGGTCACTTTCATGATTCAACAATTTCCCCCTAAGTGACCTCTTTAACTTTTCTTTCAGTTATCAAGTTTTAGAAACTTGATCAGTATCCACCAAAACTTCCTGACATTTTCCAACCAAGTGATTCTTCTCAAAATTTCGAACTTGACTTCGGCAGTTGTGTGTTTTGATTTTTCAACTGCGGTTCGACAAACTTCAATCTGCTTTCTTGTGAAGCGATTCATGGCAGTCAACGGAATGAAATATTTGGTATCATTGAGTTTCCATTTGAAGATGACTCCAAGATCTGGGAAGTTTGTTGCACCTAGGGATCTTTCTTGAAATCCTTCAGTAATCATAGGTGCGGGGTCAAGTGGTGGAAGATCACATTTTGTGGCTAGAACAGGGTGAATGTCTGCATCAATTTTGGCAAAGTCACAGACAGTTTCCTTCAAGAAAATACTTGCCCTCTCAAGTGCTATCTTCATCTTCGGATGTTTTTCGGATTTGTTCTGGAACACCTTGGCTATCAGAAAGACTTCTTCAGGTTTTATGCATGGGAAGTCAGCCTGGGTGCGGACATAGTCCTGATTCCTTCTTGTGAGAGTGTATTGGATGAAGTCAGCTTTCATGAACTTCCAGGGCTTGTAGTTCTTGACTGCGGATGGTCTATCATTAGACCAGATTTTATCTATGGAGGAAGCATGTTTGGCATAGAATCGATTAAGTCTTTCGAATTCCATGGGCAATCTGTTGTGATCAGGTAGGTTGCGGTCAAATGGCTCAAATACGGTGAAGTATTTAGCATTTGGGGAGATTGGAACATCCCAGTAACCATCTGAAGGGGGTTCAGCATAGGTAAGGTAAGGTTTGTAGTCATCATCTAGCAGTCTGCGGTGGGGATGTTGGATAAAGTGTCTAAGTCCATAACTTATTTGGTATATACTTGACCCGACCCGGCATGGTCCATTTGGGTTGCACTTCACCCAAACTGTTTATGGATAATTTTATGAGAATTGTATACTTACGATTTATTAATATATTATAAGTTATAATATATTAATATAAAGTCATGTTATTTAATTAGTTTTAATCTTGAATTAATTATGAATTAATTTAGTGATTAAAAGGAAGACTAATTAAATCATGGGCTATTATATTTATATGGTGTGGGCTAATACTCATTTGTTAATGGGCTAAGCTTATATGGAAGTCCATGGATGATCCATGGAGCTTTTAACCCATGGATCTTTGGAAAGGAAAGGACATGGGTTATTAGGGTTTCACCCTAACCATGCACACTATATAAACAAGCTCATGTTGCATGAAATAACACCCTAGAGTGTGTGTAATAGTGGTGGCCGATTTCTAAGTGTTAGTATACTCTCTCATACATTTTCCAAGTTTGTGGTGATTTGTGATTTCCATTTGAGGCATTCACATTATTGGTGTTTGGCTCTCAAACTCCAAGGAATCAGCAATCAACAAAAGGTATGTAATTCATCTAGTTCTTTTATGTTTAAAAGTACCCCATGCCATGCTAGATAGGTTATAAACCTTGGAAATTAATATTTTGCATGTACCTTAGACAAACATAGATCCAAGGTTTATTAGGGTTGCATGTACACTTAGGAAGTGTTAGAATGCTCAAAACCCAACAGTGGTATCAGAGCCTAGGCTTGTTTGTTTGATACTTGATGCAAAATAGTGATAAAAAGTCGTTTTTTTGTTGTCTGACTGATGAACTCGCCGAGTCCATGGGGGGACTCGCCGAGTTCATGTGTAAACTCATCCTACTCGCCGAGTAGGTTCGTGCACTCGGCGAGTAGGAGCCTCAGAATGCAGATTTTCGACTTTTGCTGCTGGAAATGGACTAGAAACATTACCCTAAACTGTTTTGGTGTTTTAAAACTTGTTTTAGTTGGTGTCATGGTTGTTCTAATCCATTTACAATAGCTTATATCAAAATTTCATGCTTTGTATGTGTTCATATAATTCTTGAAACTTTGATGATCATGTTCATGTTCTTATGAATTTAGAAGATGATAGGAATTATTTGCTGAATTGTTTAGGATTAATTCTTGATCATTTATGTGTTTTAATGGAATCCATAATTTGTCCTCAAGTTATGGATATCCAAAGGTCACTTCTTTTAAACACACATTTAAAACACATAAGTTACATAAAATGAAGAGTCTTCATTTTTATGAACCTTTAATTCATAAGTTATGAAATGAAAAGGTTTTGGATAGTTACAAAACTTGCCCTCAAGTTTTGGAATTTGTAAAGTTTCACAGACTTTAATAAACTTTAATTCCAAACCCTTAGAGTTTTAAAAGTTAAAATTCAACCCTTATACTATTTATAACATTAATGGTTAATTATTATATATGTATAAGATCAAGTCGTTTTACCGTTAGTAGGCCTCATTCACGAAGCCGGTCTATAAGGGGGGTATAAGGTTGTTGCCTATAAAATGGCAACTTAATGGGTGTCCATTCTCACCCACCGCTTCCTTGATCGGTGGAGGGTCGTTAGCCGAACGGGTAGGACAATGACTTTAAATTCTCATTAAAAGTATAATGAATATTATAAAGTAACTAAACCTTTTATAAATTCCCAATCTTAGTTACTTTAGGAAAATGTGAATATGGTGCTAACCCATGAAATTCACACTTTGTACCTTACCAACTCGTTGGTGGAGCGTGTGTGGTTAACCGGCACACTAACTTGGACTAGTAAGGATCACGAAGGGTGACTTAATGTTTATCATAGATCGGTGGAGCGTGTGTGGTTAACCGGCACATCGATTAGGTGATAATATTAAGGGTACCAAGTGAGTTTGCATGGTTATTCACACCTTGTTTTGTGATCCTCGGCATCCCAGTCACAAAACCTGAAGGGCACAATCGAGATTGAAACATGTCATTGAAAAGTTCAATGAATCTCAAAAGATCTAGGAGTTTCAAATCCAATTAAAACCTAATAAATTATTTCGTTTTTCATGGTGGAAATTGGTGAATCGTCATTCACCTACCTTCAAATATTTTATAGCTTGGATTACGGCATCCCTCTTCCAAGTTATAAAATATTGTGTTGGGTCCTAGCCTTAATATTTCATATTGGGTGTTATATTAAGGACTTGAATCAACTAACTTGATTTTCTCCCATTGTAGATGTCTGGTTCAGACAACTATGATCTTCCCAAATTGCTTGAAACAAGCTTTCCTCCTGAAGATGATGTCCCTCAACATCATGCTTCACTCCCCCCACCTCCTCCATTTATTCTCCCTGACCCACAAGCCGAAGACTTGAAAGGTTCAAGATCACTCAAGCTCTACTAGAAATAAAACATAAAGATGGAAGACCTGTGTGCACTCATGTCTTAGGAATGAAGTCACACATAGACAGGTTGAGAATGTTCGGTGCTGTTATTTCAAGGAAGTTCGCTGTTGACTGGGTTCTTCAGTCACTTCCTGAGTCATATAGTGAGTTTATTAAAGACTACCATATGACAGATCCCGACATAACCCTAATAGATCTTTCTTATTTGCTTGTTGTTGCTGAATCAGCAATGATTTGGCGCAATGGTCAAGCAAATATTGATGGAAAATCTATTTCTCAAACTTCCATGGACATGGACAATGGTAACATTGGAAGTCCAGAAAAGCTTTCTCGTCCCAATGGAAGGGGATCGGTCTTGGTCCACCCGGTTGACCAAAAGGTAAAGGGAAAGGCTAAGTCTGTGATTGTCTCGTGTACCATTCCCAAAGAGTCTATATGTTTTTATTGTCATGAGAAGGGACATTGGAAGCGAAGCTGCCCTGAATACCTGAAATATTTGAAAGCAAGTAGAGACAAAATGTTTGACTCGGCTTCAGGTAAGTCCACTATCTAACTTTGTTAAAGTTCCTAATTGTTGATTCTTATTACATGATGTGACTACGTTGCATCTTGATGTTTAGCAGGATCGAGCAAAAGGAAGGTTAAAATAAGAGTGTGCTGAATCTGATCACGAAGATGGATTTCTATCGCATGGTTCGAGGATCGGATTTTTGAGCTATGTCACACCCCCAAACCAAGGATGGCGGAAACGTCCGGGGATGGAGGACTTCATGTATAGTATCATAAAAACAATTGTAATAGTAATTCAAGCAAACACAACCAACATATATATAATTGAAAAAGTTACATCATTGTATGAATTACATGTTTACGAATCAATTACAATATGTTGACAAAATATGAAATAGTAGACGCCTTAGCGTCCCATCCTCAAAAGCACTTGATTACCTGTTTAATGATTTCCTGAGAATACAAGTTGTTTGAAAAAGTGTCAACACAAAGGTTGGTGAGTTCATAAGCTTTTGTTTGGTATTATTAAAAGCCTTCCGTTTGTAAAAGTGGTATTTGTTTTAGAAAAATCCAATATTTTCCTTAAAATGAATATGTAGTCTTAAATCCACAGACCGAAATGTACAAGTAACTTTTCTTACTTATAATAAATAATGTAAGTTTAAATCGACGTAAACTCGTTTAATTTTAATGAAGTTCCCGTAAATTCCAATATTCATTAATACTTTGTGTGAGTTTATTATAACCTTTTCTTGTAAAAGTAGTGTTCGTTCCAGAAAATCCAATATTTTCCTTAATGTGTAAATGTAGTCTTAAAACCCAAAGACCGAAATGTACAAGTAGTGTTCTTACTTATAATAAATAATGTAAGTTTAGATCGACGTAAACTCATTTAATTTTAATGAAGTTCCCGTAAATTCCAATATTCATTAATACTTTGTGTGAGTTTATTATAACATTTTCTTGTAAAAGTAGTGTTCGTTCCAGAAAATCCAATATTTTCCTTAATGTGTAAATGTAGTCTTAAAACCCAAAGACCGAAATGTACAAGTAGTGTTCGTTCCTTATAGTAAAACAATGCAAGTTTAAATCGACATAAACTCGTTTGATTTTTGTGAAATCCCCGTAAATTCTATGTTTGTTAATACCACATGTGAGTTATTATAACCATGCTATGACCTAGTTGCCCTGAAACGACGTTCTTCAGGCGTCGGAAATGTTATGACATTTGTCACCCCAGACCTATCGGTCTAACTGTTGCATGCAGTTTAGGTGTGGGGTTGTCAAACCCAATATAGATCTATACACAACTATCACGCTCTCCCTCAAGGAGACTCTGGTTACAATACAGGACTTAATGGTAATTTGAAGTAAATGTCTCACAAAGTCATTAACGAATTTACGTGTAGTGTAATGAAAACTTGGTACCGTATGGCCGTACCTTGCTTAATGAAAATATCCTTTGTATAAATGTACCCTTTTTAAATGTATGTATTATGTAATGTATCATAAACTATACCTATTATAGTTTATCAACCAAGGGTAGTACGTTGTAATGTATGCAAACTATATTCAAAATAGTTTATTAAATGTTTGAATGTATCGGTTGTACTTTGATTATAATCACTTGTTATTCTTTATATTTTATATGTCCAAATCCATTTGTAAACAGATGTGTGTCTAAATATTAAGATAAAATGTCATATATTGCAATAACATATAATCACAAAAAGATATACACCTTGCTCAACATGTTACAAGGTGAAATGAAATTGACAGCAGCTTTTTGTTGAATACAGTTTCTGTTACTGTTCCTAGAAAATTTATAGAAAAATCATCAAAGCTCCAAATCCAAATCCGCAAATTCTGAGAGTTTGGAATATGAGTCTAGTTTGTTCGTAAATTTTATCATGATTTTTAGTGATTTCTAACAGAGGTGAAAATGTTCATAATCACAGACTGGTCCGGGTTTGCCTCTGAAATGATAGGCAGTTTTGTAAAAATCACCATAAATTGTAGAAAAATCATATGGAGATTTTCAAGTAGCCATTTTAAAGCTAAGAGTTTGAACTACTTGCACCTGGAACAGTTTTGAAAACTAAAATATTTAAATTGACCAAAACAGTCCGTAATCGAAGTCCATCTTTTCTGATGTAATCTGTTAGAAAAAGTTTAATTGTGTTCTTGATGATTTTACTTGTATTCCCCCCCTTAAAACTTAAGAAGAACATGTAAATGTAGGGGTATGAACTCACCCTATGTGGTTTCAGTAGATGAAAGTAAGAGAGAGGAAGTGTTCAACCCAAGAACACTAAGAAGATGTCTTGATGATTCGAGAATCTAACACCGAATAAGATGGAATTTGTGTAAGATATCAATGATTTGAGTAGAATGGAGTGTAATAATTATATGAATGATGAAGATACTTACTAATTGAAGAAATAAATCCCTGGAGAAAGCCTTGAAGTTCTTGAAGTTGAGAGAAAAGATGAGAGAATTTTGGAGAGTGTTCTTTGGTTGCTAAGTGTAGAATGAAAGAAGTTAATGAGAATGAGGAGAGATGACCAATTCTCCAGCTCTTAGAACGTGGGAAGAGCTGGAGATTGGGTGTAAAGGTCCACTAAGGTGACAAGGGGTAGTGGGAAAGAGTGGCTAATCATAGAGTGAGGTGGTGGTGGTTTGCTTTTGCCATAAATTAAGGAAAAGCAAATATTCCCTCAATAATTAGTTCAACCACTAATTCTTTTAATATATTTTTATAAAAACCCTGGAGATTTATATATTTTGGGGCCTTATTTTATAAAATAAAGTTTTGGGTGAAAATCCCACGTTAAAATAATGAAAAACGGAGTTAAAACGAAGTCGTAGTCGAAAAACCGGTAAAAAGGGGCCGTCTGCGAGACCTCTCGCATGGGCTGTCTGAGAGGCTTCTCATGCGAGGCTTCTGTCCTGAGAGGCTTCTAATGAGAGGCTTCGGTCCTGAGGGGCTTCTCATGAGAGGCTTCGGTCCTGAGAGGCTTCGGTCCTGAGAGGCTTCTAATGAGAGGCTTCGGTCCTGAGAGGCTTCTCATGAGAGGCTTCGGTCCTGAGAGGCTTCTCATGAGAGTTTTCGCTTCTAATAGGAGGGTTTTGGTTCCTTAAGGTTATTTTACCCGTTTTTACCCCGTTTCAAGTGGTTTTTGACCCGGTTAAGGGTCGAGATGACCCAAATGATTACAAAAAGTTAAAGTAACTTTTGAGAGAGATTCGGAAGAGATTTGGGAGAGATTTTAATAGAGAGAGATTGAGTGAAGAGATTGAGAGAGGTTTCGTTTGTGATCTTTTTGAGTGACCGGCTTCGCAACGCAAGGTCCATAAACCCCGTTAAACCGTGTTTTAGTGTCGTACACACTCCCGATGAGTATGCAATAATGTTTTATCGTTTTGGTTCAATGTTTACTTAGGAAATTCAACACACGAACTTTCCAAATGATGTTTCTCTCATTAAGATATTGCATTGTACAGTAATTACATAGTGTAAACCCTAATATACAAGGGTTAATTGAGTCGATTGGTTTTGACTTGTTGACTTTGTTTGACTTTGACTTGACTCAATTTTGACGGTTGTCACAAGCTACTACTTGAAAGTTATGATAGATTGCTAGGAAATATGTGATATCATAGTTTTCATTTGAAGATGCATTGTAAGGAATATTTTTCCGCATTTTAATAAAGAAATAAAAGTTTTGTTTAGTTTATTTTATATTATATCCCCTTACAATGGCATTTATGGAAATTGATGTTTGTATGTTTCTAGCAATATTGGAAATATGAGTTTGATTCTCTCATATGTGGTAGTGTCTGAATTTTCCAAATGAGGAAAGGTTCTCATCACCCAAGCTTCAGTTAGACAGAAACTTGGAATCATACAAGTTGTATTGTATGATGAATGAGAATTTTCATCTTTGTAAAATTGAGACTAATTCATTGATCACATGCATATGTGAGTCAATTGAAGGACTAAGGAATTAGGTACACTGGGTGTGTGCTGGTCAAGGTCCACCACAAAGATCAATTCGTCATGATTTACTAAAGATTAGTAAATATGGTTATACTTATAAGGTTAAGTATAATTCTGTAACATTGGAAAAGTTTCAACGTATGGCAGAACGGATGAGAAGAATCAAATTTGGCAGAGAGATAAAAGTTTCTCAAATCTGAAAAGATGGGAGAGTACTTTAGTATCATGTTTTTATGATCATCTTAATGATTATGAAACCATATCACAAATTCATACTCTAAGGACATCTTAGTGCATTGTTATGACTAAGATGAGGGGTCATGAATTGTTGGAATGGTTAAAATCAAGAAGATGGATCATACATGTTTTTATGATTAATGATTATGAAACCATATCACAAATTCATACTCTAAGGACATCTTAGTGCATTGTTATGACTAAGATGAGGGGTCATGAATTGTTGGAATGGTTAAAATCAAGAAGATGGATCATACTTCGTTCCAAAACAACTCTTAGAGTCATAATCCAAGATTGTAACATTGAGTGACATAAAGTAAGGTTTAAAACACTTATCAAATGTAGTGTAAAATGTTTTCTACTCCTGTACATTTGAAATTGGTAAGTTGTGATGTCTTGGATAAGACAAAGACCAACTAAGACCAATTGTGTGAAGTGTTTATCTTGATAAGAATCTGCACTATCCCTTGAATATTTGTTTTGTCAAGGAATGGTTCTTGACTGGGGAAACTTATATGTCAAGAGGACAGTGGGAGTCTTAAAGATCCTGAAAGGATTTCAAGATTTAATCAAGAGTAAGACCTGAGTTTTATCACTAGCACAGGACTTAAGGTTTGCAACCTATTAAGTTGACATAATTCTTGTTTCTGTGTCTGTTCATATTGAGTTAACTATGCATATGAGTTCTGTTAGTTCTAAACTGTGTGCATAACAGCTTGGAAGCATTGGTGGGCCTTGTGCTACCAGATGACAAGAAATTAAGATTGAACAAGTTCAATCCATGTAAGGCTGAATTTGTTACTAACCTTGTCTTGTGATTATGGTTTTGACAAATTCACATGGATAGGAACTCATACACCATAAAATCTAAGTGTCATAAAGTTTCTCTCCGATTCATGAAAATGATGGTGAGGAAATGCTTTCACTAAGAAGATTTTAAGTAGATAGCAATTGTGATGTTTGCATTCTCAAAGTCGTTAGTGGAGCGTGTGTGGTTAACCGGCACACTAACATGGACTTGTGAGAAATGGCAAAGGTCTAAACAATTAAGACTATGATTACGGCATCCCTTTTCATAGTTCTGGAAATTGTTTAGACACACATGTGAGCTATCTAAGAAAGGGTGTACGACTCTAAATTTCAGAAGTCCAACTGATTTCTGGAAATATGTCAGAGCTAGTGGGAGCATAAGTGTTATGCTGATAATCATCATGTTAGTGGGAGCATGATTATTATGTTTAGTGTTGTAAGTTAGCAATGTTAATTATAGAAAAACAAAAGTTTCAATTCGTAATGTTGTAGGGGTTGAAAAAGTTGTTTTGCTATAATTAAGGGAGAGGAAATTATACTTCATTTCAATTCTAAAAGCTTAGATTGAGTTTTTTAATCATCTTTATTCAAGGATATATATATGTATTTTATGTTGGAATGGTTCAACTTAAAGAAATTCTATATATATTGCGTTTTCAAAAAATTCGATTACAGCATCCCTCTTCATAGTTAAATTTTGAAAACATGGCAAATAAAAAATATTGTAGCAAAAGACTGGTCTGGTATCATGTCTTTATGAGAAACATCATGAATCGTGTCCCATATGCTTCGGATATAGGATCGATTGCATGTGCTATAATATTCATCCTTTCTAAATTTTCCACATGCTTAGGGCATTAAGAAGGGAAAAGTCTAGAACGGGATATGACTAAAGTGATTAAGAAATTGTCGAGGACAGTCTGAGGCTCACCAAAGATTGGTTACTCAGGGACAGTTGGAAGTATAGTGTTAAATTTTGGAAGGACCATATGGATATATTCTGAAAAGAGGTAGCTCTTGTTCAGATATGATAATCAAAATAGGAATATGGAAATTTTCCATATTGGGAGTTGGATATTAAGAATCTATGAGAAAGTTAGAAACTTTTATGCAAGAAGGATGTTCAAAGCAATGTACTTTGAATATGAGAGTTCGTTTCCATAGAGTTGATCTCCTTTGGAATCCTCTGTAATGACTGATGACAAGGTTTTGGTGACCTTGTGCATAATCATTACGAGAGGATCAGTGCATATAAGTTTAAAAATCTAACAGTTTTTTTTTTTGGTAAATGGTAGGATTTAGGAATTCTTACATTTACAATAAGGATTTGGGATTGTGAAATGAGCATCATTGGAATCATGTTCAATTGATCTATTTCACAAAGTAAAGATCATAGACAAACATAGTGTGCATACTTGGAGTATGGCATAACTATTGTTTAGAAAAACAAAGTGTACATGCTAGGAGCATGGGACGACTGTGGTTTTTGTTCAAGTATTAAGTTGATTATTTGAAACATTATACAATGAATAATGTGTAATCAATATGGTGATAAATAAAAGGTGGTTTTATTTATATTCAAAAGGGTTCTGAGACCATATTGGATTCGATTATTATTGTGTTTCACTTTGCATGTTTTGACTTCCAGAATAGCTAGGTTATTCTTTCCGAATGACTAAGTTATTTAAACACTCCACAGTCGTTAATATGTTGGAAGTAGGTATGAATTAAGACTGTCATGAATCGAGTTTGTAGATGGCTAAACGTGTTTAGACATGGCAATGGTTGCTACAACATTCATGAGTACTCATAAGTTATGAGTATTGGAATTAACCCACGATCACTTGTATCACTTCATGGAATTTATCTCGAGTGATCGTGAGACGGTAATATCATATAAGTCTTCAAACCTAGAGATATGAGTTGTTACCTATGAGTTGGTTGTGCATTGATTGCACGTAAACGCATCAGTAACTTGATGTTATAAAACGTGCCTTTGTGTATAATTCAACAAGTAGTAGAAACAAGTATATGAGTCGAAGTTTATCTGTTCCTTCTAGTCCTTGGAGGATTAGAAGCGATATCTGGGCCCCTCGATGATTTTGTTTTGACCTATGTACCGGGCTCGGTCAGAACCTAATTGATGTGTTCAATTTAGTTCTTTGTCAAACAAATCGGAAATCGAGAAACAAACTGCTGGACAATAAGTACGACGTTGTTCCATGTATTTGTCCGGCTGATATCATGAGAACAGAGGATTATACGATCACTTATCTAAAATGGCGCTTCATAGTTCAACAGAGTTTTCGAGAGCTACGATTGCTGTTTGGTTCCTGAAGTAACATACGCAAATACAGTTATTAGACTTATCCAAGTGGGAGACTGTTGGATAAAGTGTCTAAGTCCATAACTTATTTGGTATATACTTGACCCGACCCGGCATGGTCCATTTGGGTTGCACTTCACCCAAACTGTTTATGGATAATTTTATGAGAATTGTATACTTACGATTTATTAATATATTATAAGTTATAATATATTAATATAAAGTCATGTTATTTAATTAGTTTTAATCTTGAATTAATTATGAATTAATTTAGTGATTAAAAGGAAGACTAATTAAATCATGGGCTATTATATTTATATGGTGTGGGCTAATACTCATTTGTTAATGGGCTAAGCTTATATGGAAGTCCATGGATGATCCATGGAGCTTTTAACCCATGGATCCTTGGAAAGGAAAAGACATGGGTTATTAGGGTTTCACCCTAACCATGCACACTATATAAACAAGCTCATGTTGCATGAAATAACACCCTAGAGTGTGTGTAATAGTGGTGGCCGATTTCTAAGTGTTAGTATACTCTCTCATACATTTTCCAAGTTTGTGGTGATTTGTGATTTCCATTTGAGGCATTCACATTATTGGTGCTTGGCTCTCAAACTCCAAGGAATCAGCAATCAACAAAAGGTATGTAATTCATCTAGTTCTTTTATGTTTAAAAGTACCCCATGCCATGCTAGATAGGTTATAAACCTTGGAAATTAATATTTTGCATGTACCTTAGACAAACATAGATCCAAGGTTTATTAGGGTTGCATGTACACTTAGGAAGTGTTAGAATGCTCAAAACCCAACAGGGGATTGATGCAGGAATTTACTAAGGATTCATCCATAGTAATGTCGAAACCGTTTTCTCTCCAGATGAGCTCCGCGAACTTGGCTGCTTTCCAGTTTTTTTTTTCTTTTGTTGCGTTGCGCGGGAGTCATTTGAGTGTTCGGATGACATGTTTGAAGCAAGATTTTTGAAGTGGGGAGGGGTCTCTGGTTCCTCAAGAGAGGGATATTTTTGAGTGATCTCTTTTTGCGGTGGAGACTGATGCGGTGGTGACTGATGTGGTGATGGAATTTTTTCAATTGTGATGGGGGGACTTTGATGATGGGAAATTCTGTTGGAATGATGGTCTTCTTCATCACTTCCCCCTCTTGAGGAATGCAACGCCGGAGCTTCCTCAAGCCATTGTCTGAGATCATCGACTTTGACACATACCTCCCGGAATTGGGTTTTCAGAGCATCAGCCAGTTGCTGATTGTCTGGGATTACAGTGTTGAAGAGCAGGCGGTGAATCTCCTTTGTGAGTTGAAGAATTTCGGGGCCATGAAAGTTTGAAGAAAGAGAGTGTTGGAGTCTGTTGATGGTGGATTGAAGGACTGAGATAGTGGACTCATAAGCAGTGTGAGTCTCAGCTATCAGCTTTTGAGAGTGTGTGGACTGGTCCGCAATGGCTGTTTGTAAATCTGTCTTGATTGCGGATACCTCAGAGATGAGGTGCTCCGCAGCAGCCATGAATTGCTTGTGATCAGCTTGGCGACTTGAGTCCAGGGATCTGATTCCCATTTCAACTTTGAGAGAAATGCGCTCAGCAACCAGTCTTTCTCGGGTTTCCAGTATTTCAATTCTTTCGATTAAGGATTGAGGTCCTGGAATGTCTTCTGGTTGCGGTTGAGTGGGCTTTACCGTAGCCAGGATTTGATCGACCTTAGGTTGCAGACTTAGGAACTCTTTTCTGCTTACTGCATTCTTCTTCTTCTTCTTTGACTTTGGCTTGGAGGTGGAGTGTTGAGAACCACTCGATTCTTCTTCTTCATCAAAAATCATTAGATCATCATCAGAGGGAGTAGGTTGATTTACCTCATTAAGATCAAAATCATCGAAGCCGAATGTGGGAGCTGAGCTAACTTCGATTGCGGTTCCTTCTTCTTGAGAATCTTGAACAATTGGAGTTGGAGTTGTAGGGACCTTGGATGTACCTTCACCACCAAGAGTGGTCTGAGCCTTGTGGATCGTCTCAGCCATTGCGGTCATCCACTCTTGTACTTTTAAAATGGTGGCTACGGTGTTGGCATTGTTGATTGCGTCCGCCCAATACTTGGCTACGGATTGAATCTCCTGTTGTTTCTGTTGAAGTTGTTTGACTTGCTGATCCTTCCTTGCTTGGAATGCCCTACGGAAAGCGGCATATTTCTTGATTTCGGAGTCAGAAACTGGACTGTAGTGTAACCATGAATCATTCGATTCTTCACCGTCAAATCCTTGGAATCGCACCGAGGTGTCCCTCGGGTCCACGGATCCTTGCACATTGGTGCTCACCGTGCCTAAACCACCTGTAAAAGATGTAAGCAGAGTAGGATTTCCTGAGCTTCCTCGATCTCCTTGACCCGTGGTCAAGTCTGGCCTCGGCTCAGTTCTGGTAAGGGCTGAAGAGTTGCCCTGCGGTTGGGAAGGTGTTTGTAGTGTTTGGGTGACAGACAAAAGTATGGAGTTCAACTCCTCAGGGGAAAAGAAGTGTAGACGGGAAGCCCTGGAGACCTTAGGGCGATAACCAGTTCCATCCTCTTGGGAGTGAACTGGGGGTGAGTCTCCACGTCGAGGTGAAACAGACACACTTTCTGTGTCTGAGTGGAATTCAATTGTGGTATTGAATGGGTCTGCGGCCACCCCAAGGGCTACCGAATCCTTTTGAGAGGCTGCGGCATGAGTCCGGTCACGCATATGGTCTGTGGGATTGGTTTTTCTTTTCATTAGAATGGCAATGGGTTGGGTGTCATCATCAGAATCATTGGAGGAAGAGGGAGACTGATGGTCAAATGATTCGTCATCTGAGGGCACAGTTTGCATGACCTTTCGCTTCTTTGAGGGGTCAGCTTGTTTGGGAGCATCTTTCTTCTTTGGGGTTTTTTGTTTCTTGGATAAGTTGCGGGGACCTTGACGGGATGAGGCCAACTGTTTGCGTCTGTTTGAAAGATTGGAGAGAGTTGTGGAGGATGGGACTGCGGTACTACCAGGAATGGTGAGTGCGGTTGTGGCTTGTAGAGGCGGGGTAGAAAGATATGGGCTAATACCTTCCGTAGCCTCTATATGGTCTGTGACTTCAGGGGTTTCAAGACCAAGGGAAGATAGAATATGAACTGGTAGTCGTCTGATGGGACCAAAAACAGATTGATCAGTAGAGGGATTATACCTTTTCAGATATTTGGTGATGAAGAGGTTGATATCATTGCCCATGCTAAGTCCTGCATCCGCATGAAGATCTGATATGCATAGAGACCAGAACCTAGCAAATGTGAGTTCGGTAGGGTTTTCTCTTGGGATCTCTTTGGGAATGTACTGCAGGAAGTCATCCCATAGGATCTGACCATAGTTGACATCGTGGCCAGTGAAAATGCTCCACACCAACTCTAGTAGCTTGAGACCCATATTATCAGTGCTTCCGGTTCGGCCTGACAGACTGCGGATGACAAAGTGACAAACGAATTGCCACACCGCAGGCAGTTTATTTTTCTTGAATTTGTCGATGCCTTTGATTTTCTTCTGGTAACCCATTTGGTAAAGTGCAGACAAGATATCTGCCATGCTAGGAGTGAAAACCTTGGTAGAAGGATGAACAAGTAGATTGATGGCATTGAGGAACTTTTCATTGGTCAGAATGACCAAAGAATCATTCACCAGATTCAAATGTACCTCTTAAAGATTTTCGAGGGGCCTGTAAGCGGAGAAAGCACATTTGAACAAAGTTGAAAGAGGAACCACGTCTGTGAATAAATCGAAGGGGCCAAACAGGGGGTGATTGGTCAAGAAATTGATCATTAGCTTGATTGGAGCATTGTAGGAGGAATGCTCTTCGAACACAGCCCTAAAATTGCTTGAAGCAATCGAAGGCATCTGGTTTCTCGTTTCAGAATCAGAACCAGTTGGGTTTGCAGACGCAGAGGCCTTGGAGATTTTCCTTGAAACGCCGGATTTCACCATTTTTTTGAGTGTTTGAGTAAGGTTGCAGAAACATAGTGCAAGAAAGATGCAGAGTAAGTTCAATGTTCAGAAAGTGTAACCTTTTCTTGGGGAAGAAGATGGGGTTTTATAGTGGGGGATTTGGAACAGTAATTGATTTTACCCTAAGTGAGATAAGTTAAAAACGTTTGGGTATTTTTTTGATTAGAAGGGGTAATCTCAGCCACAGATTAATAAAAAAGGTTTAAGTTATTTTTCGAGATTTGGCGAAAAAGGTTGGCATTTAATGAAGTGTGAGACAGAAACATCACGTCTGATGAACGTGTGGTGAGCGTGGGTTTAATCCGTTGTGGAAAAGGGAAGTTGTAACGGATTGGACGTGTTGGGGAAATAGGAAGGGACGGGTTAAAAGAAAAGGATTTGTTTATGGAGAATCGTTCTATTTGTCATCATACCTAAAATAGGTCTGACACAAGGTTTATTCAAAAAGGGAAATGGGACAGTTACACAAGGAATGTTTTTTTTTGTTTTTCTTATTTAATGAAGGATCATTAAATAGCACACCATGATTCAAGAGTTAATGAAACTGTTGAGTGATCCATCAATGTGACTGCGGATTGAAAGTTCATTGCGGATGGATCCTTGTCATGGCGGATGGATGATTCGATGACTGTAGTAGAAAAACTGAGGGGAACACTTGAACAAAAATTAGTAACAACAAACAATAAGGACCATTGAAAGATAAATATGATATATGGTTACGGTACATATACTGCGGTACACAGGATATACCAAAACCATCTATCATAAGTAACTTCAGTTAGGACCGCAACAGAGACTAAGGATGGTCTGCGGTACCTATCAATTCAAAAAGAATTGTGGGTCCGGATTCATCATTCCTAACATTTGTAAGAAACTGTTGAGTTTTGTAGAGTCAAGCGCCTTTGTGAAAACATCAGCAATCTCTTCATGATTATGGACAAAAATTAGTTCAATGTTACCTTTCAGGATGTGATCTTTGATGAAGTGATACCGTCGTTCAATATGCTTAGTCTTGGAGTGCTGAATTGGATTGTGGGAAATTGCTATAGCACTTTCAGAGTCACAATAAATTGGTATCCGCAACATCCTGTATCCGTAGTCCATGAGTTGTGTTTTCATCCATAAAACTTGTGAACAACAGCTGGCTGTGGCCACGTATTCAGCTTCTGCGGTAGACAGTGACACACAATTTTGTTTTCTTGATGACCAGCTGACGAGTCTTCCACCCATAAATTGACATCCACCGGAGGTGCTTTTTCGATCTAATCTGCATCCGGCGTGATCCGCATCAGTGAATGCTTGTAGGCTGAAGTCGTTGCCTGCGGGGTACCATAAGCCAAGAGTCTTGCTACCCTTTAAGCCAAGAGTCGTTGGCTGCGATCATATGTGACATTTTTGGGTCAGCCTGGTACCTTGCGCATACACCTGTTGCAAAGACGATATCTGGACGGCTTGCGGTGAGGTACATCAACGATCTGATTATACCTCTATAAGTCTTATGATCCACTGATTCACCTGAGGGATCAGCATATATCTTATATCCAAAGGCCATGGGGACCTTAGTCGAAGAACAGTTTTAAATTGAATATTTCTTTAACAGTTCTGTGGTGTATTTCTCCTGATGAATGAATATCCCTTGAGGGACTTGTTTCACTTAAAGTCCTAGAAAGAAGTTAATATCTCCATTCAGGCTCATTTGGAACTTGTTGGTCATGAGCTTAGCAAATTCATTCACCATTTTTTGATCAGTTGATCCGAAGATGATATCATCCACATATATTTGTACAAGCATGAGATGATCACCATTTTCTTTTCTAAATAGAGTGGGATCAATCACTCCTCTTTTGTATCCGGACGAGACTAGAAATTCAGAGAGAGTCTCGTACCACGCTCTTGGGGCTTGTTTTAGACCGTAGACTGCTTTTTCAAGTTTGTAGCAGTGGTCTGGGAATTCAAGACTTTCAAAGCCCGGAGGTTGCTGAAGATAAACCTCCTCTTTTAATTCACCGTTGAGAAAAGCAATTTTCACATCCATTTGATGAACCTTGATGTTCTTGTGAGCTGCGTATGCTAAGAAAATTCGGATGGCTTCCATTCGTGCTACCGGAGCATACGTTTCATCATAGTCAATACCTTCAAGTTGACTATATCCTTTAGCAACTAGTCTTGCCTTGTTTCTGACGACCGCACCGGATTCATCCAACTTATTTTTGTATACCCATCTCGTACCAACAATAGTGTGACCTTGCGGCTTCGAAACAAGTTGCCACACTTTGTTTCTTTTGAATTCTTCTAGCTCTTCTTGCATTGCGGATATCCAGTCTGGTTCTAGTAATGCTTCTTTGATCGATCGGGGCTCGACCGAGGACATAAACGCTGCGTAATGACAGTGATCAGATAAGTACTTGGAAGATCGAGTCTGGATACCTGCAGATGGGTTGCCGATGATTTGACCTGGTGGGTGGTCCTTCGTCCAAACGTGTAGACGCGGTTGCAGATGATCAGCAGCTGCGGTAGAGGGAATGTCTTCAATATCGGAAGACTCTGCGGTTGGAGATGGCAGTTCCCCCTGGACTTGAGAACATCCTGCTGAATTGTCTTAAACTGGGAAGGTGGGATCAGAGTCTTATTGGGCAGATGGTGAAGGTTCCCCCTGGATTGCGGACGGGAGTTCCCTTTCAACCTGAGAAGGTTACCCCTGGATTGCGGATGGGAGTGTGATAATACTCGAGTCTGTTCTTGTGTCAATGTTTTCTATGATGTCATCATCCGAGTCCGAAGAAACGTTTGATGGTTGACAATCTCTGCGGATAGGGATTGGATTTGCATCTTCTAGTACTAGAACCTCGATGGTTGTTGCTTGATCCGGAGTAGAGCTTTCCCCCTCAACCGGCGAGGTGGAAGTATTGAGAGATGCTACTTCAGATAGAGATGGACCAGATACATCAGCATGCTGCTGTAGAGCTTCCTGGGACAGAAGAACTTCGAATAACTTGGCTGTTTCGACAGGATCGAAAAGATCGTCATAATTTACTTCAATTAGGTTGAGTGGACCCGAAGAGGCAGGAATATTACTTTCTAGGATTGCTATTGTTTCGGTTAATGGAGCGGTGTTGCGGATGTGATAATCATCAAATTTCACATCGAAGCTTTCAAAGATTAGCCTTGTGCGTCCAATGAGAACCATGTAAGCAACTTTGTTAGTGGAGTAGCCAAAAAAGATGCCTTCATCAGACTTTCGGTGCAAACTTGTTAAGATGATCTCTGTTGTTGATCACAAAACATCTACACCCAAAGATATGAAAGAAGCGGACGTTTGACTTGCGGTTGTTAAGGCCCTCATACGGTGTTTTGCTGAGACGTTTACACACAATGCTTCGGTTCTGTACAAAACATGTTGTGGCCACTGCTTCGGCCAAGAAGTAGAGAGGAAGGTGTGCGAAGTTGAGCATAGATCTACCAGCTTCTACTAGAGTGCGGTTCCTTCGCTCTACTACCCCATTTTGTTGAAGCGTGTAAGGAGCTGAGAAGTTATGAGTGATACCCTTTGAAACCAAGAAACTATTTAAGAGATGATAAGTAAACTCGGTTCCATTATCACTTTGGATGCGTCGGACTGGTAACTTGATCTGAAGTTCTATCTCCTTGATTAAATTGATGAGAATCTGCGGTGTTTCTGATTTGAGTCTTAAGAAAAAGACCCAGGTGAACCATGTGAAGTCATCAACTATAACCAGTATGTATTTCTTGTGGTGGAGACTGGCTACGGTAGATGGACCGCAGAGATCAATGTGCAGGACTTTTAGTGGTTCAGAAATTGAAGAGTCAATCACCATGGGGTGACTTGCTTTGGATTGCTTTCCACATTCACATGCAGGACAGAGAGTATCATTGCTGAACTTGAGGATTGGAAGACCTCTGACTAGTTCTCCGGTGACCAAATTGTTGATGTATCTGAAGTTGAGATGAGCTAGCTTGCGGTGCCAAAGCCAGCTGACTTCGGATACAACTTTGGATAGGAAGCATAACTGCGGTTTGCCTATGATCAGAGAGACGTCCAGAGGATACATAGTTCCTTCGAATCTGGATTTGATCAGACAAGTGCTCCTATCGCTTGTCATTACATAGCAAAATTGGTCATCAAATTCAACACGATGGCCTGCCTTACATAGTTGGCCAACACTGATGAGATTGTGTTTAAGGCTTTCTACATAAGCAACCTTTTTAATAGAGAAGTTTCCCGTAGTAAGAACACCATAACCTCGGATTATCCCATTCGCATTGTTGCCGAATGTGACATTTCCACCGTTGCAAATTGGCATGAAATCCCGATGGTACTCTAACCTTCCGGTCATGTGCAAGGAGCAGGCACGGTCGATTAACCATTCTTCTTCTTGTTCCTCTTTGCACAAGGCCTAAGAATTACACGGTTAGTTTCGGCATCCAAACTAGTTTGGAGCCTGGGACAACAGATGCGTTTCTGAATGATGCATGGACCGAGGTTGCAGGGACTGGTTTCGTGTCAACTTTTAATCCTAGTCCTAGGTGTTTGTGAGTTTTTGGAGTGTTGCGTTTTTTTGAAAAGTTACGAGGTTTCTGAATCGAACTAGATTTGACATAAGATGAACGATTTTGACAACTATACTAACATTGACATATTGAAATTTTGTCTTGTGCTCTGACTCTTTGTTTGGTCAGTGGTCTAAACGATGGAGTAGGCTTGTGACCGGTCTGAGGTTGGTAAGATCTGACATTGGTGCTGTTGGATTTTGAAAAAGTTTGTTTCGAAAAAGATTGAGCACGTGTAGATCTTTTGGACCTTTTTGTTGGATTTGGTAAAATAGCCTTCCACTTGTTAAGATTTTGATGTGACTTTAAAAGTGTTGGAGTGGGCAAGATACCCTTCCATTTCGGATCATCTGAGGAATAGATTTGAAAACCATTGCTTCGAAAAGACCTTTCTTTCTTTTGAGTTGTGTCAGATGACTTTGGAATGACTGATGAAACTGTACATTCCTTTTTGCATGTTTTCTTGATTGGAGAGTTTTTTGAAAAATAGTGAGAGAAAACAAACTTTTCTGGACTCTTAGACTTTGGAAATCTGATATGCTTTTTGTTTTTAGAAAAGTTTTGTCGATTTGTGCCTAGGGATCGAATTTCCTCTTTGGAAGCCTTTTTTGCTAAGGTTTTTGGAGAACCGCAGTCATTGGTGTTCAGATGCGGTTTCCTGGAATCCTTAGAAAATTTTTGAGGACGAGGGCTTGACTCATCCGAACTTGAAGATTCATGGTTTTGAGAGCATTGACCTACTTCAAAGTTCTCTATGGGTAGTTCATGATGAATTGGTTGGAGAGTCACAAAGCCTTTTATTGAGGACTGCGGTAAGGATGATTTGACTACCGCAGAGTAAGTCTGAGTTGGGACTTCAGTGGGACTTTTGTGGACTTCTGACTACAGTGTGAGACACTGCGGTCTGAGGGCAGAGATGGGAAGTCTTTCGAGACTTCGGTGCCCTCAATGACAATTTCTTCATCAACTACAGATGAGGTTTGAGAATTTGAATGGATTGTGCCACAGATAGGAGTCAGATCACTTGTGTGACCCGAAACCTCAGGCACGATTTCCTCTATGACACAGTTATTACTTAGATCATGAAGTCTACCGAAGTGTGTTCTGATATCTTCGGGAAAAGTCTTGTCATTGACTAGGAAATGAAATTCTCGGTCCGGAGGGACATACAGTCGATCTTTGTTAAACCGGGGTGAGGAATCCTTTGCGGTAGGATATCCATTGGACCAACCCCAATTGTATGTATTGTCCACAGTTCCATTATTCATCAAATTTTCAATAGCTTCACTTTCATTGAACAATTTTTCTATTAAAAGATTTAGGCGTACAATCTCACTCTGAGCTAAATCTCTTTGGTTCAAAGCTATCTCTAGTTGTGTTTCACTTAACATTCTTGCATCTTTCTCTAACTCTAAGTCCTTTTCTAACATAGCCATTTTGAGTCTTTTGTTGTCCAGGCATCCTCTTACATGGAACATCTCTTGGGATGCAATGTTCTTCTCATCTAAGGCTTTGTTATAGTCGGTAAGGACGGCATCACATGTGTCATTAAGATTGTCTATGAAGGGTTGACAGTCATGCATGCTATAGTTTAGAGTTTGAATCATGAGTTTTACCTGCTCGATGATGCTTAGAGTTCCATCCTTGGCCATGTAGCAGTAGTTCTTTTCCATCTTTGTAGACCCATCATCATCTGCAGTTGCCAGCATACAGATTTTGCCTTTTCCTTTGACACTGTTGATGGCTTCTTCTTCATCTCCGGGTGACCAAACTTGATGGTCTCTTTTGACATGAGCTACGTATTCCCTGGCCTTTTTCTTTTCTTCCAATTCTTGAGCCATTCTCAGGTAGAATGCTCTGTCTTTCACTACATTGGCCTTACAATCTTTTGCAAAATGATTCTCTTTGTTGCATTTGTGACAGATTACAACATCACTTTTGTCTTCTGAGGGAGTACCGGAATCAGTGGTTTGAATGGACTGCGGTGCCTCCTTTGGTTGAGTATTTTGAGATTTCGGTGTTGGATGAGAACTTTTGGGATAACGAAAATGGTTATTTTGTGGGTTGAAGTTACGGTTGAATGGAGGTTTGTTGAACTGTTGTTTCTTACGAAAAGAAGGAGGTGGTAGTCTGTTGAACTGTTGGAATTCTTCTTCATCATCATACTCTGTGTCAGCTTCGTATGACTGCGGTGTAGTGTCATACGAGGGAGAGTAGGATTGATTGTGTGGAGCTTGTGCTATGAGAGCCAGTGGTCCTCCGAAGTCAGCACAGTCTTTGAGTACGGTGGATTCTTGTGCTTGCAGTTCCCCGTAGAGCTTGGAGAGAGACAAAGAGTGAATCTTTCTATCCCCTTGAACTATCATCTTAGCAGTATTCCAATGTCTTCCCAATGCGTTGAGAAATTGAAGATTCGTTTCATGGTTACTGCGGATGGTGCCCGCATTGGATAACTTGGTGACTATCAGGTTGAACCTTTTGAAAGAGTCTTCCAAACTTTCGCCAGTATGAGCTTTGAAATTGTTGAACTCATTGAGTGCAGTTGTGAGCTTCTTGTCTTGAGCTTGTTCTGAGCCTTTATACAGGTTTTTGAGAACCTCCCTGATCTCTTTTGCTGATTTGCAATTTATGATAATGTTGAAGTTGTCAGGAGCAACTCCACAAGAGATTTCATAAAAAGCAACAGCATCATTTTCCATTTTATCGAGATCGTCTTTGGTGGGACGATTCATGACTGGTTGACCTCCTCCTAGTCTGGCTGTGGCGCCGTCAGTTTGAACTGGTGTAAGAATTGGGACATGTGGTCCTTCTTCTACGGATCGCCATACATCTCTACCAAGTCTTCTTAAGTATCTTTCCATTCTCTAGGACCAGTGATGATATTCATTTGCCACCAATATTGGGGCTCGATTTAAACCACCAACACTATTGCAAACATTCAGAGACAACGATTGTGCCATTTTTCCTTGTTTTTTTTATAAGTTTTTTTTTAAGAAATGAGCTTCAGTGGTATAGAAGGCCCTTTGAAAATCAGAGTTTTGTTTTTCAAAAAGCAACCACTATGGCTCTGATACCAATTGTTGAGAGAAAAACTTGAGACACTTGAACAAACGTTAGAACAAGTATAGTTGCGGAATAGTTTATCTCAAAGGATCTAAAAGCTCAGCAATAATAATAAGTTAACGAGTTAGATAGTTAGAGAGTTAGTTGTGGAAATGTAAGGAAACATAAATGACAGCAGCTGATATATCAAGTATACACATAAGTTGATTCATAACATGGAATGCATTCAGACCAAGTTAGTAAGTGAGATCAAACTTAGTGATTAAGTCACAAGTGACTTGCTCCGAAGAGAGATAGTATTCATTTGTATTCAAGTGAACTTTGAGAGTAAGAGAGTGAGGACATAAGATAGAGAATGTTTAAGATGCGTAATCAGATTGTATTGAACAAGTAAGAATGAACTCTATTTATAGAGTCACAGGAAATACATTGGATCACATCTCTAAGAGTAGCCATGCAAGGCATACTGGACAATAGAGAGTATTCTAACTAAGTAGATAAAAAGATAAACTAAGAAACTGGATAGATAGACTGGGGATGGGTGATGACTTCGGATGGTATTGCTGACTGCGGTTCTTTGACGGATGCGGTGGATCAAGTTGAAGAGGGTCACTTTCATGATTCAACACTGATTTCTCGATTACTTCATAAATTTTTCCAAAGCATACTTGTCCCAGACTACACTGGTCAAACAGGTAATTTCGATTACAATTTATCACTCTTATGTTTAGATGTGATATGTAACAAAATTTTTAGCCATCCATGAAGCCTTATAAAAGGATTCCCTTCGATACTTCTCAATAAGTTTAGTGGTGTTGATTATGATGGCATGTGCGGAATAAGAAAATATCTAGTGAATCATCATGTAAACTCAAGAACACAAGGAGTAAATAAATCTGTGTAACCTCATATTAGATCTAGAAAGAATATACAAATGGGTTTGTACAAATTTCTCTCTCTGGACTAACACTCCAAAATGATCATTACATAAAATGAGTGTCACTCACTTCTTATAAAGGAAAGACAACTCATTATACACATACAAAGGAGTAAAGCACAAATACATCCAAGAGTGACTTTGCACCCTAACATTCTCCCCCTCAAAGTTAGGATTGGATATCCGGCTTCAATATCCAACGAGCTCGCGCGATCAAGACCAAACTCCCCCTCGAAGTAACACCGGTCTTCAAATCCGCAAATGAATACCCAAAAAACTCGCTTCGAATACCCATCATTCTCCCCCTGTTTATAATCAAAAAATGATTATAAAACACCCATTAAGGGTGAGAAGCGCCCGAGGAATGAACTTGACAATACTCCCCCTTGATGTGTACCAAAAATGAAACACCAAAAATCTTGCACGGAAAAACAATCACGAAAAAGCCTCAAAAAATTTCCAATTTGTGAAATTTTTTGACTTTTTGGGTGAAAGTTGCAAGATTTTCCAAAATTCGGGTAAAAATTGTCACTTTCTGAATTCTGCAGGGACCCGTTGCACCAAAAACAACCAAATATGCAAACCACTCCCCCATTTGCAAAAATGGGTAGAAAGTGTTAATTCAGACAAACTGCAGGGACCAGAAATGAATATTCTTCAATTTCTCAGCTTTATAACTCCATTTTCGTAGTTGGGTATATAAACTGCCAAACTTTCGAAACTTCATGTACTACTTCCGAAAATTCTGCCTCTTTTCATCAAACTTTCAAAAATTAGGTCCCAATGTCGAATATGGTACAAACTGTCAAACTTTCAAAAGTTGTAGGGACCAATTCGAAAATTCTGCCTTATTTCTTCCAAAATGTCGAAAATTACCCCAAATGTCGTAGCTGGGGAAAAGTTGTCAAATCTTCGAAAGTTTAAGGAACAATTTTGAAACTTGGTTTTCTTCTTCAATTAGTTACCCAGGTAACGAAGATTTCCAGTCACCCAGTCACTAGTCGATACCAAGTAAAAACTTTTGTTAGTCTATACCCGGTAGAAACCTTCGAAATTATCATCACTTCCCAATTCGTTATCAAACTTTCGAATCTAATAACCAAAATTTTCGACCTTCCCGATCAAAGAAAAATCTTCAAGCCACAACCAAACTTTCAATTTAGACATCGACACACAAACTCGATACCATTCACCCCAAAAACGTGATTTCGAAACAGCCTTCCCCCTCGATTCTCAGCATTCATCTCTTCAATCCTTGACATTGATACCATCGATTACAAATAATCAAATCACCAAACCAAGGCCTTCGAAACATTGACTTCAAATTACATTCGACATCAAACGAATCAACTGTAAAAAATGGCCTTCGCTTTTTGCAAAAAAAAATCGTCCATACCAAAATCAACAATTTCAAACGATTCAACCATTAGCAAGTCAAAATCAACAGCCTTCGCATTTCAAAGTCAATCAACCATTAACAGACCTTGCTTCCTTGACACCAACAATTCGTTACTCGACATCAAGCCATAACAAAAATTGAATTCGATCTCCAAATCATTATATCACTGTGAAGCCATGTTCGATGTCAATTTCCAAATCATCAATCCAAAATTGAAATCAACTGTCGAGACCTTTCTTTTATGACCATCGGTTTCAAGATACGACCGTATAACTTTCGAAATCAGAGAATATGATTAACCAAAACCCAAATCCATTCAATTCTAGTTTCAATCCTTTGAACATTGAAATCAGTATACACCTTCCATGCTTCGCTTTTCATTCAAGAGTCCAATTCGATCATCCAACCTTCGAACCTCAATATCAAGTTCATCTGCTCAGTCGACCTTAAAAGCAGTCGACTCCATATCTTCAATCGTCAATATCAAACCAAACCATCAAATCCAAACATCAATTCGACATCCACAACCTCAAAACAGCTTGTATCTATCGATTTCAGCATCCAATTCACCGATTCATCAATTGAACATCGACGTTGACTTGTTTTCAGTTTGACTATTCAAAGTCAAAAATCACCAAACACCAAATTGATGATTCTTATGCCAGATTTCAGATCCAAAACATGATAAACTAACTATTTTTCACATGTTCTCCAAGAAAATTTCAAAGTGCATGAACAATTTTATCAAAATCAAAAACTCAGCTAATGAAGTCTGTGCGATGTCTTAAAAAAACGATTTCATCACATATGAAATTGAAACTGATTTTCAGATAAAGATTCATCGACGATTCGAAAGAAACAATGAGAAACCGAGATTAAGAAATCAAGTTCAATTGATTATGAAGATGATGATCTGAATGTACAAGTATGATATGCGATTGTCGATTGACGAACAACAACGTGATTTTAATCCATTATATCTGATCAATGTGATCGAATTAATTGGGCTTAAAAGGAAAATTTATGATCGAATTATCATTTTGATTACAATGAATGGATCATGAACAGTACCAATCCATTGAAATTGGGCTTAGTTTGAATCGATGAACGGTAAAAAAATTGATTGGGCTCAAGATTTGATCAAAAACAAAATTAATGTTTGTTTTGGGCTTGATCTAAAAAAAATTATATTGGATCATCAATGTGGTTAAAACGGATTTGATCCAATGAGGAAAATAGATTAAAAATGAAAAACGCAAAGTATGAATCAAAATCATGGACGTTTTGGAATCCATTTGAGAATTTGAGATACCTTTTTGACGAATCGAGTTCCATTTTCAACAAACGAATCGAATTTAGAAGATATTCGTTCTTTTGTTGGAATGAGAAAATCTCCAATTTGAACATTGTACCACCCACTATGTATGATGTACAACTCGTTCTTCGTGTTCTTCAACGATCCAAGAACATCTTCATAAGAACCACCAACACTTTTGGGTTTTGACTTCAAATTTAATGTAACATTTGGAGATTGTTGCTTTGGAACCCAAATTTGTTTAACGGATTTAGACTTCACAACATTTGACGATTTTTGTGAATAAACCCGCTTGTTTTTGCGTTTGATCTTCTTCTTCTTCTTCTTTTTCTTTCTCATCTTTTAGCATCCTGAAGACTTGATTACATGAAAAAACCCATTTTCCACAACTTCAACTTTTTGAGTTTGAATCAAATCTTTTGGAGTTTGATACTTGTGAATTTCTTGAATCATCGGCTTCCGAGAAGGAATCATTCCGTCAAACGAATCACAAGAACACAAAATATCATCGGTTTGGACTCCAATCGAGCAAAAAACTTTTTCATCTTCATGAGAAGCAACTTGAATCTTCTTATCATGAACTCCACGAATATCAAGAACATCACATTAAACTCCATTTTCTTGAACTTCAACAAACTTAAGAGCACAAAGATCATTTGGGTTTTCAATTAGAGAAATGTATTTCTTATTAAACAAATCTCTTTCTTCTCCTTCCTTTTTATTTCTACTATGAACTAATATGGACAATGCAATTTTATTCAACCATACAATCTTACAAAGTGGTTGAAAAAGCAAGCTTCCATTATCATTCTTCAAATCTCTATAAGAAACCATATTACCCCATGAAATCAATTTGCTTAACACCAACCCATAAAATTGATCTTTATTGACTTTGTATTTGATATCTTCAACGATCACAATCCAAGAATCATACTCCAAGAACACCATGATCACAAGAACTTGAAAATTTCTAGAGAAAGAACGTGATTTTGAATGGGTTTTCTAGAGAGAGAAAGTAAAAATCACTTGAATTCTAGTGAAGAAAATCGAATTATGAATAGAATCAAAGATGAATTCGATTTCTAGAATCCAAAAACTCTCTAAATCACGAAGATAAAAGATCAAAAAGAATATGAAGAATCACCAAATCTAGATTGCCACCATGGATCAATTCTTGATCAAATCAAGAACACCCGCTCTGATACCAATTGTAGTGGTGTTGATTATGATGGCATGTGCGGAATAAGAAAAGATCCAGTGAATCATCATGTAAACTCAAGAACACAAGGAGTAAATAAATCTGTGTAAGCTCATATTAGATCTAGAAAGAATATACAAATGGGTTTGTACAAATTTCTCTCTCTAGACTAACACTCCAAAATGATAATTACATAAAATGAGTGTCACTCACTTCCTTATAAAGGAAAGACAACTCATTATACACATACAAAGGAGTAAAGCACAAATACATCCAAGAGTGACTTTGCACCCTAACAATAAGTATTCGATTGTAATTCACAGGAAAGCACACAAGTCGTTAGTCATCTCTCTTGATGAATAACGAAGTGATCTTTTCTTGGGATCTTACTACATTTGTGTCGAAATATTTTTGACATCACAGAACCAAAATTTTCTCATTTCGCTTCTTATCTTTTTCTTTTGCACACTTTTCACTCAAGAAATCCTTGAGGTTCTGAGTAATACCAACTCAGGCTGATGATTTCGAAAGGCTGGTACATGATTTCGCTTTTCAACCCAAAAGTGAAAGAGCCCAACCTCCATGTCGAAGGTTTCTGACGGTTCTTATCCTCTTGGTTCAATCGAACAGACTGATGGATGTGACGTTCTAGTTACTGCACGGGTTTCAAGGAAAAGTGATCATCACTTTTTCAGACGTGGTTATCTTTACGGCTATAAGCGCGATTTTCACGGAGAAACGTGGCATGACATTAATTGCAACTGTTTGGAATTCAAATTGGGTGTACGTATAAAAGGGGATTTGGGGATTCTATTCCAATTTTACAATCACTTAAAATTCTCAAACGATTTGTGCCCTTTTTCTCTATGATATTCTTCAAGTTTTTCAAACCCTAACAATGGCGGCTAAGCAAGCTCAACCGTCTCAAACCACTGATGATGTTTCTTCTCAACCCATCATGAAGATTCAAATCACCAACTACCAAGTTCATGGCGATGTTGATGCTTACCCAGAGGGATTGCAGATGTTAATCATTACTCTTCAAAATTTGGTGTTATCAACAGCAATGTTCAACTATTTTGATGTACCAATTTCTTAGTTATCTCTTGTGGGTTCTACGGCCACTTATATCAAAACGATGAAGATTGTGACATTCCAGATGATGAATGACAAGAAGTTCAGATTATCGAAGAAGCTTTTTGCTCAGATTCTCAATATCCCCAATGTTGAACCTTTTTACAAGGTAACTAATGAGCAAGTCATTCATATATTTAACGAGATGGGTTATCAACCTATTCTTACCAAGATCAGTGAATTTAAGAAGTCTTGATTGCCCTGTATATGGAATTTCTTATTTGGAATATATCTTCGATGCTTGACGGGTCGAAGTGTGGGGTTGGATAACGCCAGATTGGAGGTTTACGCTATGGTGGCAGGGATCTATTATGATTTATCAGTTAACTATGCAACACAACTTTAGAATGAGTTTGTGAAAAGTATCGGGAATACGAATGTTGTAGATGGGATTTCTTGTGCTCACTATTCGAGCCTAATTCTGCAATTTGCCAATGAGAAGGAAGGCATTATGGTTCCTGATAATGAAGAAATGGATGAATTCTCGGTGTATCATTATCCCAAAACTGTCGAAGATAATCCAGATGTGTTTCCAACTGTTGCTCGTATCCCAGATATGATGCTTCAAAAAGTTGATCCAACGAATCCCATACAGGTAGCTTATTTGCAAACTATCAATCCGTCAATTGAGACTGGATTGTTATTGTAAAAGTCTATTGAAGGTCCTTCGAAGAAGCGCAGCGGATCAAAGAAGGATGATCAGGCTAGTCCCTCAAAACCTAGTCTTGTATTAGTTGAAAATTTGGCTAAGACTCCTAAGAAAGTTGTTCAAGGAGAAAAATCTTCGAAACAAAATCCCAAGCCTGTTGTTGAAGAAACTATAATACCTTCGAAGGAGGTGGTACCTACGAAATTAGGTGTATTAAAACGATTGAAGAAAATGGCTCATAAACCACGCCATTCACCTGAACGAACAACACGTTTTTCACCAATTCTTACTCGCAAGTCTCAAGTTAATAGAAACTGGGTTATCTTTCGTGAAATTCCAATACCAGCTTCTCCAGCATCGAAGAAAAGGCATGCTGAAGACATGGCCAAAAGAATTTCAAAAAAGCAGAAGAAACAGAGGAAGTTAATTCTTAATGAAGATTCAATGGATAAGGAAGTCGTTCTTGAATCTCTGCTTGGAAATGATAAAACTGGCAATTCCTCACCTGTGAAGGGTTCTCCAGTCAAGTCAAATCTCGAGGCAATTGGAAATCCTGGTGGAAATGTGGAAGCTTATAAAGTCGATACAACCATCAATCAAGGTGAACAACCGAAGAATTCTACTCCTGAGAAGACAATTGTCACACCCCTCGGAGTGTCGACAACCGAATCAATTTTTGAGGAGATTTGCACTTCAGGCTTCACCGCAAACGTATCTGATACGGATGAAAATGTCAATAAGGGTGAAGGAGTATTGAACGAAGAAGCCCAAGGTAATCCTTCTATTATTATCTCTTCTACTTTCGAAACATCTGCTTTCGATCCTACAGTATCTATACCACCATTTCATATTCCTGCTTCATCAAAATTACCTTCATCGACCTACTCACCTACCTTTGAAAACATCATAAAACAATCCATAACTTCCTTATTCCCATCCCAATCCACAGAAACTCCAAAACCAATTAATGATGATGAAACTGATGATGGTGAGTTTATGGGTTCGTTTGCTGAAATAGAGTTCGATTCGGATGAAGAGAACATTCATGATCACATGCTGATGTCCGGGAAGCTGTTTAAGATTCTGAATAGGAAACTTAATTTATTGCTACAATTACAAGCAGACAGAGGGGGTAAACATTTGGTGTCTGCATAGAGGTGGATGCGATGTTGAAAGCTCAAGAGCATCGCATTCAGGAAAAACTTGATCAGCTTGACCAGAACAATGAGTTGAGGATAAAAGCTCAATCTGATTCTTTTAATGGCGAACTTAAAGCGTTGAAGGTGGTTGCGAAGGAAAGGCATGTCCTTTTTGTTAAAGATGTCAAGACTGTTCGAGAAGATGTGAATAGAAAAATTGAAGAGTTACGAGCTGATATGGAAAAGGAGATTACTGATTTGACTAACAATTATTCTTCTATTCTCACGAAGGTTGATATAATTGCTGACGCAGTAACAAAAGTGGTTCAATGGTATAACTCCATGGCTTCGAAACTTGATAAGAAGGCTGAAGTGGATGCTACAAGTTTTGGAAATGTTGATGAGTTGCTGGGTGAATTAAAAGATCTTATGTCAAAGTCTGAATCTTCGAAGTCTTCATTACTTACTCCTGAGTTTTTCACTCAGAAGTTTCGCATGTTAGAGTCGACAATTCACAACGAATTGGCTCCACTTGCGAAGTTTGCAAATTTCATGCCAGCGGATGCCCCGCCTGTTGTCACAGGGGTGCAAGGGGGAGAAAGGAGGAATCTTGGCATAAGTAAAGCTGAAGGAGGTTCTGGCAATGTAGGTGGTGATGCGGAAGTAGTTGGAAAAGTTTTAACTACTCAAATTCCAACTTATTTACAAAAAACATCCACTGTAACATCATCAACAACAACAACAACAAAGCCTTTGACAAAAGGAATTGTAATTGGAGATTCAAGTTCTTCGAAACCCAAGCCTACTGAAGCAGAAAAAGGGAAAGGAAAAGTTTTAAGTGTTGAGCTTTCGAAAGAGGAGAATAAAGTTGCTTTTGAACAAGAGATGGAGAAACAAAAGCAAATACAGAGTGTTCTTCGTCAAAGAGCAAATGACCCTCCTGGTCTTAACAAAGGTGATCCTACAAAGCTTTATTCTTAAGAAAATATTGAAGTTATAACTGTTACATGGGAGATGCATGACTTTGAAAAGGCTCCTAAGAAAAGCTTCGACACTGAGAACAAAAACTTGAATCAGTTGGACTTTTCAGTGAACAAGATGATGCTCTCGGATGAGCAGATTGAGATTGCTGATAAGTACAAAGACAAAGTTGAGTTTAAGCGTTTGAAGTTTTGATTCCATGATGTGCTTGGAAAAAGGGAGGAGGAGATGGTATCTAGTCAAGATAGTTCGTGTTCTCGGCATATCTAAATATGTTCTATTCGAGGGTATGTTTCAGAATTACTGATATCTTGCAGTCCGAGCCAACAATGTTGCATTCAACTTCTCGGTTGCAGACTTCCCTTTAATGAATCTTCATGAATTGTTAGTTGTCGCGAAGATTATGAAGAGTTTTGATATTTCAAAGCTACAAGTGAAGAACAAAGAAGATTTTTTAAATGGTTTTGCTCACTTAAAGGTGTTTATAGATGGATACTATGGTGCTTTGGCATTAACTGATGTCAAACTAGCAAAAGCATTGGACAAAGAGATCACAGTTCCTCAAACTATGCTAATGAGTAAGGCTAGTTTGAAATTTTTTTGAAGATGGAGAGATTTGCTTGAAACCTCTAGGAATTGTGTTTGTTGGCAAAAACAAGAAGGGAAACAACTCAAAATTTTTGTTTCAAGTGTATGATGTTGAAAGGTATACCACACCTCATTACACAAATCTCATGGTTCGAATGAACAACTGTGCCAAGAAAAACGAAAAGAAAAATGCTAAAATTCGAAAGGTGGTCAATTGGTATGCTGAAATTCGAAGAGTTATTCACCAAGCTGTGAAGATTTTGATGACCTGATTCATCACTTCTCACAAAGGGGGAGAATGTAGATGTCGAATAGTGTTGTGAGGTGTCGAAGGTCATGGATAGTTTCGATAGTTTGTTATTTTATTATAAGGGCACTTTATGTATCGAAGTTTCCAGTGTTTAGTCCCTTGTATTTTTTGTGTGCTTTCATGATTCCTGTAAATATGGGATGTGTACTAGAGATAGATAAGAACCTTTTGCGATTTTGTCTGAATACTCTATGTACTTCTGAAAGCATAATTTGAACCAAACAGACTTTATTTAGATCTCGTGTTCATCATTCTTACTTTACTCTGATCTCGTAATTCATACTCGATTTCATTACAACTACACTTAGTAGCCCAAAACAAGTCCAAGCCAATCTGAGTGTGTGCGCCTTGCGTACCACTCCTGTACGCTCAGCATACTGAGTCCCTGAGCTATACGCGCAGCGTACGCTATATTACGCCTAGCGTACAAGCATATTAAGCACGTTCTTCCATTAAGTGCTTAATACTTGATGTTCTAATGTCCAAATTTAGATCTGAGTCCATTAAGACGTCCTAAGGCATAAAGTTGGAAACTTTATGCCTTTGCATGTTCCATATGCTCCTAACAACCCATTAATACCTTTCCAAGAGTCTTAATTCATGCATGAGGTCAAAACACCCATCAAGATTCCATTTGTATGGTATGAATGAGTCAAGGGACCTTAGATCTACTATTCCTAAGCTCTGGAGTTGCTCCAACTCTCAAGAGATGGTCCATGAACACAAAAAGGGACTATATAGAAAACCCTTGCTCTAGAGATGACAATGATGACCAAGGTAAAAGATTTTTACCTCCTCAAGCTTCCTAAGATGATCTAAATGCAAGATCCAGAAGCCCTTCCTCGTTCAAGCTTGTTTACTCCTATTCCTTGTAGCTAACACACCAAAAGGATGGTGTTTAAACACTCATAAGCTCAAGAACACACACTTTAATGATTATAGGGTTTTAGGGACGTTTGAGGATGAAGGAGGCTAGTTAGGGTGAGGCTCAAATGAGATAAGGATGCTTATATAGATCTTAAGTCTGGAAATTAGGGTTTGAACATTCGTCATGTACGCCCCGCGTACCCTTTGGTACGCCCAGCATATGTGTTGACCCTCCGCGATCATTCATGCATGGTACACTAAGCATACTCCTAAAGTACGCCCAACGTACTTAAGGGACCATTATGCAATACTTATAATTTCAAGGGTTCCAAGGATAATATTCATGGGTTTTATGTACTCAAACATTCCTATGGTGCACATACAACCCTAATGCTTTGGATCTAAGTTTTATCTAATTATACATGCAATAAACATTTTCCAAAGAATGAAGCTTAACCTAGCATGCAAGGTGATATTTGAATCATAAAAACTAGTTAGGATGTTACCTTGTGTAGTATCTTGTAGAACTTGGCCTTAAGAAAGCTTAGAACCTCAAGTGTGATGCCTCAAATGGTTCACAAAACACCAAGAGCAATTGGATGAATGTAGAAGAGGTTAAGGAGACTCAAAATCAGTTATGTCTTCTTCTCGTGCATGGGGTCACGATTTTGGACACTAGGGCACATATTTATAGTGTAGAATTCTAAGAGTCACATGTAACCCTAATTCACACACTTAGGTTTATGATCCAATTGATTTGGACTAGCACTTCATGGATTAACTCATAAGCTTAGCCCATCAACAAATCAATGATGAACCATTAGCCCGATCCATATGTATGACTGATTTACATAATCAGTACCCGTTAATTTAATTAGTCTCTTTTGATCACTAAATTAATTCTTGATCAATACTAATTAAATAATATGATTTCTCAATTAATATATCATACTTATAATATATTAATAAACCACAAATAACCTCTTTATCAAATATCCATCCTATCAAATTGCTTTGTTGAATGCAACCCAAATGGACCATGCTACTCTCGGGTCAAGTACATACCAATTATAGTTATGGGCTTAGACACCTAATCCAACAGTCTCCCACTTGGATAAGTCTAATAACTATAACTGCCAATGTAACTTAAAATCCGATTAGCAATCGTAGCTCTCAAAAATTCATTGTCGAACTCTGATGTATCAATTAGATAAGGGATCATATAATCCTCTGTTCTACAAGATATCGTGTGGACAAACACATGGAATGAAGTCATACTCATTGTCTAACAGTTTCTTTCCCGATTTCCGATTTGTTTGACATAGAAGTTAATTGAACACATCAATAAAGTTCCGACCGGGCCGGTACATATGTCAAAACAAAATCATTGAGGGGCCCAAGATATCGCTTTTAATCCTCTTAGGATAAAAGGAACATATAAACTTCGACTTATATGCTTGTACAAACTATTCGTTGAATCATACACAACAAAACGTTTTATAACATAGAGTTACTGATGCGTTTTCGCACTATCAATGTACAACCAACTCAATGTACGAAGTACAAAACTAAGCGTCGACTATTTTGCATCTAATTTTACCACTCGGGTCTTAGGGTTTAAGACCACAACTTTTTGTAGAACAGAAAATATAGGATTTTCTGGGAATCACTCTCCTTATATTTTCAAGCAAGATAAACAAAGAATACACATGCATTTATACATGATTTGAAACAATAATTACAAACTATTTTTACAAGAAAATATTGCATTTTCTGGAAGTTTACAAACTATTACAAAATTTTCTCACAAACATGCTTATGAACTCACCAACATTCTATGTTGACGCTTTTCAAAACGACTTGTATTCTCAGGAACCCAATAAGCAGGTTGGCAGCTAAGGAATTTGGATATATGTTGTATTTTTGAATTATCATACACTATGTTATTTTTGATGTAATTCGTAAACAAACACAATGATGTAAACAATGCATGTTGATATCGTTAATGTATGATGATGATGATGGTTTCTATGTTTCATTCATATTCAATTGTTATGATATTACAAGATGAAGTCACCCGCCCCCGGACGTTACCGCTGTCCCGGTTCAGGGTTGTGACAGATTGGTATCAGAGCATTGTTTATAGTGAACTAGCATATCTAACCATACAAGATATGCAACTATAAATGCAATGGGACTAAAACACTCTGAACAAAAATAAGAAACAATTAAAAGTTTTTTTGAAGAGTTGGACATCGCGGTTAAACCCAGGCAGTTATGTAATCGTATTGTGGATAAATATAGCCTGGTCAACTATATTTATTCAAAATACGACCAACATGTGTTTAGGGGTGATCGGGGTGGACAACGAATCTAAAACTTGCCAAACTAACACCCAAAGGATTATGGAATCAAACATAAACAATTAAAATACTATAGGAGTATTTTGGGCAGTGTGTGAAATCTTTATTGTATTTTCTTATATCTCCTTTTGTGCTTATATTCTCGTACAAACGCTATGGTTGATTTTCATCCCCCTGGAGATCCCTATTTCCCCAATCAGGGGAATAGGGGATGGCTCGAGGAAGAACCAGAAGAAGACCAGGAACAGTTGGAGTCTGAGGAAGAGGATATTGATGAGGACATTGAGGAGGATGCGGAGAGTAACGGAGATGACTCAGATGTAGAGTCTGGTGTCATTGACCCACCCTACATGGCTAGGGTGCCTGCACACAGGATGCGCCCCAATGGCCCTATGCTCCCATAGGCCCCACGACATCTGGAGGTGGAGCAGACAGCAGGGGTTGCGTCCGCCATTTGGCATAGAGCAAGGATTTTTCGATCTCAGGCATGGAGGGCCGGCAGACCGATCCCTTCCGGTGATGGTCAGGCGGACCCGGGTTATTGGTGAGTAGGCCCTGGCGACCGCCAATCAGATGGATGCGATGAGATCCGCGGTGGAACGCGCGGAGAGGCAGACCTAGGACATAGTGCGGGACTACCAGGAGCGGCAGGCTGCACTCGAGGCGAGGATGCGGGTCACCGAGCGCCAGCTAGCCATGCTCCAGGGCGCTTCTACCTCGTCATCAGCACCACCAGATACCTCTCGCCGCAAGTAGGACCCATCCTACTCACCGCTACTATCGATAGGACTCTCTTTTCTTTTACTTTATGTATGTAGGACTAACCCTACAATTAAGTGATTACACTACTCGTAGAGTCGTTATGCTGGCAGAATTTATTTTCTCTATGTACTGTAGGCCTTTCAAAGGCCAATTTTCATGTATTGTGCTAAGAAATTTATCATTAATGAAACGGTTCTGTGTTTTATTTGTGATGTTGTTATCTGCTATGTTCTCTCTATTTATTTATATTTTATATAATATAGTTCAATTATAAGTACAATCGAACCACCGTAACCGTTAGAAACAAAAAGGATTCATAAACTCATCGTCATTCCTGTCTCATAGCAGGAAAATGCCACGAAGATATATCCGCAAAAACACTACAGCACCACCGCCGCCGCCTCCTCCACCGGAGATAAACTCTGCCGCTTTCCAGGCGACAGTCTCGGCTGCGGTTACGGCAGGTTTAGCGCATATCAACCAGGGTACCAATGGAGGAGGCAACGGACAAGGAACTGGGAGTTTCAACCACGAGACTAACCCCAAAAACCAGAAGACATGCACTTACAAGGACTTCACAAATGCAAAACCGAAGACCTTCAATGGAAGTGGGGGCGTGATAGCTCACACTCGGTGGTTCGAGAAAATTGAATCGGTCTTCGAAATCTACGGATGCCCCGACGAGAGCAAGGTGAAATTCGTTGCCTGTAGCTTTGCTGACAGGGCTCTATCATGGTAGAACGGCCACATCAAAGCCCTAACTCTCCCGGTCGCCAACACCATGTCATGGGAAGACCTCAAAATTTTGATGTTGGAAGAATATTGTCCCCGAGGCGAAGTACAAACGCTTGAGCAGGAATTGTGGAACCCTACCGTACAAAACTCTGACATCGAAGCCTATATTGCTAGGTTCAGTGAGCTGGCACTCTTATGCCCAGGAATGATAACATATGAGGGAAAAAAGGTCGAACACTTTATTTGGGGGTTAATACCTCCAATCCAGGGGAACGTGATCGCTGCGAACCCCTCGACCTTTGATAGTGCCAAGCGTCTGGCAGAAAAGTTGTACGACCATGGGGATGGGAAAGGCGTGAAGGCTTCCGGCGCTGAAGCAAAGAAGGAGGACAACAACAACAACTACCGGGGAAACAAAAGAAAAGGGAGACAAAATCAAGAATCATCTAAAAATCAACAAACTGTAGCAGTCCACGCTGCTACCAATCAGATCACACCAGCTCCAACTGCACCAGCCTCAACCACACCAACACCTGCAAGGCCTTACGCGTGTTCTCTACCCAAGTGTGATAAATGCAATTTCCACCACAGTGGCGCCTGCCGAGACTTACAGTGCAACATGTTCAATCGTAAAGGGCACACCGCCCGGTACTGCAGATCTCAGCCACAACAAAACAACCCCCAACCCAACAATGACGCGGCCAGTCAAGCATGCTACGGATGTGGCGAGACTGGCCATTTTAAGCGAAACTGCCCCAAAGCCAACAATCAATGTGCAAGAGGATCGGGTAGGGTGCTAACAATGGGACAGGGGGAGGCGGTGCAAGTCCCGGCTTTAGTCACAGGTACGTTTCCCCTCAACAACACTTATGCATGCATTTTGTTCGATAGTGGGGCTGAGTGGAGTTTCGTGAGTCATAAATTCAAACACCTACTAAATCAAAACCCCCAAAAGCTAAGCGAAGCCTTCACGGTGGAAATGGCTAATGGGAAAACTGAAACAACCAAAGGCATTTTCATAGGGTGCACGTTAACACTAAATAATCACAAGCTTCAAATCAATTTGATGTCGGTTAATATTAGAAGTTTTGATGTGATCATTGGTATGAATTGGTTAAGCCCTGTGACAACCCGAAACTTTTCCCGTTATACTTACCCAGTTTCCGTTAATAAAATTTGGGTTTTTATTAAATTCCGTCAAATTTCTTAGTTTGGAAAGGACCTTAAATTTTAAATAAATAATATGTATTTTATACGATTCGGAATAAACCGGGAATCATGCAAAAAACTTGAAAATCAACGAGTTCACGGTCAAGACGAGTTTACAACCGTAAACTCGTGTAGACCGTAAACCCGTTTACGGTCGGTGCCAGGTGGACCCCACCACCGACTAAACCCCCAGCCTATAAATACTGGACCCCCACCCTCATTTGAACCTTCTTGACCGGAAACACCCACTTTCTGTCTCTAAACCTCGTGACCGTAAACACCATAAAGCCCTCCTTTCACCCGAAAAACGCCTGTAATCGTCATTTGGGGCCGTTTGGGAGCCTCTGGAACACTTTTTCGTCGAAAACAAGCACCCTTGTTCTTGAGTTTACGGTCAATCTTCATAGATCGTAAACCTGTTGCGACCGTAAACTCATCAATCTTCATAGACTGTAAACTCACCATATCTGCTTAGACCGTAAACCCATGGGACCGTGAACCCATGGAACCGTAAACTGTCTGTCGACCGTAAACAGCTCTTTCGTGGGGAAAAGCCCGTTTTCTCAATTCAACCAAGTCCCGGTAACATTCCTTAACCAAAAAAAACAAGTGTTTATCTAATACTTTATCTAACGAAATCGCTAATTTAGATACATATATGTATTTATTTGATATTAGGATTCCGTTAAGTGCAATGTACACCAACTCAAGGATCATCCAATTTGATCCTTCGCATCCGACCAACTGTGAGTTCATACCCCTACGCTTTTTTTCTGAGTTTTCCATGTTTTCAGGGGGGATACAAGCAAAATTACAAGGAAACTTGTGCTCAAAGTATATTATTTTATGTTCAGGATGCTTTTAATATAGAAAACAGTTTTACCAAACGATTAAGAAATCAACTCGTAGAAACAGTTTTCCAAAATTAAAGCAACGAATTCGTGAATAATATCGTAAAATGTGTTATTTTATAAGGGATTCATGCAAATTATAAACAGGATTTTCTATATTATTACTTGTAAATTTGTTATTTTGAGTTGGAGACACGTCCTTGGTAACACTCCCACCGGATTCGAGAGTGTAGGACTAGCACTTGTAACCAGAATCTCTTGTAGGGAGAGCGTGGCTGTTGTGTATAGATCTATACGGGACTGACTATCCCGCACCTAAACTGCTAGCTACAATTAGGCAGCCATGCCTGGGGTGACAAAGTCATAAAAGGATATTGGCCCCGTTACGTGCCATATCAAGTCTAAGTACGGTTATGACACTCGCAACCTAGATAACAGTAACTTACATTTGTAATAATGAAACAAGTGAACTAACCTCAAAGTAATAACCGATTCGATTATTAGAGGGTATTAATAATACCCTTAGGATTTAGTTCACCACTTATTTATTAGTTTTATTTATGTAATAAGGCTAATACACCTCACAGGGAGCAAACAGGGTTTTTCAAGGAAACTACGTCTAACGATACAAGTATGGTAGATACTTGTACACCTCAGACAAGAACAGATAACCAACTCTCAACTTTTAAGGAAAATATAGGATTTTCCTGGGATAACTCAACCTTTCATAAACAGACTGTTTAACAAATAACTAATGGATAATCAAACATCTTTCATAAGAAAATATAGGATTTTCTTGGGAAACACTTTTCAAAGGATCAAAGAAACATTTTTCACCACAACCAAATACTTATGAACTCACCAGCTTTATGATGATACTCTTTCAAACTGCTTATATTCTCAGGGCAACAATAGACACGTACTCTTGCCAACTTTTGGAGAAGACGAAGCATTTTGGAGTCACGTCTTTTACTTTTGTTATATACTAATATATACAAACTATGTTTTCAAATAGATGTAAATATTCATATTGTAATTTAATGGTTGTTTTTAATTTGATTGCTATGATACGATTGTTGTGATACTACGCATGACGTCACCCGCCCCCGGACGTTTCCGCCGTCCGTTCTGACGGTTCGGGGGTGTGACAGATTGGTATCAGAGCTATTGTTTATAGTGAACTAAGTATACCGAACCTTACATGGTATACAACTATAAACACTAAGGGGCCGAAGTGCTCTGAACTAAAAGTATACATTTAAAATATAAGTATTTTTACAAAAAGTATACAAGTATACCTACATACCAGAAACAGTATCATGTGTAGAACAAAACAAAAGTATTTGGATGTTTAACACTGCGGTTAAACATGGGCAGTTATGTAATCACGTCTAGGGTCAATATAGCCTGATCAACTATATTCATTCGAGACATGACCAACATGTGCCTGGGAGTGACAGTGGTGTTGCAGCAGGCCTAAAACTTACCAAGTATCCATACAACAAGACGTTGATAGAACAAAACAGACAACCTAAAATACTATAGGAGTATTTTACTAGAGTCAAATGCATTGCAGAAATTCATTTCCAAGTGTTGCTACTCATTCTTTTTAGCGATAAATTATTTGCATTGGTAGCCTTTCCTTGCTTTTCGCTTAGTAGAACACTCTAGCTATCATATTGAGATATACCTTGTTTCATATCTCTTGATTCGATTCCAGAGGACTTACCATCCTCTCCTTCCTGATTATTTTTAGAACAAGATGCCTCCAAAGAAAAGACCCAGCAAAAAAAGCAACAATCCCCCAACAGATCTGACACCGCCACCTCCTCAGTTCGATTCTGCTATGTTCAAGGCAGCTGTTACTACTGCTGTGGCTGTCGCAATGTCACAGATAAATCTTGGTGGATCTGGCGGGCCGGGAGGTGGTACTCATCCCCAAAATCATGAAGGTAGTCAGGGACACCAGAAGGAGTGATCCTATAAAGACTTCATGAACGCAATGCCCACATCTTTCGACGGCAATGGAGGTGTTATTGCCCTGACTCGATGGTTCGAAAAAATCGAGTCTATCTTCGAAATTTGTTCCTGTTCTGAAGCCAACAAGGTGAAATTTGCCGCTTGCACTTTCACCAACAGAGCATTGACCTGGTGGAATGGTCGGGTCAAATCTTTAACCCTGTCAATAGCAAATGCTATGGGTTGGGAGAGCTTGAAGGAGCTCATGCTTGCCGAGTACTGCCCACGGGGCGAGATGCAGAAACTGGAGCACGAGCTATGGAACTTGAAGATGAAAGGTTCTGACATTGCTGCCTACACTTCTAGGTTCGAAGACCTAGCACTTCTTTGTCCGGGAATGGTTACTCCGGAAAGCAAAAAGATCGAGAGATACATTTGGGGATTGACGCCCCCAACTCAAGGAAATGTCTTGGCTGCTAGGCCAAACACCTTTGACAGCGCCAAGTGTCTGGCGCAGACTCTCATAGATCACGGAGTTGATCTTGATAAAGTGATAACCGCTCCCAAACCAGCAAAGTTGAGTGGTGAGAAAAGAAAGTTCTGGAAGCAGCGCAAGGTCCAGCCTTCGCAGGAGCCCTCAAAGAAACAGCAAACAGTGGCAGTCCACGCTGCTACTACTCCTGCCACTGCTCCTGCCACTCAAGCACCTACCAGTAGATATGCTGGTTCCCTTCCTCGGTGCGACAAGTGCAATTACCATCATAATCCCGGCCCATGTCATGAAATGCTTTGAACCAGCTGTGGCAAAAAGGGGCACACAGCTCGAGTTTGTAAGGCACCAGTCCAACCAACCAATCAGGCATCTGGAGCAGGCGTCGGTTAAGCTTGTTACGGTTGTGGCGAGGTCGGACACTACAAGAGAAACTGCCCCAAGACAGCAACAGGTGACAACACAGGAAGGGTACTGGCAATGGGCCAGGAGGAAGCGGTCGCTGATCCCCCAGTTGTTACGGGCACGTTCCTCCTCAACAACTCTTATGCATGCATTCTTTTCGATTCTGGTGGGGAGAGAAGTTTTGTTAGCCATGCATTCAAACATCTTCTCAAACATAAACCCCAACCGCTAACCGAAACATTTAATGTTGAGATGGCTAACGGCGAGAAAGAGAGCACTAACGACATATTCGTAGGCTGTACCCTTACCTTAAACGATCATTCTTTTCCGATCGATCTTATGCCAGTTTCCATAAGAAGCTTCGATGTCATCATCGGCATGGATTGGTTGAGCCCCAATCATGCTGATATCCTTTGTTACGAAAAAGCTATCCGTCTCAATCTTTCCTCTAGCGAAGCCCTCATGATCTATGGGGATAAACTCAGTTCAAACCTCTGCATCATGTCGTGCATCAAAGCCCAGAAATTTCTGCGAAAGGAGTGTCATGCATTCCTATCCCATGTCATTAACGAGAAGCAGGAAGTTAAAGACCTCGAGAGCATCCCCGAAGTCTGCAACTTTCCTGATGTCTTTCCCGAAGAGCTTCCGGGAATTCCTCCCGAGCGTCAAGTCAAGTTTCGCATCGACTTAATCCCCGGAGCTGCCCCCGTAGCTAAATCCCCATACCGCTTAGCGCCAGCAGAAATGCAGGAATTATCCAGTCAGCTCAATGAGCTGCTCAGCAAAGGATTCATAAGACCGAGTTCCTCACCTGGGGAGCCCCGATATTGTTCGTGAAAAAGAAGGATGGATCCTTTCGGATGTGAATTGATTATCGAGAACTGAACAAGCTCACTGTCAAAAATCGTTATCCCCTTCCCCGAATCGATGACCTCTTCGATCAACTTCAAGGAGCCAGCTACTTCTCCAAAATAGACCTAAGATCAGGGTACCATCAGCTGCGAGTCCATGAGAGTGATGTTCCTAAGACAGCATTTCGGACTCGGTATGGTCACTACGAATTTGTAGTAATGCCCTTCGGTCTAACCAACGCACCGGCGGTATTCATGGACCTGATGAATCGGGTGTGCCGTTCTTTCCTGGACAAGTTCGTAATCATGTTCATCGACGATATACTTGTCTATCCTAGAAGTGAGGAAGATCATCGACAGCACTTGAGATCGGTGTTGGAAACTCTAAGGACGGAGAAGCTGTACGCAAAATTCTCCAAGTGCGAATTCTGGATTCGAAAAGTAACCTTCCTAGGTCATGTGGTAAGCGAGGAAGGCATACACGTGGACCCCTCCAAAATCAAAGTGATAGAGAAATGGTTAGCACCGAAGACGCCCACAGAAATCCGTCAATTCTTGGGTCTCGCTGGCTATTATCGCAGATTTATCCAGAATTGCCAAACCCTTAACCACTCTGACTCAGAAAGGCGTACCCTTTTGTTGGAGTGAAAAGCAAGACACTTCGTTCCAAACGTTGAAGCAGGCCCTGTGCAGCGCACCTATCTTGTCTTTGCCTGAAGGGACGGAGGACTTCGTTGTCTATTGTGATGCATCCAATCAGGACCTAGGCTGTGTGCTCATGCAGCGGGGAAAAGTCATTGCTTACGCCTCAAGACAGCTGAAAGCACACGAAGTCAACTATACAACGCACGACCTGGAATTGGGAGCAGTGGTCTTCGCATTGAAGATATGGAGACATTATCTATACGGAACCAAGTGCACTATCTTCACTGACCATTAAAGCCTGCAGCATATTTTCGACCAGAAGGAGTTGAACATGAGACAACGGCGATGGGTTGAGCTACTCTACGATTACGAGTACGAAATACACTACCATCCCGGCAAGGCCAATGTGGTGGCAGATGCCCTTAGCCGGAAGGAGTGCTTAGGTCGTAGAGTGAAGGCACTAACCATGACTATCCATTCCCATTTATCCGTGCAAATCAAGGAGGCTCAGCTGGAAGCCTTAAAACCAGAGAACATGTCGGGTGAAGCCTTGAGAGGAATGGAAAAGAACCTAGAGATCAAAGGAGACGGAGTCTATTATTTCATGGATTGGATCTGGACCCCAAAGTTCGGTGGTTACAGAGAGGTTGTCATGAACGAAGCTCACAAGACCAGATACTCCATTCACCCAGGATCGGACAAGATGTACCTTGATCTCAAGAAACTATATTGGTGGCCGAACATGAAAGCAGAAATCGCTACCTTCGTGGGAAAGTGTCTGACTTGTGCCAAAGTGAAGATCGAATATCAGAAGCCCTCAGGTCTGCTCCAGCAGCCAGAGATACCTGAGTGGAAGTGGGAGAGAATTACTATGGATTTCATCACTAAATTACCCAGATCTCCGAATGGGTACGATACCATCTGGGTAATAGTCGACCGATTGACAAAATCCGCTCACTTCCTGCCAATCAAGGAAACCTTCAAAATGGAAAGACTCACACGAATCTACATCCAAGAGATAGTTAGACTGCATGGTGTGCATGTGTCTATTATCTCCGATCGAGATAGCAGGTTCACTTCAGGGTTCTGGCAGTCACTACAGAAAGCTCTTGGAACTAAGCTGGACATGAGTACAGCTTACCATCCTCAGACAGATGGGTAGAGTGAGAGAACCATCCAAACCTTGGAAATCATATTGAGAGCATGTGTCATTGACTTCGGTAAATCATGGGACACTCATTTGCCTTTGGTCGAGTTTTCCTACAACAACAGTTACCATACCAGCATCAAGGCTGCGCCTTTCGAAGCCCTCTATGGCCGCAAGTGCAGATCCCCTCTGTGCTAGGCTGAGGTGGGCGACACGCAGCTAGCCAAAGGGCAAGTCCCTGACAGCACTCTCACTGGCCCAGAAATCAACCGCGAAACCACAGAAAAGATCGTACAAATCCGGGAACGACTAAAAGCTTCGAGAGATCGACGAAAGAGCTACGCCGATAAACGACGAAAACCCTTGGAGTTCCAGGTTGGTGACCGTGTTCTCTTGAAGGTCTCGCCCTGGAAAGGCATGATACGCTTCGGAAAGCGTGGAAAGCTGAATCCAAGATACATTGGGCCGTTCGAGATTCTTGCTCGGATCGGTCCCGTAGCCTACAAACTTCGTCTACATCAAGAACTTAGTAACATTCATCCTGTCTTCCACGTCTCGAACCTAAAGAAGTGTCTGTCCGACGAGACACTTGTGATTCCTCTCGATGAGATTGAAATCAACGAGAACCTAAACTTCGTCGAAGAACCGGTCGAAATCATGGATAGAGAGATCAAACGAACGAAACAAAGTCGCATCCCGATAGTGAAGGTTCGTTGGAATGCCAAGCGGGGACCTGAATTCACTTGGGAGCGCGAAGATCAGATGAAACAGAAGTATCCGCATCTCTTTCCTAATTCATGATTTGTATTCTATGTTCAAATTTTGGGACGAAATTCCCTCTAACGGGGGGATGATGAGACAACCCGAAACTTTTCCCGTTATACTTACCCAGTTTCCGTTAATAAAATTTGGGTTTTTATTAAATTCCGTCAAATTTCTTATTTTGGAAACGACCTTAAATTTTAAATAAATAATATGTATTTTATACGATTCGGAATAAACCGGGAATCACACGAAAAACTCGAAACTATCTCGAAAATCAACGAGTTCACGGTCAGGACGAGTTTACGACCGTAAACTCGTGTAGACCGTAAACCCGTTTACGTTCGGTGCCAGGTGGACCCCACCACAGACCAAACCCCCAGCCTATAAATACTAGACCCCCACCCTCATTTGAACCTTCTTGACCGGAAACACCCACTTTCTGTCTCTAAACCTCTTGACCGTAAACACCATAAAGCCCTCCTTTCACCCGAAAAATGCCTGTAATCGTCATTTGGGGCCGTTTGGGAGCCTCTGGAACACTTTTTCGTCGAAAACAAGCACCCTTGTTCTTGAGTTTACGGTCAATCTTCATAGACCGTAAACCTGTTGCGACCGTAAACTCATCAATCTTCATAGACCGTAAACTCACCAGATCTCCTTAGACCGTAAACCCGTGGGACCATGAACCCATGGAACCGTAAACTGTCTGTCGACCGTAAACAGCTCTTTCGTGGGGAAAAGCCCGTTTTCTCAATTCAACCAAGTCCCGGTAACATTCCTTAACCAAAAAAACAAGTGTTTATCTAACATTTTATCTAACGAAATCGCTAATTTAGATACATATATGTATTTATTTGATATTAGGATTCCGTTAAGTGCAACGTACACCAACTCAAGGATCATCCAATTCAATCCTTCGCATCCGACCAACTGTGAGTTCATACCCCTACGCTTTTTTTTCTGAGTTTTCCATGTTTTCAGGGGGGATACAAGCAAAAGTACAAGGAAACTTGTGCTCAAAGTATATTATTTTATGTTCAGAATGCTTTTAATACAGAAAACAGTTTTACCAAACGATTAAGAAATCAACTCGTAAGAAACAGTTTTCCAAAATTAAAGCAACGAATTTGTAAATCATATCGTAAAATGTGTTATTTTATAAGGGATTCATGCAAATTATAAACAGGATTTTCTATATTATTACTTCTAAATTTGTTATTTTAAGTTGGAGACACGTCCTTGGTAACACTCCCACCGGATTCGAGAGTGTAGGACTAGCACTCGTAACCAGAATCTCTTGTAGGGAGAGCGTGACTGTTGTGTATAGATCTATACGAGACTGACTATCCCGCACCTAAACTGCTAGCTACAGTTAGGCAGCCGTGCCTGGGGTGACAAAGACATAAAAGGATATTGGCCTCGTTACGTGCCATATCAAGTCTAAGTACGGTTATGACACTCGCAAACTAGATAACAGTAACTTACATTTGTAATAATGAAACAAGTGAACTAACCTCAAAGTAATAACCGATTCGATTATTAGAGGGTATTAATAATACCCTTAGGATTTAGTTCACCACTTATTTATTAGTTTTATTTATGTAATAAGGCTAATACACCTCACAGGGAGGAAACAGGGTTTTTCAAGGAAACTACGTCTAACGATACAAGTATGGTAGATACTTGTACACCTCAGACAAGAACAGATAACCAACTCTCAACTTTTAAGGAAAATATAGGATTTTCTTGGGATAACTCAACCTTTCATAAACAGACTGTTTAACAAATAACTAATGGATAATCAAGCATCTTTCATAAGAAAATATAGGATTTTTTTGGGAAACACTTTTCAAAGGATCAAAGAAACATTTTTCACCAGAACCAAATACTTATGAACTCACCAGCTTTATGCTGATACTCTTTCAAACTGCTTGTATTCTCAGGGCAACAATAGACAGGTACTCTTGCCAACTTTTGGAGAAGGCGGAGCATTTTGGAGTCACGTCTTTTACTTTTTTTATATACTGATATGTACAAACTATGTTTTCAAAAAGATGTAAATATTCATATTGTAATGTAATTGTTGTGTTTACTTTGATTACTATGATACGATTGTTGTGATACTACGCATGACGTCACCCGCCCCCGGACGTTTCCGCCGTCCGTTCTGACGGTTCGGTGGTGTGACAAGCCCCCACCATGCCGATTTATGTGCCACGAGAAGGTCGTTCGCCTTCACCTACCCAGCAACGAAACACTAATTATCTACGGCGATAAACCTGGTGCAAGCCTCCGTCTTATCTCGTGCATCAAGGCACAAAAGTGGCTGCATAAAAAGAACCATGCCTTTCTAGCTATTGTAGTGGACAAACAGAAAGAAGAAAAGAACATCAAGGATATTCCGGAGGTGCACGACTTTCCGGACGTATTTCTGGAAGACCGCCCAGGAATACCCCCTGAGCGACAGGTAGAATTTCGAATCGACCTAGTACCCGGAGCCATGCCGATTGCCAAATCGCCGTATAGATTAGCCCCTGCAGAAATGCAGGAGTTATCTAGCCAACTGAGCGAACTCCTAGACAAATGATTCATTAGACCGAGCTTCTCACCCTGGGGAGCTCCGATATTGTTTGTCAAAAAGAAGGATGGATCTTTCAGAATGTGCATCGATTATCGGGAATTAAACAAGCTCATCATCAAGAACCGATACCCTCTACCTCGAATTGATGATCTATTTGACCAGCTTCAAGGAGCCAATTACTTTTCCAAGATAGATCTGAGATCCAGATACTATCAGCTACGAGTCCGAGAAGTAGATATCCCCAAAACTACCTTCTGAACTCGTTATGGGCATTATGAATTCGTGGTTATGCCGTGCGGTCTTACGAATGCACCCGCAACATTTATGGACCTCATGAACCGAATTTGCCGACCGTTCCTCGATAAATTTGTAATTGTCTTCATCGATGACATACTCGTCTATTCTCGTAGCAAGGAAGAGCACGACCAACGTCTACGGCGGGTTCTGGAGACCCTAAGGGCGGAAAATCTATACGTGAAATTCTCCAAATGCGAGTTCTGGATTCGCAGGGTGGATTTATTGGGACATGTAGTCAGTGACGAAGTGATACATGTAGACCCATCCAAGATCAAGGCTATCGAGGGTTGGGAAACCCCGAGAACACCAACGGAGATCAGGCAATTCTTGGGCCTTGCTGGTTATTACAGAAGGTTCATTCAGAATTTCTCCAAGATCGCCAAGCCCCTCACCGCTCTAACCCAGAAAGGCGTACCTTTCTACTGGGATGAAAAATAAGAAGCTGCTTTTCAAACCCTGAAACAAACCCTCTGCAGTGATCCTATGTTGTCTCTGCCATAGGGAATGGAAGATTTTGTAGTGTATTGCGACGCTTCCAATCAAGGGTTAGGCTGTGTACTTATGCAACGCGGAAAAGTGATAGCTTTTGCATCCAGGCAACTAAAGACCCACGAAGTAAACTATACCACTCATGATCTCGAGCTGGGGGCTGTGGTCTTCGCTCTTAAAATTTGGAGGCACTACCTCTACGATATGAAGTGCACCATCTTCACAGACCACAAAAGCCTCCAGCATATCCTGAATAAAAAAGAGCTAAACATGAGGCAGCGGCGATGGGTCGAGCAGCTAAACAACTACGAATGCGAGATCAAGTACCATACAGGCAAGGCAAACATGGTGGCCGATGCCTTAAGCAGAAAAGAATACTCGGGCCGCTGAGTAAAAACATTAACGATGACCATCCATTCCCACTTGTCTTCACAAATCAAATAGGATCAACTGGAAGCCTTGAAGCCGGAAAACGTTGCAAACGAAGCATTACGTGGGATGGACAAGAATCTCGAAATCAAAGAGGACGGAGCATACTATCTCATGGACCAGATCTGGACCCCAAAATTTGGAGGGTTCAGAGACGTAGTCATGAGCGAAGCACACAAGACACGATACTCTGTCCATCCGGGTTCTGATAAAATGTACCTGGATATCAAACAACATTATTGTTGGCCAAATATGAAAGCAAAGATTGCTACTACTTGAGCAAGTGCCTGACTTGCGCAAAGGTTAAGGTAGAATATCAGAAGCCCTCAGGATTATTACAACAATCAGTAATACCCGAGTGGAAATGGGAACGAATAACAATGGATTTTATAACCAAATTGCCTATGTCGGCTGACGGACTGGATGCCATTTGGGTGATTGTCGATCGGTTGACTAAATCTGCCCATTTCCTACCAATAAACGAAACGTATAAAATAAGGAGACTAACACAGATCTATGTAAAGGAGGTGGTGAGGCTACATGGAGTACTGATATCTATTATCTCTGACCGAGATAGTAGATTCACCTCACGATTTTGGCAGGCACTCCAGAAAGCATTGGGAACTCAGTTGGATACGAGTACTGCCTACCACCCCCACTTGCCACTAATCGAATTCTCCTACAACAACAGCTACCACCCAAGCATTAAAGTCGCTCCCTTCGAGGCCTTATACGGTCGGAAATGTAGATCACCTCTCTGTTGGGCTGAAGTAGGAGACACCCAGCTAGCAAGAGGACAGATACCAAACAGCACTCTCATAGGACCCGAGATCATTCGGGAAACTACTGAGAAAATCGTCCAAATTAGGGCACGGCTCCAAGCATCTCGGGACAGACAGAAGAGCTACGCTGACAAAAGGCAAAAGCCCCTGGAATTTCAAGTAGGAGATCGTGTGCTACTAAAAGTCTCTCCCTGGAAAGGGATGATACGATTTGGAAGACGAGGAAAGTTAAATCCATGGTACATCGGACCATTCGAGATCCTTGCCCGGATCGGTCCGGTGGCCTACAAGTTGCAGCTACCATCGGAGTTTAGCAACGTACACCCCGTCTTCCACGTGTCAAACCTGAAGAAATTCCTATTGGACGAAACCCTCGTTGTTCCACTCGACGAGATTGAGGTGAATGAAAACCTCCTGTTTGTCGAAGAACCAGTCGAAATTATGGATAGGGAAGTGAAACGTACGAAACAAAGCCGCATTCCAATTGTGAAAGTTCGATGGAGTGCCAAACGTGGACCTCAATTCACATGGGAACGCGAGGATCAGATGATGTCACAACTAGCAAATTAGGGCTAGGATTTCTATCTTTTTACAAGATAATTTCTTCGTGTAATCTTGTTACCCTACTTTTGTTATAAGCCAAATTATAATACTATACAAGTTTATACATCCAAAATTGTGTTTCAAGTCGAAACTTCCTCGTGTAAGCCCAAAATCTAACCCAATACGCTATGTTCACTCAACTTAGGGCCTTAACCCAAGCCTTCTCGGTCCAAACCTCTTAATGGACCAAGACTCTCCTATTGGGCCTTAATGGGCCAACAACCCCTCAACATGATCCTAATGGGACGAAAATTGTTATTTGACATAGTTTTGGGCCATAAGACCCTTATTGGGCCGTGAAGAGTTATTTTAAAGCTTAATGGGCCAAATACCTCTATTAGGAAATATTTGGGCCAAAAACTTTTCTTTTTAATTTCATTGGGCCGAAAACTCTTCCATTTAATCTCCTTGGGCCGAATCCCTCTCTTTTGGACCTAGTATTGGGCCGAAACCTTCTTTGAATCAAAACCAAGCCCAATTTCCTTTCCCCCCTAACCGATCGACATTAAAAAAAGGAAAGAACACAAAATAAATGGGGTTGACTTAAGTGCCACCTCAAAATTACATAACATATATCTATGTTATTGACTAGCATGCTTCTAGGAGGATGGAGTTTGTCCACATACTTCCATACACCTCTCTTCTCTCCCCTCCCTCAAAACTCGGTCGATCCTCCCTCTCACCCCCCACAAACCATCTCAAACTTAACTTCACTTCTCATTTCCTCTCAAATCTCAAGAACTTATTCCTCCTTTTTCTCAAAATTTCATAAGTGTGCTAGTGTGTTCAAGAGTTCCTCTTCAAAGATCATTAACTTGGTAAGTTTATATGACACTCAAGTTGTTTTATTCCATCTTACACTAATATTATTCCTCAAACTACTCTATTTTAGTACATATGCTTCTCTAGAGCCCCTTGACTTCGAAAATCATCTCAAGGAAGCAAGCTAGGCCGAAAACCTTCAACATCTTCCCTTCCAAAACGAAAAAGCCACCAAGGTGAGATTCATACCCCTATTTTTCGAGTTTTCATTCTTTTGGGGGAGGATACAAGTCTAGTCTTGTGAAAGATCTATGTATATGTGCTTGCATGTGTATGTTTTACGTGTTATGTATGTTGAAATGTTGTGATATCATGCTAAAGTTCCATAAACTCGAGATTTTGTGCAAGTCTCAAGTTGATGGAAAACAAAGTATCTTGTGTAGCTTATATGATTTGTTGTTATGTTTAAAAGGTTATCTTTGACGTGTGATAAAATCACCATAAAGTCAAAGAAAATGTTAACTCAAATCTTTGTCATGAAAACTTGAGAAATGGAAAATATGGAAAGTTACACTAAAAATGGTAATATTTTGGTTATATAAAATTGTTTTTACTAAAACTTGCAAAAATGGGCCTTTTATGACTATTTTGGAAACAATTGGCCTTATATGACTATTTTGGTAAAAATGGGCCTTTTATGACCATTTTGGTAAAAATGGGCCTTTTATGACTATTTTGGTAAAAATGGGCCTTATATGACTATTTTGGTAAAAATGGGCCTTATATCACTACTTTGGTAAAAATGGGCCTTATGTGCCAATTTTAGTAAAAATGGGCATTTTATGACAATTTGGGTAAAAGTGGGCCTTATGCGACAACTCTAGTAAAAATTGGGCCTTTATGGACAATTTTTGTAAAATTGGGTCTTTATCGACAATTTTGGTAAATTTGGGCTATTTTTGACAATAATGATAAAAATGTGCTATTTTTGACACTTAGGGTAAAAATGGCTATTTTTGTCACCGATAATTGGTAGTCGAAAATATATACTCGTGACATTATTTATAACGATATATAATGAAATTCAATATTCGCGTAAATTTCGTTAAGGCTCTTGTGAGGCACTCCTTCACTCGTACCTACCTAGTGTACATAGTAAGTCATGTAGTTATAACCAGAGTCTCCTGGTGGGAGAGCGGGATATTGTGTATAGATCTATACGGGGTTGACACCCCCACACCTGAGCTACTCGCTACAGCTAGACAGGCCAGTCTAGGGTGACAATTATCTTTAGAAATCGACGCCTGAAGAACGTCAAGACAGGCGCTATCGTCATATTAGTATGGTTGTAACGATTCACATAGAGAATAACAATATTATATTAAAATTTACGCAATACATATACTTTACTTATGTTACGAAGTACAAAACTATGCGTCGACTATTTTGCATCTAATTTTACCACTCGGGTCTTAGGGTTTAAGACCACAACTTTTTGTATAGCAGAAAATATAGGATTTTCTGGGAATCAATCTCCTTATATTTTCAAGCAAGATAAACAAAGAATACACATGCATTTATACATGATTTAAAACGAGACTTACAAACTATTTTTACAAGAAAATATTGGATTTTCTGGAAGTTTACAAACTATTACAAAGTTTTCTTACAAACATGCTTATGAACTCACCAACATTCTATGTTGACGCTTTTCAAAACGACTTGTATTCTCAGGAACTCAATAAGCAGGTTGGCAGCTAAAGAATTTGGATATATGTTGTATTTTTGAATTATCATACATTATGTTATTTTGTATGTAATTCGTAAACAAACACAATGATGTAAACAATGCATGTTGATATCGTTAATGTATGATGATGATGGTTGCTATGTTTCATTCATATTCAATTGTTATGATATTACAAGATGAAGTCGCCCACCCCCGGACGTTTCCGTCGTCCCGGTTCGGGGGTATGACAGATAGTTACTCCAAAAATCGTTGCATTTCTGAAATTCCAAATGCACCAAAAAGAGGTCAAGATCAGTGCATCAAAAGCTTTACGCTGACCGATTCTCAAAGAGGTAGAAGTTGCCCAATTGATAAGAGAGTCTACTGTAATCTGAGAAGGAAGATTAACGCCCCACCAAACCGCAATATGGTACCATAAAGCAATCAAATCAGTACACTCTGCAAAAATATGATCAACAGTCTCCACTCTAGAGGAACAAACGAGATAAAGAATATAATCCAGCAAAATACCCCAATAAGATAAACGTTCTCTAGTAGGGATACTAGAAAGTCTAATCCTCCAAATAAGAATATTGATCTTAATTGGAGTCCAATTGTTCCAACGAGTAGAAATACCCCCAGTGCTAAGCGTAAAATCATCCAAATATCTACGAGCTGAAGAAATAGAAAAGGTATCTAACAAATCAATAACCCGACCCAATCTATCTGGAACCAGCTTGAGTTGGAAATCCTGCACAAGTAAAGTAAAATTATCTCATTGCTCCTGTTCCACTCCACCTCTAGGAATACGTCTAAAGGGTATTAACCCCCAAGCTTAAACCTTACATGTCCTCAAGTAAGAAGATGATAAAACATTATAAACAGATAGAAAGATGTAGATGAACTAAAAAGAATTTAGAATAAAAGGAAATAAAAATTGATAATATGTATTTTTTTTAAATTTATTTTTTCCACATAAACAACCTATTGCTCATCAATCTATCAATAAACTTGCAAAAAAGTGTAAGAAGTCTATGATAACCACAGTCCAATACCAAAAACTTGCAAAGTTTCACAACATTTATTAGCTAGGTTTTATTTTATTTTATTTACTAACTAGGATATAACTCGTGCAAACCACAGTTGTAATTTTTGTAATTATTATACAGACAAAAAAGAAATTTAAATATAAACAAAAAATGTAGCGTAACTTGGATGGTAAGATAATCTAAAATAATATGAAAAGTAAAATAAACATAATACTTTAACATACTTTTGAAATGCTTCTTTTTATACTGTAGTTAATACATGTTTCATGCTGTTGTTATTAATAAAAAAAACATTAAAGTATGTTGATGTTATTACCAAAAACGCTTTAAAGTAGGTTGTCATAGTTAATACATGTTTCATGTTGTTATTAGCAAAAAACAAAAGTATATTGCAATAATAAAAAGGGTAAAATGGTCATTTATTTAAAAAAAAATCATTATTACAAACTATAGCAATGCACATTTGAAAGTACATTGCTATAAGAAATAAAATTGAACGAAAAGGATAAATTTTGTCTTTTAGTTAAATATAATTCATTTTTTTTACAAATTATAGCAATGTGCTTTGAAAGTACATTACTATAATTCATAAAAATTGAAGTAGGCTTTTGTTATGAGACATTTAAATTTATTGATTTTGACATTTAATTATAATTAGTTTACAAAAATTGCTATAATTCATAAAAAAAAGTAGGTTGCTATTTAAACAAATGTCATTGTTTTTTGTTGCGTTTTTAGCATGATATTTCTTGAGTTTTTGTTATCTGTTAACATGCTATCTTGTAATAATATGATCAAAAACCCATCTATTTGTATATTTTTAAATGACCATTTTACCCCTTTCTTCCAAATAAGTAAAAACTCATAAATTTGCTATAAGACATTGTTATAACTTATTAAAAAAGTAGGTTGCTATTATGAGACAATAAAATTTACTGATTTTGACATCTAATTATAATTAGTTTTAAAAAACTTCTATAATTCATTAAAACAAAGTAGGTTGCTATTTAAAAAATGACATTGTTATT